>NC_133861.1:6499482-6526658 GCF_044706935.1 Curcuma longa
TGTTCCGGCCAATTCGCCGTGGACGGTTCATCTACCGGTTCAGAACTGCTGATGTACACGCTGCTCGAAGAGAATCGCCGGGGAGATGAGGGGACCTGAAAAGCAATAAAGAAGAGGGTTAGAATGGCGCCGGGGGACCCCGGCAAGCCACTCCGACGCTCAAGTTAGCACATAGAAAGAAGGAAAGGAATAATAAAAATGAGAAAGAAATAGAGCGAGAGGAGGAGCCTCCCTCTTCTTCATACCTGCGGGGTTTATATAGTGTCGGGCGGAGCGTCATCTATGGAGATCGGCGCGTGTGATTGGCTATTGATGCGCTATTAATGTGGTAAGGATAATCTTTGAGGGTTTTCGAATATCCAATGGTTCAGATTTGCCGATCTTCATCCGACGATCTTGTGCATTAATGTGCAGGATTTTAGGGGGCCAAGTTTGGGGACTTGGTCGTCGTCCTTATCCTTTTCGATGGGTGTTATCTAGCCAGATCAGAAGCCTCCCCTCCAAGTCTAGTCGAAGGAGGCGTAGTCCGACTGACTGGACTATGTAAATTGATCTAATCGTCTCGCTTACCATATTGGTGCTGAGCTGTTGAGATGAGGTGCTGAACTTGAGGTGGTCGAGACGAGATGGCCGGGATGAGTGGTTGAAAGATCTGGATGAGTGGATGAGTTGACAGAATGGCAGAGTTGCCAAGCTGCTGAGTGACAGAGTGGTCGCGCAAGGTCGAGACCAAATGAGATCGAGACCGAGTGAGGTAGCGTGGCCGAGTGGGGCCGACGTCGAGTCAGGCTGAGGCCAAGTGCGGTGGCGGCCAAGCAAGGTAAAGGCCGAGTGAAGACAAAGTCGAGCGAGGTCGAGGCCAAGTGAAGTTGAGGAAGGTGAGGCCGAGGCCGAGTCAGGTGAGGCCGAGGCCGAGTCGGGTTGAGGCCAAGTAAGACCGAGACCGAGGTCGAGGACAAGTGAGGCCGAAGCTGAGTAATGTGAGGCCGAGACCGAGATTGGGGTTGAGGCTGAGGTCGAGACCGAGGTCGAGGCCGGGTGAGGGCGAAGTTGAGTAAGGTGAGGCCGAAGTTGAGTAAAGTGAGGCCGAGGCGGAGATCAGGGTCGAGGCCGAGGTCGACGTCGGATGAGGCCGAAGTTGAGTAAAGTGAGGCTGAGACCGAGATTGGGGTCGAGGCTGAGGTCGAGACCGAGGTCGAGGCCGAGTGAGGGCGAAGTTGAGTAAGGTGAGGCCAAAGTTGAGTATAGTGAGGCCGAGGCCGAGATCAGGGTCGAGGCCGAGGTCAAGGTCGGATGAGGCCGAAGTTAAGTAAAGTGAGGTCGAGGCCGAGATCGAGGTCGAGGCCGAAGTTAAGTAAAGTGAGGCCGAGGTCGAGATCGGGGTCGAGGCCGAGGTCGAGGCCGAGGTCGAGGCCGGGTGAGACCAAAGTTGAGGCCAAGTGAGGCCGAAGTTGAGTAAAGTGAGGCCAAGGCCGAGGCCGAGACCGAGGTCGACCGGGTGAGGCCGAAGCTGAGGCCAAGTGAGGCCGAAGTTGAGTAAAGTGAGGCCGAGGTCGAGATCGGGGCCGAGGTCGAGGTCGAGGTCGAGGCCAAGTGAGGCCGAGGTCGAGATCAGGGTCGAGGCCGAGGTCGAGGCCGGGTGAGACCGAAGTTGAGGCCAAGTGAGGCCGAAGTTGAGTAAAGTGAGGCCGAGGCCGAGACTGAGGTCGAGGCCGGTTGAGGCCGAAGCTAAATAAGGTGAGGCCGAAGTTGAGTATAGTGAGGTCGATGCTGAGATTCAAGGTTGAGGCCGAGGTCGAGGTCGGATGAGGCCGAAGTTAAGTAAAGTGAGGCCGAGGCCGAGACCGAGGTCGAGGCTGGATGAGGCCGAAGTTAAGTAAAGTGAGGGCGAGGTCAAGATCAGGGTCGTGGCCAAGGTCGAGGCTGAGGTCGAGGTCGGGTGAGACCGAAGTTGAGGCCAAGTGAGGCCGAAGTTGAGTAAGGTGAGGTCGAGGCCGAGACCGAGACCGAGGTCGAGGCCGGGTGAGGCTGTTGGGATGTATACAAGAATCCTAGCTATCTATGTAAATAAACATTCTGAAATGAGAATTATTCTTTGGTCAATGTTTGCATTTAGTTTTTATGCAAGTGTCCACTTAATCTATATTGTAGATAAACATGGTGTGCGGAGTCACACACAGAAGACCATGTTATCAGTTCCTTATAGATTATAAACAGTGTTCACAACCAAGATGGATTGGACAAACCATTGGACTGGTTGTAGTGTAATTTGGTCTTAGTCTGTCTTGACTATAGAATTACACTAGTACACTTAGTGTGTATTGAGCAGGACCACCTGAGGATTGTTCGATTTATACTGACTATATAATCGAACTAAACCTCTGTTACTATCGATGTACATGCTCTTAATCCCAATATAATAACAAACACATGTACTTAGTATATACTTCTTTGATTCATCAACGGGTGAGATTTAGAGCGATAGATCAAAAGGCCCGATGAGTTGGGAAGTAGTATTATGTACATGGTGTGTTGTTGATTATAGAAGGAAACTGTGTCCTATGATCTAGGCTGATGATGTCCCCTTGAGGAGCTCATAAAGGATTATCATGTAAGCCCTGCAGGCGGACTTAGTTCCACATGATAACAAAGGTTGAGTGGTACTACTCTTGGATTAGAAGTTAATTAGATTCGAGTTGTCAGTAACTCATTTGATTAACGGACATACGATATCTTAAACACAGGGAGATTAATGTACTTATAGTAAGAAGGAGCCCATATTATAATATGGGATTGGTGCGGTAGTGCAATAATAACTCTCTAGTGGAATGAGTTATTATTGATGGACTTAAGCTGTGTGTTCAGGAGGAACATGGGAAGCTTAAGCCCATCGGGAGGCCAAAACCAATTCCTCCTCGAGGTCCCTACTGTAGCCTCTGGAAATCCTCGAATCCACCTAAGGAAGAATTCATGGAGACCTTCGGAAGAATTCTTGAAGACCTCTCGGAGACCTTCGGAAGAATTCTTGAAGACCTCAGAAGACCTTGGAAGACCTCCGGATGAATTCTGAAAGAATTCTGAAAAGAATTCTGTGAGAAATTTCGGATAGGAAATTCTATTTATAAAAGAAAATTTCTGGAATTTTATTTAGAATTTTTCTGGGAAAAATTCGGATAAGAAAGAAATTTTTTATAAGAATTTCCGCTAAGAAATTTCGTCTCTTCTCGTACAAAATTTTATTATAAAATTTTGTGAATTAATTTTGTTAAATTAACAAAATATTAATTATGGAATCTCGCTAAATATTAGCGAGATATAATTAAAAAGATTTTGTTAAAGATAAGAACAAAATTAATAAAATGGAAATTTATTAAAAAGATAACTAATCTTATCCGATTAGATTTTATTAGATTTATTCTAATAAAATTTTATAAAAAGATTTATTTCTAAATAAATCTGGATAAGATAAGATTATTAGAATCTTTCTAATAAAATCTTATAAAAGATTTATTTCTAAAATAAATCTAGATAAGATAAGTTTATTAGATTGCTTTTAATAAATTTTTCTTAAAGATTCTATTAGAACTTTTCTAACTGAATCTGGATAAGAAAATTTATTAGAATCTTTCTTAAATTTCCATGATGGCTTGGCTATATAAAAGGAGGTTTAGAGGAGGCTTTGGAACAATCTAATCTCCTTGTTTTCCTCCTTGAAGCCGGCGGCAACAAACCTCCTCTCCTTTCCCTTTCTCCCGCCGCCCACCCTCTTCTCTTCTCCTCTTTAGGGCCGGCGGCCACAAGGGCTTCCTCCTCCTCTTCTAATTCCTCTAGGGCCGGCGCTCCCTTGGTGGCTTCATCCTCTTAAGGCCGGCGGCCAAGAAGAAGAAGGAAAGAAGAAGAAAGAAAGGAAGAAAAGAAGGTTGGTTGCTAGTTTCCTTGCCATCGGAAGAGAAGAGTTTTGGTGGAGATATCTCGAAGGATCGTTGTCCACACAACGTTCGAGAAGAGGAGAGGACATACAGCAGAAGATCAAGAGGTTATCTTCTTCCTCTAAGGCATCCCGAAGAAAAGGTATAATTTATTGCTTTCCGCTTTAAATAAATTATTTCCTTTTATCTTGGATCCTGTAAACCAAACACAAGAGCCCAATGATCTTAATGCGTTGATCAAACCTTGGTTTGATCAACTATGAGGGCAACTTAAATCCGTTTCTGGAAAAAAATTTTGTTCTGCAAGGATTTACCGGAACGGATTTCCTAGTGTTTCCCAACAATGGTATCAGAGCATTGGTTAAGGGCTCTGTGTGTTTGGTTTCAGTTTTACATGCACTTTTATAAAATTAGGCAAAATAATAGTAGGATGTGCAAATAGAATAACTCTTTGGTTGCAGGCATCCTAGGTTCCAACTATTATGGCCTAGAAAAATTTTATGATGTGATGTGTGTGTTTGGATCCCTCGGGTATGTCAAGATTGATTCTGTTGTATAATTTTTAATTTACTAAATCTAGATTATATGTAAACTCCTTTGTGGAGTATAGAATCGATAGATGTAAATTATTTTAATTTATTATTCGATCTAGATTCCTTCGTGGAGTATACGATCGATAGAGTAAATTATTTTAATTTACTGTTCGATCTAAAGAACATATAAACTCCTTTGTGGAGTATAAGATCGATGGATGTAAATTATGTAAATTATATGTTGCGACTTCTTCTTGCGTGGTGAGAACCGGATGCGCAGCGGAACAAGGAAGACGCGACTAAGTCAAAGGGAGGCTTCTTGAAGAACGGCGGATATTGAAAAGGCCATAATAGTTGAAAAAAATTATTTTCCATATTTTTATTGCTTATTCTTTATGCTGCTCTTTATTATATCCCTTGTTTTTATGTAATTGCATACTATTTCTTTTATGCATAGAATTACATAGGTAAAACCCCTAAGGATTTGTCTAGAGGGACATTATGGGTACATTATTAAGGAGTTCTTAAAATTGGTTTTGTCTAAGGAAGTGGTTGATTGAATCATGAGCATTGCAGCGGAACTTAAAACTTTCATACATGGTAATGTTGTATTCATATGCAATAGCAAACTTTATTAATAAACCTTTCTAATTCCAACTTAAGTCATGCATGTCTGGGTATACTAATTTTATTTAATAGAAACCTTAGTATATTATTCTTATCTGTAAATAGTAAACATGCAATTATTAGATTCAGAATCTAGAACGGTAATAGGATCGTTCTCTGCCAAGTCACTGCCACACACATACTTGCCTTCCTGCTGCTTCCCATTCCTTAGTAACCTTTAGTTTGATCTGCAACATAAGAAAGTAAGACTATAAGCACGAATGCTTAGTAAGCTTCTTTCCTACTCACAAAATCAAACGTCACGTAAGCATGAATATTCATAGCTTAACTAAATCACATAACACATGCATACATAATAACATTACATCAATCATATACTTGATTAAACCTTAACATTAAATCAAGTATGTTAAACATGAACTCATCTTAGCATTTCATAAGCATATGAATCATAAACTCATCTTTCATTAAATCATGTGCATAAACATTTATGATGCATTTTGAAAACATATCATATAATAGTTAAACATAATCATTTCATCATTGTTTGGGGTCCCCGACTTGTACCCATTCATTATTTGCGCGCATTCATTCCAAGTCAGTACGAGGTAGCCAAAACTCGACTACTAGGATCCTAGGTCTTCACTTCCGTCCTTCGACCTAGGGATCCCTTGTAATCCGAGGTAGCTAATCTCGACTACTTGGTAACTAGGTCTTCACTTCCGTCCTTCGACCTAGGGGCGTTCTTAAGGTGCCCATCCCTTGGATCCCCTTCACTTCCGTCCTTCAGGGTCCGGTACAAGCCATGCCTTAAAGTAAAATAATGATGTACATGCTTTCTTTTCATTTTCATCATGAATGTTCCATAACGTTTCTTTATCATAACATAATGAACATTCATGCATCATTTCATTACATTTCATATAGCATGTTACATCATAGCATATTCTCATTTTATAGCCTTGGCATGAAATAGAAACATAACATTAGCATGGTTAGCGTTGTTGAAACCTTTATTCAACCAAAACCATAATTCTCATAAGGTTGGTCAAACTTATAGGTTTCCTTTACCTTGTCATATAAACTCATTTCATTTAAAACCTACACATGTTAAGTTACACTAACCATAGTAAATCTTGCTTGAAACCCAAACCCAGCGAAACCCTAATTGCCTAGGGTTAGCCGAATCCTTATAGGGTTCTTAGGCTCTTAGCCTAAACCATAAACCTTAAACTTTCATACTTCATCATAAACATCATTAACTAGGGTTTGCAACTATGGTTGAGTTTAAAGACTCAACTCTTTCTCCTTTATCATGTTTAGGCCGAAACCTAACCTAGGTTAAGTTGAACCACATAACCTTAATCCATCATGATAAATCATACATCAATACAAAACAACCTTAGTTAGGTCTAAACATAAATCAAACCCTAACTTCATTGCTCATAATTCATGGATAGCATATCTTTTCATAGTGACTATTCTTTAACATGATATCACTTAGAACATAATCTTAACATGGTATAGAGTCATTGAGCATAACATCATAAAACATTGCACCATGGCATTGGGTAAAGCTTTATTACATAAACATGCCCACATATACTTCATGGATCATAAGACATCCTCTAAACTTCCTTAATCATTTTAGTTATCATTCATAACATAATCAATCATAGATGTCCAAACTTAATCCAACCCAATATATTATTCTTTAAATTTACCGACATTTAGGAATCCATGTAATCCATCCAATGATCGATTGAACTCCATAATTTCTTTTTCACAGAATGTCATGTAATCGATTAAGAGATCAATTAATCTTTTGATCAAGTGATTGTCGTAATCCATTTCTCACAGAAAGTTATGTAATCAATCAGGAGATCGATTACTTATTACCCTGATCGATCGAGTGATCGATTACTGATCGTAACCCTTTCCTCATTAAGTCATGTAATCGATCAAAAGACCGATTAAGTTCCTTTCTAACCGATCGTATGACCGATTATACCCCGTACTCTTTTTCCTCAGTAAGCATAGTAATCGATCGAGTGATCGATTATACTCAATGTAATCGATCCAGTGATCGATTTGTGTCCCTTTTAATCGATCCATAGATCGATTACTTATACAGTGGCTTTTCCAGAGAGCATGGTAATCGATCGTGGAATCGATTACGCTCCTTAATCGATCCATTGATCGATTATTTAACGTAAATTTCCTTCTCATTAAACCTAATAATCGATCATTAGATCGATTACGCCTCCTTGTAATCGATCCATTGTTCGATTACATGTTCCCCTACTCGATCAAGAGATCGATTAACCATGTAAACCTCGTTCAACCGAAATTACTATTTTCTTCCAGTCGAAGCTACTAACATGTTCATATCTATCCATGTTCATCCGAAACTACTAACATGTTCATACATATTTTCCATACAACAAATAAACGAAACATGAACTTCATACATGCAAAACAGGAACTTCATACGTGCAAAACATGAACTTCATTCACACAAACGTTAAAACTATTATGTTGCAGGTGAGGGAAACTTACATTGGTTCTTGAGTTTCTAGAGGTTATACCCTAAAAGAAGATGTAGCCCTTCCCGTAAAGTCTCCTTGATCTCCTTAAATCCTCCAAGCCCTTGCCCTAGATCTCCTTCCTTGAACTTGTTGAGGGAGAAGCCTCCAAGACCTCTCGGCCAAGGAAGAAAAGAGAGGTAGAAAGAAGAGTTTCGGTGGAAATGAGCAAGAGGTGGGATTTCGGTGAGGAGAGGGGCTTATATGGAGAGTTAAAAGGGAGTTACAACTCAAATTGGTAACTTCTTTCTTAAATCCTCATAACTCTACGTAGTAAAGGCACCAAGTGTCTCTTCGTATGGTCATATTTCTTTAGCCTTAAGTAACATTTCTCTTATCATTTTCATAATCAAAACATGCTAGATCTAGTGGCTAACTCATGTTTCTTTTGGGTTTGCTTCTTCCTTGAGGTCCAAGGTTCAATCCTTGGCACCTCCATTTCTTTTCCCTTTTCTTTTTGCAAAACCCACATAAGGTAGCCCTTCAAGAGTTATGTTTTCTTTTTACTCACCCGGAGCCCATTAAAACTTCTACCATTCAAATCCCATGTGAGGCCCATTAATAGCAACATTTTCATGTCTTATGCTATCCTTCATATAGACCCGTTCAATATCTCGGAAAATATTGAAAGGATTTTACCGGGTGTTACATCTAACTTAGGTGAAGATTCTACTCTCACCCATCATGTGTATGATCTACTTCAACTTCCATTAGTATAACAATCCTCATCTTCATCATGTTATACTTGTAAATTTTTCTTCCATCTTTATTGATCACATCTGTTCTTACATACTTCAACCTACTCTACTTAGAAGTTAGACAAATCGTTATCGCTTCTACCAAGGCAGACGTCAAAGCGATAGTAAGTAAAAACCTTATTTGCAAAGTCCTGACATGATCGTCCTGAGGTGGATCAAGAACTATTGGAGAAGGGTTCTCCGGTATCTCATCAGGATCTTCTACAGTCTCTTCTAGGTCCTCATCCGGATCTTTTTCTTCATCATCCTCTTCAAGATTCTGTTCTACCTCCATTTGATCCTCAACCTCCTTAGGATCGTCCTCAAAGATTTCCTCAGGGTCCTCTTCTATCTCAGGATCCTCCTCAGACACATATTCCATAATTTTAACTCCTTCTTGTAATGCCCGCCTTTACGTGGCCTAGACGGACGCTACATTTTTTTTCTTTCATTCATTCATACATATGAATCATGAGCATTGCAGCGGAACTTAAAACTTTCATACATGGTAATGTTGTATTCATATGCAATAGCAAACTTTATTAATAAACCTTTCTAATTCCAACTTAAGTCATGCATGTCTGGGTATACTAATTTTATTTAATAGAAACCTTAGTATATTATTCTTATCTGTAAATAGTAAACATGCAATTATTAGATTCAGAATCTAGAACGGTAATAGGATCGTTCTCTGCCAAGTCACTGCCACACACATACTTGCCTTCCTGCTGCTTCCCATTCCTTAGTAACCTTTAGTTTGATCTGCAACATAAGAAAGTAAGACTATAAGCACGAATGCTTAGTAAGCTTCTTTCCTACTCACAAAATCAAACGTCACGTAAGCATGAATATTCATAGCTTAACTAAATCACATAACACAAGCATACATAATAACATTACATCAATCATATACTTGATTAAACCTTAACATTAAATCAAGTATGTTAAACATGAACTCATCTTAGCATTTCATAAGCATATGAATCATAAACTCATCTTTCATTAAATCATGTGCATAAACATTTATGATGCATTTTGAAAACATATCATATAATAGTTAAACATAATCATTTCATCATTGTTTGGGGTCCCCGACTTGTACCCATTCATTATTTGCGCGCATTCATTCCAAGTCAGTACGAGGTAGCCAAAACTCGACTACTAGGATCCTAGGTCTTCACTTCCGTCCTTCGACCTAGGGATCCCTTGTAATCCGAGGTAGCTAATCTCGACTACTTGGTAACTAGGTCTTCACTTCCGTCCTTCGACCTAGGGGCGTTCTTAAGGTGCCCATCCCTTGGATCCCCTTCACTTCCGTCCTTCAGGGTCCGGTACAAGCCATGCCTTAAAGTAAAATAATGATGTACATGCTTTCTTTTCATTTTCATCATGAATGTTCCATAACGTTTCTTTATCATAACATAATGAACATTCATGCATCATTTCATTACATTTCATATAGCATGTTACATCATAGCATATTCTCATTTTATAGCCTTGGCATGAAATAGAAACATAACATTAGCATGGTTAGCGTTGTTGAAACCTTTATTCAACCAAAACCATAATTCTCATAAGGTTGGTCAAACTTATAGGTTTCCTTTACCTTGTCATATAAACTCATTTCATTTAAAACCTACACATGTTAAGTTACACTAACCATAGTAAATCTTGCTTGAAACCCAAACCCAGCGAAACCCTAATTGCCTAGGGTTAGCCGAATCCTTATAGGGTTCTTAGGCTCTTAGCCTAAACCATAAACCTTAAACTTTCATACTTCATCATAAACATCATTAACTAGGGTTTGCAACTATGGTTGAGTTTAAAGACTCAACTCTTTCTCCTTTATCATGTTTAGGCCGAAACCTAACCTAGGTTAAGTTGAACCACATAACCTTAATCCATCATGATAAATCATACATCAATACAAAACAACCTTAGTTAGGTCTAAACATAAATCAAACCCTAACTTCATTGCTCATAATTCATGGATAGCATATCTTTTCATAGTGACTATTCTTTAACATGATATCACTTAGAACATAATCTTAACATGGTATAGAGTCATTGAGCATAACATCATAAAACATTGCACCATGGCATTGGGTAAAGCTTTATTACATAAACATGCCCACATATACTTCATGGATCATAAGACATCCTCTAAACTTCCTTAATCATTTTAGTTATCATTCATAACATAATCAATCATAGATGTCCAAACTTAATCCAACCCAATATATTATTCTTTAAATTTACCGACATTTAGGAATCCATGTAATCCATCCAATGATCGATTGAACTCCATAATTTCTTTTTCACAGAATGTCATGTAATCGATTAAGAGTAATCTTTTGATCAAGTGATTGTCGTATTTCTCACAGAAAGTTATGTAATCAATCAGGAGAGATCGAATGATAATCTTTTCGATCCAATGATTGATCGAGTGATCGATTATACTCAATGTAATCGTATCGATCCATAGATCGATTACTTATACAGTGGCTTTTCCAGAGAGCATGGTAATCGATCGTGGAATCGAACGCTCCTTAATCGATCCATTGATCGATTATTTAACGTAATTTCCTTCTCATTAAACCTAATAATCGATCATTAGATCGATTACGCCTCCTTGTAATCGATCCATTGTTCGAACATGTTCCCCTACTCGATCAAGAGATCGATTAACCATGTAAACCTCGTTCAACCGAAATTACTATTTTCTTCCAGTCGAAACTACTAACATGTTCATATCTATCCATGTTCATCCGAAACCACTAACATGTTCATACATATTTTCCATACAACAAATAAACGAAACATGAACTTCATACATGCAAAACAGGAACTTCATACGTGCAAAACATGAACTTCATTCACACAAACGTTAAAACTATTATGTTGCAGGTGAGGGAAACTTACATAGGTTCTTTAGAGAATTTCTTTTACCCTAACAAGAGAAGGTAAACCTTTACTTAGGACCTCCTTGGTCCTTCTCCTTACTCTCCCTAAAGCCTCCTAGCCTTTGCCCCTTGGTCCTCTACCTTTGGAAACTTGGTTGATGGTGGAAGCCTTCCCAAACCTCTCGGCCACAAGGGGAAGAAAGGAGCCTTAAGGCTCTCGGCCAAGGAGCAAAGAGAGGGAGAGAAAGATGTTTTCGTTGAGGAGAGCCAATCCAGATTTGGTGAGGGAAGAGGCTTTATAAAGGGAGTGAAGTGAAGAGTTACAAATCAACTTGATAACTCTTCCATTAATTTCCCATTAACTCTTGTAATAAAGCACATATGCCTCTTCACTTGCTTGTAATGCCTTCATGATGAAGAAAACCTCAAAACAAATTCATGAAGCTTCGGTGAGGAAGAGAAGTAAAGAGAAAAGGAGGTTACAAATTTATATTTGTAACTCCTTTCTTCATAGTAAATGAATGGGGGGTGATGTCTCCTATGTCCCATTACTCTTAAATACATTTTCCCTTATGCCTCTATTAAGATATTCTTGCTAGAACTTGTGGCTAACTCATGCTTCTCCTAGGCTTGCCACTTAAGGTCCAAGGTTCAATCCTTGGCACCTCCTTTCTTTTCTTTTTATTTTTAGGCAAAGCCCACATGAGAATAAGCCCATCAAAGTTATCCATTATATAAGGCCCATTTTTCTTTTCTTTTTGTCATTGGCTAAGTCCACATAAGGGAGAAGCCCATCTTGAAGTCATTCAACCCATAGAACCCATTAGGATAAATCCTACTAATGGTCCATTAAGGTTTTATCCATTAAAAGCCCATTTAGTATTTAGAACCCAATTAAGGTTAAGATGAACTCTACTAGGCCTCCATTAGGGATCTACTCCATTAAGAGCCCATTAGTATTTTATCCTAGATTATTTTCTATAATCTTAGCTATCCTCCATATAACCATGTTCAATATTTATAAAATATTGAAAGGCTTTTGTGGGGCATTACAAATCTACATTGTCCTCTCCTTAGAAAACCATAGGGGAGGAGTGTAAGGTTGATACCTCGGATGCACAAGTCACAATGGTGGTCGTTGTTCTGGACGTCGTTTAGGGACCTATGCCATTCGTGGCCCCCTTGGTTCTTGTCGAGTTCTTTGTACTTCCTCGATATTGATATATTTTTCCGCTCGAGCAAAAAGTGAATCGTAATCTCTAGGAGGTTTCTCTGATAAATATGAAAGAAATCTCCTTCTCACAATCCTTGGGAGAAAGCCCTCGTCAGGATATCGAGCACAATCGAGGGGATTTCTCACGCAGATTAAGTAAATCATTGAATGTATTGTCGTAGAGACTCTTGTGGCTTTTGTTTAAGATTAAACAAACTAAGAGGGGTGGGAGTATACCTCTTGAAACTAGAGAAATATTGCAAATACAATGCCGCAAAATCATCAAAAGATCTCACGGATCCCGATCATAACAGATTGAACCACTGTTGAGTTGGCCCTATTAAGGTGGTGAGAAAGACCCGACACACACCCTCTATGTATTAGTGTAACAAGGCTGCATTCTCAAAATGACATAAATGGTCTTCAAGATTAGCAGAACCATATACTCAGACATGTGCGAGGGTCAAAAATTTTAAGACAATTCTTCCTTCAATATATCTTCTAAAAAGGGCATTTGATGAGCAACCCCTCTTTTGGCAGATGAGGGCCTACTGTGCTCGTTGCAGGTGATCGATTATCTAGTTGGTAAGCAATAGGTATTTGTAAAATGGACTCATTATTGATTGACCCTTTTAAAGGCGATGTGTATAAGTATCTCCCCTGGAGATTTGTGCTTAATATATTGGTGCAACTGCTAGCGATCCTTCAATGGGGGCCGCTTCTTTTACATCTGGGATACGGGGAGCTCTCTCTTGTCGTAAAGTTTCTTTAAAAATGATGGCCACAAAATGAGAGAGATTTTCTCGAACGATCTGATCTCTAACCCCCACCATGACATTGGGCCAAAGAGGCCAAAATGACTCAGTTGAGCCTTCAGACTATTGTTCTACAATCACTTTTCTGATTTTAAGCCATCATGACTTTTTGTAGGATATTCTCATAGAGGGTGCCAATTTGATGGCATTCTTTTCGCTTGCTCGGGCTTCTACTCTCTAGAACCTATATTTGTCCCTCAGAAATCCGAGATCCAATTGCTTGAGATATAAAGAACATTAGGGTTGGTCGGCTCTACCGGCGTAGCCACTCTAACACTCAATCGGTATCGAGTTAGAGAAGACAAAAGTCTCATCGAGATGCAAAGTAAAGAGAAGAATACTAGACGAAAGAACGAAAGCGTTATTGGAGAAGAATCGCCTCTGCGCAAGAAGAAACTCATCCCTCTCTTTTGCCTTCTCCGATGACTATATAGTTGGCGAAAAAGAAATCTCCACGTGAGAAGTCATGCACTTCTCTATTATCATAATGAAGGCCGATTAGGGGACTAGATCCGATTCGACCGTTGTTATAGGAATTTCCTTGTAAGTTGCCACATGTCTACTAACTATTCGTCTACCATGCAATTAGGGGATCAGATTCGACCACAGCTATTGAAAGATGCACATAGGTCGCCGGGAGTCAAAGTTGAGTACTAGATTGGTCAAGTAAATGGTCCCAGGATGCATCTCCCCAACCGAAATGAGCATTAGTGCCCGGGTATGCCGATATAAAGAAATAACTTTAGTACCCTGGCATGTAAATTTGGAGATGCCCATAGGTGCTCAGGAACTCCTATTTGAAGATGCCAGTTAGTGTTTGGGGATGCCAACCTTTAGTATTTGGGAATGATTCTTTAAAGACCCCAGTGGGTGCTCTGGTGCCAACCTTCGATGCTCGAGAATGCTTCTTCAAAGACGCCAGTTGGTGCTCAGGGATACCAACATCTGGTGCTCAGGAATGTCCATTTGAAGCCAACCCATGTGCTTGGGTCTATAGCGTGTCCGAGCATTGGGTCGGGTGCTTAGGGATGTAAGGCGTTCGACATCAAGTTTGGTCAATCTAAAAATAAGACCTACTACTCAAGAAATGATCCGGGTACCATCAGTCTAATTATATATAGATGATTACAAAATAACATCCTTATATCTCTATTACTCGTATTGGTTCCTGATGTGGTGGATAACTATTGGTGTGCGTTTGGTTGAGGGTCATCGATGATTACCTTGGTTTGGTTCAGGGTCAAGGGAATAAAATATAATCTAATGTTGTTTGGTTTAATCCTAGGTAATGAGACAAAACCTTGTTTGTTTGAAGGTTTTAATATATTACTTACTTTGACATTTACTATATTACCCCTAATTCAATTATAATTATTTTTTACAACTAAATTAATTTGATATTTAATTATTTTTAAAATTAAATTAAATTATTATTCTTAATTTTATCATTTAAATTATTTTTAAATTAAAATTAATTTGACATTTACTATATTATCTTTTTCATCTAATTTTGTGGAGAAAAGCTAAAAGTACAATTAAAGAAAAGGATATATCACTTTTGCAAGCTCCAATTGCAGAAAGGAACTGAAGCAGAACTAAAATAAGAAAATAAAAATCACAGAAAAGACCTAACCGTAGGGAAACCAAACAGACAAACTTCTTCGAGTCCAGCTAATTCATTTATGCAACCAAATGTAATTAACAACCAGTCCAAATTAATCACGTAGCTGCTGATTCAAGGTTGGAACTCGAGAGAAATCGACCCAAATCAACGAAATCGAAATGAAAACGAAGGTACCAGATCCAAGCACACAACTTGCGTTTCCGGACACAAATTCTCACAAACAAGAAGAAAAACAAAAAAGGTCGCACCTTTGCGTTGGGTAAAGGCGCCCCGGCTGGACTCCAAGAAGGAGACGCCTCCAATCTTTCCCGAAAGCAGCAGTTTGAGCGTCATCTTCGCAACTCGCACTACCTTCCACTCTGCAAATTATAGGAGGTTGGAGGAGGGATAAGACGAAGGGGGAATCTCGAATTGCAACGAGCATAGCGCGGTGGATGCTCAAAATATTATACAGCTACTCCGTCAGTGCTTCGGCCCCTTTGCCTTCGACCACTGGAGTTGGGGTGGCTACAGTGTCGTATTCGGTTGTGGTCTACATAAAATCATACTGTTACACACCTTTCTTGATCGGGGACGGGAGTCACTGACGGAGGGTTTCGTCGTAGGTTGAAGGGTAATTTTTTAAAGAAAATTATCTTAACCCCGGAATCAAGAAAAACCTCCGTTTTCCTTGGTTTTCCAATTCCGGATTGGATGCCCTTTTTTGCTGACGTATGTTGACGTGTCAGGCATGAAGCATTATTTGAGAATCGTCGATCACCTAAATCAAACAAGGTTTTGATTGATAACTTTGAATGGATAACCAAAGTAATCATAGATTACCCCCAACCAAACGCACCCTTGATTTCATTATTCATGCACAAATATTAGAAATAATCCTCTACAACCTATTGATTCGATAAAATACCAGGAGATAAATAATCAAACTCGACTTTTGAAAAAAATGACGCAGTCGTAAATTCTCATTGATAAAAAACAAACATGTGTTTAAGGACAAAATAGATGAAAGTAACCTATTGATTCTGTAGAATACCAAAAAATAAGAAAGTAAAACTCGTCGTTCTTGAAGGAGACAACGACTGACTCCACAAGATCAATCTCACTCTAATAGCAACTAATACAGTGGATAACTATTGATTTTTTTGATTCGCGCGTAATTATCAAAAATAATCTTTTAAACCTATTGATTCAATAGAATACTAGAAAATCGACAACCAAACTTGATATTTGGCAAGAAATGGCACGGTTGCAAATTCTTATTAATCAAAACCTAAAAATCTTAAAACAACTAAATATGTATTTAAATAGACTCAGTTTAACATTGCAAAGACAAAAACATCCTCAAAATTCTGACTCAACAAAAATAATAAAAAGATTAAAATTATTCTTTTTTTCCCGCATCATTCTTCCTATGGTGGAGAAAATTCACCCTTGAATTATTGGTCATTCATCATCAGAAGCGTTTTCAAAGTAATGTAGTCTTCTCCATGTGATGTAGCCGAAAGCTATTGAAACTATTGATTTCACAAATATCCAAAATAATCTTTTACAATCTATTAATTCAGTAGAATACTACAAAATAGGAAAGCAAAACTCGTTCTTGAAAGAGACGGAAGTTGACTCCATAAGATCAACCTCGCTCTAAAACCAATTGATGCAACGAATAACTATTGATTCTATTAATTTGTGCATAAATGCTAGAAACAATCTTCTACAACTAATTGATTCAGTAGAATACTAGGAAATAGAAAAGCAAAACTCGTCTTTCCCAAGGAAGGAGACAACGGCTGACTCAACAAGATCAACCTCTCTCTAATACTAGCTGATGTAACAGATAACTATTGATTTCATTAATTCGCACATGAATACCAAAAATAATCTTCTACACCCTATTGATTCAGTAGAATACCAAAAAATAAGAAAGCAAAACTAGTCATTCCCAAAGAAGGAGACGGCGACTGACTCCACAAGATCAACCTCGCTCTAATACCAACTGTTGCAGCAGATAACCATTGATTTTGTTCATTCATGCACGAATACTGAAAATAATCTTCTACAACCTGTTGATTCAGCAGAATACTAGAAAATAGGAAAGCAAAACGCATCGTTCTTGAAGAAGGAGATGACGGCTGACTCCAGAAGATCAATCTTGTTCTGATACCAACTGATGCATCAGATAACTAATAATTTCATTGATTAATGCATGAATATCAAAAATAATTTTTTACAACATGTTGATTTAGTAGAATACCAAAAAATAGAAAAGTAAAAAATCATCATTCCCAAAGAAGGAGATGACAGTTGACTCCACAGGATTAACCTCACTCTGATACCAACTGATGTAATGGATAACTATTGATTCCGTTGATTCATGCACAAATACGGGAAATAATCTTCTACAACCTATTGATTTAGTAGAATACCAAGAACTATGAAAGCAAAACACGTCGTTCCTAAAGAAGGAGACGACAGCTGACTCTACAAGATCAACTTTGCTCTAATACCAACTGATGTAGCGGAGCAACTAATGTACCGGATAATTATTGATTCAGATTCATGCATGAATACAGGAAACAATCTTCTACAACCTATTGATTCAACAGAAAACTAAGAAATAGGAAAGCAAAACATGTCATTCCCAAAAAAGGAGATGACACTCCACAAGATCAATCTCGCTCTGATATCAACTGATGCAGCGAATAATTATTGATTGCAGTGACTCATACATGAATACCGAAAATAATCTTCAATAATTTATTGATTCAGTAGAATACCAGAAAATAAGAAAGCAAAACACGTCATTCCCAAAGAAAAGACAATGGCTGACTCCACAAGACTAATTTTGCTCTGATACCAATTGATGTAGTAGATAACTATTGATTCCATTGATTAACACATGAATACCAGAAATAATCTTCTTAAACCTATTGATTCGATAAAATACAAAGAGATAGACAATCAAACTTGGTATTTGGGAAGAAATAGTGAAGCTATAAATTCTTATTAATCAAAAATTAAAAATCCTAAAACAACTAAACATGTGTTTAAATAGACTCAAGATTCTAACATTGCAAAGATGAAAATACCCTCAAAATCCTAACTCGATAAAAATAATAATAAAAACTAAAATTGCTCTTTTGTTCTCGCATTATTCTCCACATGTTGGAGAAAATTCATCTTTAAATTGTTGGTCTACTTTAGGCCTAAGCCCTCATGGTTTTGTTATTGGACTCTACCCAAAAGGCCTCATTCAAATGGAGATATCTTCCATCCTTTAAAACTCATGATCTTTTTCATATGTTTTAGATGTAGGACTATGTTTGTACTCTTTTCCATGTGTTTTAAAAAGTCCTAGTTGGGCACTTTCTGTCTGGTATTTGGTCCTCTTGATTCAAACACAGGAGCACCCACTTCCTATGTTTAAGGTTCAACCCACATGGTTAAAGATGGATCATAGCTCTTCCGGCAGTTAGTCCGATGAAGAGCGGTCTCTCCGCTCTGATACCATTTGTTAGTACCGATGGAATCAAAATATTTCTACAATGGCATGATATCTTCCACTTTAAGTCTAAGTCCTCAAGGTTTTGTTCTTAGGCTCTACTCAAAAGGTATCATTCCAATAGAGTTATCTTTCATACTTTAAAATCCATGATATTTTCTATGTGTTTTAGATGTGAGACTATGTTTGCACTCTTGTAACCCAACAATATCATCATCAAAAGTGTTATCGATGCATTATTGTCTTCTTGGTGTGATGCAATGGAAAGCTATTGAATCTGTTGATTAACACACAAATACTAAAAATAATCTTCTACAATCTACTAATTTAGCAGAATACTAGGAAATAAGTGTTGGGTTGCAAGGGTACTGCAAACATAGTCCCACATCTAAAGTACATGGAAAAGATCATGTGGTTAAAAGGATGGAAAGTATCTCCATTGGTATGAGACCTTTTGGGGAGAGCCCAAGAACAAAGCCATGAGGGCTTAGGCCCAAAGTGGACAATATCATACCATTATGGAGATATTTTGATTCCATCGATTTTAACAAGTGGTATCAGAGCGAGATCGCTCTTCATCGGACTAACCGTCGGATGAGCCATGATCCAGATCTAACCATGTGGTTTGAACCTTAAACAAAGGAAGTGGGTGCTCCAGTGTCTGAATCAAGGATCAGACACCAGGTGAGAAGTCTTAGTAGATCGGGTGGACCGAGGGGCAAAAAGTCCTGGTGGGTCGAGGATTCAGAAATCAAAAACGATGTTAAGGGGGGCTTGTGGTCCTTTGTTTGAGGGTGTGATTGTTGGGTTGCAAGGGTGCAAACATAGTCCCACATTTAAAGTATATGGAAAAGATCATGGGATTAAAAGGATGAAAAGTATCTCCATTGGTATGAGATCTTTTGGGGAGAGCCCAAGAACAAAGTCATGAGGGCTTAGGCTCAAAGTGGACAATATCATACCATTGTGGAGATATTTTGATTCCATCGGTACTAACAATAGGAAAACAAAATTTATCATTCCTGAAGAAAGAGATGACGACTAACTCCACAAGATTAGCCTCACTCTGATACCAACTGATTGATACAGTAGATAACTAGTAATTTCGTTGATTCATGCATGAATACAGAAAATAATATTCTACAACATGTTGATTAATCAGAATACTAGAAAATAGAAAAGTAAAACTCATCCTTCCCGAAGAAGGAGACAGTGGTTGACTCAATAAGATTAATCTTGCTCTGATACCAACTGATACAGTAGATAACTATTGATTCCATTGATTCATGCATGAATACTGAAAATAATCTTCTACATTCTATTGATTCAGTAAAATACCAAAAATAGAAAAGCAAAACTCGTTCTTGAAGAAGGAGACGACGGTAAACTCCACAAGATCAACTCACTCTGATACCAACTGATGCTGTGGATATCTATTAATTCCATTGATTCACGTACGAATATCAAAAATAATCTTTTAAAATCTATTAATTCAATAGATTACCAGGAGATAAGCAATCAAACTCAACTTTAGGAAGAAATAGCATGGTCGCAAATTCTTATTGATCAAAAACTAAAAATCCTAAAACAACTAAACATATGTGTTTAATAGACTCAAGACTCTAACCTTGCAAAGACGAAAATATCCTCAAAATCTTGGATTGACATAAATAATAAAAAAAAATAAAATTATTCTTTTATTCCTGCATCATTTGTAACGACCCGGCCCCTCGGCCCCTTGGGCGGCCCAACTGGCGGCCCCTTGGCGGCCCCTTGGCGGTTCCTTGGGCGGCCCAACTGGCGGCCCAACTGGCGACCCCTTATGTCGTCAACCGACGACCCTCGGCCGTACCGTTACTCACTAGGTCTTCCCACCCCTAGCAAGTGGATTTTTGCCTTCCCCAGGATTCGAACTCTAGACCTTCAGGTTAAGTACTAGAGTTTATGAATCTTGGTAGCCAAGTGAGAAGCTGTTTAATAGACTCAAGACTCTAACCTTGCAAAGACGAAAATATCCTCAAAATCTTGGATTGACATAAATAATAAAAAAAATAAAATTATTCTTTTATTCCTGCATCATTTGTAACGACCCGGCCCCTCGGCCCCTTGGGCGGCCCAACTGGCGGCCCCTTGGCGGTCCCTTGGGCGGCCCAACTGGCGGCCCAACTGGCGACCCCTTATGTCGTCAACCGACGACCCTCGGCCGTGCCGTTACTCACTAGGTCTTCCCACCCCTAGCAAGTGGATTTTTGCCTTCCCCAGGATTCGAACTCTAGACCTTCAGGTTAAGTACTAGAGTTTATGAATCTTGGTAGCCAAGTGAGAAGCGCTCACTTGGCTATAAGGATTCATAAACTCTAGTACTTAACCTGGAGGTCTAGAGTTCGAATCCTGGGGAAGGCAAAAATCCACTGTCCAGGGGTGGGAAGACCTAGTGAGTAACGGCACGGCCGAGGTCGTCGGTTGACGACATAAGGGGTCGCCAGTTGGGCCGCCAGTTGGGCCGCCCAAGGGGCCGAGGGGCCGGGTCGTTACATTAAAAGGCGCCTTTTTATTGTAACGACCCGGCCCCTCGGCCCCTTGGGCGGCCCAACTGCGGCCCAACTGGCGGTCCCTTGGGCGGCCCAACTGGCGGCCCAACTGGTGACCCCTTATGTCGTCAACCGACGACCCTCGGCCGTGCCGTTACTCACTAGGTCTTTCCACCCCTAGCAAGTGGATTTTTGCCTTCCCAGGATTCGAACTCTAGACCTCCAGGTTAAGTACTAGAGTTTATGAATCCTGGTAGCCAAGTGAGCACATAAGGGGTCACCAGTTGGGCCGCCAGTTGGGCCGCCTAAGGGACCGCCAGTTGGGCCGCAGTTGGGCCGCCCAAGGGGCCGAGGGGCCGGGTCGTTACATCATTCCCTATGGGTGAGAAAACTCACCCACGAATTGCTAGTCATATCATCATCAGAAGCGTTATCAAAATATTATTGTCCTCTTAGTGTGATACAGCGAAAAGCTATTGAAATCGTTGATTTGCACATGAATATCGAAAATAATCTTTTATAGCTTGTTGATTCAGTAGAATACCAAGAAATAGGAAAGCAAAACTCGTCGTTCCCGAAGAAGAAGACAGCGGTTGACTCCACAAGATCAACCTCACTCTGAAACCATCTTATGCAGCAGATAACTATTAATTTTGTTGATTCATGCATGAATATCAAAAACAATCTTCTATAACCTATTGATTCAGTAGAATTCTAGGAAATAGGAAATCAAAACTCGTCTTTCTCGAAGAAGGAGACAGCAGCTGACTCCACAAGATCAACCTCGCTCTCATACCAACTAGTATAGCGGATAACTATCAATTCTATTGATTTAAGGACAAATATAAAAAAATAAGTTCTACAACCTATTGATTCAGCATAATACTAGAAAATAGAAAAACAAAACTCATCGTTCCCGAAGAAGGAGATGGCAACTGACTCCACAGATCAACCTCACTCTAATATCAATTGATGCAACAGATAACTATTTATTATGTTGATTCGAGCACTAATATCAAAAATGATCTTCTACAACATGTTGATTCAGCAAAATATCAAGAAATAGGAAAGCAAAACTCATCATTCCCGAAGAAGGAGACAAGCAATTGACTCCGTCGATCAACCTCGCTCTGATACTAATTAATGCAACAGATAATTATTGATTCTGTTGATTCAGGAACAAATATAAAAAATGATCTTTTACAAAATGTTGATTCAGTAAAATATCAAGAAATAGGAAAGCAAAATTCATCATTTCCGAAGAAGGAGACAAACAACTGACTTTGCAAGATCAACCTTGCTCTGATACCAACTGATGCAATGGATAACTATTGATTTTGTTGATTCACACATGAATACTGGAAAATAATCTTCTACAACATATTGATTCAGCAGAATACTAAGAAATATAAAAGCAAAACTTGTCATTCCCAAAGTAGGAGATGGTGGTTGACGCAGCAGATAACTATTGATTCCATTTATTCACGCACGAATTCTAGAAATAATATTCCAAAATTTATTGATTCGATAGAATATCAGGAGATAGACAACCAAACTCGATGTTTGGGAAGAAACGATGCAGTTACAAATTTTAGAACAGTCAATTTGGGTTAGGCCTATTGAATTGGTTTGCCCTGTCAAATAATTTAAGTGGTTGGGTTGAAATTTTATCAACCCATTTCAAGGTGGATCTAGATGGGCTGGCCCACCTAAGCCACAACCTGCATGAGTCGGTCTATAGTGGACTTAGGTTAGCACGCGGATTGAGAAATTTTTTTCTTCAAAAATTTAAAATCAAAGTGGAAAACTTAATTGGTTCATGGGCTTAGCTCGTCTAATTCGCAACCCAAACTTAAATTTTTTAATATATATACATTTAATCCGGGCACCCCAAAAATAAAAATTCTAATCTTTTATAGACTTTTTTATTTTTTGATGGGCTCACGGGTTGACCTGCCTAACCCATAACTGCCCTTGAGTTGGATTGAATTGAAGATTTTTTAACCCATCCTACCTTGCCATAATGAGTTTTTGATGGGCTCACCTTGTCAAAGGTTGACTCATTTGACCGAACTAGCAAATTCTTATTGATCTAAAATTAAAAATTCTAAAACTTTTAAGACTCTAACATTACAAATACGAAAATGCCATATCAAAATTTTGAAAATGTCATCAAAATTCAAACTCAATAAAAATAATAAGACTAAAATTACTATGCTTCTCTAGAACTCCATAAATAGTTTTCAATGCTATTTATCTTATTCGTGAATTATCTATAAACTAAATTTCCATATAACAGCTACGTTATCTTGTTGCGAAAGATTTATTAACTTGGTATATATATTGGATATAATTATATTGGTTGTTGTGTTATGTACGTATAAAATAAATGCCTTTATTATTTACAACAGTATTCCATTAATTTTGGTATTTAAAAACCTCCATTTTTTCGACTATAGGTGGATCAAAATATTTTATTATTTTTCTTGATATTTTTTATGATTTACTTAAATTTGTTTAATGCGTCCATTCGATTTGATATTCATGGGGATTTTTTTAGTGATTGTTTTCCTTAATATATACATTGCTAAAATTCATTGCTAATTTCAAACTTTTAAGATTCTAACATTACAAATACGAAAATGCCATATCAAAATTTTGAAAATGTCATCAAAATTCAAACTCAATAAAAATAATAAGACTAAAATTACTATGCTTCTCTAGAACTCCATAAATAGTTTTCAATGCTATTTATCTTATTCGTGAATTATCTATAAACTAAATTTCCATATAACAGCTACGTTATCTTGTTGCGAAAGATTTATTAACTTGGTATATATATTGGATATAATTATATTGGTTGTTGTGTTATGTACGTAAAAAATAAATGCCTTTATTATTTACAACAGTAATACCATTAATTTTTGTATTTAAGAACCTTCATTTTTTTCGACTATAGGTGGATCAAAATATTTTATTAATTATTTTTCTTTAATATTTTGTATGATTTACTTAAATTTGTTTAATGCATCCATTGGATTTGATATTGACGGAGATTTTAGTAGTCATTGCTAAAATTCATCGCTAATTTCAATTTTTTTTTTTTTGTAATGTTAGATCCTAGATCATATTCACGAAACCAACTAATGGTCATATCAATCGATCAAGTATTAATTAATCTTGACCATATCTCTAATTAAGTTGAGGTTGAATCTTAATTGCAATTAATTATACCAACTATAAGATTTAATTGGGTGAATTGATGACTTAATTAGTTTAGACTTAGATTTTAGGTATAACCAACCAACTTAACTAGTTCCAACTATCATGTGCCCATTACATGTGTATAGAAAAACAACTCATCATCAACCAACACAATTATTGATATTTTATACGACTTGGAAATGACTCATCCAAGACATTTATCAATGTTTAAATTGTGATATATATCCAAAGAGATTACAAATTAAAATTAATTTGTTAACATAGTTTCATGCTAAAATTTAATATGATATATAATTGACATATTGGAAAATCATTTGATTGACCAAACAAAACGAAGGGGAACATTTATACAATACATAATGAATTTTTAATAGCTAGCATTAACTACTAACCTTGAACATTTTAGATATATATGAGGTGTTTAAATTTCTTTAAACAACAATAACTTTATATACTCCTCAAGCATGGGGAGGTTATGCTCTTTGTTGTAGTTGTACATCACCCTCACCATCCTCGCAATATTCAAACAAGCCCTCACAAAATCTTGAGAGAACGTTGAGGTCGATGAACCGAAGCTTTCAATATTGTTGAGCTCCTCCCATGCTTCATCTATCATTTGCATCACTTTTTCCCTTGCAACTTCCAACGACCAATGTGGGTTCTCCTTCATCATGCAAACCAACAATGAGCCATCCCTCCCATTTTGTTTTTCATCCTAATTATGATACACGATAAATTCATCATCCTCTCATTAGTACGTATATAATCATGAAAATTAGAAAACTATCAACCTTTGCACTTCCCAAGTCATCCCAAAGACGAAGAATTCTTGCAGGACAAGATATAAGGCTCGGGAAATCGCAAAAATCATCCTTTCGCACGATGCCCTAATAGAAAATACATGTGCATTAAGAGAGCAGGAACACCACAAGTAATTGTGGCAATCTTCATGTAGTCATCCATTGTCGGGACTTGGTCTTTTGACAACCATTTTGCTTCCACTAAAAATGCATTGCTTAATTGTATCCACTACAAAACAAAGTTATTTTTTAATCAAATTTCAGAGATAATACAAACCCTAAAACATATTTTACAAAAAGGAATAACAATTCATACTGATTTCTTTAGATATTCGATTGGATTCCATCCATGTTCCTTGAGCATAATCTCGGCAATCTCATTGATAGTGTTATTTAATGCCTTGAAGCATACCCTCATGTAGTTGGGAAGTGAATCCATTGAAGAGTGATCCCATCTACAATGGCCATAAAAGTCATTAACAATTATCTCACTCTAAATAAAATTGTGATCCTAATATTAGTTGGTGAAATAAACATGACTAAGTACCTTTTGATGGCCTGTACAAACAGATGGAGATCGTCAATAGATCCTTCCACATCAAAAATATCATCAAGAAGATAAACAAATGTAATAATCTTCGAGAGAACAATCCTATAACTTGAAAATTTAGGATTTGGTAGGATTGTCATTGTCCAAGTGAACCACTTCAAGGACTGATCCCGAGCAAACCCTAACTCTTGGCCCAACCCTGACTTCTTCCACCAACTATATACATATACGTCTATAATCAAACAATAAATCAATCAAATAATAATTATGACTTTAAATGAATCAAATATTTGTAAGCAAACTTGGTGTTCAACATAAATCATTAAATTAATAAATAACCTTTAATAACTCATTAAGCTATATAAACAAGCTTGAACACATATATATTTAGTTTATTAATGCTAAAGAAACTCTTATGTAATTTAGAAATAAATAAAGAAACTTTTAAAATAAAAATAAATAAATTTATAATATCAAGCTCACTAATTAGTCAAATAAACTTAAAAATATAAAAGTTTCAAACCAAGTTCAAATCAAGCTCAAATTAAGCTCAAACTCTTTAAAAAAAAATCAAGCCAAGATTGAATGATTTTTTTATCAGTTTGATTCATTTTAGACTCAACTTAATTTGATTCAATTATTTTATCAAACGAACTTGAATATCACAAAGTTTGAGTTTGACTTGTTTATAGTCCTAGCAAAAATTAGCCAAAACTAAAGCTATACCTTGTGACTTCTTTTAGTTCCTTTTGATGCAGTGACTGGAGCATGGCGAAATCCATCTCCCCCAATTCTCGAACATTATAATCGTGATAGAAGTTGTGACTATCGAGAAATTGCCTGGCTCTGAACCTCTGCAAGGTCATATGAGATGGAGCCTCCAGCACTTGTTCAATAGCCACTGCAAACTCTGGCCCCAAAGATGCCATGTAGGACCTGAGGTGATGGCTACTGAATTCCTTGGCTCTGTAGAGTATTAATTCCCCACCAGTATTCAAATTCGATGCTTCAAATAGACTCATCAGTCCATTCATCTCCTTGCTGAGAGATGCCATGAACTCTCCTCTACCATCATGGAACCTGTACAGCACATCTACAGAGATAGAGAAGAAGGAATTATATTAATTAAACCCATTTCACCATGCAATACAACGTAACAAACCGCAGTTACCTGTCGATATGGGGTATCGAGCTTGTCTCAGTAACCGAAACAAAAGGGCCACTTCCACAATGCTGCTGGCTTCCCCATCGGCGATGGTGAATCGCTTGTCGTATAAAGAATGCATCTTGGCTTGAATCTCTTCTTCGAAATGGTAGTCGATGGCGAGCTTTGAAGGGAGTCTATGAACAGCAAGGCCTCCTTGTCTCCTCTTGTCTTGTCAAACATCCTCCTCACTTGGCTCAGCCGGTCGCTGTGCCTCAGGCACAAACTCTCCTGCATGCATGCACGCACAGAATTAAACCAGCAGGCCACGAACCAATTAATATGAGAATTAGCTTGTGTACTGGCCACTCACTTGATCTTCATAGATGTTGGGACTTCATGATTCGCTGCTTCTGCAACTGCAGCGGCCTCGCGATGTGATTACTGCTAGGGTTGGTGTT
>NC_133861.1:6526752-6568314 GCF_044706935.1 Curcuma longa
TGAAAATTTGAAATATGATAAACCTTAGTTAGATCACTTAAATGAATTCAATTCGTATCCGCATATATAAATTACAATTAAATCCACTTTAAAAAATTAAATCCAACATTTTCGTATTCTCATTATGGAGGCATTTTTATTGTGTTGATAGTATAATCTCCTACACTTTACATTCTTCAGGAATGAGATTCAAACTTTACACTTTACATCCTTCAGGAATGAGATCCAAACTTTACACTTTACATCCTTCAGGAATGAGATCCAAACTTTCTCTTGTTATAATTATGATGGAATTTAGTAGTTAAATTATGAACTGATCAAGGATTTGGTAGCAACGGCTAAGAATGTTTCTTAAATTCAAACCCTGGTCTAGGCTGAGATGATGCAACTTTACTCTTGCACAAGGACTTCTCATGATAACAACAATTCATCAAATTGATAAGGATAAATATATAGTTAAGCTGAGCAATACCTTCTTCCGTTGTGATCAACTGTAGTTTTTCGATTTATCTTCTCACATATGATCGTGGAACCGACCGTGTGGTATCGCTGGGGTGATAAATTTCACCTTTTGTAGAAAAAAAAAGAGATAAGAATAAATAGTTTCTCTATGTTTCTTACTAATGGAAGTGCATCATATATATTAATATATTCTTACCATTCTATGACAAATATTGAATAGACATTTTCCCTTTAAATTATGATAGTTTCTTTTGCCTCAATATTAGATTATCAAATTTGAGTTTTGCTTTTAGAAATACCAAAATCCAACGTGGCCAACACCGCAGCACTGTGGATTTTAAAATCCAGCATCCATGATATTGAATTTTAAAATCCAACACCACAACATTGTTGATTTTGAAAATCCAATATCATAGCATTAAAAGCAAGGGTTTGAATTTTGACGAAGTCGAGCAATACCCTTCTTCATCGTGATCAACTATAATTTTTTGATTTATCTCTTCACAGATGATCGTGGGGCCGATCGTATGGTGCCGCTAAGGTGATAGATTCCATCGTTTTGCAGAAGAAAAAGGTGTTGGATTTTAAAATCTAACATCACAATGGTGCAAATTTCAAAATCCAACACCATGGATTGGTGTTGGATTTTGAAATGCAACACTTATTCAATACCACTATGGTGGTAAATTTTAAAATTTATTATAATTTATGATGATTTTAAAATTTACTATAGATATTAATCATGTCCAATTTGTTATATGAACTATAAAAAGAAAGTTTTACAAAAATAAAAAAAAAAAAGATAATGGCAATGAAGATGGAAACATGATCGTAGTGGATGAGAAGCTCTTTTAATCAACAAGGAACCTGCATGTGAAACTATATATTACTTTTACAGTGATGCTCTTGAATCATTATTCATTATTCTTGGAAATCAAATGCTCAGAATTGTCAATGCTTTTTGTTCAATTGAAGGTTCGATTAGTTTGTTATAACTAATCCTCCTACTAATTTTGCGGCATTATTTTACAAACTATCAATTTTAATTGTCTTGCAGAAGGAACTAATATCTAATGATCAAAATGGCAACATTAGAGTATGAGATCTTGCTTAATTCATGCAGTTGTGAGTTAGTAATTAAGTACATTTGTTTTGTTATGAGATCTGATGGAAAAAAATGTTCAGATGTTGACTTGCAATGCTGTTACTTAGTAATAAATTATATGAGATTTGGTCCAAATTGACTCACCCATATTACACGGCTGTAGGTTCTCGAGGTTGATATGGTTGTAAGGTCTCTAATTGTAAAAAATGATAAATCCCAGTTAATCTCATTGACTATCTCTGGGGTGACTGGCTCGGCCCCACGGAAGTTTTCCACCGGCCAAGTAAGGTCTCTAATTGTGATGTGGGAGAAGGTGGATTTAATTCAATCAAATGATGAGTTTTTTCTTTTTTTGAGGATGCTATAGGAAGCAAGTCACTTAATTATCTAAATATATAACTTTGTATGATTCATATAGATTCTATTCATTTTAAAGTCATACATTTTTATAGAAAAGAAATCATGTTATTAAAGGAATTTTTGTTACTAATTTAGATTGTTTTCTCTTACTAAGTGAATTATTGTTTTGCTTAAATGTGATGTTGATGATTGTATGTGGTATTATAATTGTTTGAATTTTGATTTTATAATTATATGTAGTATTATAATTGTGCGTGGTTTCTTATTGTGATATTATAATTGTACGATGTTAATAATTATATGCGATTAACATCACACTCTAACTGTAGTACGCTTCGCGCATTGTGAATGTTAATTGCAGTGCCCATTGCGGTTCGTTGGTGACGCCCTAACACATTTGAAAAGATCTAACAAATTTGGTCAGTTTGAGAGTTATAAAAAAATCCTAAGAGATGCATAATTCAGAAAGGAGGTGTTTTCTTGTGATAGAGAACCTTAGGAGAGTCATTCAAAAGATTCGTTAGAGTTTCCATCCATCATCGAGTTTGGAGTTCTTTCGAAGATGACAATTGACACATGATTAAGTTTTCTCTCCTCTATTCTTCTTGATTTGAGTTGTAGAATGTCTTCTTCTTCTTCTTTTGATTGTAACTCCATTTCTTTGGAGTAGTATTTTAAATTGTAAGACGAGGGAGTAGGTCGATGTATTATTAATGTTATTTTATATATCTATTCATCTTTTTTTATCGTATGATTTGTTGATCCATGATTCGATTTTATTGCACATATATAATTATGATACTAATCCTGTATAGAGCTGTCAAACGGGTTAATCTATGGCAGGGCAGATCAACCCATTAGAAACTCATCGTATGGCGAAGCGGGGTGGGCCAATCCACTAACTTGGTGGGTTAGAAAATCTCCAATCCAATCTAAGGTGAGTTGCGGGTTAGGCAGGTCAATCCATGGGTCTCTCAAAAAATGAATTATAGTTTAAACAAGTCAACTTGAAAATTTTAAGTTGGGATTACAATTTAGATGGAAAGGCCACTAGTCCATTAAATTTTCTACTTTAATTTTAAATTTTAAAGACCCATGGGTCAATCTAAGCCTGCCACGGGCTAACTCACATGGGACGCGGATCTAGGCGGGTTAACCCACCTTAAAATGGATTGATAAAATTATAATCTAACCCATCTAAATTATTTAGCGGGGCGGACCAATCTGACGGATCCAATCTAAATTGACAACTTTAATGGCGCATCTTCATGTTCCATGGGATATGAGAAAGGATCAAATGGTAAATCCAACTCTTTGACTCATAAGAATCGAGACGTGAACGGTTCACAAAAGTAGTTCAAAATTTCACTAGGGCATCATTAGTTATCACAGTGCTTAATGAGTTTATCCCGATGTCACAAAGTAAGGGATAACACCTAGAGGATCATGGGCATCGTGACAGAAGTCTCCTCGATAAGGGTGGCAATGGGGCGGGGCGGGGGCGGGTTTGTCATTCCCATCCCCGCCCCCGAATTACATCCCCGCCCCCATCCCCGACCCCATCCCCGAACCCGTGGGTTCGGGGAATCCCCATCCCTGAACCCGCGGGGATTAAATCCCCATCCCCGCCCCCATCCCCAACTCTCAGGAAACAACAACAAGTGTTTTGTGAAACAAGTCTCAAGATCATTGGAGACCACAAATTCCCCATCCGCGAACCCGAATCCCGACCCGAAACAACAAGTGTTTTTTAAAGAATCGGGGCGGGTTCGGGGATGGGGATAGTATTCCCATACCCGCCCCGAACCCGAACCCATACCCGAAAAAACCCCGAACCCGAACCCATACCCGAAAAAACTCCCCAAACCCATCCCCATTTCGGGTTTTCCCCGCGGGGCCCCGAACCCGCGGGGAAAATTGCCACCCCTACTCCTCGAGAAAGTAGTCGCTCTAATAAGGTTACTTTGAAAGTAGGCATCATGTTTGAGTAAACACGTCAATATAATTTTAAAAATTTATATTGGTTATCTCGGGATAGATCATTTTCATTCTTATCAACATTGAGGTGAGAGAGCAAATAATATTTAGAGCGTTGACAATTGTCGCAACAAAGTAAAAATTTTAGAATTGTTCCACAAAATTGATTTCTTCCTAAGACTTCTCTTGTTTTTTAAATTCGTTTTCTCTCATGATTCTTGCGATTTTGATTGTTCTAGATGACTTACTTCGTGATTTTGTTCGTATTCAATTTACAATCGCTATGTGATCGATATTTTATTATTTGATGATAGTCGTATATTTGTGAATTTCGCACATCATTGGTCGATTGAGCTTTAGCGTCCTACGAGTCAATGCATGTCAGCAGACGTTGGTGCTATCGACGTGATCTTTCCAACAATCAAGTCAGCATTGGATTGAAAGATGAAGTTTGAGGGTGCGCGAGAGAAGAAGAGGAGTAATTCAAAAGAGACAAGTAGCCTCTCCGCGTGAGTAGTGTTCGAAGTTAAAGCCAAAACTAATTGTTTTGGTCTTAATCAAGTCTATATAGTCAGAATTAAATTATCAAGTACATGAATTTAATTAAAAAATATAATCATGTATTTAATACAGAAAGAATCAAATTATTTTTGCATTTTCTTTTGTCATGGTTATATTAATTAAATTGTAACATGAAAAAATATATTGAAAGAAAAAATTAAATTTCTTCGTCTATATTTTTCTTTTAAATTGTTACACTTCTCTTCTATCACCAAGTATTACATCTTCTCTCTCCTCAAGTGGATAAATTGTCTCAAGAATTAACAATTATGAAAGCAATAAAGTTAAATTTGAAACTTTTGAAATTTAGAAGGATAATAAAGATACAACTATTTCTTACTCATTCAAAATGAAATTATCACACTTCAAGGTTAAGACTCAAATAATGTCACACTTCTCCTTCCCAAACAAAGAAGCTTAGATTGAAGTTGCTAAATGAAAGTTCTTAAATTTGAAAGTTCTAAATAGAAATTTTAACTTTTACATGCTTTTAAAGAATGAAAAATTTTATATTTTATTTAGTAGGTTTAGTTATTTCAAGAATCATAATTTATTTCACTCACTTCTAAAGTAACAATTGAAAACAGCATGTTCTTGAGAAAACCTCTTTTAACAAAGCAAGGAGAGTTTAGTAACACGCAAGGAGAGATAAGTACCTGAAAGCCGAACTAGAGGAACTTGAACTCTCAGGCTCTGCTAGATTGTCCTGCATACTGCAATACTGCTCATGAATATTCAAGCACTTTTATGATCAGTTGTGTGGATCAGCACAGATTAGCAGTGAGTATGATCAGGATGCAAGCTAACAATCATGAAGACTTTCAACTATTAACATAATGCAATTGTTATCACCTAATATAGAATTGATAATGTGTGTGTGATCCAACGAGGGTACGACAGTTATAGACTAACATTACTGAAATGAAACAGTACACACTACACGCGAGAGTAACAAAACTCTACAAAACAAAACCAGATTTGAGCTATGTACAACGACATCTAACCAGAACAAAAGATACATCTCCAAGAGCTCATCCATCTTATTCAATTCTCGCAAACCCACCTCGATGTTGGCACACAGTTCAAGTAGTGGCACCAATGGCAATGGTCATTTCCATTCACTCCTGTAAAAAGCATGACTAATCCAACAACAAATCTGCGGAAAGAAACAGGCAGTGAGCATTGATTGAGTACATAATCTGAGAACTTAATGCGATATCAGATAAATTTGTACAAGCTACTACGGAGAATTCTCACCCAGCTACTAGCAAAAGCAATGCGATTGCCCACAAGATGTATTGGTATGCTTTGTATTTGGATAAAATCTGGGCTGGAAAAGAAAGATCCTCGCGTTCCATCCAACCAAACTGAGGACGGATTAATAGAACAAAACCTAGAAGGAAACCTGATGAGAAGCCTCCAATATGGGCAAAGTTATCAACGTGAGGAAATAAGCCAATGCCTAAGTTGATCACAATTATGACAACAAGAGTTAACAGAGCTGCAACCTACACAAAGAGATCAAATCTATTAGGCCATTGTACCAAACTAAGCTCGACTCTGAGTACAAGTCAGGTATGAGGGTACATAATTACCCTATTGGAATAAATAGTCCAATTTATGATAAGTTCTGAAACCATTGCTCCAAGTAGTCCAAACAAAGCCCCAGAGGCACCAACAGAAATGCCATTCCTCAAGAGCAGAGCAGACAGAACGGCACCACCAAAACCTGATAAAAGATATATGATCCCAATGCGCACTGCAAAGGAGATTTTTTTTTTTGTCAACGTTCTGAAAATTGATATAGAGAGGCCAAATTCAGATTAAAAACAATCTGAACTAGGAATTGAAATGACCTAGATAATTTGGGTTATAGACGTTAATCACAAAAACTTATATAGAACCTTTAAATGCTTTAATGCAAAGTTAGTAAGAACACACACCAAATCCAAATTGCTGCTCAAGCCGAACTCCAACAAAAAGTAAGCATAACATATTCGCGAGTAAGTGGATGAGTCCTGCATGTAACCAGATACAGGTAACAAGCCTCCAAGCTTGATGCTGATGAACTACTTTGCTCCACTGAAGAGCCCCCAATTTCTCCAAGCTGGAAATAAGAAGCAGGGCGTCACGAGAGAATGATTGAGTAAGAGACAATCGCAAAAGCTTAACAGAAGAAAACATAATGGCAAAGAGGGTTTTGGCCGAATCAAGAAACGGGCGACCGAGAACAAAATAAAAACCCTAACTTTAACCAGAAACGCCGAGGGAGGAGGTGTATTCACGTGGATGCGGAGGGGCCAAAAAGGGGGTTCTCGCGGACGGGCTGGAAGGAGAAGCGGTGGAGGAAGCGAGCGGAGCAGGAGCCGTAGGCCTGGGAGCGAGCGGGGCAGTTGTTCACATACATCTCCACCACGAACACCGCCACGCACGCCGCAAGGACGAGCGGCACCAGCCAGGGCGTCCACCCGCCCTCCTCCCGGTATCCATGGGCTACGCCACCGCGGCGCTTGCCTGCGCCGCGCCTGTTACCCTCGACGTCGGCCATCAGGGAGGGTGGGCGGCTCTAGCTCGAGGCTGAGGACTTTAAGGCGGAGGGGCGGTTGGTGGAATCCAGCGAGGGTTGCTTGGCTTCGAAGCGCAATGAGCTGGGGACGTTACCAGCTACCTCATGAAGCAGCAGGTGGAAGCGGCGAGGGCGTAATTGTAATTTAAATAATTCCTCCTTCTCTTTACATTTTACCCCATATCAATTTTTTTTCATTTACAATTTGAACCTTAATAAACATTAAATAACTTCTTCGGGACACTTTAATGCTTCCCATTTAATCCTAAATTACAACTCATCGTAGTTGTCAATCTTCAAAGCTATGTGTTCCGGTTGAGATCCGTTTCTGAATGCGCTGCTTCTTCTCAGCACCTCACTTGGGTGAGCTTGGGTGAGGAGGAGAACGTGGAGCTTCTAGGACCAGCGAGCACAACGAACGTGAGAAGGAAGGTCAAGGGTTCCCCCGGCACAACCACTCCATGCTTAAGTTAGTTCGTGGAGAGGGAAGAAGAAACGAGAGTGAAAAGTGAAGATTGTGAGAATGCATACCCTCCTCTAGTATAGAACCAACCTTTATATAAATCTAAAGCATCATGTCACATCATAGATATGATTGGAGTCCCATCACCGTTATGAATATGTTAGAAGGCATGGTATAGTCAGAGCATATGCCCCATCGCTGACCTGTGTTTGAGAGGTCATGTCGCGCACACCTATCAAAGTATTGCCATGATGAGTTGTAAGGGTGGTAGAGGGGGGCATTCACAGCCGTATGATGGGGGAGTGGTCTTTGGAAAAGAGGAAAAAGCCTGTATTGGGCCAGGGCAGAATTGGGGAGCCCGCATGACTTACGTCCGAATGGGTCGATTCGGCTCAGTCGGGGAAGCTTCTTTGAGGATCCGGACAGGCCCGGGAGATGGTGTCCGTGCGAAGTCGGATTGGCCTGAAGGAGCCTATTTCCTTGCGAACTCGGCTCGGTCCCCGCATCGACTTAACCGATTCGGCGTGGAAAATTGAGGGCATTTGGTTCCGAGTGTTCGAGAGCATGAGGCAAACACTGATTCGTCTTGAGAGTCCGGGGAGGTTAGACTGGACTCGGCCTCGGATACGTTGAGAAGTCAGCTTGAAGACGAGGAGTCGGCTCGCTTGGTCACTACGAATCGTACTGTTGAGACTGATAGCTACTTTCGGACTTGACTAACCACAACCCACTCCCTACGACTATAACAGTCTGTTTATGCTATTAAATATGAAAGGAGGGATTAAAAGGTGAAAATATTAAGAAAACTAATTAATTAACTAATTGCACTCGTCGTCCGTCCGTAACTAATCACGTTAGATTTTAGATTTGTTGATGGGTGAAGTGAAAAGCTAACAAATTTTGTGGTCTTTTAAAACTGTTTATTTTCAAAATTATTTTAAAAATAAAATATATACTGAAACAACTATTCTGTTACGGTTGAATGTTGTATGCCAAAGAATGTAACGGTTTTATCGGCTGAACGTTAAGGAAACGTTTGTGATCAGTGGAGCTGTTATAAACATGGAAGTAACGGATCCGATCCTCGTGTTCCTGCCCTGCAAAACCCTTTGGCCCTTTTGACGCCGAAACGCAGGGATTCTGCAGCCTCTCTCTGCGCGATTCGTGGGAATCGATAGAACTCGAGGGATCGATTTCTTCGTAGAAAGCCGGTAATTCTGATTCCTTTTGCGCGCGCGTTCTTCTTCGCACGTAGTTCCCCTACTATTTTATTATTTTTGCTTTTGATATGGAGCTAGGTTTTGGTGGATTCTGCTCGATATGCTGCTTTAATGCTCTCTATTTGGTTGAACGCAGTTTGCTTAGGAGTTCAGAGATTGGGAACATGTCTAACGAGAATCCTACTGAGATGAAAGAGGAGGTTCCAGAGGTAAGATTGCTCCTTTCCTCTTGTTTTTCTGGTATTGTTTGTTCTTGTAATTTTCTTTTGTGCTGGACCGTACTATGCGCTTGATGTCAGCCGGTTTACATTTGCTCATGTGCATTTCGGGCAATTTGCCGAATTTTGTGTCAATGGTTGTTTTTTCTCCCTGGTTATGTTGCTTCTGTTTGGTGATTGGCTAGGCCCACTAGTTTTACTCGTCTTTCATCGTTCATGGTCATTGTAGTTGGAAGTTCGATACTGTAAATTTGGGGGATAGCTGTAACATTCCTCCTTGAAGCTGGAGGATGTATATTATCTATGTCTAACTTGTTACATAGATTAAAAAAGCTCTCATGAATAAAACATAGATTAGGCACAACAATGAAATAAGAAGCATGATGCTCCACTTAGGTGAACCCAGACTTGACGAAATAATAGAGCATACAACCAATGCCCCCATCGATCTTAGATCAAGATACGACCAATAATGTCTCTGGCCTCAAATCAAGATATCAATAATTCGGAGAAAGAGAGAAAGGATGAAAAGTAACCTCAAGAACTACTCTTTCTAGCAGGTTTATTCTTTTTGAAGCAACAATTACATTAGCACACAATAGATCGAGGGAAAAAGAAAGTGCTCGAGGGTCTTGTAGGAGTGATAGGTTGATAGATAGACCCTATGCTAGACTTATCAACATTGGAATAGGACATTTTGTTTGTTTATGTCTTCACTAGCTTTAGGTGACACAAATGCAACACACAGAGCTAATGTGGTTGACTGGTTGGTGTTACATGATGAGGAAGGCTTGCAGTCGCATGTGGGAGAAGCTGTGGCAGCGGTTGTGCTCAAGTGTGGGGTGGGAAGGAGGACATGAAATAACTGCTTAAGATTGATGTTGTTGCTTGATTACTATGTGCACTACTGAATGGCAGCAGATAATTGTTTGATCCTGCTGCTTGTGACAAGAGAAGCAATGACTACAATGTGCTTCATGGATGAGGAAACAAAGGGAGAACAGTTTGCTGTTCCACCAAAAAGGTACGCTAGTTTGCGATGATGGAGGACAAGTACTGGTAGATGTAAGGCTTCTCTGCTTGTGGATGCATGTGGACGTGCAGGTTTAGGGTATTTGTGGATGGCACATTATTGACTATTTCCACCTGAGTATGTGCGACTCTTTGGAGGGGATAGTGGATCACTGATGGATGCTAGTTGATTGCTATCCAGGTACTTGTGGGAGAAGTCAACATGGACCACATTCAAGATTAAAGAAAAGGATGAGGTATACTTTTGGGGATTTGGTACCATGTAGAGTTTGGAGAAAAGTAGAATATTTCATTACATATCATTAATGAATTAACAGTGTAATGGGTATCTATAGACATGATAAAATCTTAAATCTAGAACCATTAACGCTGGACTAAACCCTTTAGACCACTAACCCTATTAATCTAATACCTCTAAGAGATATTTCATTGAACAACTTTATTGAGTTTGCATACATTTGTAGGGCAATAAAAAAATTTCATTTTTGTCCTTGATTTTCAGATTTTTTTCTTCTCTGAACTAATATTGATTGCATTTGTCTTGAATGTTTTATTTATATTTATATTTAATATGTTTCTGGTTGATTGCTTAGTTGGCTCCCTTTGATCCAACCAAGAAGAAGAAAAAGAAGAAGGTAGCCATTCAAGATCCTGTTGAGGAGGTAGAAAAGCTAGCTGAGAAAACTGAAAGCTTAACAGGTATGATTTTTAGGATCCATCTCTGATCATTCAAAGTAGCTTTATTTTTTAAAACTTTAGTACAGTATTTAACTTTCATTGATTAAGCTTAAGGGCTCAAACATCTTCTAGCTGACACTGGTATACTGTTCCAGTTGATGAGACAAGTGGACCTAGTTTTGTGGGGATGAAGAAGAAAAAGAAGAAACCAGTTAGTAAATGCTTTGTTGCCTAACTCTCATCCTTTTGTCCAACTTCTATACTGATTCTATTGCATAATGCCACTACTTTTTGTTATTTTAGGTTGAAACAAATTTTTTGAATGAAGATAATGGAGATGCTGGAGAAGAACCCGATGGTAGGACGCTTCAGTGTGGATTATGTTGCTTCCATTTAAATGATAATATGAAGAGTTCAAAGTTGTTATCTATTGATAAAGTAGTCGATTATGTCGCCACTCATTTGTAATCAGTCACATTGCTTCCATGATTATTTAGGCGATCAGGTTGGAGAGGACGAGCTAGGCGAGGGTATTGTGTTAGGAGTTGTTCAATACCCATGGGAAGGAACAGATCGTGATTATAAGTATGAAGAGGTAAGATGAACCTTGCCTTGAAGATTAACTTTTCTGTAGTTTGTTCAAGGACTGTGCCTATGGTAGTGCAGATCATTTCATTTCTTTTATTAGTTTATTATCTTGCTTCTGTCATTCTTTTAAGTTTCACTCTTATTAAAATCTTATATCAAGATTTCCACCCGCCATGGCCAGTCTCAAGCCCGGATAAGGAGGAGGGTTACGTTAGGTTGTCAATTAGCGTTAAACTAAGGCAAAAGTTCAATGAATGAATTTATTAAATTATTGTGCTAATACTAGGTTGTTCCCCAGAAGGAACGCGTTGTAAAGTTTGACTGTAACGTCTCGGCAAGAACCGCTACATCTTTAGAACTCGGGTGTAGTGATAAATATGCACGAGTTCGTATTGCAAGGTCTGATTGTAACGTATCGACAATGACCTCTATATCTCCATGAGAATTTAAGTATAGTATTAAATAGGTAGGAATTCTCATATCATAGGTTAGATAAGAACAAATATTATAGAAAAATTAATAGTCTAAGATTTGGAACATGGAACATAGAAATCCTCACTGGTAAAGCAATGAAACATGAAACATAGGAACCCTCACTAGTAAAGCAATAGAGTTAGTAGATACGATGATTAGGATAAGAATTAGTATTTTGTATGTACAAGAGATAAAATAGGTAGGCGAGAAGGCAAAGATGATAGAGAACTCGGGTTTTAAGTTATGGTATACAAGAAAGACTAAAATAAGAAATGGAGTGGGTATTGTTGTAGATAGGATGTTAAAGGATGAAGTTGTAGGAATAGTTAGAAAGATAATAAAATTTAACTTTCAAGATAGTAGTGGAAAAAGAAACTATGAACGTAATTAGCATATATGCATCTCAAGTAGGATTAAATGAAGATACTAAATCAAGATTTTGGGACGACCTTGATAAAGTATTATAAAACATTTCGCCAAATGAAATGATTTTGATAGGAGGCGATCTAAATAGTCATGTTGGAGTGAAAAATGAGGCATATGAGAGGGTGCATGAGAGTTATGAGTTTGAAATAAGAAATGAAGAAGAGAAAGGTATATTGGATTTTGCGATAGCATATGATCTTATACTAACTAATATTTTTTTAAAGAAAAGAGAAGAACACTTAGTCACGTTTAAAAGTGAGAATAATAAATCAAAATTTGACTTTCTTATAATTAGGAAGAGAGATGGAAAGATTTGTAAAGATTATAAGGTCATCTCTGAAGAAAGCTTAATTACTCAACATAAGTTAGTAGTGTTGGATATACACCTCAAGTATAGTATTAATAGAAAGAAAATATACACGATTCCTAGAATTAACAGGGAAAGTTAAAGGATGGGAAGCAAAACATATTTAAAGAGAATGTAGGAGTATAAGCATTAGGTGAAATATACAATGATTTTAATACGACATGGGATAAGATGGTATCAAAGTTGAAAATATTAGCCAAGAGTGTACTCGGTGAGTCAAAGGGACATGTACTGCCAAGTAAGGAATCTTGATGGTGGAATGAGAAAGTGAAAGAAAAATGAACAACTTATAAGATATTATATATTTGTAAAAATGAGGAAAATTTAGAAAAAATATACAATAGTCAAGAAAAAGACTAAGAAAGTAATGAATGAAGTTAAAAATGAAATTTTTGAACGATTATATCGAAAATTGAATACAAAAGAAGGGGAAAGAGATATTTATAGAATAGTTAAAGTGAGAGAGAAGAAGATAAAAGATTTTATCCAAATAAGATGTATTAAAGATAAATGCAATAGGGTACTAGTAAATGATAGAGAAATGATGGAAGAAGTATTTTCATCAACTTTTTAATGAAAGTTTAGGTGACCAACTTAACTTAGGTAATTTAAGTATATTAAATGAGTATAGAAATTTAAATTTTTATTATAGAATTCAAACTTTAAATACGAATTCAAACTTCAGAAGTAAAATAAGTTTTAAATGGAATGCAAAAATGGAAAAACCATTGAACTAGATGATATTCCAATAGAGGTATGGAAGTGCTTAGGGAAACAAGTTATTGGTAAGTACTCTAGTTCCCTTATATAAGAATAAGGAAGACGTATAAAATTGTACAAACTATAGGGGTATGAAATTAATAAGTCATACTATGAAATTTTGAGAAAGAGTAATAAAAAAAGATTAAGGAACGAGACCATAGTAATCAAAAATTAATTTGGGTTCATGTCTGGAAGGTCGACAATAAAAGTTATATATCTTCGAAGCAAAAGCAAGATCTACACATGGTATTCATTAACTTAGAAAAAACTTATGATAGAGTCTTTAGAGAAAGTATATAGAGAATTCTAGAAAAAAGAGGTATTAATGTAACATATATTGAACTAATTAAAGATATGTATGATGATGTAACTGTTGGGATCGTCCTGGTGCAATGTGCGTGTTTACACGTTTCGAAAACGTGCGCAGCGGAAATAAACAAATAATTAACAGTAATTATTACTAAAACACACGCATTCAAAGCAGGAAATAACAAGTACAAGACATGACAGGAATTTAAAATTTTCAGAATAAAAGAATTATTCTAAACGCATACCTCGCTGATGATGACGTTGAGCGGAATTGGCATCAATCGAGCGGTCCTTGTCAAAGTCTCGCCTTTACTGGTGATCCATGCCAAGCTCTCGTTCGGACGCCTTCGGAAGTCACGAGTTGTGTCATCGCCTTCGGTACTAGCCGATGACGATGACGATCGAATCGCTTTATTTCGTAAATCACGCAACAACGTTTGTCACGACGTTCCGGGGCTTTCTAATTATCACCGAGAATCGTATTCCCGGTATAGTTTTTGATGGTCAACTATTGACCGTCGATTTAGGACAAATTGATCGGAACTATTCCTATGATGATGGAATAATCTCCTGAAAGCTTTGTAAGTTTTCGAGAGGACTATAGATAGTCGTCAAACGATCAGGGATGAACGGCAACACCTCTGACGAAAAACTTTTGATAACAATTAACGGTTATTCCGGTAGCAATTTCACAAATCGCTCCCGAAAGGAAAACAAAACCAAAGTATCTCCTCTCCCATACTGTAGAAACTTCTCCTCCTCTGGTTGCCGACCACAAAATAGTCGGCGGAACTCTGACTTCTTCTCACAGATGAAGAAGAATAGCGTTTCTCCTCCTTCCTCTCCGGAAACGACGGTCGGCAGTGGGCAGAGGCGGCAACCGCGAAGAAGAAGGAATCAACTTCTTGCTTCTCCGGCAGGGCAAACCAGCAGTAGCGGTGAAGGCAAGCTCTAGGAAGGTGAGATCAGAAGAAACAAGAACCGGCGCTTGGACTCTGGTTTCCTTCTCCCTTGGCCGGCAACATCGCTGGCAGAGGATCGCGAAGAAGGAGGCGGTGTCGCGGTAACCATCGGGCAGAGGCGGCGCTCGCGAGGAAGAAAGCATCGGCTCGGGCTCTCTCCCTCCTTCGGCGCGGCAGGAATATAGCAAAACAAGGGATGGCGCCCCTGTCTTCACTCTCCGCCTAGGGTTCGACTGTCGTGCTTCTCTGGCGCGGCGGGCGAAGAAAAGAGGTGGCGGTCGCGCGAAGCCCAGGGACTAGCCACCGATCGCTCCTTCACATTAGGGTTTCAAGGCTGCGGTCGCACGAAGAGGAGAGGGACGCGACAAACGCGGGGAGGAAGAGCCGCGGCCGCGCGGGGGGAAGAATCGCGGTCGCGCAGCTGAAGAAGAGGATGATCTCGCGAATCCTCTGTTTTTATCACGCGGTGAAGAGGAGCTACAGGAGCCGTCTTTTCTTTTAAACTGAATCAGTGATTAGGGTTAGGAATAAGCCGGGTTTGGTTTAGAGTTTTTCTATTTGAACCGAACCCAAACTGTAGCGAATCGAACCGGGTTCAATCTTGGTTCAAAACCAAATCGCTTGGTTCACTAACCAAATGAATTCCGATTTGATCCAAATCAATTTTGTTCAATTCGTCTTCACAAGACAAAGCTCCTCATCTCCTCCGTTTTGCCAAAACCTCTTCCATCATAAACCAAATCAAGTTGGTTCAATTTTAATTCAAAATTGAATCGTTTGGTTCAATAACCAATCGACTTTTAATTTGAACGAAATCAGTTTTGTTCATTTCTTCTTCATAAGATGAATTTCATCATATTGTCATTTGTCCGGTCCAACTAGACTTTATTTCTCTTGTTCTGAGAATCCAATTCTCAAATTCGTTTTAAGTCCTTCAGAAAACTTGTTGTGCGTGTGACCCAATAGGTTCTTGGTTATGTTGGTCGTCCGTAATTAACCATTAATTACGGAATAATCATGAGTGACACCTAATAGTACATCATGATCCCCAATTGACCGGAAAATTGACGATTCATTCCAGAACAATTCTAAATCCTTCAGCAGTTCTAATTAAACGTGTCTCGTTTCTTTCACCGTCTTATACCCGTTTGGTTCAGGACATGGTCTATGTGTCGGTCCCCACTAGATTGACTACGTCACACCTAGCTCAAGCTACTTTCTTGTCTTGTGGATTCAAGTTACTTATACATGTGTCCAAGAGTACCGTACTTTTAACATGTAATGTTTTGACCAAAGACTTTTGGTAGCAATCCTGACAAGCGGCCGCAAGGTATACGTCTCCTTTTCCAAAGACCGGTGAATCCTCTATGGGTTATTCAAACACCTTTGAGCACTTCAACTTATACCCAATCATCTCGGGTCCACACCTCCTTGGAGATGCTTGCTTACGATGTCAAAGTATAAACCTCCGTGACCAAGGTAATTTGAATACCGCAAGTCAAAGGAAACTCGCACTTAAACTGCACTGAGATCTTCAAGACATATGAATCGAACCATATGAAGTCTTAAGGCAGGTCACTCCAATGAACTGGTTACCTTTAACCAGCATCCACGTTTAACTCTTAACATCCAATGTTTCCAGCAGTGAGATCAGCTGTTTAGCTAACCAAGGAGTTTAAACGTGCTAGTCTCGACAGAATCGATAACGTCTGTGCTCACCAATTCCTCGACTAGGGATAATTTCAATACATTCATAATTGCACATGTAGAGATGCTCACGAGTTGTGATCCAATCACAAATTCTCTCATGTTATGAATCGTATTGCGGACATTCAGTATTTGAGCTTAAGATCCAATCAAACACATATGGAATGTGCACTCAAATAGTGAATTGCTATTTATTCAATAAATAGTATAACCGTAAGGCGATAGCCTTAGGACACCCCTCAAATTTTACAGTAATGACGAGAGTGAAGACTTCAGGTGGATTAACTGAAACATTTTCAATAAAGATAGGATTAACTCTAAGTCTCTATCTTTTTACACTAATCATGGACGAACTCACTAAACACATTCAAGACATAATATCGTAGTACATGTAGTTTGCAGATGATATTATTTTGGTAGATGAGATACGTGAAAGAGTAAAAGCTAAATTAGAATTTTGGTAAGAAACATTAGAAGTGAAAGGCTTTATGCTTAGTATAGTAAAGACAGAATATATAGAATTTAAATTTAGCAATATTAGACATAATGAGATAATTCTCAAGATAGGAGATGACAAGTTGTCTGGAACTGAGAGTTTTAATATTTAGGATTAATTTTTGCAAGATAATGGAGGGATTGAGAGAGATGTCTTACATAGAATACAGGCAGGATGGTTGAAATAGAGGAGAGCGTCTGGTGTTTTATGTGATCGTAAAGTACCTCTAAAACTTAAAAGGAAGTTTTACAAAATGACGATTAAACGTGCTATATTATATGACGTTGAATGTTGGACAATGACTTGAACATATGAGTAAAAGATGAGAGTTTCAAAAATGAGGATGTTAAGGTGAACGTGCGGACATACAAGGATAGACAAGATGAGAAATGAGAGCATTAAAGAGAAAGTCGAAGTTGCATCTATTAAGGAAAAAGTCTGAGAGACATGTTTAAAATGGTACGGATATGTACTTAGACGATCAATAAATGTTTTAGTTAAGCGATGTGAAACTATGATAAATACGCACATCAAATGAGAAAGAGGAAGATAAAAACGACTTGGTTAACAACAATAAAATAAGATAAAATTTATTTAAGTATAGATGATGATATAGTAGGGGATAGAGCCCAATGGTGTAGAAGGATTCATATAGCCGACCCTGCCTATGAGATAAGATTTGGTTGTTGTTGTATCAACATTTCCACAGTAGTTTTTAGAGGATTGTTTATTTCTATCAAAAGTGTTTAATATATTAAGATGCTAACATCTTGAACCGAGAGAAACTTACATGAATGTGGAACTTTTGAGATTGACATGTTGTAAATAAAACAGTGTAATAGTGTTTGGTTGTCCAAGACACTTAGTTTCTGAAAGACTTTGCCATGGCATGGTATTAGTGGACAAGGTATGTACAAAATGGAATTTCTCAAAATGTTCTTATTTTATGGTTTATCTAAATTATAATTTAATGACAAAATCTGCTAACAATGTAATGTAAACATTTTAATGCATATTACATGGCTGCTTGGCTTCAAGCTGAGGTAATGCATATGGATTTTCTAGCCTATATGGTTATGCTATATTGAAGTAAGAAATTAATCAAGTATCTTGTCGATAATTGCTTCCCATCTTGGATGAGGAAACAGCCACAAGTCCTAACTAATTTGATGATTGACCAAACTTGTTCATATCAGTATACGGTGTGGTTTGTCCAGCTGTAGTGCCTGGTGTGAACTTAAAAAGATATGGTTAAATATAGTATCCTGTCTGACTTATAAGTACATATCATTACGGTCATTCCATTCAATACAGATTGAATTTTTTTGGTTGTAAAAGAATAAGAATGGCAGTTATCTTGATATTTCATATCGTCTTGACAATATTAGTTGCATGACTATCCAATTTACAAGATGAAAACTACAGTTGGGCTGTAGGTTTTGAAAATTTTGGTTTATGATGATTTTCACAAGCTTGACTAGTTGCATGCCTCCGAAGGCACTAATAAACTGCATCATGGATGATGAATTTGTAAAAAAAGTATTTGTAAAAGTTACTGATAGACTAGAACAGAAAGTTTCTGCATGGAGTCTTTGATTTGAGATCTATTATCTTAATAAGATAGTTAGCATGACATTATTGCAAATGGAAATAATTTGTGGCACACAGAATTCAATATCCCATATTGGCGTATGTTGAGATCTCTTAGTGAAGTTGACTAGTTTTCTTGTTTTCATGAATTCAGAATTGCACACCCTAAGTTAACAAATAACTACAAACTTATTACTAAATTTGATAGGTTAATGATTTATACCAAAAGCTTAAGCTATTTTGAAAGAACTGATATCACTATCCATATAAAATAATATAATATGCCTTTATATCCATTCCCATATGTGTGATTGGATACCATGGGTTTTCATTCCTAAACCTAAAACGTGAATTAATTAAGCAAATATTGCATAAATATTACTAATATGCAAGATTCAGACCCATGCCATGTTGAAGTCTATGAAAGTCCATTCCATCTCAAAATATCTAGGCATTTGGGAGGAAACACCCTCCTTTAATCTTTAACATCTAGACCATGGTGTAAAATATTGAGTTGTGCCAGGCCATGAGATTTGAAACGGTGCCTATTAATGTTTAAACTTTAAAGTAAGCGTACTTTGTTCAGATATCTTTGGTTTCAGCATACGTTTCTTTTATTGGCAAGTCTTTTACTACTTAGCTATTATAATGGGACACACATTGCCCTAGTTGTGCTCTTTCAGCATTGATTAACATACACAGGAATGCTGAATCTTCTAAATCAAATTCTTCATGGGGTATATGTTGTCTCGAATTGCCTGGCATGTGTTGACCTTCTACTTCAGTTCTTATGCCAGTTCTTTTAATACATTAAGATATTGTGCATTGCTTTTCCTGACTGTCTATCATGCATAGTGTTTTCTTCATTCTTATCTCGTACAATAACAGAAATTGTTTCATTAACCATTAAAATGTTGTTCTATTGTTGATCATCCAGTTGCTAGGTAGGGTATTTAATATACTACGGGAGAATAATCCAGATCTTGCTGGAGATAGGCGTAGGACAGTGATGAGGCCTCCACAAGTCCTCAGAGAAGGAACCAAGAAGACAGTGTTTGTTAATTTTATGGACCTCTGCAAAACGTATTCACTTCTCTCTTCCTTTTATAGCCTTTGCATTATCCTTTTGTATCCTCTATCTAGTTTGTTTCATTCACTTGTTGGTATGAATCTGGATTATGGTTCAGTCACTTATAAAAGATAGCTTTTAAGTTTTATTTATTAGATGTTTTGTTTTTTCCCATTTGGATCATAAAGCATAGCTATTTGCGTAGCTATAAGGTTTCAAAATATGTATGCAGGTGGTATGCAGTGGACCAATTGGACAGTGCATATTATTAATATTTTAAGTCTTTCTTCACAAGTGTTTATGTTAACATGAGTTACGGACCATTAAATAGGGTTTGAGCAAAACATGATTCTTCAATCTGCAAGTGCCAAAACTTAGAGGAATCACGAACGAACATAATCAATGATGTTCATTATATTTCTTTGTGAAAAGCAAGGCAGTTGGACGCTTGGAAGGCACAACCATATTTTACCAAAATATGGTTAAGTGCTAGTGTTCAGGAGGGATTTGCAGCCCATCCTTCACATCTGAGACCACAAAAAAAAATAGGAAGTGCTACATCATTTAACCCCTACTATCTATCCATGTCTTTTGGAATGCTATCTTTGGTACAGAATTATGCTTTACCCAATCATGTTTCCTTGCCTTCCAAAGGTGATGATCACAGACTGGAAGTGATATGGATGATAAGAAAATTGTCTACTTTTTTGTCACTAGGTGAAAGTTAGGACATTTAGACATTCATAATTCAGAAGGTATAGAATATAGTTTTGCACTCTCCGAGAGACAGTTCCAAATAAAGGACACAATTATAATGAATGATGGTCCATTATGTCTCTCTGTGGAAACTAAAGCATTTAGACATCCAGTGGCACTGAACATGTTTTATAAAAGGATGATTCTGCTTGGAGTTGTTATTTTTTTTACTTCCCTTTATGAGTTGTTCTAAATTGCCATGTCAGTAGCTGTATTATTTTGCTTTGTTATTTTTTTTTATACTTTATGAGTTGTGCTAAGTTGCCATGTTGGCAGCTGTATTATTTTGCTTCTTGGTTTAAAATTTCTCCATGAGCACTGTGTTTAAAAAGAATAAATAGATCTGGCTGGCTGTCATTTGTTGACTCCGGCACTGTTGGCATTCAACTCTAGCAAGGTTCAATGGCTGGAGAGATTTTGGTTAGGTCATGGGTGGAATCTAGTGAAAGGGTAAGGAAAGTTAAGGGCGCAAGAAAAAATTGAAAATGGGTCTTATAGGGACTGATGGGGGTATTACGAAACCACTGCAGACTGATACCTTCAAAATTGGTACTGAAATCAAATTTTTTAACCTTGTTATTCTAATTTCTAACCTTGTTGCTATTATTGTTTTTATAACTATCCTCAGTTGATGAATCATGATAAAATAAGAAGAGTTGGAACATAGGATACTCATATTCGTAAGTATGAAGCTTATTATTTTCAAGCTTTAGCATAATGTTTATGGACTTTCTTCATGATGAACATTAACCACTACGACAATTAATGCAACTAGACTATCTTGTTTAACCTTTTGGCTAGTCATGCACAGAGTGTTCATTTATTTTATCTAGTGATATGACAATATTTGAATGTCTCAGTTGGTAAAATAGAATTGTTTATATGCAAAATAGTCTTAGACAATTGTGGTGAATGTAGGGAGATGTGGAGTTTTGGCGTAACAACAAAATTATTGTTATGTGACCTTGTGGTCACAGGTTCGAGTTGCAGAAATAACCTTTGCAATGCAGGATAAGACTACGTACAATAAATCTAATGTGGTCCAATCCTTTCTTGAGACCCCACATTAGCGGGAGTTTCGTGCACCGTACTACACTTTAATACTATTTACAGTTCTGATTAATTAGTCAATCACTTCTTTGTTTTTTATATTTCCAATGATGGCCAAATATAAATAATTTGGCTTGTCTGGTCATGATGTTCTGTTCTGAATACCAATTGTTTTAATTAGCTTGGAAGGAAGGTCTTTGTTTGTAGCCTTAAAGAATGGTTGCTTCAAGTAGGACAGTTTACTGTTTTAAATCAGTATAAGATTTGTTGTAATGGACAAAAAAGAGCATTTTATTGGACTGATAATAGATATGAAGAATTGTAAAAAGTGTTTACATTATGACTATGAACTTTCACACATAAGGAGGCATTTTTTTATATTTTATATACAGGATGCACAGGCAACCAGAGCATGTGATGAATTTCTTGCTCGCTGAAATGGGAACTAGTGGTTCCCTTGATGGACAGCAGAGGCTGGTGATTAAGGGAAGATTTGCTCCAAAGAATTTTGAGGGTATCCTAAGAAGATATATCAGTAAGTTAACTACAAAAATTCCATCAACAGTTGTCCTGTTTCTCGTTGAACCAGGCCTTCCAAATTTTGAACTGTTGAAACATCAGTAACTTAGCCGAATTTTGGTGCAATTATTTTATATTGTTATATTTGTATTTGTGTATACATGTTGACAGTGCAGGTGCATTAGCGTACATGAAATGCAGATGCCCTCAGAAAATTAATTGAGCGAATACAATTTCTTCTAGTTTCAATTATGTATTTTATGCAACCTTAGAGGGAAATGCTGAGTAAATATTTAGAGAAATCACAATGAGTTATCTTGCAATGTGTCCAGACAGAAAAATTGAGGGCCAACTTGCCCAAATTTCTGAAATTATGCTAGTGTTTTGTCCTGGTGAATTGAAATAGTTTATATCTTCATCTTTTCCTATTGGTTCCCAAGATAGTAAAACATCTCTAGAACCCAGAAAAGCATAGGGGAAGTCTCATACAGATCTTGTACTTTAATCATTCAACAGGACAAATGGATTACTATATTTCACCATGATTCCAATTCATGCAGATGAATATGTTATATGTAATGGTTGCAAAAGTCCAGACACAATTCTCTCCAAGGAAAATCGTCTATTCTTTCTTCGATGTGAGCAGGTGTGGACTTCATTTAGTACCCACATTCTATTTGGTCAATTGCATTCTATCTTTGTTTTTTGTTTTTGTTTCTGTAGTGGTAATGGTCGACCAATATGATGCTACACTATATTCCATGTCTCTAATTTTTGCATTTGTTATTCTTGAATATGTTGAATTATTTTTTGTTTCATACCAGTCTGTTTCATTGTTCAGCTTTGATATTGAAAAGCTTTATTAAAAATTGTTTTCTCTTAGTCAGTCTCTGATGACCCATACTGCATTTAATAAATGACCCAAGATGATGACTTTGATGAGTTGTGAATATTGGTTAAACCTTTTGAATTTCTAACTACAATAACTTGCAAAATGGCAGCATCTAAAAGATATTTCTACTGCTTATAAAAAAATGTCTGGATCTAGTATGATATCATTAACAGAACAAAGAGTGGATGTTTAAAATGTTGAAGAATTCCTGGAGTGCTGTTTTGATTGTCTTGTTCTCTTGATGCATAAATAAATTTTAGTACTGTGGAGTGTTCAATTCCTTTGTATTTGACTTAAAAGAGCACTGAGTAGGTACAGGTCCAAAACGGGTTAATGTGCAAGCATGAGAATGTTAGATGGACAATCAAGGTTGCTAGAGAAGATAAAATTATATTATTCAGGAGCAAAGTGTAGGCCTAACAGATGACAAAAAAAAAAGTGTAAATCAGCAAATTGGTACGAACACATTAAAAGACGACCTTTAACTTTTATAGTCATACAAGTCCAATTGATTAGACTTGTTGGCTCAAGGATAGAAAAAGTTAAAAAGAAATTACAGAAGATCTGAATGTTACTAATGCTATTTGGGTTATCACGTCTCTGGTCAGCATGAGCAACAGTTAGTCTGTTTTACTTTGTTTATTATCAGGTTGGAATGCATCCGGATGTCACAGTCTATCTCACATTTGATTATGGGATTCACTCATTTTGACTTGATTATGCTTATTGAAACTGCAGTGTGGTTCTTCGCGGTCAGTAGCACCCATCAAAGCTGGTTTTGTGGCCCGAGTTGGTCGCCGTAAAGCTGGCACATGATCAGAATAATCTTCATCTCAATAATGCCACTCTTCAACCATTTCAAGAGGCTCTGCTTTGTTGTTCATTTGCACTATTTGATCGCTGCACTTTTTAAAACAGTTTTGTATCTTTTGTTGAGAATGTTGCTGCTCCGACTTCTAAATGCTGTTTCTGCCTTCTTTACCGAGTCGTTGGTCGCCATCGTTCGACCTATTGTCTGCTTTTGACAGCTTGTGCCCTTATTCTGGCGGTATTGAGTTCAAGATGGGGCTTGCTTGTGCTGCCTCTTGAGAGAATGCCACATTTCTATAAATATTCACAATAAGTCACCAGATACCTCTTTATGGTATTAAAATTTTATTTTTATCAAAGATCACTTATTTCCATATATATGATGATTAATATATCTCACTAATATGTATTGAATTTTATTTTTTTTAAGACCCTAAATAGGGCTTTTTGTAATATATTTTATGGAAAAGATGTCTTAGTGGTGAAACATATATGCTAGAGTATTATTATGAAAGTATATGTAAATAAAAATGAACTCGTATGATCCGCAATTACGTTTATAGGTTTATATGATATAAAAAAATCAAAAATATTTTTATTGATGTAAAATTAGTTGAGTGTGTTGAATTTTAATAGAGATGAATATTTTAAAATTCAGTTTCTAATATAGATAAGTTATGTTTTGAATTTATTCGGAAAGTGATTTTTAATGTGTATAAATTATGTTTTGAATTTATGTGAACTCCTAGAAATTTTGGAGGTCGATTTTTAAGATGTTTAAATTAAAACCATCAAAATCTGTACAATTTGTTAGTTTAGATATATTTTGGCAAGAGTAAGAGTTCTAGAACTCCTAGAAATTGAGATCTTGATAATGTTTATCCAAATAATACTTCTCAATTTATTATATTGTTTTCTTTATTCATTGCCAGATTATCTTCAATTATTTCTTAAAAGTTGGATTTGTACAGCTGAAAAGGTGCAAGAAAAAGGCATCGATCGTTAGCATCCAGCTGAACCAACTTGAGCGAGGTCTTGTCGTCTTCCATGGCTATCCTGTCTCCGTCTTCATCATTCGGAAGAAGCACCATAAGAATTTGCTTCGAGCTTGAGTTCATCCTCACCTCTCAAGGTTCGGAGACCATTTCGCTTCTGATTTTCCTTCTTCTGAGCATCCACCATTGAAGGAATTAGCCTTCTCGATTTCAGGTGAGTAAAAGTTCCATGATCTTTTATACTGAAATGAATCGATAATCTGAATAGATTTGCCAGAAATTAATCTTTGCCCATTTTAATGGTTATAAAGACATCTCTCCACACAAAAGATGGTGAAAAACCTCTTCGTATTAATTTTATCCAGGAGTACATTCTGAATCTCTAATTTTTCATATACTTTTTTCCCCATTTTATTGAACCGTGAGACATTTCTTATTTTGCCTAACTTTCATAATCTCAAAATCATACAGCACCCTCCTTTCACGAAATAATTAGAATTTGTATGTGCATCTCTAAATTTTTGTTTTATCTATTAAAAAATTTATCGTTCTCAATATATATATATATATATGGTCGGATTCAGACATAAATACATTAAAAAATCTTTCAGTAGTACATTAATTTTAATTTAAAATCAAAACTGACTGATGATAAATCTAGAGAACTCTGAATCAGTTCAAACTAAAATTAATATACTCTTAAAAATTTCTTTAATATTTCTATATCATTATATCTGAATTTGACAGTGTAAATTTAGAATAGTAAATTTTTTAATAAGTAGAATAAAAATTTAAAATATATATATGATCAAATTTAGATTTAAAGACATAAATATATTAAAAAAATTTTAAGAGTACATTGATTTTAATTTGAAATCAAAATTTACTGATAAATCTAGAGAACTCTGAATTATTTCAAACTAAAATCAATATACTCTTGAAAATCTTTTTAATATCTCTATATCATTATATCTGAATTTGACAGTATAATGAGAACAATAAATTTTTTAATAAATAGAATAAAAATTTAGAAATGCATGTATAAATCCATGTAATTATTTTATGAAAGAACTGTATGATTTTGATATTATGAAAATTAAGTATGGGAAATAAGAAATCTTGAATCTACATGCATGGTACAGTAAAAATTATTATTATTATTATTTTGGTACTCGATGATGTAATTCAGGTGTGAAGGTGTTTTGGTTCTTTAATAGTGTGAAACGTGAATGCTTTTCTTGAATCATAAGATCAACTGTAGCACTTAATTATGACTAAGCTTCCCTTGGTGTCAATAATTGTGATGAAGACGTTCACCTGTTTGCTATTGTCTTGGTCAACAGGCATGTGAAGACATGCTAATAAATCCTACATTTAGGTGTGAAATGTAGACATGAAATAAATATGTTCATGACTTATTTAGTCTTAGTTTTCAGTAATAATTATGTGTTTAGTTTTAGGATAGGAAAATATGATTAACCTAAGGATATATATATATATATATATATATATATATATAGAAATGATATACTGCGCGATGGATTCCTACGTGACCTGTGCGCGATCAATCCACGCCGTCCACGCCCGATCGTGATCAACCCACACCGTCCAAAAATCGCGATTGCACAGTGTTTCTCCTCGGACTTTCGCCGCTTCCCGGCGTCCGTTCATCGCCGTCCGACCACCGATTGCCGTCGGACCGGACCCGTTGGAACCGCAACTCATCGGCGGTCCGGCGGGTGCCGGAGTCCGGCCCCGATTCGGCCGGAATCCGGTCGGATTCCGACCGAAATCGCCGCCAGACGCTGGCGGCCGATTTCGGCTGGAATCCGGCCAGATTCCGGCGAAATCGGCCACCAGCGCGTCTGCTCTGTTTCGGTCGGAATCCCGGCCGGATTTCGGCCCAATCCGGCCGGAATCCGGTGCCGATGTGTGCGCCGTCGAGTTGCGCTTCCAACGAGTCCGGGATGGTGGCCGGCGGTGATCGGACGACGACGAACGACGACGATGAACGCGGGGAGGTCCGGCGGTCGCGCACGGGAGTCGGATTTTTTCGTCGGGCAGGATATCAGACCTGTATATATATATAGATATATATATATATATAAAAGTAAATATAGGTCTCATGACAAATTATACACCTAAAATATTAAACTAAACAAAGGTTTAAGAATTGTTATTGGAGCATGCAAAAAAAGGACAATTCAATGTATGAAATTTCTATCCATGTGTAACTCGTACATTGTAAGAAATTGTTTCGACAACTCAAACTCATGACCTATCACATGGCAACAATGGACTCTAATAAACTTTTATTAAACAGAAGTAAAATTAAACAAAGATTTAAGAATTATTGTTGGAGCATGCAACAATTGATCCTTTTAATCTCAAATCAACACATAAAAAAAAAAAAAAGACAACTTGGTATGCATGAAGTTTCTATCAATGCAAATCCATTAGCAACTTGTGTATTACAAAAGGTTATTTCGTAACTCAAATTCACATGCTAAAATTTATCACATACTAATAATTTTATTATTGCAATCAACACATGACTACGTTAATATCGTGATTGAAGTCGATTTATATATTTTAAGATGGTGGTGGTTGCCTGTCCATATGGTTCATGGTTGCATCTGCACATACCTGCCCCCATCTTGTTTGTTTTTTTTTCTAAGCATTGACCGATAACACACCTGTTTCACATGACACTAGAGTACTTGCAAGGATTCAATGATCTCACCACCCACCCAGTTGTCTCTGTAAGCTCTTTAACTTCTCCTCCCACCTCTATTTTCATCATTGTTCAATCTCTAGTTGGGGCTCTGCAATACCAATCGTTCAACTTGTTTTCAACTAGTAAATTCGTTCGTTCACAAATATTTTTCAGAAAAAGTTGTTAATTCTCATCGGATATGATATTGATACTTCAATTGTCTGCAGCAGCATTTCTGATCTCTCTCGATCAGAGGTAAAGATGAAGCGAATGGTATCGAAGAAATCTCACTCTTGGTGGTGGGACAGCCATATCGGTCGCAAGAACTCAAAATGGCTCGAGGAAAATCTTCAGAGTAAGATCTTTAATTACTTTGCTTTTTTATGATGAGAATTCTTCGACCGATTTGATCATCCAAAAACCTGCAGAGATGGATGGAAGTGTTAAACAAATGCTGAAACTGATCGAAGAGGAAGGGGAATCCTTCGCCAAGAAGGCCGAGATGTATTACGAAAGGCGTCCTGAGTTGATCTCCTACGTCGAGGATTTCTACCGCATGTACCGTGCTCTCGCTGAGCGTTACGATCAAGTGACTGGAGATCTCCGCAAGAACATGAACATCCAATCCGATCTCCAATCTCAAGGTTCGGGAAGTGGACGTTCAGACACGTCGAGGAAGGGGAGTGAGGGCTCGGATTCATCATCCTCTGAACCAGATTCGGAGTCTGATCAGTTCGATGCCATTGAGATGAGGCTTCAACACAGAGTGCATGAACTAGAAACAGAGCTTTCCGAGCTGAAGGAAAAAGAGAAGAGTGGCCATGACGCTGCTGAAATGGAGATTGTGAACCTCAAACAGAAGATCGAGGAAGCTAACAATGATTTACAAATGAAGGAGACTGAGCTCGGTTTGGCGGAGAAGAAGACCGCTGAATTGGAGGAGCAAGTCGAGTTTCTGAAGGGAGCAGCTGCTGCAGCTGCTGAGAAGTTTCAAACTGACTTGTCGAACGATGCTTTGGCGATCGAAGAATATGAAACAGAGTTGGCAAATGAAAAGGAAAAGTTCTTGAAGGAGAAGTCTAACCTGGAAGAACAGATTCTCAACCTCGAAAATGCTAACAGGGATCGAGCCAAGCACGTTTCCGAGCTCGATGAGGGAATTGTTTCTTTAAAAGCTACAGTGGAGACGCTCACGGCTGACAAAGATGCTCTTGCTGCCACTGTGAGTTCGCTTACCGGCGAACTTAAACGCCGGCACGCCGGAGTTATCCAAATGGAGCAGCAATTTCATCAGCTCCGAATGGAATATGCAAATTTGAACAAGGAGAAGGAAGAACTTAACGAGGAGGTGGACAGACAGAAGATTGTGATCTCTGATGTCGCCGAGCGGAAGAGGGAAGCAATTCGACAACTCTGTTTCTCAATTGAGCATTATCGTGACAACTATTGTCGTCTTCTTGGATTGCTCCAAAATCACAAGCGATCGGCCATGGTAGCAAATTGATCAGCTTTTCTCAGGTTGAGAAAATCGTTTGTCTTGTGAGTTGCCATCTTCTTATATCCCTGAGAGTATCTTTGTGTTACTTCTAAATCTATTCTGGAGTTGTATCATATTCATATTGTGAAGAAAAAATTACTAAAAAAGGTTAAATGGACCTGTTGGATGAGGATTTTGTATGTAAGAACGAATATTGAGTCGATCCAAAGCTTTGCCTCGTGAACTATATATTTAAGTTTAACAGCATATCCTTGTTTTTACATTGTAATCACTCTTTTGATTGCGCAAGATCATATAAAATTGTGGTTAATCTTTTCTTTTTCTTAACTACTTGATCTATTTCAAGTAGTTAGATTGTTACCCTCAGGACATGATTAAGTTAGTTATTACGGAATAGACCTGTTGAAATGGATAAAAGTGGAGATGAATAACACTCATGACAAATGTTGAAGTTTATTTACCAACGCTTAGAAAAAGTTGACAAACATCAAATAATTGTCTTTCCCTGTAATGGTCAATTGCAGCTTTCTAATTTACCTCTTCACAAATAGGATTAAATATTTGATTAAAATCGAACCGAACCGAATCAAATTAACCAAAATCGAACCGAATCAAATTTTTTTGAACTAACTGAACCGATCAAATTTTCAAATAAAAATCAAACAAATCGAACCGATAAAATATCAATTAATTTAATTTTTGATCGAATTAATCAAAATAATTAAAATTTTTAAATATTATAAAAAATGTATTAATTAATTAGAAATTTATAAATTTACTAATTTAAAAATTTAGAAATTATTTTTTTTTTATTTTGATTAATTCAGTTTATTCAATTTAACCGAATAATAAATTTTAAAATTGAAACGGAATCGAATTAACTAAATTAATCAATTTTTTAGAAAAAATAAATGAAATTCTGAAATAACCAAATCGAATTTTTGAATTCGATTGGTTTGATCAGTTTATTTGATTTAATTAAATTTTTCTCACCCCTACTCACAAATGATCGTAAGACTCATCGTATAAGATCACTGAGGTGGCGGATTCCATCCTATGCTAAAGTAATTAGATTATTATTTTAACTATTTGGACAATCATGGCATGGTTAAGATTCAATAGAATGCTAAACCTTTCAGTGGGATGAGTTAAGATTATTGTTGTAACTAGCAAGTAGGCACCAAATTTTGCCAATGCTGCACCTGGCCTAAGCCCTATTATGGCTCAGTCCAAGCACAGCCAGACCCAAATGCCACTTCCACCTTTTAGCTTTCGAACATAAACGTTGCTCGGAAGAACTTCTCCATAAGTGAAAGAAAATGAAGACTTCTGCACCAGATATGCAAAACAATTGTAATGTAGAAGCAGATATCACAGGTTTCACATCATGATGATGAAGATGCTTTAAACACACAGTAAACTGGAGATTGCCAGATGTGTTCTAGCATCTAGCCTCCAGCTTTGAGTTACAAAATATTGTATAAAGTCCAATACATCAAATGTATACATGGTAATTGGATCCAACTAGTATCCAATCAAAATCCACTTGAAGTAATGTTATCAATATTAGATACCATGATAAAGTCGGCATAATTAGGATTCTTGTATGACACTGGATTAGCACAAATGCAGAGCATCCCTAATTACACAATTCGACTTCATAAGATCTCAATTTCTTTTTTAAAAAAAGGGTAGTGTCAGTTGTCTGAGAGAGGATGAATATGAATACAGCCAAAAACCATATACTTCTAATGTCAGCAAAGAATGTTACAACCTTGTAGGAAAGCAAGCCCTTAAATGGAGCCAGACAACTGGTAAAAAATATATGCCAATAATCTAACCCGTCAAAATTCTATGACCCTGACGAGTTCCGATTGATTCTCTGAGCGCCTAATTTTGCTGTAGCTGGTTTGGTGCCTCTACCTCTGCCCAGAGACAAAGGTTTAGCTCTGGTAGTCGGAGGTGGAGCTGCAATAGCCGCCCACGGATCATTGTCATCTAAAGAAGCTGTCGTCTTCTTATTTAGGGGTTTTGAAGTTGATTTCGGTGGTGCCGCTGCAATGGAACCCCACAAATCGTCATCCTGTTGTGCAGCTGGTTTCATATTTAGAGAGTTTGATGCAGTTCTTGGTTCTGGAACTGCATCAGCGCCCCATAGATCATCATCTGCTTCTTTTGATGATTTAATTGCAACTTTGGGTGGCAAGGAAGCAGTATCTGAAAACAAAATTAAAAAAAAACAAAGCTCTCCCACATGTCATCTGAAACAATTGCAAAAAATTGAAAGTGGGGTCAAAAAACAAGGAAAAGAATAATACAACAGATTTAGCCATCTTATTTCAGCAATCATTTCTCTGCCAGTCAGGTCACCAAGCCAGATGACATGCATCCACTACATTCCAGTCACCATCATGGAATGGTACAGGAGATTAAGGATCCTTTTACTTTGAGAGAAAAGTGGAAAAAAGAAAAATGGATTTTTTTAGCTGCAGTTGCAAGAGGGGAGAAAAGGAAGCATAGAAAGAATGAAATTCTTCCCTTATATTTGTCTGAACCTAAAGAAGAGAAGAAAAGCATGCAACCTTTTGACATTTGCTGACTGAATTATGACTAGTTGGCAAAATCAGTTAGCAAATGATCCTTTTACTCTGTGAGAAAAGTGAGAAAAGCAAAAAATGGAAGAAAAAAAATGGAACAGACGTTATTCTGTGTTACAGTTAGAAGGAAAGAAAAAGGAGAATGAAAATTCTTCCTTAAATTCATCATGAACCCAAAGAAGAGAAGGTGAAAAAATGCAACCTTTTATATTTACTAGCTGAATCATGACTGATTCTAAAAATCACTTAGCAATTTGATCTATTGACCACGACAGACAGGTACAAAAGTAAAACAATCTAATCAAAGCATCAGCATTGCAAGAACAATCTGTGGCCAGAGCTGAATCATCTGCCAGCCGTGCAAATAATGGTCACTTTGAAATTCTACAAAATCAACTTGAGAGAGTTAACACTACAACGACAACCAAGTCTTTATCCCACTAAATGACAGTTGGCTATATGGATTCTCCTACGCCATTGGACTCAATCCCGTACTATATCCTCTATATTTAAATAATTTTATCATATTTTATCAGCTGAAAGCCAGATGGGTTCTTTCCACTCGATTTAACCAAAAATAAAGTTCTGTAATCAATACTTACTCTGTGCTTTTTGATGCACCACTGGCCGTTGTTGAGCAGCTTGTATGCTTGCTAGTGAAGGAAGTTTCTTTTCCTCAAGAGGTTCAATGTCATCCCATCCTTCTTTATCATTATCATGGTCCTCCAGGAGAAGTCCACTATCAACTTCTCCCCAACCATCTGTTGATGTTGGAGATGAGGGTCTAGGTTGATCAGAGACATTTGCAAAAGAGCTCACATCTGCAGATGCAAAACATGGGACATATTTCAGGTAATAATTTAATATCAAGATGGCAGTACTTTTGTTTTAGAAATTAATAGGCCTAGCCTCCCATTATTCAGATATAGGCACGAGTGATAGAAGAATCTTTCTGCAGTAGAATAATTTTTATCATCATATTTCCTCAGCTAATCACTGTTTCAATCAGCACATGCTTTCCCAGAGGTATACTGAAATATGAAATAGCATGACTCCTAAACAGATATGAAGAACAACTTGTCTTTCAACAAGTCATTTGGATATGATCAGAGAGAGTAGAGAATCAAACATGAAAAAAGTTAACAAGTGGACTATTAGTCCAGCAAATTTTGTTCGTTCTATAATAGGAGCCCCCATTTTAGAAAGCACAAAAACAACAAGACACGAAATCCACATCTCGGACTCTGATCCAGTCTCCTAAAGTAACACATACCACATATACTAAATAGCACAGTGGTGATGATAAAAAAACAACCATGACAATCACTGTTATTATTGATGATGATTAAAAAAATCCATCACAAGAGTCATCATCACTGTAATGTGTACCAAATTTCCCTGTTTTTGGTGTTTATTCAATTTTCTCAAGTACTTTATTATGTGATTGTGTTGGATCTCTCAAGTCCTGAGTAAGAGAAAATTTTGAACCATCATGATTTGGCTGACTTTATGATCAGAGTGTTATCTATTTAGGGGTATGCAAATGCATTGTGTCATTCGGATACATTCTTATCAATATTCATGCATCTTGTCACAATTCTCATACTGCATGCATCCGTCACTTTTATATAATTATATCCGAGTATGGAGTTACTCGTTATTTATTGCTGAGTCTGTTATTTACTTGTTTCCATTGACCTATGAAGAAACCTGTTCTTCTGTGTGTGTTGTGGAACTGTCCCTTAAGTGAGATGGCCTCTCATATAGGGTAAAGCAGCTTCTAGGGTATGACAGTATTTTTTTTGTCTATTTTTTTGTATTTTAGCATAGTCAAAAGGCTACAATTACATAATTTTAGTTGACTACTTGTGTAGTGATTATGTTGTGACTAGCTATGAATATGTATTTCATCGTTCTAAAGGGCATGGCAAATTCAGGGTGCAAGAAAATTTTGCCAATTACTAAGAATTCTACAGTTGGCAATAGGGGTACGACTGACCATCTCTTAAGATTGTAAAAAATAACTGATAAAACTCTTAGCCAACTATTATTCACTAACAAAATTCTTAGTCAATTATGATTGGCATTGTATATGTTCCTAAAGTTATTAAAAGGTCAATTATTATTCACTGACAAAATTCTTAGTCAAGTATGATTGGCATTGTATATGTTCCTCAAGTTGTTAAAAAAAGTCCCATAATAATGGTAATTGGTTTAGCACAAGTTCTTGGATTCCCATTTGGTTCAAACCAAACCAATTGAATCAAACCAAGCTTTTCTTTTGTTTATTTTTTTAATATTGAAGACCCAAACTAAACCAACATGTTAACTGAATTGCAACTGAATCAAAATTATTAGTTTAGTTCAGTTGAATCGAATTTGCAATTAAATAGCATGTTTTTTTTATTTGAATATTGAATTATAACTTCTTATGGGCCAAAATTTTTATTCTAAAAAATAATATGTTAAATTAAGTTGTCATGCGGTGTCTTTTTCACAATAAAATTTAAAAAACCTTGAGTTATTTGAAATAAGACTCCATGATAAATATACTTTTATTATTTGAAAACAAAATTTTGGTTTTCCAATAATATGCTTCAATTAATCCAAAAGAAAGTAAATGATTTGGTAAAGAATAAAACCAAACCAAATTTTCTATTTGGTTCTGATCAGTTTTTCAGTTTGAACGGCCTAACACATCCCTACTAGTACTTCTGATGTTTCAGAAATGCAAGTTGATGATCCACTGATTATTTCCAACAAATTACAAAGATATTAAAACAAGGGTTAAGCAATCCTATAATCAAGGTAAAATAGATTAGAGAAAAGTACCAGAGCTACTATTTGAAGTTGCCAGAACTGGCACTGTAGTAGCATTTGCCGATGTAAGGGAACCATGTTCAGAGGCTTTTCCCTTTGATGTTAAGGAACTCATAGCCCATCTGCATTAGTTTGTTCAAAATGAATGTCTCGATAGAAGAATACTTGAATACCAGCAAGAAATATATGATTGATCTAATAAACATCAAATGCAGGTGCACATGTTACTTCATGCATGCCTCCTGATAATAGAAATTGATCATTGTACAAGCAATAATGAGAATCAGGATAAGAATGGTGGTAAGATTGATCTGCATGATCATCAGGCAGATTACTGAATAGTATTATGCTTCTCCAATTATGTTGTATGGTAGTATAACAAAATGAGAAAAATGTATTTCAATCAGAAGGCAACTTCCAAATACCTCAAAATGAAAAATATGGAACCTTATAAGCACATCTTGTTCAAGCAATCAGTTATTATTTTAATAAATAGACAAGAAAACAGTCGTGACCTTAGAGAAAGTCTAGGACCAATAACTCACCCCAGTAAACTAGAATTGCCGCTCACTGAAGGTATTCCAGAAAGTCCACTCTCATTTGTATCCCCTGTGACAAGCTACAGAAAAGAAAAGACAGCTTAAAGCTGAAGTTTAACATTAATACAAAGGAACAGGTTATCACTAAACATTAGCTCATCATGCCCGCTGATGCATAAAAAAGTCCGACAATAGTAAATTACATGCAGGGAAATATGCAACTTTGGAAATAAATAGTAGGATGCAAATAGTGAAAAGCAATCCATGCCATGATCCTCCCTCGTGTAAGAAACACCCAATGCACATGGAAAACAGATCCATGTACCAAGAATGTGCCTGTGACAGATACATAAATCATTACCAAGTACAAACCTAAGCCAGATTTTATTTGTACATATCGTGTAGAAGAATTAAGAGAAAGGATGTTCATGCAAGTGAGACAGTTTAGCAATTTATCAATCATTTTATGCTTGCTGCGTATCATATTTTGACTGTAAAACTTGATCAACCCCATCATGTATCAACTGGACCAATTAGGTATGTTGTGACTGTATTGTTTGAAACATTTATTTTAAAGATAAGCCACCTAACATTTGCAACAGATTCATGAAAACCAAAAGAAGCAAATTTTAAGAGCATTTTGTCCACCTGCACATACCTTTTCATGATGTTGTTTTGCAATAAGCATAAACTGATCAATAGCTTCAAATGCTTTTGTCCTCACCTCGCTGAAGCAAACAAAACAATTAAGTGAAATTAAATTTTTAAGGTAATCAGATTTCATTCATAGAATTACAATTATGAAGAAAGGGTCTTTTTTCTGTGTATTTTCCTGTTAAAAATCATCTCTATGGAAGATACTGTACAATAGTAGTGGACATAAAAAAGAAAACAATTTCATCTATTAATTTCATGTTTGTCAAGCAAATTTGAAACAAGACATACACAGAGAGGAACAAGTGAGCATAGTTGAATTAATAAGAAATCAGTGCAAAATACAAATTCAAAATCTTGCAGGTCAAAAATGTGGAACAAGCTGTTTCAAGTGTCATATAGTTTTTGTTATAAAAAGTAGTTAAGCTTTCATGTATTTTCAGCAGTTGGTGAACATTTTTGCATTTAAGGATTTTTGTTGTTGTAAAAATGACACTAAACAGTAAACATATCAATAATTGGAGCAGACTGAGGCATATCTTTTCCCTGGATCTTAAAAGAATCAACCAGTGTTAATAGTGACAGAGAAAGCTTCAAGATCAAAGGCAAGGAATTTGTTTTCCAACAACTATCCTCAACTTTTTAATCATGACTAGAATATACTTGTTAGGTTGACCTAATGACCACTTATCCCATAAACTAGAACTTTTGAAAGGGCAGCCCGGTGCACGAGGCTCCCGCCTTGCGGGGTCGGGGAAAGGATCCATTGTACGCAGCCTTACCTTGCCTTTGGCAAGAGGCTGTTTCCAGGATTTGAACCCGTGACCTCTAGGTCACAAGGCAGCAACCTTACCGTTGTGCCAAGGCTCCCCTTCAAACTAGAACTTTTGAAAGAAAAAAAAATCAATCTACATATTTATAGCCTCAAGAGCAGCTACCCAAGGAGGGGCCTATTAATCAACAATTCCTAAAGAGGATACCCAAGTTGAGTTTTTCCCAAACAAGGCACCCTCCCCCACTTAATGGACGAAAATACCTTCAACTTCTTCCTCCTCTTTCTGTTCCTTCCTGCTCCTACCAATCCTCTTCTTCCTCCTTGCTTCTGTCACTCTTATCATCAATAATGTTCTTCGAACCATCATAGTCTCTTTACTACCAACAGAGGATTTTGAGACAGAGGGAAACTGAGAGCTGGCAGGAGTTGAAGCAGTTGAAGATGAGTTGGAATGAAAGAAGACAAGGTGGCAATGGCAGCAGATGCAGCAACAGGAAGGACAAAGAGGAGGAAGAAGATGAGGGTATTTTCGTCCATTAGTAGGAGTCATCATAGAATAAATTCTGTAGCCTCAATCTCCCTCGTGTGGGAGGGAAAAGTGGACTTGAATGGATCAAGCTCTACAAGTAATAAATCAACTTAATTCCACATATACTAGGATTCACATACAGAATCTCTTGCTCAGATATAGTACTAAAATTGACTAGGTGACAACTCATCCAAAATCCTGAGTTATTAGGAACTTAATCAAATTTATACATTCTAAACAATACCAAGTAGCATTTATGAATATTACACCCATAATGATTTAGTTAAATATAAAAGATGTACCAATGAGTATAATGATGATCATGTTAGTGATTAAGGATCTGTAGTTGGAAGACGATGAGTCAGTTATACGCTTCATGTTTCAGGTATGGCTGATATAACTTTAAACTTATTTTCAGACCAATACACTAGCACATATTGTCCTATTTTCATGCAATTTGCCTTCTATCAATCTCATGATATTGTTCTTTGAGAAACTAGAATATAGAATAATATATGTTTCTCATAATTGGACGTAGTACCAAAGAAATTAATGTGAACAAACAAACTGAGCCCATATAGATTGCCAAATAGCATGGAAATCAACTAGAAATGGTGTGTTAGGACACCAAATTAGGAAGGATACGTGTGGCAATCTCTGTCATGTCATAGTATTGAACAGTTGCATTCAAAGCCATAATTCCTGTCACATATAACCAAGTATAAGATTGTATATGAACATATGGGACAACTTGCAAATGCATCCATCTTCAGGGTTAAATAATGTATTAATCTGGTTAAAAAGCCGATGAATTCTAGAATAACTAAGAAAAAAGATACTAAGACAGATACAGAGACATAAACCTCTGTAAAAGTTCACATGCCTGCAGCACGAGCTGGAGAAAAAGTATCCCTCAAAGCACGAACAGTAAATGCATTAATTAGAACTCTCTTTCTTGTCTGCATGAAGCATGACATTTTTTTAGTGCCCATTGTTAACGAACCTATAAGCACATGAAATCGCAAATAGTTGCTGCTATATAAACTTATTAGCATAAAAGTGATTCTAAAACTCTTAAGTTATTTTCATTTAAATAGTATGTGATGCATTTTGTCATGGTATTAAGTGACAACCAAACAATAACTGGTTAAAAGCAAACAAAAAAGGTCAGGACAAACCGCATCATTTAGGTAGCTAGCAATATTTCCCAGCAGGATTGTAGTATTTGTTCGAATAGCAGGTTCTTCATCCACCTGCCAACAAGATTGTCCATGTAGTTAATCCAGATTATCAAGCAAAAAAATCTCCAACTGAACATGATTTGCCATGATGATATATGTGCAAGAAAATATAATTCTACATCCTAAAAACAAAATCAAAGATTGCTTTAACTTAAAGACAAACTCAAACATACCTGTAATTTGGACAGATACTTCAACAAAGATCCTGACAGAGTACGCTGAGACAACTGCAATAGAGATTAATGATTTAAAGGTTAGGAACAATCAAACTGTCAAACAGGTAGGACAAACATGAAACTGTCTTTGTATTTTTATGCAGCAAATTTTGCCACTAGAAAAATGAAAACACCATATTATAAAGTGAACACTGAAAAAGGGGTCCAATTTCTGATAGACATTTTATACAACACAGGGAGCTTTATGCCAAATTAATTTCTTTGGAGAGCATAAATTAGCAACCACACACATGTAGTAGAAACATCAAGCCAGAAGCATATGTGCATCCATTAGAAGATTAACTTGTTTCAATTTCCGGTACTTGACAAGGCACTGACACAATAGCTGGACAAATAACTTAGGAAATATTACTATCACTTTTTCTTTTGTCTCATAGTCTGATCATCTCCAATCTTAAGCCATACTTCAGTAAGATACCAACCTAAACAGAGCACTCCTTGCTAAGATTATGCAGATCTAGATGATACGTACGTGTGAGTAGATTAAACTTAGGTGAGGTGTCAATCAACGTTAGCAGCATGCCAGACTATGCCCACAAAAGATATTCACCAGTCTGCTGACCATGAAAAATAAGATTATCCTTAATACAGTATGCCTTATTAGGGGAGAGTTTTCATATCTAAGTCAAAATATTAGTTATGAAAGAAAAAGAATCTGAAGTAAACAGTACTAAGTACTACAAGGAAAAACAACATATGAAACTATAGCATGCAAGAATATGATATCGTATGCAAGAACTTAGTAGATCCAACTTTCAGAGATTACAAAAAAAAATTTTAGGGGTTGAAGGATAACTTCCATCCACACCTTTGGCGCTAAAACTAGCATGGACTTCAATGTCAATTCACGTAGGAACGCAGAAGTATCAGCAAAACCATTTGCAACATGAGGAAAAACCTGTAAAGTACAACCACAATTAATTAGCATATACTGACAGTTTAGAACATTGCTTTCCATTAGAAGAATTCAAAATTTTCTGTGATATGTAACATTGATATTGGAAACACACTTGCTCATCAACAATCTGTGAGGACAATGACTCTCCAAATTGATCTACATGTTGCAGAAGCGCAACTCGAATGGCTCTATCATTTGAAGAGAACAGCTTCACAATGGTTGGTAATACCTGCATAATAGTAGAAATTTAACAATCTATTTTAATTAGAGAATGATGGTGAAATCAAAAAAAAAAGAAATTGGCATATTGACCTTCATATTGAACTCTTCAGCTGAAAGCCATGAACCCATTTTCAGCAATGCAGTTAAGGCAGGAGCAGCAGCTCAACCAAATTCCAAGGCAGAAGACAACAATGGAAGCAACTAGTGTAGACAATCAAAAGACAAGGTTAATCTTTTGCAGGCATCATAAGGCTAGTTAATGTAAAATGAACAAATGAGATTGCAGAATTCAGGAACCTTCTTCAACACAATCTGGCGAGGAAGCTGTTCTGCTAGGTTTGGAAGCTTACGGAAAAAAGAATCTTTCTCAACACTGTCTTTTAAGTTTAGAATCTCCATGAATTGAATAGTCTCCACCAACTTATTATGAAAATATTCTAACAAGGAATAATTATTGGGTCAGACTGTGTCCTTTTCCCTTTAAAGAGACAGGATTTTTAAATAACATCTAACTTCAAAGATCATAATAGAATGAATAAGTGAATCATTGAAATAACAGAATTTTACAAGTGAGTGAAGGTTGTTAGTAATAACAAAAATATAAAAGCATATTTATGAGGTGAGCAACAGTTACTTTTGCCTTACAGAATCCCATAAAAGTTGTACATTTTCCCAAACACTGCAACTAATACCTCATGATTGGGGCTGATGATTGCAATTTTAAAATAGCCCCTGAAACAACCAAGTATACAATCTAAATTTATGCCTATGACTTACAGAACAACAAATTTAGGAAAACAATACAAATAAGGTGTGAGATTCATGATGAGGAAATGAGTAGTGGATTACCCAAGAACAATTTCTTGCCAACCATGTTATCTGAATTTATATTTCATAATTAATTACATTAAGGGAATTTAAAAATTAAATAAAAATAAATATACAATCTATTTTCAAAAACCTATCTATAAAAAGTCTTATTGAGTACAAGTTCATATCACTTGAACTTAGAAAGTTAACATGCTTATCAAATATAGTGAAAATAAAAAATGAAATAAGAAATTGTAAAATGCATTCATTAATATAGTAGATTTTTTATACTACAGAACTATAATTTTTATTTATCATTTTCTCTTGCAAGTTGTTTTCCCCAAAGAAAACAATTTCTTGGCAACCATTTTCAAACTATCAATTTTTATTTGAATAAGGTTAGCATTTATATTGTGAATACCAGTTTGAAAATGTATTAAAAATTGTGTGTAAATTTGTTCTATTTGCTTAAATATTAATAGTTTTATGCTGAAGTTTTCAAACATGTCAATACTGTTTTTAGTTTATTTGATATGTTCTTGAAACCTTTTCAATGGAGGGGTAAGTTAGCTAATGTAGATTAATTTTCTTTGAAACATGTAGTCTATTTTTAGCATATCTTAAGTACCAAAGTTGCTTTATATGAAGATACAAATATGAAGATTAAATAAGTATAAGGAAATATAACCTAGTCAATTGTTGTAACTAATATGGTTAGATAGTAAATGAAAAAATTGGTTGGCAAGAAAATTTCAGGAAAACTGTGCAAGAAAAAGAAGCTGAATAAAAACATGAAAAAGAAAATTTTCAAATAGCTTGAAAATTAGCATCTACCATTTGCACTGTAAGATGTTAAATAAAGTACGTGTTGCACTATCAAAAATGTCAGAATTCTGTTTAGATATGAATAAATTACAATAGAGCGGGCAGGATGAGGCATGAATAAGAAAGAGACCCATTCTGCAGCTGTTGGTATCTAACATATACAAAAACTATGTTTTGGTGATCCTATGCTCTTCAAGGAATTATAAAAGTGAATCTCTCTCTAGTATGGAAGCTTCTATTTAAGCATTGAACTTTAGATTTAGTAGATGTTGATCCCAAAAGACAAGTTCATAAAGATTAGAAAAGAATCTCACCACTGTTGTCAATAAGCTTTGATGGATTCAGTCTGCGAGATGGTGTGGAACTCAAAAGCCTCTGGTAATCTGGAAGCAGAGACTTTCGGATGAAAATGAAAAAACACAAGTTATAGTGGTCTTTTAATAGTAGCTTAGCATTCAAATATAAAGAACAACGAATAACCTTTTCTAGCTGTCTAGTAAACCTTTGTCCGTACAAAGATGTGACAGATTGTAGTAAAAATATTAAATAATCAGAGTTTTCAAAATGACAATGCAGCAAATAACAAGTTATCAATGCTAACCTTTGGAATGAAAGAGGTATTCCGAAGTTCCTCTGTTTTGGATAATTTCATCCCAGAAAAAAGCTCATAAATCAAACACCCTGGAAAAGGGATGATAAGTTACCATACAAAAATTCCACCATGCTAAACAAACTTAAATTGAATGCAGATCCATAGAATATGCACTAACAAAATAGACGATTGCAAC
>NC_133861.1:6568399-6906888 GCF_044706935.1 Curcuma longa
CAAATTTTGTTCGTTCTACAATAGGAGCCCCCATTTTAGAAAGCACAAAAACAACAAGACACGAAATCCACATCTCGGACCCTGATCCAGTCTCCTAAAGTAACACATACCACATATACTAAATAGCACAGTGGTGATGATAAAAAAACAACCATGACAATCACTGTTATTATTGATGATGATTAAAAAAATCCATCACAAGAGTCATCATCACTGTAATTTGTACCAAATTTCCCTGTTTTTGGTGTTTATTCAATTTTCTCAAGTATTTTATTATGTGATTGTGTTGGATCTCTCAAGTCCTGAGTAAGAGAAAATTTTGAACCATCATGATTTGGTTGACTTTATGATCAGAGTGTTATCTATTTAGGGGTATGCAAATGCATTGTGTCATTCGGATACATTCTTATCAATATTCATGCATCTTGTCACAATTCTCATACTGCATGCATCCGTCACTTTTATATAATTATATCTGAGTATGGAGTTACTCGTTATTTATCGCTGAGTTTGTTATTTACTTGTTTCCATTGACCTATGAAGAAACCTGTTCTTCTGTGTGTGTTGTGGAACTGTCCCTTAAGTGAGATGGCCTCTCATATAGGGTAAAGCAGCTTCTAGGGTATGACAGTATTTTTTTTGTCTATTTTTTTGTATTTTAGCATAGTCAAAAGGCTACAATTACATAATTTTAGTTGACTACTTGTGTAGTGATTATGTTGTGACTAGCTATGAATATGTATTTCATCGTTCTAAAGGGCATGGCAAATTCAGGGTGCAAGAAAATTTTGCCAATTACTAAGAATTCTACAGTTGGCAATAGGGGGTGCGAGTGACCATCTCTTAAGATTGTAAAAAATAACTGATAAAACTCTTAGCCAACTATTATTCACTAACAAAATTCTTAGTCAACTATGATTGGCATTGTATATGTTCCTAAAGTTATTAAAAGGTCAATTATTATTCACTGACAAAATTCTTAGTCAAGTATGATTGGCATTGTATATGTTCCTCAAGTTGTTAAAAAAAGTCCCATAATAATGGTAATTGGTTTAGCACAAGTTCTTGGATTCCCATTTGGTTCAAACCAAACCAATTGAATCAAACCAAGATTTTCTTTTGTTTATTTTTTTAATATTGAAGACCCAAACTAAACCAACATGTTAACTGAATTGCAACTGAATCAAAATTATTAGTTTAGTTCAGTTGAATCGAATTTGCAATTAAATAGCATGTTTTTTTTATTTGAATATTGAATTATAACTTCTTATGGGCCAAAATTTTTATTCTAAAAAATAATATGTTAAATTAAGTTGTCATGCGGTGTCTTTTTCACAATAAAATTTAAAAAACCTTGAGTTATTTGAAATAAGACTCCATGATAAATATACTTTTATTATTTGAAAACAAAATTTTGGTTTTCCAATAATATGCTTCAATTAATCCAAAAGAAAGTAAATGATTTGGTAAAGAATAAAACCAAACCAAATTTTCTATTTGGTTCTGATCAGTTTTTCAGTTTGAACGGCCTAACACATCCCTACTAGTACTTCTGATGTTTCAGAAATGCAAGTTGATGATCCACTGATTATTTCCAACAAATTACAAAGATATTAAAACAAGGGTTAAGCAATCCTATAATCAAGGTAAAATAGATTAGAGAAAAGTACCAGAGCTACTATTTGAAGTTGCCAGAACTGGCACTGTAGTAGCATTTGCCGATGTAAGGGAACCATGTTCAGAGGCTTTTCCCTTTGATGTTAAGGAACTCATAGCCCATCTGCATAAGTTTGTTCAAAATGAATGTCTCGATAGAAGAATACTTGAATACCAGCAAGAAATATATGATTGATCTAATAAACATCAAATGCAGGTGCACATGTTACTTCATGCATGCCTCCTGATAATAGAAATTGATCATTGTACAAGCAATAATGAGAATCAGGATAAGAATGGTGGTAAGATTGATCTGCATGATCATCAGGCAGATTACTGAATAGTATGATGCTTCTCCAATTATGTTGTATGGTAGTATAACAAAATGAGAAAAATGTATTTCAATCAGAAGGCAACTTCCAAATACCTCAAAATGAAAAATATGGAACCTTATAGCACATCTTGTTCAAGCAATCAGTTATTATTTTAATAAATAGACAAGAAAACAGTCGTGACCTTAGAGAAAGTCTAGGACCAATAACTCACCCCAGTAAACTAGAATTGCCGCTCACTGAAGGTATTCCAGAAAGTCCACTCTCATTTGTATCCCCTGTGACAAGCTACAGAAAAGAAAAGACAGCTTAAAGCTGAAGTTTAACATTAATACAAAGGAACAGGTTATCACTAAACATTAGCTCATCATGCCCGCTGATGCATAAAAAAGTCCGACAATAGTAAATTACATGCAGGGAAATATGCAACTTTGGAAATAAATAGTAGGATGCAAATAGTGAAAAGCAATCCATGCCATGATCCTCCCTCGTGTAAGAAACACCCAATGCACATGGAAAACAGATCCATGTACCAAGAATGTGCCTGTGACAGATACATAAATCATTACCAAGTACAAACCTAAGCCAGATTTTATTTGTACATATCGTGTAGAAGAATTAAGAGAAAGGATGTTCATGCAAGTGAGACAGTTTAGCAATTTATCAATCATTTTATGCTTGCTGCTTATCATATTTTGACTGTAAAACTTGATCAACCGCATCATGTATCAACTGGACCAACTAGGTATGTTGTGACTGTATTGTTTGAAACATTTATTTTAAAGATAAGCCACCTAACATTTGCAACAGATTCATGAAAACCAAAAGAAGCAAATTTTAAGAGCATTTTGTCCACCTGCACATACCTTTTCATGATGTTGTTTTGCAATAAGCATAAACTGATCAATAGCTTCAAATGCTTTTGTCCTCACCTCGCTGAAGCAAACAAAACAATTAAGTGAAATTAAATTTTTAAGGTAATCAGATTTCATTCATAGAATTACAATTATGAAGAAAGGGTCTTCTTTCTGTGTATTTTCCTGTTAAAAATCATCTCTATGGAAGATACTGTACAATAGTAGTGGACATAAAAAGAAAACAATTTCATCTATTAATTTCATGTTTGTCAAGCAAATTTGAAACAAGACATATACAGAGAGGAACAAGTGAGCATAGTTGAATTAATAAGAAATCAGTGCAAAATACAAATTCAAAATCTTGCAGGTCAAAAATGTGGAACAAGCTGTTTCAAGTGTCATATAGTTTTTGTTATAAAAAGTAGTTAAGCTTTCATGTATTTTCAGCAGTTGGTGAACATTTTTGCATTTAAGGATTTTTGTTGTTGTAAAAATGACACTAAACAGTAAACATATCAATAATTGGAGCAGACTGAGGCATATCTTTTCCCTGGATCTTAAAAGAATCAACCAGTGTTAATAGTAACAGAGAAAGCTTCAAGATCAAAGGCAAGGAATTTGTTTTCCAACAACTATCCTCAACTTTTTAATCATGACTAGAATATACTTGTTAGGTTGACCTAATGACCACTTATCCCATAAACTAGAACTTTTGAAAGAAAAAAAAAATCAATCTACATATTTATAGCCTCAAGAGCAGCTACCCAAGGAGGGGCCTATTAATCAACAATTCCTAAAGAGGATACCCAAGTTGAGTTTTTCCCAAACAAGGCACCCTCCCCCACTTAATGGACGAAAATACCTTCAACTTCTTCCTCCTCTTTCTGTTCCTTCCTGCTCCTACCAATCCTCTTCTTCCTCCTTGCTTCTGTCACTCTTATCATCAATAATGTTCTTCGAACCATCATAGTCTCTTTACTACCAACAGAGGATTTTGAGACATAGAGGGAAACTGAGAGCTGGCAGGAGTTGAAGCAGTTGAAGATGAGTTGGAATGAAAGAAGACAAGGTGGCAATGGCAGCAGATGCAGCAACAGGAAGGACAAAGAGGAGGAAGAAGATGAGGGTATTTTCGTCCATTAGTAGGAGTCATCATAGAATAAATTCTGTAGCCTCAATCTCCCTCGTGTGGGAGGGAAAAGTGGACTTGAATGGATCAAGCTCTACAAGTAATAAATCAACTTAATTCCACATATACTAGGATTCACATACAGAATCTCTTGCTCAGATATAGTACTAAAATTGACTAGGTGACAACTCATCCAAAATCCTGAGTTATTAGGAACTTAATCAAATTTATACATTCTAAACAATACCAAGTAGCATTTATGAATATTACACCCATAATGATTTAGTTAAATATAAAAGATGTACCATGAGTATAATGATGATCATGTTAGTGATTAAGGATCTGTAGTTGGAAGACGATGAGTCAGTCATACGCTTCATGTTTCAGGTATGGCTGATATAACTTTAAACTTATTTTCAGACCAATACACTAGCACATATTGTCCTATTTTCATGCAATTTGCCTTCTATCAATCTCATGATATTGTTCTTTGAGAAACTAGAATATATAATAATATATGTTTCTCATAATTGGACGTAGTACCAAAGTGACCAATGAACACGTGAACAAACAAATTGAGTTCATGCGCATGGCAAAGAACATGGAAATCAACTAGAAATGGTATTAATGAGCTCACCCATCCGGATCAATTGTCAGAACAACCAGATTAGGAAGGATACGTGTGGCAATCTCTGTCATGTCATAGTATTGAACAGTTGCATTCAAAGCCATAATTCCTGTCACACATAACCAAGTATAAGATTGTATATGAACAAATTATGGCTCTGTAACTTGCAAATGCATCTATCTCCAGGGTTAATTAGCATATTAATCTGGTAAAAACAGCCGATGAATTCTAGAATAACTAAGAAAAAATGATACTAAGACAGATACAGAGACATAAACCTCTGTAAAAATTCACATGCCTGCAGCTCGAGCTGGAGAAAAAGTATCCCTCAAAGCACGAACAGTAAATGCATTAATTAGCACTCTCTTTCTTGTCTGCATTAAGCATGACATTTTTTTAGTGCCCATTGTTAACGAACCTATAAGCACATGAAATCGCAAATAGTTGCTGCTATATAAACTTATTAGCATAAAAGTGATTCTAAAACTCTGAAGTTATTTTCATTTAAATAGTATGTGATGCATTTTGTCATGGTATTAAGTGACAACCAAACAATAACTGGTTAAAAGCAAATAAAAAAGGTCAGGACAAACCGCATCATTTAGGTAGCTAGCAATATTTCCCAGCAGGATTGTAGTATTTGTTCGAATAGCAGGTTCTTCATCCACCTGCCAACAAGATTGTCCATGTAGTTAATCCAGATTATCAAGCAAAAAAATCTCCAACTGAACATGATTTGCCATGATGATATATGTGCAAGAAAATATAATTCTACATCCTAAAAACAAAATCAAAGATTGCTTTAACTTAAAGACAAACTCAAACATACCTGTAATTTGGACAGATACTTCAACAAAGATCCTGACATAGTACGCTGAGACAACTGCAATGAGATTAATGATTTAAAGGTTAGGAACAATCAAACTGTCAAACAGGTAGGACAAACATGAAACTGTCTTTGTATTTTTATGCAGCAAATTTTGCCACTAGAAAAATGAAAACACCATATTATAAAGTGAACACTGAAAAAGGGGTCCAATTTCTGATAGACATTTTATACAACACAGGGAGCAAGTATGCCAAATTAATTTCTTTGGAGAGCATAAATTAGCAACCACACACATGTAGTAGAAACATCAAGCCAGAAGCATATGTGCATCCATTAGAAGATTAACTTGTTTCAATTTCCGGTACTTGACAAGGCACTGACACAATAGCTGGACAAATAACTTAGGAAATATTACTATCACTTTTTCTTTTGTCTCATAGTCTGATCATCTCCAATCTTAAGCCATACTTCAGTAAGATACCAACCTAAACAGAGCACTCCTTGCTAAGATTATGCAGATCTAGATGATACCTACGTGTGAGTAGATTAAACTTAGGTGAGGTGTCAATCAACGTTAGCAGCATGCCAGACTATGCCCACAAAAGATATTCACCAGTCTGCTGACCATGAAAAATAAGATTATCCTTAATACAGTATGCCTTATTAGGGGAGAGTTTTCATATCTAAGTCAAAATATTAGTTATGAAAGAAAAAGAATCTGAAGTAAACAGTACTAAGTACTACAAGGAAAAACAACATATGAAACTATAGCATGCAAGAATATGATATCGTATGCAAGAACTTAGTAGATCCAACTTTCAGAGATTACAAAAAAAAATTTTAGGGGTTGAAGGATAACTTCCATCCACACCTTTGGCGCTAAAACTAGCATGGACTTCAATGTCAATTCACGTAGGAACGCAGAAGTATCAGCAAAACCATTTGCAACATGAGGAAAAACCTGTAAAGTACAACCACAATTAATTAGCATATACTGACAGTTTAGAACATTGCTTTCCATTAGAAGAATTCAAAATTTTCTGTGATATGTAACATTGATATTGGAAACACACTTGCTCATCAACAATCTGTGAGGACAATGACTCTCCAAATTGATCTACATGTTGCAGAAGCGCAACTCGAATGGCTCTATCATTTGAAGAGAACAGCTTCACAATGGTTGGTAATACCTGCATAATAGTAGAAATTTAACAATCTATTTTAATTAGAGAATGATGGTGAAATCAAAAAAAAAGAAATTGGCATATTGACCTTCATATTGAACTCTTCAGCGGAAAGCCATGAACCCATTTTCAGCAATGCAGTTAAGGCAGGAGCAGCAGCTGAACCAAATTCCAAGGCAGAAGACAACAATGGAAGCAACTAGTGTAGACAATCAAAAGACAAGGTTAACCTTTTGCAGGCATCATAAGGTTAGTTAATGTAAAATGAACAAATGAGATTGCAGAATTCAGGAACCTTCTTCAACACAATCTGGCGAGGAAGCTGTTCAGCTAGGTTTGGAAGCTTACGGAAAAAAGAATCTTTCTCAACACTGTCTTTTAAGTTTAGAATCTCCATGAATTGAATAGTCTCCACCAACTTATTATGAAAATATTCTAACAAGGAATAATTATTGGGTCAGACTTTGTTTCCTTTTCCCTTTTAAAGAGAAAGGCCTTAAATAACATCTAACAGAGCTCATAATACAATGAATAAGTGAAGTGTTGAAATAACAGATTCTACAAGTGAAGATTGTCGTTAGCAATAATAAAAATATAAAGGTGTATTCCTGTGGATGACAATAGTTAGTTTTTCCCTACAGATCCCATGAAAGTTGCACAGTTTCCAAAATGTCATTACCTCATTATTGGGGTTGATGATTGCAACTTCTGCAAATTAGCCCCTGAAACAGATAAGTATGCAATCCAAGTCCTTGCCTATGGCTTACATAACAACCTTCTAAATTGAAAGATTTTTTTAGAAGACTTTGTTAGCATGCCGAATTTAGGGAAACAACCTCATCTAATTGATATGCACATACATGATACTAGAACGAGCATCTACAAAATATATTCATTTACTATTAAAAAGGTACACTTCAACAACTCTGCTCCTATTAAAAAGGTACACAAAGAATATGAAAGAATACGTGGAGTATCTAATTTTTTTAGCCAACTATCTATATTTTTATATATATTTTTCAAGCTCTTGCTGACACAGTGGTTTACCCAAAACAATTTCTTGCCAATCATGTTTTATTAATTTATATTTCATAATTTATTGTAGACAATGAGTTTTAAAATTAAACAAAAATATATCTACAATCACTAGTAAATCTATAATGTCCAAAAAGTCTAATTGAATAATACACGTTCACATCACTAGTAAATCTATGTCCTATAATAGGTCTAAGAATTTTCAAAAATTACCATATTTCATACTAGAAAGTCAAACATGTTTATCAAATATAATGAAAAATGAAATAAGAAACTGTCAAAAATAAAAAATATATTCAAATTTTTATCGGCCAGACTATTAGTAATTTTTCACTTTTCATCATTTTTATCTTTCCTGCAAATTGTTTTCCTCCAAAAACACAATTTCTTGGCAACCAATTTCAAAATATTCATTTTTATTTGAACAAGGTTAGTGTTTAAGCGCTAAAATTCTTCATACGGAGACACTGATATGAGATTTTAGAAAGTATAAAACAATATAACCTAGTTCATTATTGTATACAATGTTATCTATTTTAAAACGAATATGGTTAGATAGTAAATGAAAATTTTGGTTGGCAGGAAAATTTTTGGAAAAACATTGCAAGAAAAAGAAGTTAAACAGAACATGACAAAGAAAATTTCAAATACCATAAAAATTAGCAGTTAACACTGTAAGACATGTTACATAAAGTACATGTTACACAACTTACACTATAAAAAATGTCAAATATTCTAGGCAGATTTGAATAAATTACAGCACAAGTGTCACAGAGAGGGAAGGATGAGAGATTAATAAGAAAGAGGCCTAACCTGTAGATGTTCATATCTAGCAAATACAAAAACTATATTTTGGTGATTCTATGTTTTTCAAGGAGTAGTAAAACTGAATCTCTCTAATATGGAAACTTCTATTTAAGCACTGAATTTTAGATTATAGTAGATGTTAATCCTAAAAGACAAAAGGTCATAAAGACTAGAAAAGGATCTCACCACTGTTGTCAATAAGCTTTGATGGATTCAATCTGCGAGATGGTGTGGAACTCAAAAGCCTCTGGTAATCTGGAAGGAGAGACTTCACGAAAAACAAAAATTACACATGTCATTGTACTCTTTCAATAGAAGCTTAACATTTAAATATAAAGAACAACAAATAACCTTTTCTAGTTGGTTACTAAGCCTCCATCCATACAAAAATATAATAGATTGTAAGTAAAAGATTAAACAATCATCATTTTCAAAATGACAATGCAGCAATTAGTTTGTTTAAGAAGGAACAAGCATAAAGAGAATGCAACTTATCGATGCTAACCTTTGGAATGAAAGAGGTGTTTCGAAGTTCCTCTGTTTTGGATAATTTTGTGCCAGAAAAAATCTCATAAATCAAACACCCTGGAAAAGGGATGATAAGTTATCATACCAAAATTCCACAGAGCTAATCAAACTCAAATCAAATGCAGATCCACAGAATATGCACTAACATAGACCATTGCAACTGGAACTTCACACACTTAAATATCTGACAAGCATTAACGAAATCATATCAGTATTTCCCAAGTGAAAACATGCATTGATACTATAATCATCAACTAGATGGTGTTTCAACTTAGGGCACTTTAACCAATGTAATTAACATGGTTTGCTGGCGATAGGGTGAGGAGCAGTAGACAGTCAGGATACAACAAAGATTGCAGTTTCACTCATGGATCATAAGCATCACGCTAGAATGCAACCTACAGGGATGTCAACACAATCACATCAATCGAGTAGTAATCAAGCCTTGTCTTCAATTTACATTAACTTTTGACATTGCATGTGTGCAACCAATTCATTCACATGCTAAACTAAACCTTCTAAATTTTACAATTAACTCGAACAGGCAATCCTAGAACCTGGAATATTATTATCCAGACTTCTTCATTTTTTGAATTTCAAAATGCTAGCAATTATAAAGATGTGAAAGTATTTTGAATCTACAGTCACCATAGGCGGATGCAATAGGTATACTTAGATGCATGTGATTCATCAGCTATCAGCTTCGTTTATCCAGCCTTCTATCATGATTCTACTTCAAACTAAATCAAAGTGGGTAGATCCTTTTAGCTTCCATAACCTGAGATCTTAAGATCAGACATCCTCACGTTTGCCGGTGGCAACTAAATTAAGGCTTTTAGGTATAACTTTAAATATATGATTTAGTACGTGGTATAATTGCCATCAATTAAGAACAGATGCAAGCTAGTTTGTATCAATAAAATGAATGATGTCTGCTCATGGCTAGATGTCCAAGGGTAATACTCTGCATACTGTTGCATTCTCATGCATTATGCTAATGAGTCCATACTTCATTAATGGTAGTAGATAAAAACAGCTTTGTGGAGATAGTTCTCAGAAAAAAAAAAATTTCTTTCAAGGAAAGACCCATATTTATATATGTGCATCAATAAACATCATTTAGCATGCACAGGAAAAAGAATTGATATGCTTTTAACTGAAGGCTTTACTCACCCAATCCCCATGAGTCGATAGCCCAAGTAGGTGACTTCCTAATATTTTGCCAATCTGATTTTGCAAACTCCATTGACTTGTACTGTGATCCAACCAGCCACTCATATTGCTGCATTGCAAGGATGAGAAGTATGAAATACCACACTTAACTATAATTATATAGGAGCAGAGAAATACCATTAAGGAAAATAATGCAGAAAAATATGATTTTAAATGCATTATTTTTGTATAAACATATATATGAGAAATCCCTGATTCCATATGATGACTGACACATAATGAAGAAATATCTGTAGTATTTGTGTAGTGAAAAATTAGAAGTAAACATGCTTTACCCAAACATCATTTCTTATCAGAAAAACATGGACTGTATAATATATCACGTGATGACCATTTATTATCTGATGCAATACCTCATAATTGTGGCCTGGGAAAGCAGATGACACATAATAGTTGAAAGATCTTTTCAAAAGGAAGCACAAATTATCAAGATAGGGCTACATGTTTCCATAGAAAAAAAATTGCATATGGGAAAGTGAGCTTGTGACACCAAACAGATTCTTTGGGTTCCAACAGCAAAGCTAAAATTGACTCCCCCAAGGCTTCTGTCTCACCACTTAGGTATTACATTCATCATCGAAAGATCTGCCCATGATTCCTAGGTCTCATCTGTTTGATGAAGTTCTTCTTGAAGGGTGAAGATTCCTCTTGGAGGGTGACAATGATGCAATAAATATATTCCTATTAAAATAGATTTATCATATAACATAAATCAGTTCATAGTCTAAATTTTCATTTTATTTCTACTTGTAAAATTTAAATAATTTTTACTTTTGTTATTTCTATCTTCTAGCAAACCTAGTAAACTGCATATGAATCTTATGAGAACTGATACCAAATTATTGTAAACCTACAAAGGAAATTCTCCTTCATTGGTATCATAATTCAATGGATACTTTTTTTTCTCAAAATATTCTCCTCTCTCAGAGATCGCCAACATAGGTAAGGATGGCAATTTGATCCACTCTGGTGAACACCCATGTAAGCCCCGTCTTGCCCTACTGCATTTACCCCACTTGGATGCAAGAGATCTAATGAATATAATATTTTATGAGTTGTTCTATTGTATGTGGATTATGTTTCAGTACTTGAACCTGCTTTGAACAAGTAGGCTAGGGCAGAATGAGGAAGATGAATTTACTTCATAATCTGTATTGTTGACTTTTTATGCCAATGGGAAAGATAATTTAAACCACTGCCTACCCTTTTCCTAGACTGATGCCTTATCTTAATCACAATAGCCTAACCTAATCACCTTCGTTGTTGACAAACACATTCTAGCAATTCTAGCAAACCTAGTGAATCATAACATTGAATCATCAATAAAGTTTAATTTCTACAATTTTCTCCTCTTGCTCTGAGATAGTTGATTGAAGCACGTGATATTCACTTGTGTTGAGTCAAGTGGTATAAGGATCAAGTTCAAGAGTAGTCGCAATTTGTTTGTGCTTAATTAATTTTTTAAAAACAAAAAATAATATTTTAGGCTGGAGTCTCCAAGAATCATAACTCAGGTCAGGCTGACCTAGGGTATTTGTTTGGTTGACCTAGATGCCTAAATAGAGCCATTGGAGCTTCATTTAAAGGCTTGCTTGTTGGATCTTTTAGCACTAATGCTTCAAAGAACACGTCACTAATTTCCTCAATTATACACAAGTGCCAAAAGTAACACCAAGGAACTTCAAAAGTAAAAGTTACTGTCTCATCCTTATTTTTGAAAGTTCTCTCGATAATACTCTTTTAACTTAGGATTAAATCTTTATCTATGGGGTATGGCGTGAGACAGAAAGGATTTTTCTTATATATATCTTCTTGAGAATGTATTTGCTTCTAGAGGGAATCTAGAAACAATGAATTTAGATTGTACCATATATTAGAAGATCTCCAGAAATGACACAAACTTGAGCAAAATGACCTAGGTAGGTCACTGAAAGCAAATAGGAACTTGGTGGTCTGCTTGGGTAGAAGTGATTTAGCTTGAGGCTTTTTATCTAGGACGAACTCTAGAGTAAAGGATTGACTTGAGTAAGAAAAAGGACTCCAGTTTGGGTCATTTTCACCAAGTGCTTATTAGTAGCTCGTCATTGTGAAGGGGCACTAGAAATATATCATATACTTGTAGAGCTTTACCTTATTATCTCATTTAAAGGGTTGGTTTAACTAATTATCAAAGGTAATGCAAAGGGCACATCATAGGTTATGGAATAGTCATAGGTTGTGGAATAAGGAGATTCCTTACTACATTACATTATCATATTAGTGTGTACTTATTTACTTTTTTTTGTTACTGTTGCTTTACCTTATATCATATACATGTAGGAGATTCCGAACTACATTACATTATCATATTAGTGTGTACTTATTTACTTTTTTTTGTTACTGTTGCTTTACCTTATATCATATACATGTAGAGCTTTACCTTATTATCACATTTAAAGGGTTGGTTTAACTAATTATCAAAGGTAATGCAAAGGGCACGTCATAGGTTATGGAATAGTCATAGGTCGTGGAATAAGGAGATTCCAAACTACATTACATTATCATATTAGTGGTACTTATTTACTTTTTTTTGTTACTGTTGCTTATATCACATTTCAATATTGATCACAATGACACACTTTGTTCGCACTTTGTATTTAACATTATATAGTTGCGTTTTGCTAGAAAAATCAAAAGAAAGGTGTATCATCTATTCACCCCCTATAGGCAAGTTGATGCAGATTAAATAGCACAAACTTCCAGAAGCTATAACTTTTGACTCAGGTATCAGAATGAGACACGGTCGGTTGCTAATCGAAGTTCTTTCACCTTTATTCGGTACTGAGTGGAACCCATACCGATCCATTGTCGGGCCCATTAGAAATCGTTTAGTGTCTTTTCGGAGACTCCGAACATATGTTTTACTATTTATAGTAATTTCCTATCTTTAGGGTTTGAGGGTATTTTTGACTTTTGAAAGTTAGGGTTTTGTTTTGGGTCTATTTAAACACATGTTTAAGGATTTTAAGACAGTTTTCGATTAATACTATTTACAACAATGTTGTTTTCTTCCCCAAACACAAGTTTAGTTGTCTATTTCCTGATATTCTTCGGTAGAATCAACAAGTTGTAGAAGATTGCTTCCGGTATTCATGCGTGAATCAACAGAGTCAATAGTTTCTGCTACGTCACAAGTCATTTGATCCTACACTAATGACGTACCAGTTCAGTTATCTTGTTCTCTTATGTTCATGTGGTAGTTTAGATCTGATAATTAGGAACTCAGAATAAGATGAATCATATGTTTAGCAATTCATGAAATAGAAAGATAATTAACAGTTCTTCTGGGGTTAAGTCCTGAATAACATCAAAAGTTCCTTGAACTCAGGCATTAGGTTAGAACCATAGGTGTCAACTTTTATCTCCTGGATTACTGATACTAACATCACTCTTGAACTTCTCCATCTCAAACTGACTATGTACAGATGAAGAGATTCCTTCAATAGTATAGTTAATGTAATTTATGGTCTGGGATTTGTTGTAGTTTGGTTTAGTTTAGCAGGATTTAACTTTGATATTGCCTAGAAATTGGCAAGTGTGGCCTTTAACATTTTTGTGTCTTTTGCTTCAAAAACCAATTCCCAGACAAAGAGCACTTAGTGTAATCTACAGGGAATAGATGGCATTATATACCAATTGGTGTGAAACCTCACACATCAAAAGCCAAAAAAACAGACCTAAATCTGTCTCGCATCAGATGGATCCTATTTGCAAATAAACTTTGTGAATACTTCGATTTGTATAACAACAAAATTATCCACCTAAAATCACTTTTCTTGTGAAAATGGTTTGTTGACTATAATAAGAAGAAATATGCTAAAAGCATGTTGCAGACATGTCTTTTCAAGTTTGTACGAATTTAGCATGTCACAAGATCAACTAATAATTTATTCACTAAAGAAAGTCATCTGAAATAGAATCTAGTGAAAAGCTAGAATTAGAATACCAGCATTGCACTGTTAGAAACTTCACTGTTCCCATCAAATTCTGATAGCACATCAAAGGCATGTAGCTTCCAGTCTAACGTTGGAGTCACCACAACACTGGCCAAGCACACATTACCATGAACCTGGAATCAAATAAGTACCAAGAATCATTAGCATCATGTTACTTCAATGTCAAAGTTCCATGAAGGAAAGTAATTTTACATGACACAAGGATTAGTGCACCAGAAATTTGAATAGCAATTTTCCTACTCATCCTAGATTGGTTCATAATGAAGAATCTGTCTGCAAAGTCAATGGAGTACTCAATAAAAACTTCTTTTTCTAGGGAAAAAATTGACAACCAAGCATAAAAATAAATGATAAAAAAAAACTATTATTCTTTACCACACACAATGGTGTCTTTAAGTTTTGACAAACTTTCTATATTTATGAACAATAGCTCATAATCCATAGCAAGAAGATAAACATGACAAATACAAATAATTAACAGCTACATTTTTCCTTGGTAACAAAGACAGGACTGAAATATCTTGTAAAATATTATATGAAGCAAACCTCTAAACCATAAACATGGAGAAAGTTACATTAAGAAAGTAGAGGCATGATCAATTATAGCAGTTTTTAGGTCAGGAAACAATAGAACTATATGTCTTGAGCATCAAAATAAAAGTTGGATTGAATTTTTTGGGTCTAAGAGGTAAGAGATTACTTACAAGCTTACAATCATTATTTAGAAAGCTCACAGCTTTAGATATCTGATGTAGACCCCATGCAAAATATTCATCCCTGCATGAAAAGACTCTCAGGTGAAATGGGAAGAAAATCAACATATTTTGGAAAAAAAAAAACACACAAAATTCAATGGCATCAAATTTGAAGTTTAGTATTCAGAAAACAAAAATTCAGATGGCCAAACTCACTTGAAAAGGTAAGAAATCATAGTCTCTTAAACTTTATTTTTATAAATCTCATGCCTTATAATGGATCAAAACTCAAACAAGTAAATCCATTTCAGCTATGGAAAGGAAAATCAACCTTTTCTAATGCATCTCAGTTTCAATTTGTTCTCAGTTGTAGCCCAGATATGTTGGCCCGTATCAATACATGATATTGTTTGGAACTAATTTCACTCTGTGAATATATTTTTTGCAAGAAGTTACAGTTTATGCATTCTTATATAACATGTCGAAAGGTGACCAGCAGGTTCTAGTTAGATGAGTTGAATGGATTAGAGTGAATGGTGTAATCTGTAAACGACAAAGAAAGACCAAAAGAACTCTAGCTAATATAAATAATTGATTTCAACTTTATTTGTAATATACCTCGTAGCTTAATGGAGGATAAGATTCATATATCAGAAGGGGCAGACACAGCTTGATAGCAATTGTGAATGCATTCTAATAGTCAACATCTTACTCAAATCAACCCAGGTTTCAGCTCTCTTACACAAGAAACATATCTCTCCATAATTTCCATCAATAAGAGTATAACATAAAAATCTTGTATTTTTGTTTACCATACAAGATTCCAAGATCAAATGGAACTTATGATCAGCTAGTCACACTTGTCTTTTCATAAGAAGTCTAAAACATAAAAGATTTCAAAACTGATCTTGAAGATGTTGTATAGATTACAAATGAAAACTAAACATGCTTATTTCAATTTGAAACTGTTGCAAACTAACATATGTTTAGTTTTTCTTTGTAGCTTAACAACATGGTTTCTTCATTCCTAACAAATATTTACTAATTTTCTCTTTATAAAGTTTCAATGGGAGTTGTAATTCACGCTTGAAAATGCAAGATTATATTTATGTTCTTGGTCATAATTTTTATAACTTAATAACACGCAAAATATATAATTTTGGCACAATAATATTCTATGTTCATATTACTTTACTAACAAATTCATCTATGTTTTTACCATCAATTTATATAATGAAGAATCGTTAGAATCATATTACTAATTCTCAGAATTTTGTATTTTATTTGTATCTATGGGTGGAACCAAGTTGGTTCATCTTGGATTTTGAAAAACAAATCCAACTTAAATTGATTTAAGTTAAAATAAAAAATAACCATCATTACTAAGAAAATGTTCAAACCAAAATTCACTTTCAATTTTTCTTGATTCAAGTAATTGATACAAGTATGTGGCAAAATAATGTGGACCTTATTGAACATGCATTATCAGGTCATTGTCAAAAAGAATAAAGTTGCTTTAAGTTGGTCATGGACCTTATCAGGTTATCAGAAGAAAATATTGTCAAAAAAAGGGAGTTGCCCACCAGCAAAATGAGTATGGTGGCAGAACCTAAATGAGTAAATTTTCATAAATATTTCATTACCACAACAGCATTTTCATGTAAATGTAATCCATCAGAAAGTTCACTTACCTTTGTGTGCCACTTAAATTTAATTCCTTGATCTTTTCTGAGAGTGGCATGACTGGTTCTGTCACAATGTAAATAGTATGTTTCATAGTAGATCCATCTGAAACCTCAGCCTCAGTGCTGTGTAGGAAAGACAGGATATTTGGATGCCTAACCTGGAACAAAACGCATAAACTTACTTTCCAACTAAAAATCGAATGCATGCAACATAGCACATGAAAGATGAATATGGAGAACATGATATTGATACATTCATGTGGGCATGCCAGGAATGTAAAAAATATAATCCAATCAAATTAAAATCGCAAACATGATGTGATGAATTGCAGCAGAGTAATTTTCACCAAAACAAGATTATGCAAATAGGGAAAATTAATCCAAGTGAAAAGGAGAAGTTTTAGAAAAGGAAATAAGAATTCCTGTCCTTTATACATAAGAAAAGTGAAACATATTGTATCATTCTGATCAAAAGAAAAGGACTCACAACTGAAATCGACAAGTGGAAGCTCAATATAAGTGCATACCGTCCGCAAGCGCTTAACACCATTACGACCTGCTATCAAGTGACCATCTTGACTGCTGCTTCCTGAAAGAATAAATATCGATACAGCCGATCCATCTTCCTGGAAGCGCAATCAGCAAAGCTATGAGTCAATAAAGCTAGAAGGAAAAAGTGACAAATTGTAGGATGAAACATAAATACTACAACAACATAAACTGAAAACAAACAGTTTACAGAGAATGTCTTGATGGTTTCCTATGGCCTATGCTAATTAAACAGGAGCCATGGAGGTAAGAATCAACACTGCATGCCCAATTTGATTTGTGATCTCTAAAAATAGTTAAAATGACAGCATTGCAGTACTCAAAATGCAAAGTTTTACTAGCCTAAAAACCTTGCAAACTTATGCAACTTCAGTTAGTCTTTAGTACACAATCCACGAATGCAGGGTTGGGAAAGGCCTGCATAGGCATAGCCTTATCCTTTAAAGCAATTAGCCAAGAGGTTTGCCTTTGACTTGGGTATATCTTTTGTGCTAGTGATGTAGTAATCAGTGGTGCTAAATATAAGCACATAATGTGGATTAGCTTATCGTGATTTAAATTATAAAAACCAGAATGCATGAGTAAAGAGCAAGTTTGTTAACTGTCATTGATAAGATTCTCATATACTCCATGTACCCACATTAATATGTTCTAGATTTTTCATCAATCAAGAGGTAGAGTGCTCCTAGTCTACTCGTATGCTGAAAGATGGAAACGAGCAAGGATTTAAAAAGCATACGCAGGTCATATGCAAACATATATACCAGTATATATACAGCCCGTCAAAAAAATATACATTTTATATTAACTAATATTGACAAAAAAAAGTGTAATATTATATACAAAAAATGTATTAAGTTTCCATATAAATTGTAATATATCAAACTAATCGACAAGCAATTCGTATAAAAGAAGTTTACATTTATAATGTAAAATATCAATTAATTAACCTTAGCAATCCACATTTCCATATTAACATTTTCACAATGAACTAAGCAATCCATATAACATAAAAACAAAATCTAGTTAAATGTGTTTTAGTCAACACTAGCAATTGATGCAATAACTTCTTGTTAGTTTTGATCAAATCAATAGTAACTTGGACTTTAACTTACTAGAGATTAGTTTGGAGTGTATAATCTTTATGCCTCCAATTCATTATCTGTCCTCCATAAGGTTCATTTGTCTTGTTTCTATACCCAATTGCATAATGAAGCAAACCTCATATTGGGATAATTTAAGTGATATGCAGTACCTAGTCCTCATTTTACAAGCTTATGCAGTTGTACAAGTGACATATGTGGATGCTTTTCAACACAGTGCTAATGAGTTTGAGATTCCAAGTAACTTTTGTTTCAAGAATCTTGGAATATCAAGTTACAAAGACTAGTCTTGATTGTTCTGACATCATAGAAAAGGACAGCCTAGTATACAAAGCTCCTGTCAATGCGGGATCCTGGGGAAGGATCTATTGTACGCAGTCTTACCCTGCTTTGTTCTGACATCATAAACACTAAAAATGATCAGCCACAAATATAATATATATATATATATGTATGTGTGTGTGTGTGTCATAAAATGATGCTCCCTTAATCATAATAAATAGATATAAACATACTGATCTTTTTAATTATAGAACAGATACAATTTATCTGTAACTTCAATAATTCATTGTCAATTTTACAATGAAGACCTTCAATAATTCATGTAGTTGATCTCCACTAATACCGTTTTTAAATACACTTGCTAACTTAAACAACTGTCCTATCTCATCTGAATCCAGTTGCAAGTCCTCATGATTTCCATCAAAAACTATTTATGGTTCATAGACTTCCCATTCATAAACTTCCTCCATGCTTAACATGGTGCTCCTTAACTCTCAAGCATTCTAACACAAGAAACTTGTTGCTATATCAGCCTCAGGAAACATTTTTCCCAATCTACTATGTACCCTACAGCAACATAAACATGATCCAATCAACCAAACAGCAAATGTAGATCAAATTTGGCAAGCTGTCTCCAAGCTTAATCTCATTGTCAGTATTAAACCCAATAATCGATACTTTATACCATCTAGGGTGCCATAGGAAAGGCCAAACGTAACATGTTTAGCTTTTCTCCAAAACCATAACAGGATGCAATTTTCTACGTAGGAGTTCAAAGACTAAACAAGAAGCTAAAGCATCCAATTGGATGGATGCAAATGGAAAGGTTTTGCTTTAACACGTATCTGGGAAGTGAATAATGAACATTGACTGATAAAAAAAATAATAATTTTTGCAACACTGATAAATCTGTTACATGTGTAATTTTTCTCTCTCTTCTAAATACTATTTCGTTTTTCTCCAATTGTTACGACTGTTTACTCAAATAATCCAGACCGGGTCTCTCAATACACCACAAAGCTGACAAGAATTGGCATCAAGTCATATACTCGTTTGCTAAACTTACTCTAAAATTGTTAGTTAGTCCTTAGTACAAAAGATTAGCCATCTATTTAGATTTGGACATTAATATACTGTTTCAAAAGTGGAAGTACGAGAGAGACGAAGAAAAGAAAAAAAAAAACACCCGTCTAATTAGGACAATGATCTACTCCGTTAAATTCACCCAAAGCGCTAAACCTAACGGGAAAAAAGAAATAATATAACATGTTATTCCAGAAAATAATTGATCAATCAATTTTACCATTCCTACCACTATCAGATCGTAGCCAAACTGTTTCCAATTCGACGACGAAGGCAAATAAACAACAGGAACAGGTAAACGGTACTCGAGATAGAAATTTGACAAGTAGAGATCGACAAGATCAAATATCAGAATAGCTATGCTCGAGAACAAAAAAGTGGAAACCTTGGAAGTGCCGCGGGAGTGAGTCCAGGAGCCCCAAGAGGAGTGGTAGGGCTCGCCGATGTTGTAGGGAAGATCCTTGATGCCTGTCCCAGATCCGCCCACTACTCCCTTCAAAAACTTGAACATCCTCCTCCTCCTCCTCCTCCTCCTCCTCCTCTCTCCTCGATTGAGACTCGGACGGGAAAAACGAAGAAGGGCAGCGACTCGCGAGATCTGACTCTGGGTGGAGAACGAGATCGAAACTTCACCGAGCGGACAGTGACAGAATTTCCTTATTTCCCAATTTCGACAAAATTGCTTGTTAGTCCTTGCTATTCAGTATTTTTACATTTGCTCCTATCATATTTGAGAATAAACTTCTACGATATAAATATTTATTTTATTACTCGTTAAAAATAATTAAATAAGGCTAATCAATTACTTGACCAGAATTAGAAATGACTTTAATTAATTGACCACTATAAAAGTATTTTATGACTAAAAAAGGCCTTAAATTCATATCAAATAAATATTATTGCACTATTAAATCTTATTTTAAAATATTATCCTTTATAATAAATTATTATATTTGTCATTATTATTCTTTTAAATATTATATTTAAGTAAGATCATTAAATTTATTATTATTTATTCATTTAAAATATTAAAATAAATTATTAAATTTATTAATAATTTTTATATCGATTTGATATTATTATATAATTATATATAAAATCATTATAATTTAATAAAATAATTTTATTAAATTATTATAATGGCGATACCTCGAAGTGTATCGGCTTATCCCATCCTTTTCTCAATTTTCACGTCGGACACGGGTTCCTATCATTCGTCTCAGGCCATCAGGCGGCCGAAGACGGAGAGGACCACGGCGATTAGGCCGCAATGGCCATCGTCCTCTCCCTCCCCTCGTCGCCGTACCGTCGCCGGATGCCATGGATCCGGTACCCATGCGCCGCTATCGTTGAGGCCTTCCCTGGCTCCGCCTCCATGCCCGACGGGGGCGGGGGCAACGGCCTGAATCCCATACATCTCCCTGCGAGGGCGCAGATGCGAGGCGTTGACTCCAATTCCCAGGCTGCTCTCTCTGTCCTCTCCAAAGATCTGGCCGAGGATATACAGTCGGAGGCGCGGGCCGTGGCTCGCGCTGCCAATGCGGCCGTCTACAGCCCGCAGCTCATCGCCACGAAATATTCCTCTCGGCCTCTCAAGGTAAGCCCTAATTTGAAGATTTCTCCTTGCCGTGCACTTCTTCTCAATTTTGTTATTAGGCTTGGTTTTGGGTAGTAGGTGGTCTCGAGGACGCTGGAGATATTCATGGCGTTGGGCATCTTTGCTCTGAAATTAGTCATGGACAAGAGGCAAGGGAAGCTTGACAGGAGGAAGCGGCAAAGAGCAGCGGAGCTGACCAGAACCCTCGCTCGGTTGGGCCCGACGTTTGTCAAGATCGGGCAGGGCTTGTCCACGCGACCTGATATCTGCCCGCCGGAATATCTGGAGGAGCTCTCCGAATTGCAGGTCCCATGTTGAACCTTTGAGATTTCTCTTGTTCTTGATTTCAGCCATTGATCACTTTTCTCGATTGGTTTGTTTTTGGGGGGTAGAACAGGACGGACTTCCCACATTTCCAAATGGGGAGGCATTTGCCTGCATTGAGAGGGAGCTGGGGATGCCCCTCGACTGCAGTTTCTCGGCCATATCGACAGAACCAGTGGCCGCTGCAAGTCTCGGCCAGGTTTACAAAGCCCAACATAAGCACTCAGGGAAGTTTGTCGCAGTTAAGGTGCAGCGGCCAGAGATTGAAGATTCTATCGGATTAGATTTTTACCTCCTGAGAGGTCTAGGGTTCCTGATAAACAAGTATGTGGACATAGTCACTTCTGACATTGTAGCTCTAGTTGATGAATATGGAAGAAGAGTCTATCAGGAACTTAATTATGTTCAGGCATGCACCTCTTACAACTCCTAGCTGTAATGCTCATAGAAATTTCAGTGATATAAACTTCTAAGGTGTGCCACTTTTGTTGCTTTTTGCAGGAAGGGCAAAATGCACGTAGATTTAAAAAATTGTATGCTGACAAGCAAGAAGTGCTTGTGCCAGAAATATACTGGGAGTATACGAGCACAAAAGTCCTGACAATGGATTGGGTAGATGGTATCAAGTTGAGCGAGCAGGAAGCTATCGAGAGGCAAGGTTTAAAGCTGTTGAATTTGGTTGATATAGCTATTCAGTGTAACCTGAGGCAGTTGCTTGAACATGGGTTTTTCCACGCTGATCCTCATCCTGGTAATATTTTAGCAACACCAGAGGGCAAAGTTGCTTTTATTGACTTTGGAATGATGAGCGAAACACCGGAGGAAGCAAGATATGCTATCATTTGTCATATAGTTCACATGGTTAATCGGGATTATGATGCCATGGCTCGTGATTACTACGCACTGCATTTTCTCACACCCGATGTAGATGTTTCTCCGATCATTCCTGTTCTTAGGAATTTCTTTGATGATGCACTCAATTCAACAGTAAGAGAGCTCAACTTCAAGACCATCGTTGATGGTTTAGGAAATGTAATGTATCAGTATCCTTTTAGTGGTGAGTTTCATTTTGGTGTAAAATCAACCTTAAAACTCATTACTTTTCATGCGTTTCAAAAATATTTGAGAAATAAACAGGTATTATTGCTGGTTCTTGATTGCAACATATTCTATAATACTCTTACTGCCAATATTCTAGAGAAACATCCTTTTCTCAGTTAAATATTTAGGAAGTTGGCTAAAACTACACTATGCTTTTGTTACAGTTCCTGCGTATTATGCTCTGATCCTGAAGTCACTCACAGTGCTAGAAGGTCTAGCTCTTTATGCTGACCCAAATTTTAAGGTGCTTGCTGCCTCATACCCATATTTTGCTAAAAGGCTTCTAACTGATCCAAATCCATATCTCAGAGATGCTCTCATAGAGTTGTTGTTCAAAGACGGGAGATTCAGGCAATTTTCTTATTGTTTCCTTTAGTCCAATTATTTTGATTCAGCGCCAATTAGGATTAACGAGCTTCCTATCTTTAGTGTGCAGGTGGAATAGGCTTGAGAATCTTCTTGTTCAAGGAAGTAAGGACAGAGAATTTTCAACTAAAGATGCTTTGCAACCAATTCTAATGCTGCTATTGGCTCCTGATGGGGAAGAACTACGCGTTCTGGTTGTGAAAGAAGCTGTCTGTGTCACTGAAGCTATTGCCTTTGGTACTATGAGTGATGCATATCAATCCATGCCTGACTTCATGAAGGCATTCATCAGAAATGCAAGCGGACCATTTAATTTCAAACTCAGCGAATGTGAACAAGCACAAATGGTAGAACTTCGCGATAGAGTTTTTAGAATATGGAATCTATTGAGATCCTCAGAGAACTTTGATCCAAGCCTTCTTTGGCCAATTTTGCAGGTACTGCCATGTATACAAATTCCTAATTTCTTATTTATTTTTTACATGCACAAGGTTTGACATGCATGCCTTTGATTCAAAAGGAAGTTCTCTAAGTGTTTCGTTCTACAGGTTCTGGAAGAACCAGAAGTTCGCAACCTCAGTAGTCGTGTTGTTGGTGGAATTACTCAACGCTTTGCTGCTCGATTGCTCCTCCAGATTCTCAAATCTCCAGCTACTGCTGCTGCTACTGCTCCTGGGTAGATGCCATCACCTCAAACACTACTTTACTCTCAGTTTCTCCTGCATGCACTTAAGTAGCAATTCTGATTCAATTATATCCTGCTTAATCTTCATTAATGTATTTGTTATTTCAAGGGTAGTTTTTAGTATCATAATCATGCAGGAGTTGTGTTCTTAGTCTCCACTGCTGCCTGACGTTGCTTCATCCAGAAAATGTCACTATTGTTTTGATCATGAAGAACAATGATCCTCTGTTGAACTCTTGAGATTCCAGAGAATAATAGTGTATTTGCTATATCTAAAAAATTAAAAGGGAAAATATTTTTCACATTTTTTGACCTCTCTATATGGTAAAATTCAGTTTAGGGCAAAAATTAAATGAGCCTCTTTTTTTATTGGAATTGTAAAAGAACACCTTTTTTTATTTATTGTCAAAAGGTGTCATATTTCATTTTTTTTCAAAAATATCTTTATTTCGGTGCTAATATATATAAATCATAATCGTTGTAATATAAAAGAAAAATTAAAATATATAATTATGGATCATATTTATAATTAGTTATGTTATTATTGACGTCGGATGGGATAGCTAGTGATTATTTTGATAATAATATTGATTAATGTTGATTGGAAATTAATTTTTTAAAATTTGTTAATTCGGAAAAATACTGCGAGATAAAGAAATAAATGATATTATTAAAAAAATATTATTAAATTCAAAAAATAAAATTTCTTATAACTAACTTGAAAAAGAAAGAAAAAATTTTAATAGAAAGAAAATTTTTTTAATGGATTCAAAATTTTAAAATCTTAAATGAATTTTAAATCCTAAAATATAAAAAAAATAAAATTTTTTAAAACTACTTTAAATATCAAAAATATTAAAAATTATTAAAAATAAAAATTATCAAAATAATAATAATAATATTTGGATTCTCGTGCATCAATTATCTCAGTTGAAAAAAATTCATCCTCGAGTTTAAAGTAGTGTTAGGTGGTTGTCCAAGAGGAAGATCCTTTGACATTAATTCGGTATAATCCACCGTCATCTCTATTGTCATCGCGTCCGTTACTTGTTGCAACTTCCAAATAGGCAAAGTGGCTTGCTCCTCAAGCTCCTTAATCATTGTAGCGATCTGCGACCACCAACCCGAACTTCGCATACGGTGATGCATAACAAGCAACACCACCACACATGTAACCACAGTCGCTCACCACTGTCTTTGTCATCGCCACCTTTCCCATGATTACTAGAGTCAGTCCTAACAAGCTGCTGCCCACCTCCGAAGCAACCCAACTATTGAGGCTTGAAGCTCTGCTTTCCAAGATCCTTTCACAGAAGGTCAAAAAAAAATTAAAGCAACTACAGTAGCTGAAACTGGCAAATTAGTTGACATGTAATTTGAAAAAAAGATTGGCAAGACATATGTACTAAAGAGGAAGATATTGTTGAAGTGATAGTTGACTTCCCTTGATTTCCTTCGTCCACAAGAATGTCTTCATTCAAATCATAATCATCTACTATTTCTTTGGTTCTATTAGTTGAAATCTTTGTTTACATTTGCTCATGTCCTTCTAATACAATCAAAGTATCTGTATTTTCTATGTCCTTGGATAAATTTGTTTGATGCAACATCATGTCTGTTGAAGTTAAATCATTTGAATGGTTAACAAAATTCTGGGCAAGACTTGGTGCTTTCTTTGAAGGAGAAGTCTCCTGTGCAGTGGAAGTGTCGATGCATTTAGAAGTATTGGCAAGGAGCTTGATTGAGCAACTTATCAACATCGGCGTCAAGATAAAGAATTAGATCACCGACTATTTCATCGACAACTTCATCCTCGTCATATATTGGCTCGTCAATTGACTCGATCTTGTCTTTGTCATGATGAATAAATTGGAGCGTCGAGTCAATGCAAGGCGAGACGATGGAGACTGGGGCTTCGTCGATAGATAAACAAGTTGTTGATTGCTATCGGACAAAGTGAATTTTTGATCTTCTATCAACACTTCGTCTAGGTCTATCTCCTCTTCGTCAGCATCGTCATAAACTGAATCATTAGTTGCCTCGATCTCGCCTTCCACATATTCTTCAATCAATTGGTAAAACTTCTCCGTATAATCATCAATCAATCTTGCATCCTGCCTCAACGTCTGACATCATTGAAATACAGTCTGAGTGTAGCCAAAAGGAAGAAAGTGACTCTTCATCTTCTTTTTCATCTTCTCCCAATCAGTGATCTTAACTTTGCCCTGTCTATCTCGTGAGCGTCGCAATTGCTCCCACCATGTTGATGCTCGGCTGGTGAGTTTGATGACGACCAATTTGATTTTTACACGATCGGACACTTCCTCATAATAAAAAATTCTCCCCACTTCGTTAAGTCAATTAACAAATTCCTCAGTCCTAGAAAATTCGAGAAGATCAATGAAAATCCAATATCTTCATACCGCTTCTTTCGATCATAGTTTTCACGATTGTGATAGGAAATTTTAAAACTAGAATTAGAATAAGAGAAAAGATCTTAGGTCACTAATGCTGGAATAACTTTGTAACTTGTCTCTATAGATTAAGAATCTCATCTTGGGTGCTACGATCACGGTGTAAAACTTCCTCAGTCGGAACATGTCTGTCACAATCATGACCACGATGACGATCTATTGGATCTGAGAGCTCTGATACCAACTGACACAGAATAAGATAGCGATTATCCTACCGGCAATATTGAACGTTGATTGAAAACGTTAATCTTCTAAAATTTATTAATTCAGAAGAATACTAGAAAATAGAGAAATAAATAACACTATCAAAAAAATATTATTAAACTAAAAATTTCTCTTAAACATTAACTAATAAGATTCTTATATAGACCTAAAATCCTAATTTGTAAAAAAAAATTTTAATAGAAAGAAAATTTTGTTAATGGATTCGAAATCCTAAAAATACTTAAACGAACTTAAAAAATCTTAAAATATAAAAAAATAAAATTTTTAAATACTACTCTAAATATCAAAAATTTTAAAAATTATTAAAAAATAAAAAATATCAATAATAATAATAATAATATTTGAATCGCATAAATTATAGATCATAATTATTATAATATAATAATTATAAAAATAATAATAATAATATTTGAATCCTCTCTATAAATTATGAATCATAATTATTATAATATAATAATAAAAATATTTTAATCCTCCTACATCAATTATGGAACATAATTATTATAACATTATATTATTACATAATTGAAGAACAAGAGTATTTAAAGAAAAAAAAAAGACTGGAGGTCCTTTTGACAATAAATAAAAAAGAAATATCTTTTAAATTTTTGCTTTTCATTTTACCCAGCAAGTGCTTCTTTTTCTCACAACAAGTTAAAAAAAAATCATATCTTTGTAAAAGTATTAGAAAAGGAATTATTTTAAAAAAATAGAAAAACAATTTACTATTTTTATTCGTAAACATAAACTTACATTGCATCACCATCTCTCTCATTCGAATATATATATATATATATATATATATATAGGTTTGATATCCCGCGCGACTCATCCCTACGCGATCCGTGCGCGACCGTCGACCCCCGCCCACTTCCGCCGCCGTCGCGCCGCCGTCCGATCACCGCCGGCCACCGGACTCGGACTGTTGGATGCGCAACTCGCCGGCCCCCACTGTTTGATCACAACCATGGCAGCAACAACTGACCTACTCATTCTACTGTAACCAATGCGACATTCAAACTAACAACAATACAATATATATATATATATTGACATCATATATTTAATTTATATCGATTAATCTCTTCTCATGGCTCTTCGTTTCATTCACAGTATCTATCCATTTCGTGCTGCCCAAAGTCGGCGACCTCCCTCCCACCGCTGCACGTCTCCAAGAGAAAGAGGATTTATCCACCCCTGGGCGGGCCACCTCCTCCACATGGTTGGCTCCCCAGTAGCTACCTTCCAACCCCTCCGTCCGTCGGAGAAGAGCAGCTGCACATGAAAGAAATCTTCGATTTCAATTCCTGGTCCACCCATATCCGATCCTGTGTCCTTTCCCTTTCCCCCTCCCATCAAGACAAGATTTGCAGGATAAAACTCACATGCATGCAAATCTTCTCTCACCGCTACCGCATGGCTGGCCCCGCCTCGAGCCAGAGGCACATGAACAAGACTGTAAATGCTGCTGCGCCGAGCTCGACTGAGATCCTGCACTGTCACAGAGAGAGAGGAGGAGGAAAAGGCAGCAGGTTTTAGAGATTAAAAAAAACAAAAAACAGGGACCGTGCTCTGCAGCCAATTCCTGCGCTGATTCGGGATGACAAGTACAGATATGGCGGAACAAGTCGAGCGAGAAGGGATGGAGCACGCATGTGGCTGCTGTTCTCGATTGATGACTAGGAGTCAAATCACACTTTTCCTCTGATTTTCCATGTGGAGGAGGGCGGAAAAGGAGGAGAGGCATGTGCTGCTGACATGAACTGTGGGACATGGAATTTAATGTTCTCTGCATCCGCGTGGAATGTCTTGCCCGGTTTGAGAAGCGCGCGCCGGAACCGCCCGCAGAAATATGATCGACGAAGGAATGATTGCCGATCGACTTTTAATATCCGAGAGATTTAGAGTAGTTTTTAATTGGATTAACTGAAAGAAAGTATGATTGATGATTTTGTTTTAATCGGAAAATTAAGGAGGAGGTGGAAGAATCCGGCGGGCGGTGTGATCTTGATGGCGCTTGCTCCAAGGAGAAATATACCAAATCTGGCGATGGACGGTGGCGCCTCTGCTGCTGCTGTCATTGGCCTGTCGTTTCTGGGAAACTGTGGCATGTTGTTCGTGCTGGATGTGGCGCGGGGACGCCATGGCCCTTGCAGCTAGCTAGCGCATGTGGAGGGGTCCCCGCGCGCGCGCAGCGGTTGGTACTTCAACGGCCACCAGGCCATGTGCTCGCCTTCGCTCTCGAGCCAGCAGCCAAAGCTCGTTTGTCCGTTTGCCTCTGCAGCGACACGATGCCGGTGCCATGGCAGCCGTGGCTGTGATTATAAATACCCACCGCCTCCTCCCTTGGGCAAGTAGACAGCGAGACAGGTGGGAAAAAGCTTCCTCCAATGGCGAAAAAGCTTCTCTTCCTCCACTTCTTCTTTCTCTTGTCGGGCTGCGCCTTCGGAGACGGGTGGGAAACTGCCCACGCTACCTTCTACGGCGGCGGAGACGCCTCCGGCACCATGGGTGAGTTTATCGACAATGCTGGCCGATCGAGAACTCGATCTTGGTCTGTTGACTGATTGGATTGCATGGTTGCAGGAGGGGCTTGCGGATACGGGAACCTCTACAGCCAGGGCTACGGCACCAACACGGCGGCGCTCAGCACGGCGCTATTCAACGACGGGCTCAGCTGCGGCTCCTGCTACCAGCTGCAGTGCGCCGACGACCCCCGGTGGTGCCTCCCAGGCTCCATCGTCGTCACCGCCACCAACTTCTGCCCGCCCAACCTCGCCCTTCCCAACGACGACGGCGGCTGGTGCAACCCCCCGCGCCCGCACTTCGACCTCGCCCAGCCCGCATTTCTCCAGATCGCGCAGTACCGCGCCGGCATCGTCCCCGTCTCCTTCCGCAGGTGAAGCTAGCCTTCGCCTGCAATCAAGCGCCGATCGCCTCATCATTCATTCCCCTGCTCATCCACTGTTTCTCTTTGCTTTTAATTCCCACAGAGTGCCCTGCGTGAAGAAGGGAGGAATACGGTTCACCGTCAACGGACACTCCTACTTCAACTTGGTCCTGATCACGAACGTGGCCGGAGCCGGAGACGTGCACTCGGTGTCGATCAAGGGCTCCAAGGGCGGCTGGCAGGCGATGTCCCGCAACTGGGGCCAGAACTGGCAGAGCAACTCGTTCCTCGACGGCCAGTCCCTCTCCTTCCAGGTGACGACCAGCGACGGCCGGACAGTCACCAGCTTCGACGTCGCCCCCGCCGGCTGGCAGTTCGGCCAGACCTTCCAGGGAGGCCAGTTCTAAGCCCACCGAGTCAACGGCGAAGCGAGAACCGTAGAAGGCTCGTCGGACGCTGAGGTAGCTTATTGGGCAGCACCCGCAGGCCGCAGGAGCCTCCTAAACTACATAGTAACTGAGTATGTACCTTCTTAAGGGATGGCACGGCATGGCTTTCTGGAATTTCTGGAAGCCAACGCAATGCCTGTAGCTATTAGCTATAGAACAGGGGATTGGATTGTCATCACCTATCGATCGATCGATCGAGTGTGTTACGTGATATATACATATATGTGTGTTTTATGATTATCAGCGTGTGAAAAGAATCTGAGCTTTGGTGGCCGGAATATGCTTTGTCCAGTCGGGACGAGGACCAAAACAGAGGAGACAAGCTCGGTTCAGTTTAACGTGCTGCAGAATTGGTGAACAAACTTCTAATAATAGAAAAAAAAGGGAGAGATTTATATTAATTTTGAGACACTTCTAATTTCACCTAATATTGTAAATAATAGAATTTATTTTGTTTCTTTTTTAGAAATAATTGCACTAATCGATACACAAGAATAACATAATGATCGAAAGTGATTGGCTCATGCACTCCATAAACATTAACAAACTTAGCATATAATGAATTAACGAGATCCAAGTAAATAAATAAATAAATATATATATATATATATATAGGAGAAGTAATTGTAGTAAATAAACGTACAATTTAAATTCATAATCTTATTATTTGTGTTAAAATCAATGTTATCCTATTTAATAAATTTTTAAAAATTAGAATATAGTACAAAGTCAAGGAAGGTTTCAATTTTGAGGTTTGGTAGACTATCATCTGTGTCGTCATCCCTCGGAAAATTCTGATTCATTTACATCTTCATCCTTGACCTTGAGTTTAAACTTTTTCTTTTTCTTTTCCTGCATTTCATATATTTAGATATTATTTTTTTATAAGCTATATATCTAAATTTTATAAAACGATGGTGGAAAATGGAGGAAATATCGTATGTTTTTTGTGATAGTAAAATACTTCTAAAAGTTAAAAAGAAATTTTATAAAATAACGATTAAACCTATTAATTATGTTATATGGAATTGAATTTTGATTATGATTTGACCATATGAGCAGAAAATAAGGATTGTAAAGATGAGAATGATGATAAGATGAACAAGATAAGTAATAAGAATATTAGAGAGAATGCATATATTGAAGGAAAAGTTCTAAAAATATATTTAAGATAATACGTATATATATTTAGATCAATAAATATTTTAATTAAACAATATAAAATTATGACAAATATGCATTCAAATAATGAAGAAAGAAAATTTAAAAAAAAACTTAATTAATAATAATAAAATATAATTTATTTAAATATAGATAAAGATATAGTAAATAATAAAATCCAATGATATAAAATGATCCACCTAACTGACCCATCTAGTGATAAAATTTGATTGTTATTATCGTATATGTATAAGTTTCACTTAACTAATTTTGAATACAGATAATCTTCCTTTTTTGATTTGCTTATCAAATAAAGTAGGAGTTAATTTATATACATTCACAAATACTTCCACAATACTTATCTCATTTGAGATTCAAATCATGCTTCTTGGTCAAATAGATATTGTTGTTTGGATGAATATGCCATTGATTGCAGCAGAACTTTTCTTACAAACAATTTATTTCATTTCTATATTGCTATATTGTCTAAACAAGTTGTATGCATACCCTAAAGGAAAAAACTATATATAAAGAAAGAAATGAGAGATTGTGATTCTCCTTCTTCCTCGAATGAACTCAGTTGTGATTCTTGTTGATTCCTCCGATCGGACCGGAAGGCGGCTTGCTCTGTCTCGGCAGCCTCGCAAAGAAGAGCCTTCCCAACCGTTCCTTCCCCAAGCTACGAGGTCGGTGATGGCGCCGCAGGGGCTTCACGATCACTGGCTCAAAGCCAGCCGACGAGCCTGAGCCCGAGCAGCCTTCGCCTTCGCCATGGGCAGAGCTCAGCCGAGTGACGGGCCTCGCAGTGGAGCGACCGGCCAGAAGCAGCAGCAGCAGCAGCACGATGAGGGCGATCAGGGCTCTGCTTTTGAACGCCATTACAGAACTCACAAGCTGCTAGCTGGTGCGGCAGCTGCTGCGATTTAAAGCCTTAATTGCAGGCCGAGGCTGTGCAAGTCAATCTAATCTACGCGTTTGCCATTACCGGGTTTGACACGTCGATCTCCAGTGCAGGATTTTAGATTGTGGGGGTTGACTTGTTGGATCTCCTCTTCTTTTTAGATATTTAGCATCTTCACGTTAAAGCGAGTCAAAGTCCAGAGAGGAGAGTGACAACCGTCGTAAATTGCGTAGTAATTTCTATGAAGCAGTCTGAAAATTGAAGGCCTGGTCGTTTTTGTTCACGGCCACTTGCTGACTTGTTCTGATATATAATTATTGACTTTCTCTGTTTTCTTCGAGTCAACGGAGTTTGTTTGTACTTTAGATGGTTTGTTAGGCAGTGGATTGAGACAGTGAATGAAGTCAAATCTTAGTCGACGGTTGAATGAAAGTCGTCTCTGATAGCAGAATTGGAAGATTGCTCATTGAAATTACTTGTAAATTATATGAAGATGGTTGAACAAAGTCCTGCGTCGACTGAAGTAGCTGATGGTTCTCATGTAGTTGACTGTTCCATGTAGCTCGTCATGCCTCAATTGTTTTAAATAATCAAAAAAAAACAATCGAGAGAATTGGAGCAGAAAATTATATCCCAGCAACTTACATCTTTATATTTATATTAATAATAATATAAATAAAAAAAAATTCGTCGACAGCAGGGTTCGAACCTGCGCGGGCAAAGCCCAACAGATTTCAAGTCTGTCTCCTTAACCACTCGGACATATCGACGCCTTGTGCTAAAACATATTTTACTTCTATATAACATAATCTTGTAATGTGAGGCTACTTAATTTATAAAACATTAAAAAGGCAGGTAATTAAATAACCAAGATTATAAAAAATAAAATTTAATTTAATACTGTTTGTTTCAATTTATTTATTTGAAGAGAATAAAATATAACTAGTTTGACATTTACTATATTACCGTTTATTCAATTTATTTTTAAAATAAAATAAATTAATAATATTAATGATGATAATAAATTGATAATATAAAAAAATAAATATAATTTATTTAATAATTTTTAAATTTAAAATAAATTAATATATTTTAATTAATAAAATAAAATTATTTTAATAAAATAATTTATTAAATTAATAATATAATTCATTAAATTTATTTTTTAAATTTAAAATAAATTTATATATATATTAATAAAATAATTTGTTAAAATAATTATTTTAATAAAATAATTTATTAAATTAATAAATATAATATATTAATTTTATTTTTCAAAATTTAAAATAAATTATATTTTTTAAATATATAATTATTTAAATTAAAATTTATTAAATTAATTAACTTCAATTTCAATTAAATTTCACAATATATTTTAATTAACTTAATTTTTAAATCAAAAGATAATTATGAAAAAAAAATTAATTAATCTCCGAAATTATAAAAAATCTTAGACGACCAAAGTAATTACATTCCCAAATTATAACAGATTTATTGACATGACAGTGATATTATATTACTTGAGAATCATTCATAATATAAATTAAATAAAGTTATCAACAATAACCTTGGACAAATAAATAAGATTATCAACATAACCCTTCAACCAAATGCCCCCTAATAATTTTAATTATAATCATAATCTACATCATGTGTCTTTGTTGATCCAGTTTCTCTGCCGATAGAGAGCATATGTACCTGGTTCTCTAGTTCTTGGAGTTCTTTCAAATTAAACATCCAAATCGACACTCGAAGAAATCTAGTTCCTCCACCATCTCCACCTTGTGCAAATATCTATACAATAGAAATTCAATGATTTAGGAGATACTTTTCGTTTCGGCTGAGCAAATAAATTAGTCCGATCCGAATCTTCCAAGGGCTTCAAGTTGCAGAGGCATTTTTGCCCGACTAAACAAAACTGTACCCAGGTGCCTTGGACAATCCTCTTTTTCTAGCTAGAGCCCATAAATATGCAGCTTCGCTCCACTTGCCCACCTGAGCATATACATTCGACATTAGAGCATATGTACCTGAATTATGGGGCTCTAGTTCTAGGAGCTCGGCTCCAATAGCCTCTCCTATTTCGGAATTCTTATGGTTCTTACAAGCAGCAAGCAAAGAACGCATTCCAGCAGCCTTGTCTCGCATTGGAGAATGCTTCAACAAAGCCAATGCTTCTTCGAGTCGACCAGCTCGACCAAGTAAATCGATCATACAATTGTAGTGCTCTTCCTGTGGAGAAACCGAATGATCTTTCATGGAATGGAAGATATGCCAAGCCTCTTCAACCAGACCAGAATGGCTACATGCTGAAAGTACTGAACTGAATGTCAATGCATCAGGCTTCACATTCTTCCCCTGCATTTGGTCAAACATCTTGAGCACATCTTTGCAGTAGCCGTGAATGCCATATGCAGCAATCATAGTATTCCACGAGGTCAGTCCAGGTTCTGTAAGGATGCTACCAAACACAGATTCTGCAATATCTAACCTCCCACACTTTGCATATGTAATTATCAGAGAATTTATTGTGGCAATATCTTCTTCCATACACCTTCTGTATATATACCCATGAATATCTTTGACTGACTCTAAATTGCCCAGTTGAGCATATGCCTGGAGTAGAGTCATAATGGTTAGTGAATCAGGCTGGCTACCTGTTCCCTGAATTTGTACAAATAATGCAGCAGCCTCTTCTCCAAAGCCATAATTTACATAACCTTGCATCATTGTTGTCCATGAAATCAAGTCTTTGTGTGCCATCAAATCAAAAATTATTCTCGCAGTGTTGATTTGCCCACATCTTACATACATGTGCATAATCATATTGGAAAGATCTAAATCTAACCAAAGGCCATGTCTGACTGCAATACCATGAATACACCTACCATTTCTTTCATCTTCTATATCTGTAAATGCAGACAAAAAGTTCACCATTGTTGCAGAGTTTGGTCTTGTACCTGCTTTGTTCATTTCACTGAAGATGTTAACGGCCTCTTCAATTTTTCCATTTTGGAGATAGCCAGAAATCATCACATTGTAGCAGACTACATCTCTGAAGCTGATATTCTCAAATAGTTTTCTGGCTTGTATCATTTTGTTGAACTTTGAGTACAGTTCAATCAGAGAAGTGGTCAAAACTTCATCAAGAAAAATATTTCTTCTCGTAATGTAAGCATGGAGGCTTGTGGTGTACTTCTCAAAGTTCAAATTAGAACAAGCTGAAAGAATATTAGCTAATGTGACAGAATCGGGAAAAACATCATCGTCTTGTTGCATGAGATGGAAATATTTCAAAGATTCTGAAATTTGACCAGATCGACTAAGACCAGCAATTAGTGCATTCCATGAAGCAACATTTCTTCTCTTCATTTGTCTTAGTGCACATGCTGCTGCAGCACTAGCACCACATTTAGCATACATATCTACAAGGCTGGTCAGAAACACCTCATCTGAAAAGCCCATGCCTCTCCTGAAAGCATAGCAATGGATTGAACAACCCTCTTTAAGTGCTCGTAAATGCGCTGCTGCCTGGAGCAAACTCACAAGAGTAACCCTATTTGCATCCAGTCCTTCACTGTGCATCTTAGTGACAATATCAAATGCCCTCCATGCATTAAAATCAGTGAATCTGGAATAGCCAGAAACCATTGATGTATAAGTGACAACATCCTTCTCTGAGATCTCTTCAAATGCTCGTTCTGCATCTTTGATGGTTCCAGATGCGAAGTACACACCAATGAGAGAAGAACCAACAAACATATTACTATTTAAACCAGTCTTTAAGGCATCAGCATGAATAGATCTTCCAAAATGTAAATGCATGAGCTCAATGCAACATTTTAAGACAAAATTAATAGCAGCACTATCAATGTTGATTCCTTCAGATTTTAAGTTTAGATACAACAGGAGAGCTTCCTCAAAATGACCTGATCTAAAATAGTTAATGATAGCTGAATTCCAAGGAGAGATCTGTTTACTTGCAATTGTATGGGACATCCGTAGAGATTTAGGAAGGCAACCAAAGTTAGAATAACAGGAAATACTACCTCCAAGTCCATGAGTTAAAATGCTAGCATGAACCTTCCTTAGCAATCTTATATCAGTGGATCTTTCCGGGCAAAACTCAAACCTCTTCACGGTATAGGTTGGGAGCAATGCCAATCTTTTGCAAGTATTATCATACAATCTCCTTGAATGACCCCTACGTAGTGCAAATTGAAGAAACCTTTTGAGTGGTAACTGGAACCCAGCACAAAAAGGAAGCATCTTACTCTTGTAAGTCTAAACTGATTGTTCTATTTCACGCTACGCATGTCAGGTCTCCTGAAATCAAGCAATAAGCAATACAAAATGAGTCTGATTTCATTGACAGGGAAGAGCCAACCACAGTAGCAGCAGATGATGATGATCAAAGACAACCACGATAGTACCCGGCCAAATGCGATGAACTCCAAATCATCCTCAACAAACAACTCTCAGTTCACCCATCACTGATACAATTAAGACCCACAGATCTGGAGTGAATCATTTAACGTCAACTAATCATTTAAACCACTGGTTCTACTATCTCTCCCAATCGAAAGCAAATGAAGTCTCTACACACAAATCACTGCCTCGATGTAGAGGCGGCGTCGGGGGAAAAAGCCTGACATAAAATTGTCTCACTATGCCAGCAGAAGAGGGTTGCGGAGGCTCTCAGCAATGGGTTGGCGGCCGCCTCTGTCGACGGCGGACGCGGCGGTGGCAGCAACTATCAGGAGACAAGAAGAGTGGAGTTTTCGTTGTCTCCGCGCTGAATAAGAGCGGGGTAGGCTGGCCGACCACCGGAGGAGGAGATCGCCGGAGGAAATCGCGATAAGCAGAAGAGGAACAAGCCCAGCGAGATCGCGAATAAGAGGACTCGGCTAGGTTTCCTCGTATAAGATTAAATTCTAGATAATCCTCTTTTAATTAAATCCCTGAACCCAAATTGCTACCGAACCCAACCGGTTCACATTTGGTTCAGCTCCCAAAACTTCCCATAACATTTGATCTAGTAAAAAATTTTAATTAGGATAAAAAAATCAAATACAATATTATTTTAATAATTAATAAAAGTGAGGTACTTTCGTTAATATATATATATACGAGTTTGATATTCTGTGACTCTCTCGTGCGTGCCCATGAGCGTCACGCGATCCACCATCCATCATGCGATCGCACATTAGATCTGACCGTGCAAATGTGAGAATGCACAGTGTTCCGCCCCAACTCCCTGTCGCCGCCCTTGCCGTGCCGTCCGACCACCGCCGAACGCCAGCACGAGCTTGATCGACGCGTTGTTCGTTGGCGCGTCGACTGGCATCGGATTCTGACGGATTGTGGTCGGAATCTGACGTAATTGGGCTAGAAACGCGGGCGGCAGTGGTGCGCGTCGATTTCTGACCAAATCGCGGTCAGATTTTGGCCAAATCGTGGTCGTTTTCGATCATATCGCGGTCGGATTCCGACCAAATCGCAGCTGGAGATCGACCGAGAAAGGACCGCTGTCGCACGTCGGTCCTTTCTCGACCGGTCTCTGATTGCGATTTGGCCGGAATCTGACCGCGATTTGGTCAGAATCCGGCTCGTGCCATTGCCAGCCACGTTCCAACCAAATTGCGTCGGATTCCAATCACAATCTAGCCGGAATCCGATGTCGGCCGAAGCGCCGGCGAGCGGCACATCGATAATGCCCGGGCCAGCGGCCGACTGTGGTTGGACGGGATAGCGAGGGAAGCAGCAACGGCGATGAATCGGCTGTGTTGCTCACCGAGTCGCGCATAATACCAAGCTGAAGCAACGACGCCCTTACAAGTCAACTCATCAACTCTTATGTTCATACACAAGTCAACCCCTTCATCCAAGCAACCATCCAAGACATGTCACATTTCCTTTTCACTACGCTCCAAAGTTAAAACCTCTCGTACGTCTCTGCTATTAAACCGACGTCTCCTCCCTCCTCCATCTCCATGGCGTCTTCCATGGCTGGCATCTCCTCCTCGCCCTTCGCCGCCTCGTTCACCGAGCTCCTCACCGGAACCAAGGAGCCTCCAATTCCCGGTACGAGTCAGGAACCGGCGGGTGGCGCAGCCAAGTTCAAGTCTGCAACTCCTCCTCCTTCCTTCTTCTCTTTCCCCGGCACCGGACTTAGCCTTACAGAGCTATTACACTCGCACGTCCTCTTCTCCTCTTCCTCTTCCTCAGTAAGTCAGCAAACTAACTAATCTCGCTGCTTTCTCAATCGAATTAATCTCCTTCATCTGTTAACACTCAAGAACTCGATTAATTTGTATCGATCGATCGATATAGATTCTGCCTTCTCCCACCACCGGCTCTTTGCCTGCGCAGCATCTCGACTGGAACTTCTCCTCTGCTATTTCTCAGCAAGGCTCTGACTTTTCGTTCCAAACTCAAGTACGTGTTCAGATTCTCGATGATTTAGTTTCTCAAGGTCGACTTTAAGTCTTTGTGAATCTGAATCGATCGATGATCGTCTCAGGGAGCGAGAGCGACGGAGTCTGAGGCCAGACGACGGCTACAACTGGAGGAAATACGGGACGAAGCCGGTGCGGGGTACCGAGAACCCTCGGAACTACTACAGGTGCACTCACCCTAATTGCCCCACGAAGAAGAAGGTGGAGAGCTCGTCGGATGGGCAGATCACTGAGATCGTGTACAACGGCGTGCACAGCCACCCAAAGCCTCGGTTCACTCGGAGAACCTCAGCTTCCTCTCCGGCGACTCACGCTCCTTCGCCTCTTAAAGCAGTTAACGGCGACGTCGAGGGATTCGACGAAGAAGAGTACGATACAAAATTAAGCGACGGCTAGTTGCTTAATTAATCGCAGCTTTAATTGTTGGAAAGAAATAAATTTTCTAATCTTTCGACTCGCAGGAAGGAAGGCGGCGGCGGCGGCGAGGACCTGCCTCAGGCCGCCGGAAGCAGGACGATCAGGGAGACCAGACTGGTGGTGCAAACTCCGAGCGACGTCGATGTGCTCGACGATGGATACAGGTGGAAAAAATACGGGCAGAAGGTGGTGAAAGGAAATCTAAATCCGAGGTGAAAAAGTGTGATCGATTACGTATATAGATTGAACTTCACGATGAGTATCGACTTTGTTTGATCTGATCATCGACAGGAGCTACTACAAATGCACGGCCATGGGCTGCCGAGTTCGGAAGCACGTGGAGAGGGCACCGGGCGACCGGAGATCGGTGATCACGACGTACGAAGGCAGGCACAACCATGACGTGCCGAAGGGCAGAGGATCGACTAGCAGGCCTCGGCCTTCTTCTCCGGCGATGGCTGCTCGCTCTAACCTCCTCCGGCCAGTTGACAATATATACGATGGAACGACTTAATGTGTATGTGTACAAATTATTAATATTCATAAATAAATAGAGATTATAAACTGTTTGTATCTTATCGAACTGTTACAGAAATAATAAAGTTTTCAAAATGAACAAACGCAGTCGATCAAACAAATTAAAAATATAAAAAATTTAAATAACCAAATAAGTAACATCTACACGTCAAATCAAGTTCAAGTTTGTAAAATAAATAAATAGGTTTGAATAATACAAAAATTACAACCCTACCATTCTTTTCTTTTAGTGGAAGATATGAAAATTCTGAACTGCAAAATCTTTGAGAAGTCAAAGGTCGAAGGTCGTAAGATTCTGCTCCACCTGCCTTGGAAAAAATTCATTGTAAAGTCTACGGTCAAGTAAGTCAATTTGTCCTCTTCGTAGACTCCATGAGAAGCTTCTGGATGCTTGTAAGTATCATCCAGGGGACTGTAAATGATGTTCAAGTATATTTAATAAGGTAAGAGTCTAAAATAAAATAATCATAATTAGTGAAGTTTAGTATAATTTTTTTTATTAGTTTAAGTTTGATTTAAATTTAATTTAAAGTTGGTTCATTTAGATATTATTGATTTTTCAATTTAAACTTATTTAATTATGTGAAACTTTTATATTTTAAACGTTGATTATTAAATTTGATAATATAAATTTATTTATTTATTTTAAAACTTTCACGGTTTATTTAACATGCTAATAAAAATTTTATCGATGAACATAATTTATAAGTATTGATTACGAATGTTGTTCACGAATATTAAAGAGTTAAATACATATGTGTTCAAACTTATTTATTTAGTTTAATGAATTATTTAAATTTATTTATTTAATTATTTTTTATATCTATTTTGAATGTATATAAATAAATTTTTATTAAATTGAACACCAACAATGTTAAATCATCATTTACATATCGGAGGATTACATTTACAGTGGTTTAATTTCATTTTTTTATTAGTTGATATATTTCCATCAAAATATTAACATACGTCTAATTCTTTTTATGTTATGTCATACTCCTGATGAAATACTGATTTTTTTACTAAATTAATAATAAAGTGATCATAATTATAATAATTATGATCATAATTATTATAATAATATTAAAAGTGATTTAAATTAAGATTAAATTGTACTAAAAGGACAAAAAAAAGATAGTTGACTGTGTTCCTCAAATCCTACAAGGTATTCATTCCTAACTAGAAGATCTGCTGAGCTGAAGCCAACTGTCAGCACAATCCAAATTTGGTGAAGCCACCTCCCCCACTATTCATCGCATGCTTACTTTCCATGACAGATCGCGATCCTCTTCATGTTTCTTTGATGCCCCGTTGATTTTCGAGACTGTTGGCTACACAAACCTATTAATCATCTGCCTAATTAAATGGGTAGGCAACCAAACTTGCATAACATCATTGCTTTAACTTGTTTAATGTCTTTTATGGTCTACACTCAATTTAATTAAAGACTCATTAACTTAAATTGGTAGTCAATGCAGTTTCATCGTTCCAATGGTTTAGACAAACCTTTATTTATCTGTAAGCCATTCTTTCTCTAAACTTCAATGCGACTAACCATCACAAAATATTCCAAACTTAACCCCATTTTTCGTTTATTTTCGTTTTTTTTTGACTTTCATCTATGAGAATTCATATATCTTTCCTTCAGCAGACCCAAGCGTAGAGTAGACCACAGTAGAAGAGGGTTCAGTGTTTCTGAATGGAAAGATCAAAAATCAACAGTCAACTCGAAACAATGAACACAATATTATTATACTGGTGGTTTATTTCAGGTATCCTCATCGAGTTAAACGTTACCCGATCATATAAATTGAGTTTACAATTTATTACAAGAAACAACCAAAAAATGCTTTTTTTTATAAGACACCGCTCTGACAAGAGTAGAGCACCGCAGATTTATCAAGAAATCACCTTGACTCCGGGAGATACAAGCCAAGCCAAGGATCCCAATGTCAACTCAAGGAACACTAGCTTAAGACTGTAAAAAGCTAGCATACTTAGCCCCAAGGAAAAGCCTTTGGATGCATAGAAGGGCATTCTTCGTCACCTCAGCATTTTCATGATTCATGAGCTTCATCACCCTGTCCTTGGCCTTCAGGTCTGAGACGATGATTCTTCCAGCAGGATGATACTGGATAAACTGAGAAAGATCATAGCATGCAACAGCAAGAGCCCTAGGATCAGTCGAAGTGTCAAGAATTGTGATCAGAACACGCAGAATCTGCACAAAACATTCTGGAGTTAGTTAAATGCAGGCCACCATTTTCCCCATCTTCATGTCCATTAATAAAGATGGTGCAATTTCACAACTTATTAGAAATTAATCTCACACATCACCTGACAATTACACGATGGCCTAATTCAGAGTGATGAAACCATTTTTTGTACATTGTTATTTGTGGAGTGAATTTTTTATCTGTGGAAAAAAAAACAAGCTAGAAACCCCTGGTGGAGATGAATGAGGTAGCAGGCACTGTATAGTAGAAGATTCGAACATAAACTCATGCCACCTTTTTAATTTACAAGTACTACCAAATCAAAACAATATCACCATGTAGCTACAGCCTACATATTCCTATGCAACTGTGACAAGCATTCTTCATCAAGTTTGTTCCCGGAATATAATCACAATGAAAGAATAATATTACTTAATCACATAAACCAATGGTCCTGCATGAGATTTTGCATGAAAGCACATAAACAAAAAAAAAACCTGGAAATCATTTTCTTCAAAATTTGTGATATTCTCTTTCCAGAACCCTGGATCCTTGTGCACAGGATACCAGTCAAGATGACCCAAAAGAACTTCCTGCTTGTACTTGTCAAAGGAACTCAAATTTTTTATGTGAACTTGAAGTCCATCTTCCAGTTGATTCAGCACATCAAATAAATCCTAGATGGAAAAAGTGAATGGTTAAAAGAAGCAAATATAAAAACACATGACTAAATAGGCACAAGAATAAATAGCATAAGGCTGAAGAGCGATTACATGGTGAATTTAATATCTTGTTCCGTTTGAAATTGCTTTAGTAAAATGTAAATATGTGATAAATAATTTGAAAAGAAAGCATTGACTTCAAATAGGTAATTTGTATTTTCAAAATATGCAAAGGAAAAAACACAGTTTTCGTGGCAACAAATATAGAGGTCAATGATGACAATGGCATTCTGTCGTATGTTGACAAGTGCTGAGCCATTTTCTCCAAAAAAACTGTTAGCACAATGATAGGACTAACATCATTCCATTACCCATATATTTCTCTTAGAATGACTATCATACAAATGCCCATAGTGATTTCACTGTGTCTATGCCAAGGCTTTATTCATTTACAACACAAGATCCTCTATATCCAGAGTAGCCTTTCAATCTTAAAAATCAGTATTTATCTCACAATCTGGAGTAACAATACCAATGAATAGTTTGGTTCATGTTAAACCTAAATCCAAGATATTTTCTAACATATACCTTCTGGAGTTTAGGATAGTAAAGATTCAAGTGTTTTAACAATTATAGAATATTACACTCATGTATATGATTTCTATCTGATTATGATTTTAAAACTAATATGCATCACAAAGCATGAAAGAGATGAGATATAACCTCATCACTCCATGCCTGAGCTTTTAGAGACTGAACAATCTGTGGTAATCCAACATCAATCATCTGTGCTCCACATGCTGCCTTGGGTAGCAAATTGCGCAATGTCAAAACAATAACCCTCACAACCTGCAAAATACACACTTTGAGATTCATCATATCCCTACTACATTTAGAAAAATGGAGGCAGTCACAAAATCAAACCTTTTCTTTTGTTGAACCTTTTACAACTTCAACTAGCCTTGGCATAACCCTAGTAGTAGCCAAGTAGTCAACTGCTCCATCATAGTATGACAAGAGCCAAATGCAAAGGCAAGTTTCATAAAGAAGCTGAAAAAAATATCAGATTCAGTGTTCGCCAAAAGCAGTGTCAAGGTTTAGTGTGCCATTCTTAAGCATGTATATGTCCATTTAATTATAACAATGTTATTATTACCAGCATTATTAACAGCATGTGCACTAGGTGTTAAGATTCAAGTTTGCCTAAAGATCTTGGCCACATAAAGCACCTCATTCTAAATGCCAGTACAAATGCATAGAACAAAATAGAATCTCAAAAAATGATCAAGTCCAGATCAGAAATGTTTAATAACATAACAAGGAGCGCATGTGAAGTAAAGGGTGGGAATATTCACAAATTTAGTGGAGTAGCCAGCCTAAAAGTCTATTAATATTTACATATTTCTTTGATTAATTGACTAAATAATTTGTATTATTGACAAATTATCAGAGAGTAAAGCATAACAACATACGATGAAAATTCACAGGCGAATGAATATGGAGTTGAGTCCTTAGACAAGCTTGAGAAATTTATTAGTTATCCAAAATATCCAAATAAAACATATATATTAAGGCAGGTGTCCAAGGTATTTGGAATCAACTACATGAACCTGATCCTTCATTTAATTTAAATAATGTGTAGCTATTCAATTTTGAGAGTAACTCAATAATTTATATACACTTGTGTTGCCCAATTAAAAAACATTATTTTAAAAAATATCTATTGGAAAGCAGAGCCCAAAATTAAAGGGTATTAAATTTTTGGCCACTACATATGGAATTGAGCTCCATATGGCGATGGCGCAAATGGAATTGAGCTCCTTAAAGCTCGACCAATCTAAGAGTTGGGCAACTTTACATTGTCCATTTGAATTTTGATAATTTGATGTGCAAGGATACTTTCAAATCTACCAAAACCCAGATTAAAATGGTTTCTGAAATACATCAATCAAAAATAAAAGCCTTGGGGAATCTAGTCCTTTGCAATGGAGAGAATAATGAGTTAAAATTTCCCAAATTCAGACAAGCAATCTTGGTCGTTTGACAGTAAGGGCAACCTATCTAGCTCCCAAATACTAAGAGAATTCGCAGATTAGCTTGTGTTCATCCAGCACCAAATTGCAACAAGCATGTGAACCCATCTAAGGAGTGTTGGACCTAGTGGTGATGCAATTTAAGCGCAGACAAAATGACAGTTAAGGGTAAGCAAAAATTTGATTAAACCGAACAAACCGATCGAACCGACCAAATTTAAAAACTCGATTCGGTTATTTCAGAAATTCAGTTTTTTTCTAAAAAAATTGGTTAATTTGATTCGGTTTCGATTTTAAAATTTCTTATTCGGTTAAACCGAATTAATCAAAATAAAAAATAATTTATAAATTTCTAAGTAAGTGAATTTATGAATCCCTAATTAATTGATAAATCTCCCATAATATTTAAAAATTCGATTATTTCGATTAATTTCATCGAAAACTGAATTAACCGATATTTTATCGGTTCGGTTTGTTTGATTTTTATTTGAAAATTCGATCGGTTCAGTTAGTTCAAAAAAATTTGATTCGGTTCGATTTCAATTGGTTCGGTTCGGTTCAGTTTTAACAGAATACTCCCCCTAATGACGGTATAACATCGCTTAGGCGAAGTCGAGACTAGAGTTGGACTCTATCTCTTTGAGACGAATTTGCCCCACACAAGGTGCTAATGGAATCCGACAATTGTCTCCCAAGATACGACTTTATCATGCGATAGCAATATTGCAAATCGCAAGATCTCCAAACCGAAGAAGCTTCTCGAACTCTCTAAATGCAAGTATGTAATGCAATGTTTGCTTTGCTTTGAATTGAATGAAATGAGAATGTGAGAGATCTTATTTATACTTTGTGAAGGGGTAAAAGAACCTCTTGGTTCAATCAAATCTCATCCATCCAAATTGAATTGGATGATCTAAATCGCATCACTTCCCAAGGAACACAATGTCCATTCATGAAAGAACACAATGCCCCTTCATTTGTGTTCCATTTGAAAGAGTACTTTGTCTCTTCGTTAGGATGCATCTAAGTCTTCCATTTTGAATTCAATGGTTGAGATTGAGCCATCCAAAGAGGCACCTATGCCCTCTCATTTGGATGAATCTGGTTTGTCCATCTTAATCCGACGATTCAGATTAAGCCATGTCACCAATTCATGTGATTTCTCATTCACACACTAATTGGTTCAAAATCAATTTTCCAACAAAGAGAACTCATAATTCATAAATCTCAAGTAATACATAATAATTCAATATGAGTAAGACACATGCAGTATCTGGACAGGTTCTTGCTTCTTCAATCAACTCAATTGCAACAAGGGACAGGTAGAAGATCATGTAAGCTTTTTTCTTCATTGATCAATCAATTTCTAGCTAATTTCCATTCTTTGACACTTCCTCCACATCCCATCAGAAAGTGTAGAAATGATAAATGGGAACAATTGTGGCAATATAAATGTTTTTTGACCTAGCTTCTCCATTAGTAGTAGACTCAATGGTGCCTATAACATTCAATACAGGTTACTAGCAGCATTATGTACCTTGGGACAATCCGAAAGTGGATACGAAAACTATGGCATTGACAGCTTTTCTTAAGGTTTTTAACCCCGAATTGATGGGTAAGGGTCAACCTACCAACACTTAGCTCACTGCAATTTGAAAGCTTTGACAAAAACAAAACAAAAAACTAGGCTTAATTAAAATCAAACATAATATCAAACTATCATAAAAGCTAATGAAAGATGAAAACGTGTACTAGTTTCATTCCTTTCATTCTTTGTTTTCTTTACTCAACTCTAAACTTATAACTAATTAATATCTTTTTCTATTATATTTTAGGTCAAAGAGACATTGGGAATAAAACAGAAGTTATAGGTGCACTTCACAGCCGATGCATAGATACCTATGTGTCAACAGGTGTTGTATGCTACCAGTAGTGCACCTAAGAGATCAATGGTATTAGTAGGAGACTGAGATTTTAAGCACATAATGTGGGTTCCTAGGTGAGTTCTTGGGTGACTTGTGATGATACTGATCTGTACAAGGACAAACATGTAAATTCATTCATATAGAAGAGAGTTGTAAAGAATTCATGTTTCATGAAAAGAGAGCTACAGCCTATTTTCAGATTTTTGGTGGCTGGTTTCTCATCAATGACCACATAAAAATACAACATCAACATGACCATTCTAAACTGCAGCCATCTCTCTGGTTCTCATTTCCATTGCACTGACACTACACTTTTGCATGAACCATATATGTGCCATTAAACATGTTCCAAGGATATAAAAGGTGACACGAAATTACTAATGTATGAAATATATGATCAAACCTACTACTTGATTTAACCCATAAAGGCTGATATTAGAAGTATTAACCAAAGAAATTACATGGTTACCAAATATCAAAAAAGCATCAAAGAATTCTGCAAGTTCAAATCTATAATCACATCTGCAGGAATCTAAACCCAATCATATAAAAAATTAGAATTGCATTACCTGGATGGACTGCTGAGTTGATGCTGGTGAAATCAACGGAATTAGCAGTTTAATACCATCTGCTTGAACAAATGAAATCCTTACAGAGGGTTCTCTTAGCAAATTTGACAGGCAATTTATGGCCAAAGGTAAAGAACACGAAGGATGAGATGGGTTATTCAGCTGAAAATCAAACACTTTCAGTTAGAAAAAACAACATATTAGTGAAGTTTATCTTAGTGGGTTATCTTAGTTGTACTTCGAGTAGATTAATTTGGAAAGCACTTTGAGTAGTATTTTCTAGTTGTAATCAATACACGCTCCAATATTGAAAATTTACCTAGCTGTAAAATCAGCTCAAGTATCACTAAATATCACAATTATTATATATGAAGTAAAATTTGTTAGTTGTACCTTGTAGAGTTTTAAAAAAAAAACTGATAGAAAGTCGTACGCTGAGAAACTGCATTAAGCACAAAGATTTTAACCTGAAAACAAAGCCAATTAAGTAGTCCTTCTAGAACATCATCTATAGTTGAGTTGCTTCCTGACTGTGAAGTTTCTCCATTTATAGTGAAGACATCACGAGCTTTTTGTCGAACGCTGCAAAGAGAAACTATAAATTTCATTGAATTAAACTATAAAAAATGAATGTGCCATTTGATGATTTAAGTACCTCACTATTAGAGTCAATATTTTACAGCTCCTCTCTTGTATGAACCAATTTCCTTCATGAAGCCATCTGAAAATTTGGACATGTGATTTGTTAATAGGATAAATATAAATATCATAAACATCTCTATACTATGTAAGGAAAAAAGGTAACAAGCCTGTAATTAAAAGAGGATCACAGAAAACAGGAATAATTTCAGGGAAAGAAAATAAAATCTGCATGTCAGTGACATTAAAAAATAAAATAATTCGTTGTACGTTAAAAGTTTTATCCTTTGCTGCATAATGCCCTTTAATATGACCCACCAGAATTTACCTTTGCTTGCAAAATGATTCTTTTCATTTTTTAGAAAACCCTAATCAAGGTTGGGGATAAGGTAAACTTCTGTAATTGAAAGGTAAAGCTAAAAGCATTCTGCAAACTTCTGGGTCATCTTGCAAATAAAAAATAAACTCTGAAGGCATGGTAAAACAATTCTAATGGGCATTTGAAAACAGAGTTCAGTTTTAGGAGAAGAATTTTTTTCCTGAAAAATAAAGCCAATGAAACCAAAACACCATATCTAGAGAAAACTAATAGATAAATACAAATTCAAAAATCAAGTTAAACACAAGATATCACTAACTTTCAAGATAAATTAATTCACACCATATAAATTTTCATTTTTCACTACAAAATCTACTACAACAACTGAACAAAGACACGACTGATACCAAAACAACAATGCTAATTTGCTAAAATTAAGACACATCCAAGGTTTAAAATATCAAACCATGCCAAGGTTTCGATCTCAGGTCGGAACAATACAATTTCGGTACCATATCATACGATGCCGATATAGTTTCAATATTTTTAAAATATAAAATATATTAACTAAAAAATTTTTTAATCTAAATATTTAAAAATAAAATATATTTTTTTAAAAATAATAAAATAATTTTACGAGGCTTTAATTAAGTCTATTTATCCCCAACCATAGCTAGGAGTTGATTATTAAAGCCTAAGTTAAAAAAAAAGCAATCACGACTGGGCACGCACGACCGGAGGCATCGCCGAGATCGCACAACGCCACTGGACGGTATCCCGGCCAGAACGCCGGTGCCGGTCGATTGACAAAACAAAATTTTTCTTCGGTATCAAGCGATACGGCTCGAGATTTCAATCCTTGGACACACCTAATGCATAAAATAAACTTGTTAATTCAGACACACTAAAGTTCCAACTGCAGTAAAAAGATTCCTCAGGATTCACTCAACGAGAATATAATAGCTCCAATTGTCAGACCTCAAAGATGAAATGAATTGCTATTCTTCTTGATAATAATACGTGATGCCTGAATGTTGAAAATAACTTAACTTAAGAAAGGTCGGTATGTGTCTTCACTTGTTTTATGAAATAGACCAGAGCGCTTGGGATTTGCTGCAAATAACAGCATGAAGTAGATTGAGATAAGTAACATGAGACAAAACTTTTGCCCTAGTACTTCATCATATCTTACCAGTAAGCATTTCATCAATAAGAGCAAGCACATATTCCACTGTTTCTTCCTTGGATATATCACGTAAAATATCTGTGAACACCCGTACATAAGATGGTCCATCCTGTCAAAATTGAGGTTTAAATTGAGCAGTGTACTGAAAATAATCAGACAATAAAGAGTTTTCTTGGTGACTAATATTTAAATGCACAGTACTAAGCAGACCAATAAATATCAGAAATCTTTTGTCAATTTTTTGAAGCTAATTTCTATGAAAAAAATCGATTAAGCTTGTCTTGTCGACTCCCAATATCTCAGGTGAATACTTCGAAATGTTTAAATAACCAGAAAAAGCATGAAGGATATTTAATCAATTTCAACTAGATCTAGTGTTATGAAATAATATCAGATGGCAAGGGTCAAGAAAAGTAATGTGTCATAATAAATCAAGGAGAATAATAGCTAAATGCGTCAACCATGGCAGCAGCCAAGATTAAATAGAATGCTAATTAAATGTTTATCATGTTCTAAGGAGCAGCAAATAATGACCTTAAACAAATATGACATGGCACCAATGTACATTTAGATGGAAGTAAGATGTTCTCATTTGACATTACATTTTTATAGCATCATGCATGCCAGAATTAGAAGCCTTAATTTATGTACTACATATTTGTAATTTCGTGAGCTGAGAATTGTATGTTGTTCTCTTCAATAGGAACAAGATACATTTTTAATAAAATAAATGCTGAGAAAGGGGTTCAGAATCCTGAAGATAATCTAGTGCACTAAATTATCATCAATGTCCCACAAGTCAACAGGGATGTAACAATATTTAAACATAACCAGCTCCCAACAGTTTGTGCTGATCAAATACAGGCTAATACAATCAACCGTAGGTAAATTTAAATAAGTTAAAGGTTATAGTTTAATCAAAAATGCAAAAAAACATATTTAAAAGAGGAGTTAATTAATTAAAAGTCTTAAATTTTTAAAAAAATCTATACAAATCTTTGATTACTTTAAATTAATACCAATTATTTTTAAATTGTTTCAGTATTAATATATTGTCGTCAGGTCAAAAAAATTGCCAGTGCAGGATGATTAAGAATACACAACTGGATTTGTTATGACCATGTCATGTTCACCTTTAAAATTAATTTTTTTTATTAATTTGTGGTTTCCAAGCTCTAGATGAGAATTCATCAGTAATTGCCCCAAATCTTTAGGACGCCTCCAATCAAAAGATTTGTAAAATGAAGCTAAAATAAACAACTAAAAACTAACTAGAAGAAAGCATGGTATCATTTCAGCCTAGAGGTTTGTAACACATCATACCAAATTACTACAAACATTCTGGTCTATAAATGACTTCTGAAATTATCCAAGAGGAATTTCTAGACTTAGATTATTTAGTTCAATTTGGTTATGACACCTTTAGATTGCATTTGATGGGTTGTAGCTTAAGAAGGGTCTGTTTATATTTCACCATTCTACAAATAGCTAATGGATATATTTTCAGCCTGAGATCGCATTTTGGGTCATGACCATTGTGCGGAATTATCTAAAAAAATCACTAAGCTAATAGAGATTAAGATTAAAGAGAAATTGAATTGCAACATTTTCAGCTTATATCTTATTAAGAGTCAATTTGATTTATTCTAACCTCTGCATGCCTTGTGGAATATATTTTAACCCTGGAATGGTATTCCAACCAATGATCAACATGTGAAATTATCCAAGAGAAATTATTCATTCTACTTTAGAATCAAACTACTATGATAAATAAAATTGAGGATCTTCACATTATAACTTCTGAAGAGTCAATTTATAACAACCCATGATCGACTTGCAGAATAAGTGTTACTCTTGGATGACATTTTGGCCTATGATCCACTTTTGGAATTATCTAAGAGGAATCTTTAGACTAATAAAAGATCATACTAGCAAGTAAAATTTAATTATGACACCTTCTGGTTGTAGCTTATGACATCTTCTGAGAGAAACAACAAATCCTATTAGAGAATTGGATTAGATTGTGGCATTTTTGGTTCTTGCTTGTGAAGATGTCGACAACTTATTCTTTATTGCGACCCATGAGTCACTTATGTAATAAATTTATCGAAAGGATAAATCTTTAGAAGTGTTGATTTGCACCAGTAGGCACGGATAGAATTACTATTTCGCTCACCGACCAACACATGGAGCACTACAAAATTGTGATACTGCAACACCATGTGGCTGGCGAATGAGTTAATATGACTTGGATAAATAAAATAAAATCTTGGTAAAAACCCTTGCAGTATACATTGCCTGTTATGATTCATTAACATCTAGAATAGAAAAGTGAATACCACACATGAAAGACTATATAAGAGAAAATAGCAATATGAGTATACATGCAACACAGAAATGTGTGAAGAAATGTCAGCATATGAAGGCAAAAAGAAAACAAAGTGGAATGCCAGAGTTAACAAACAGAATAAGAAAAGGAAAATAATCAGGTACTTACATCATCAAGCAGAGAAGCTTTTTGACTTTCAGATTTTTTATCATAGCGCCTCAATAACTGAAGATGTGTACCAGTGATGAGCTTTGTAGACATGTAAGTTTCCCATGGTATATCTCTCCTGAGAACCTTCAAATGCATAATGTTGGAAAAGAATGTGTTAATTAGATTTCTGTAACAGTAGATGCTCTACAACCCAATAACTAGCAAGTATCACACTGTCATCATCCTTCTGAGAATCAATTTAGTGTTATACATTTATTAAACTACTGGGGTTCTTTTCTAGTTAGTGAAATGAAGCAAAATCCTATTCAAAATCTAGTCTTTTCATGATTCAGATTATTTCTAGATTTAGTAACATTTTAGAAGACATGGTCATTACTTTATAGTGGTAGTAAAGGCAATATAAAGAGGATTATTAACACATGTACATCAGCTTCTGCTGCCACTTTTAGAAATGTCTACATTGTGCAACAAATGCCACCTAAACATTTTAATATCTAATCCCATTTTGTAGCATATCTTGGAATTCCCTAATGAAAGGACTAAGAAGCTTGTAATTGTCATCATCATGGGAGACCAAGAAAGCTTCTAAAAGTTAATTAAAAGGTATAGATTAGAGACTCTACTTTATTCATAAATTCATGAAGCTATGGAAAAAGAAATGTTTAACGCAAAGAGATAATTATGATTTCTCATGATTCAACCAATTCTTCACTTTTGAAATTAAGAAAAATCCTTTTTGATTTTTTACTCATAAGTTTCATAAGAATAATCACGATCATAAACATGTTATATTCAAATGGAATTTCACTAAATTAGGTAACCAACAAACAGCTTTGAGATATAGAGTAGTAACATCAGGTCACCAACCTCCTCTGCTGTCAGCTCAGCATGAGCCATTATGAACAATGAATTACAGCAAAATATAGAACAGTGTCTTCAACTGGACTCCAGCAATAACAGATGTACATAAAACCTAAGAAAAACAAAATCAAAATAATATTAAAAGATACGATGAATATGCAAACCAAATTTCCAAATCGTAGGAAAATTTGCAGAAGAACTCATGATGATCCTGTTCTAGGATCAACTTATTATAGAGAAAAAGTGAGACTAATTGAGGTTGGAGACCTCACATTGTGTTGATGTTGATTCTCAATGTGACAGCAAATAAGATTCCGTGGATACAGTGGTTCAGACTAGCTTTAAACAATTTGACACAGGCATGTGACTAAAACAAAATGAAGATATAATTTTAGTACTTAAAACTTCAAATAACCATATATCTATTTACATAGCCATTGCACGTGCATAACTTTATAAACTTTATTTTACTTGAAGCAAAATTGTAGATACTTATTATTAAAATTAAATAAAATCAAATTATATTAGCTTTAACAATAAGAATTAGTTTATTATTTAATATTTCATATTATAGAACTTAATTGGGACCTAAATCCCAAATGAAAAATCCTTGAATTTCAAAATCCACCTAATTCAACCACATTTTACAATATTCCATCTGTGTTAGCTCTCAATTTAGACTGATTTTATTTGTTATCATCTATTTTCTAGTGGAATCTAACTTATTTCTGGGTAATTTTTCAAAATCCCAAGTGTTTTTAAACTTCTCTAATAACCTTTGTGAGATAATTGATTCCTCTACAAGGATCAAAATGGCAAAGATTATGATATAATCTATTTATTAGAAAAGATAGGATCAACCTTTGCCAATAATAATCCAACTTCGGTGATCTATATCAATATCAGCCAATCTTGGCAAACATGACTAATCCTACAGTTAACCAAAAAAAATTGAAAAGTATATTTGACATTTTTCAGTAAAATGAACATTTCAAACTTTACATCATTGTATATCATGAAGCAAAATTAAAATTGTGGTAGATATGAGAACAATACAGTAAAACTATTAAATCATTGTTTTTTTGCACAACGAGTAATAACATCCTATAAGATGAATAACAAAGACAAAAGTTAGAAAATGATTGTTAACACATAATCAAAGATATTTCATACAATTGAAAGTCTTCTAAGATTGCCTTAGATGGTCTTGGATGGTATAGTATAAAAAGATGATTTTCTTCAAGTGCTGTCAAACTTTAAATTGTCTAGGTGAATATATGCACTTCAAATGCACTGCAGTTCGGTGCACACATGAACCAATATAATTTGATAAAGAAAATGTCTTCTCCATTAGATGCCTAATAGATGGTTAACATTAACTTCATGTTAATTCAAGTAAACCAAGAATGTTCAGGTTGGTTTTCCTACAATTTTGGCACTGGGCATACACGATGATTTTCATTATTGATTTGACTTGCTTATTAATTAACTGCTTTGGAAGGTAAGTTTAAAACAATCTTCAATAAATTTTAAGGTGAAAAGTAGCAAAGCTAATTGCCAAATGATCAAAGTTGTTAGATGAAGGACATGCTTTTTATGCACCTTTGGCATATGCAGTTTAAGGTTATAAATAACCAATGCAAATAGAGTCATACCTTAAAAAAAATTAATCTATACAAAGTTTCACAAAGAATCTTAATCTTCTAATCCTAATGAATACATCCTAACCTATCTGAGGTCATAACAAATTTTTTCTACCCTTAGAAATTTAATCCAAATTACATCATCAGAATCTTACACAACTACAAAACCAATAAAAGAAGTTAATAAATATATGGGCTTTTTTGGTCTTATCTAGGATCTTTTTCGAATTTTATTTTATTATTATCAGGTAGGCATATTTATCTTTATAACGTTTAGATCTTTAGATTTTTATTATCTTCCAATTAAATTTCTCTTTATCCTTGTTGTTTCAATAAAAGAAAAATTTTCCACTCTATAAGTGAAAGTGTTGTCAACACATAGTCCATTCGTCGCCGTTTACGAACAATAAGAAACCTAATTAGCACACCAATGAACTACAGTAGTAGCAAAAGTAAACAGTTGACGCAAGGTGATATAATCATGACAATAATAGTCATTCACAGCCTAAGTGATAACTAGAAAAAAATGCATTTGATTGATACTACTACTGAGGTATTCTTGTTCTTACACTCAACAACATATCTAATATAGCAAGTTATGATGCATATCAAGAAAGGGTCCTATAACCTCACACGTCTTCATCGGCCATCACAACCTCCACCACACAGGCGACCTCCTCGTCTTCGTCAGGCTGCAGGCGCGATCGTAGGGCTGCGAGCGGCACGGTGGCCTGGACGCTCCGACGTCGGGTGAGAAAAGGGCTGCGGCGGGCTACGAACCAAGGGAATGCTCTTTTAGGGTTTCCCCTTAACCGGTAAGCAATCGAACCGAACCAATCTAATTCCGGTTCAATTGCGATTCAGCCAAATCGAGCTCAAATTAAATCCGGTTCGAACCCAAAGCACATCTTTAACCGTGAACACTTTTCTTCTATAATATATTCAATTTCGATATATAATTGTCTTGACCATTCAAAGCAAGACACGTGGAATTGGAAAATTTTGATTTGTTCAAAAATTGCATCGATAACAAGTACAATATATATTTGTCCATGGCTATCAACTTGAGATTATATTAATCCCCTCTTGTAAACGCCACTTGGTGAAATTTACCAAAGTCTTTTACTGATTCCGTCCCACTTGAACAAATTGCATTTAATATATTTTGTCTTTTTAATAAATCGCCATCCTTCGCCTCGATATTTATACCTTTCTCCGCTCCTTCGCTTTCCTCTGCCTCCGTTCGTCGCAGACGATCGCCTCAAATCCTCCCTTCCTCTCCTTCGGTCGCATTCGATCTCGGGCGAATGACTTGCATTTCTCCCTCCCCCGGCCCCTCGATTCAGATCCCGTGGGGCGCAGGCGGTGACGGCGGCGGAGCAGGCGTGGCGGCGGCCATCGAGCGGTGCACGGCGCACGCGCTGCCGGACCTGGTGGCCAAGCACCACGAGCACGCGGCGAGGCCGGGGCAGTGCTGCTCGGCGGTGGTGCAGGAGGTGGCGGCGCCGGTGGCCGCGGTCTGGTCGGTGCTGCGACGCTTCGACGAGCCGCAGGCGTACAAGCACTTCGTGAAGAGCTGCCGCGTGGTGGTCGGCGACGGCGGCGTGGGCACGCTCCGCGAGCTGTGCCTCGTCTCGGGGCTCCCGGCGGCCACCAGCACCGAGCGGCTCGAGATCCTCGACGACGAGCACCACGTCCTCAGCTTCCGGGTGATCGGCGGCGAGCACCGCCTCACCAACTACCGGTCCGTCACCACGCTCCACCCATCGGAACCGGCGGCCGGCCCAGGGGAACCAGGCACGGTGGTCGTGGAGACTTACGTGGTCGACGTGCCGCCAGGCAACACCAGGGAGGACACCCTCGTCTTCCTCGACACGATCGTCAAGTGCAACCTCCACTCCCTGGCGCGCACCGCCGAAACCCGCTGCCGCCGCGGCCACCGCCACCGCCACCGCCTCGAGGGCAATCCCATCGTTTTCCTACACTTAATTTCCTTCCCTCCCTCATCGTGATAAACAGCTGTACAACCCGTGAAGCAACACTATCAATTACATGCCACTTTATCATCATCTCGATCGATCATCCTCTCAGTTTTTCCTCAAGAACACAAAATCAATAAAAGAAGAACAAAAAACAGAACAATAAAATCTTTCTTGTCTTGCTTACTTGCTCATTGGGGCCGGTTCCATCAGGTGCCAGCTACCATGCAGTCCTCCACTTGGCAGAAACTAAATTTATTGCTGCATGCAAGTGGACAAGAGGGCCAGTTGCCGCTGCCTTTGAACAAATCAATCTTCTCAGGCAACCAAAAGAACAAAAGCAGAGAAAAGCAAGAAGAAGAAATCTCAAGTGGAGCAGATTTGTGTGACCTTATGAGTTCTGAAAGTCAAAGTTGCAATTTTTTTTTTCTTTTTGAGAAGGGAGAGAGCCTGTTCCTACTGGTTGGCACTGTATTTTATTCATGAAAGGTAGGGTTTGTGGGGTCGAAGGAACCAGCACCTGGCTGGCTCTGCAACTTGGTCCTGGTGATGAGTGATAGCCACAACTTGCCGATAGAGGAGGAGAGGCAAGTTGGGCTATTCTTTATTGGTCTGCGTCGATGACTGCTGTCCTGCGTTAGCCTTTTCTCGCCTTGAATAATCCTTCCACTGCAACTTGCGGTGCAAGTTGGAGATGAAAACGAAGGCGTACAGACCCTAATTTAGGGTTCATCATCGTCCTCCTCCTCGTGGTCCTTGCTGCTCCTTTTCTCCATCAGTTTCGAAACCTTTTCACAGAATTGACCCTACGAGTTTCAGATACATTTATTTATCCCATAAATATATTTCCTGAAAAAAAATATATAGATATTTAATTGAAAGCAAACGAAATTAATTTTCAATTAAAATTTTTTAAAAAATAGATATTTTCAATAAATATGCCATTTTTTTAGTTTGTAAATTTTTAAGAAAGCGCCCTCTCCGCTCTCCGCCGTCACATCCTCCGCCTCCGCGATCCCCCGTGCCTCCTCCACCTGCGAAGCCATCCGCCTCTTCAAGCTTCGCCTCCACCGCTGCCCTCCTCACGAGGACCACTTCGACATCCCACATCGGAGTCGCCTCCTCCCCCGACTCCGCCCACAACCTGGTCGACGAGATGCCCCGCTGAAACCTCGTCACCAAGAGCACCATGCTCTCCTGCCTCGCTTGCTCCGGAGGTCTCTCCTCCTCCCGCGCCCACTTCGATGGCATGCCCGAGAAGGATATCGCCACATCGTCCACCATGATCGGAGCCTACGTGGACAGGCTGACCGCCATAGACCTTGTCCTGTTCCGCACCGTCGGACGGATCGGACGGGGGAAACGCGGATGGATCTTGATCGGTAAGTTAGAATCTCGTCAAATTTGTGGTTATCTCAGCCTGCTGGAATTCGATCAGGGGAGGGAGGCGTATGCCCTGGTGCCCTGCTCCACAGCAAATGCTACATCACCAAGATTTGCTAAATAATTATTAAGCTCTACAATCGATCGACCAAGAGCCAACACGCATTGATGATGTCGTCTTTGGGTTTTAAGATTTGAGAATAAGATCACTGTCTTGAACTTCTTAGGTTGCTCAGTTTGCAATGTCATGCATCGTTTATGGTGATCAATATTTTGGTTTATTGAACACTTCCTATCAGATGAAGGATATACATGGACACTGCAGTAGAAGCTCAATCAAACTTTGACTTTCGCTCTGCAAAGAAATGTTCAGTTACAGAGATTTCAGCAGCACCCATGAAGCAGAAAAAAAATCACCAGTATCTTGGTTCTTCCCTTAAAGGCGTGTTACCAGAAAAAAAAAATGAAGAATGGCCTGCAAGTTTACCTGACTAGCAAGGGGAAGAATGGACTGAAAAAGGTTGTCATCAATTAACATGGGCAATGGAGGCATCTGATTCATACTTCTAGGACTTTGACTTGTTGATCCAGATATATATGGAGTTTTGTATTTTCTGGGAGTTCTTCTATCGACGTTCGTCAGATCAGGTGGGTACTTCTGTGCTTGATCAACACAAGATTCTATTTATAGTGCATGATTCATTTCCGTTGTCATTTACCTTATTGTTATCATTACTATTTTCGTTGATTGACCTTGATATGATCCTTTGCTTGGTCTCATACAGTTTTATTTTACTGTTTATTTGAGAATGATGTATTATTCTAGTTGACATTGTCCATGCCTGATTAGATGTAGGTCTAACCTATTGTGTTGAGCATCATGACATATACATGATAGAAGTAGGTGTGTCGATCATTGTTGTTGTTGTTGGCCTCACTTGACACTGTATGATAGTGGTACAAGAATGAGAGCAATTGTTACGCTAAGTTGAGTGCAACGAAGACTAGCTAGATAACCCTCCTGCGATATCCTGCTCGCTCTCCACTTGATTAGTAGTGGTTTGTTGTTGGAGTGTGTGCAGTTATCCTGTCGTGCGCCCCAGTTCATTACACTGAGTGAGTGTCTGGGGGTGACGAGTGCAGACAGTGATCATGCATGACATATGCACATTCATCTATTGGGAGTTGTGCACTGCGTTTATGATTGTTACATTTGTTGTGGTTGTTGCACTTGCTAGATTGTTGCACTTGATTGTGTTCGTATTGTATGATATCTGTAGTTGTACGTAGTATATAGTATATTGATTTTGTTCATTATGTTGATATTCTGTCGTCTTATCCTATATGTTGTGCACTTTCATTCTAGTATGTCCACTGAGTATTGTATACTCACTACCCAGACCCTGGGGAGTCTCTTTGTTTTCTTCCTAGGTAGCAGATAAGGACATTGTTGGAGCTTGGAGGTCTGTCAGTCTGCCCCATCATCTCACAGCATGAGTAGTCTGTTGAGTATGTCGTATATTTTTGTCGGATTGTATTGAGTTGTTGGTTTCGAATTTATGTAAGTATCTGTATTTTGCACATATGTTCGAGTTGTATGGATTTGGATCTTGTGACGACTCCGCTGCGTTATTTCTGGTTCCATAGACTCGTAGGGTTTATCGTTGTTTCGTGGTGATGCTTTTCAATTTACACGTGTTAGTATGTGGATTTACATGTGATGGATTGGTGAGTGGTCGTGTGGATCACATTTCACATAATTTAGTAGTTAAACCTCATGTATTGTAATGTTGAATGGCCGTGTGGGCCTTTACGTTAGCATATATGCAGGAAAAGTCGAATTGTACGGGGAGATGTTGCCGAAATTTTTCGGACGGTCGTCTCCCGAGACGTGACAGTGTCTTGCATGTTTGAGAGAAATCCCGAGAGGAATGTGATGCCCTGAACTGTAATGATTCGTGGATTGGCCATGAGTGGTCTTGGCAAAAATGCAGTGGCATTCTTTGAGATGATGCTTGAAGTCCATGTTCGATCCAACGAGATCACATTCACAGTGGTCCTCAGTGCATGTTGTCATGCTAGATTGATCGAGGAAGGCTAGAGGTATGTTAGTATGGCTAAGAATTCAGATATATATGATCTCAGGATTCAGCACTATAATAAGTGCATGGCAGGGAGGTTTGAAGAGACAAATAAGATCATTGAAAATAAAATCCAACTTTATCATATGAACTTTCCTGTTGGGTTTTGAGATTATTAATTAAGAAGGGGATAGAAAAGGTATACATTGTGCATGATAATTCCTGATGAGGATGGCAGAGTATATATTTATATGCTATTGGGGCAAACGGAATAAATTATTTCTGCTCTTATAAATTCCTTTTTTTATCGTATATAATTACCTTCTACATGAGTTATGATTCATTTGGCTGCTGTATATTTTCTTGAGTACATATCATTATAGAGCTAATATGGTGTACAATGTTCTTGAAGCAAGTTAACATCTCCTTCTTATTTAAAAATTGTTTATTTTCATCTTTTAAATATGCCTTTTCCTATAAAATTTATTTTTTATATTTATTTCTTTGTTAATAAAATTTCTATAGTATATATTATCTTTTTGTTAAATACATAAATTAAACAATTTTAATATTGTCGTAGGATATCAAATTGAGGAAAGGATATTGGTTCTAGTAGAAGCAAAGGAACTTTCATAAGCAAATTTTTGAGACGGAAATTTTCATCAGAAAGACATTTTCAACAGCAATAGTCGGACAATTACATTATTCTTCCAAAAGGTTTTAATAAGAAAGGAGATCTTCATGAATCATTTCTGAAGTTGACTAAAAAACCCCAAGAATCATAGAGTATAACACAAGAACAGGCAGAGAGACCAACATCCCCAAAGTTACCCTGCAAAATATATTAATTAAGGAGAAGATTATGTCAATTAAATTTTAACTGATGGAACATGAATTTGCTGAAGAATATCGAGCTGGAGACTTACGCAGTGCTAAGGACATCAGCATCCAACTCATATTTTTTTGCAAAAATAAAAGAAGTGATGGATTGTGGCACTGCAGCCTGTTATATATACATGTAATTAAAACCAATCTTGAATAATATTAATTTGCACAATATTATGATCAATATATAGATGCATATCAATACACTTACTTGTATGATCGCTAGATGTAGGACTTCGCCGCGAAGACCGACGGAGAAGGCTCCGATGGCCATCGCCACCGGTCCGCCGATGAACTTTAGTACCATTGCAAGTGCTGTCGACCTCAGTCCACATATAAGTATCTTCCTTTGTGATGCCATGAATAATCCTATTTTTCATAATATTAATTCTATTCATAATCTCATGAAATTAAATTAAAAAAAAATGATCAAATTTAAAAATACCCATAGAGTACATGGCCATCCCTGGCCCTGCCTTGGACATGATCAGTATAGAATTCTCAATCCACGTCGGAGTCGGGAAATGCCACCTGATTAGTCAAATTAAAGAATTTAACCATTTTCATTAAGTCTTTTTCAGTATTCTAAAAATTAAAATGAATTTATAAATTATAAAATAAAATAATTATTTTTTAAAAGATTAATTAGAAGTCAAAAATATGTGTTCATGTGGGCCAGGAATATAAATTATAAAATAAAATAATTATTTTTTTCAAAGATTAATTAGAAGTCAAAAATATGTGTACATGTGGGCCAGGAATGCCCCCTAAACCATTTTCATTAAGTCTTTTTTAGTATTCTAAAAATTAAAATGAATTTATATATTATAAAATAAAACAATTATTTTTTTCAAACATAATTAAGGTAAAAAAAATATGTGTACCTGTGGCCCAGGAATGCCCACGTAATGCCGATTATGCAGGCGTGTGAGTTTGGATTCTTCACGAGATTGAGCAACACCACCTTGATCAACGAGCAGTACGACGGCCTAGCCGCCGCCAGCTCCTCCCCCTCCCCGGTGCCACCCTCCACGTCCCTGGCAGCAGGCGGAGAGGCCACGGAGAACAGGCCGCACCCGGCCTTCCGGATCTCGAACACAAACTGCAGCAGCGTGAGCCACACGACGGCCTGCACCACAGACAGCTGCACCACCACCTTCTGCGCCCATTGCCCGTACATCGCCGTCACCAGCGGAACCCCCACGACCAGCGAGTTGGTGAGTTGGGTCAGCGAGAAGCTGGTGATGGCCCAACAATAACTCGGCCTTTCCTGGTCCCTATGGCCGAGCCACCACCTGCAGCTCGCCCACGCCACCAGCAGCGCAGCCACCAGCACCTTCGAGATAGCGTCGGCGGCGATCATGCGGTAGTTCATGGCAAAGGGGTCCATGTGCATCGTAAACTGAAGCGTGAATAGTGGCAGCGTGATGGAGTAGACAAGGCGGTCGATCGCTTTGCACTGCTCCGGCAAGATGAGGCGCCACCACCGCAAGGAGACGTAGCCGAGCCCCAGCGCCATGTAGAGCGGCAGCATCGCCTCCGCCACTTTGATCAGGTTCCCCATGCTTATCATCTTCATCAACTCTTTGTTATCCAGCAACTCACTGTGATGCGTTCAGTGAATTACTCGAGGATATATAAACGAAGGAGCTAGCTAGGAGGATGGAGGTTATGGCCTGCATGCAGTGAATTACTAGTGGGAGGAGGTGTGACCTGGAGTCAATTACTTGAGTGAATGGCTTACTATTTGATCTTTTCTTTTTCTGCGACTATTTGATCTTTTCAATCCAATCCATCGCAATGCAATCGTTGATATTAATGGAGGCATTTTGTCAACCGACATGCATCCCATCGTCTTAGTATTTTATTCACACTTATAGAGTGGCCGCATAGAGTTACTTGAGTGAATGGCTTATATGACAAATCGGAATTGCAACGGACCATTTTGACTCCCACAGTAGATTCTAGAATAAAATAAAATCCATGCGACGATAGTTCGAATTTTATATTGATTATTTTTAAAAGTCCGTGGAATTTGAAATACACGTTGACTGTACGTCGGAAAAAATAATAATATTCTAGAAATGAAAAATTAAAAATATATATGTATATAAAATAAGCATGAAAATCAGAAATAAAAAAAAAACCATTGTCATCTTTGAGTTTTTGTCGAAACAAAATTTATTTAATAATTAAAAATCATTCAAAAATAATTAAATAGGCATATAAATAGAGCCTAAATAAAATTCTAACATGTAAAAATCAAAATACTTTCAAATCCTAAAAATAAAAATTACTATAAATAGTAAAAAAAATATTGAAACCTCCGAAAAGACACTAAATGATGTCTGACGGATCAGAAAGTGAGTTAATATGAGTTCCATCCCATATATATCAAATAGAGATCTCTAAACGAGCTTCAATTAGCAACCGATTACACCTTATTTTGATACTCGAGTCAAAAATTATGACTTGTTGAAACTTGACTCCTCCTATGTCAACCTACATCACTTGCTTCGAGTTGAAAAAAACTCATCCTCGAGTTTATAACTATATCATATGTGCATCCACAGAACAAGGACTCAAGTGCTTCACATGAAAGACATCAAAAGTCTTCAAGTGATTCGGAAGGCACAATCTATAAACCCTAAACCCTAATATCTTACACGGTTCAATCACTACAAAAAAAGATGGATTTACCGACGGAATTAGCGACGAAATATTATTCCATCGCTATTTTTAGCGACGGAATTATAATTTCCGTCGCTAATGTGTCGTTACCACGACGGAACCGTAATACAGTGACAGATTCGCGATGAAACCAGTTTTCCGTCGCTATTTTACGATGGATTTTATAATTTCCCGTCGTTAAATAGCGACGGATAATAATATCCGTCGCTGTTTAACGACGAAAAATTAATTCGTTGCAAATTCGTCGCGCGTTAAAATGCCGGAACCTTAGAATAGCGACGGATAATAAATATCCGTCGCTAATTAGCGACGGAATAAATAATACATCGCTAATTAGCGACAGATAGTAAATATCCGTCGCTAATTAGCGACGGAAATAAATTTTCGTCGCTATTATCGAACATTTTAACCCGACCCGACCCTTTTTTTCTCCGCCTGCGCCTGCGCGAGCTCGAGCTCGATTTTTCTCCTCCGTCTCCGACTCTCACGTCCTCTCCTCCCCGGCAATCCGGCGATCTCTTCCCCGGCAACATCTCCTCCGGCGATCTCTCCCCCGGCAACCTCTCCGATCCGTCAACTTCTCCTCCCCGACGGAACTACTCCTCCGGCTTCGTCTCCGCCTCCCACGCACACCGAACTTCTCCTTCAGCTCCGAACTTCTACCGCACCGAACATCTCCTCGGCTCCCACGCGCGTCGAACTTCTCCTCCGGCTCCAGCTCGTAGAACCTCTCCTACGGTCCTCCTTTGTCAAGGTAAAATTTTAATTAGGGTTGCATGGAAAATTTTAATTAGGGCTAGCTCTAACTGTCACATTGGTTTGGTTGTATGGTTAAAGGCATGGTTAATTAGGGCTAGCTCTAACTGTCACATTAGGGTTGCATGAAAAATTTTAATTAGGGCTAGCTCTAACTGTCACATTGGTTTGGTTGTATGGTTAAAGGCATGGTTAATTAGGGCTAGCTCTAACTGTCACATTAGGGTTGCATGGTTAAAGGCATAGCTGCCCCATGGTATTATTGATGCTTACAACCCTAAATTAGTTCATGTAAATCATAGGACTGTAAAATAGGATGGTAATTTAGTTAAGCTTTTAATTTTAGACTGTAAAATAGGATAGTTATGCCCCATGGTTAGAGGCATATATAACTGTCCCACTCAAGATTGGCTTGTTACATGGAAAATTGATACTCAAGATTACTCAAAATTTTGAGAAAATAAAAATCCTACGCACATCAATTGCCGCCCTTGCGAGATGTACAACATCAAATTGATCTTATACCCGGAGCATCCTTGCCAAACAAAGCAGCTTATAGGTGCAACCCAAAGGAGGCTAAGGAACTTCAACAACAAGTGGACGACTTAATAGCAAAGGGATACGTTCGAGAAAGTCTAAGTCCTTGTTCGGTTCCTACTATGCTCATGCCGAAGAAAGATGGTTCCTGGCGGATGTGCGTGGACAGCCGTGCTATTAATAAAATTACTGTGACATATCGTTTTTCGATTCCTCGTCTTGATGATATGTTTGATGAACTCTATGGAGCTAAAGTATTTTCCAAGGTTGATCTTCGCAGCGAGTATCACCAAATACGTATGAAAGAAGGGGACGAGTGGAAGACCGCTTTTAAAACTAGAGGCGGGTTGTATGAGTGGCTTGTTATGCCCTTCGGGTTGACTAATGCCCCAAGCACCTTCTTGCGTCTTATGAATCAGATTTTGAGGCCTTTTCTCGACAAATTTATCATTGTATACTTCGACGATATTCTTATTTACAACAAGAATGAAGACGAGCATATTCAACACCTTCGAGAATTATTTACAACATTGCGACAAGAGAAACTTTTCGGAAACTTGAAGAAGTGCAATTTTTTGTCACCACAGGTTGTCTTCCTTGGCTATGTTGTTTCTGCCGATGGTATCCGTGTTGATGAGAGTAAGGTCGAGGCGATTCAATCATGGCCTTCTCCTTGTTCAGCCCATGACGTACGGAGTTTCCATGGTCTTGCGTCATTCTATCGGCGATTTATTCATAATTTTAGTTTCGTTGGCAACCCCTCTGGCAGAGACCTTGAAGGGAGATCAGTTCATTTGGACAGATGCAAATGTCAAGATCTTATTGAAGATATTCCATTATTTGAACGCCCCTATTTCATCACCATGCTTACCTGGAATGAAGATCAAGAGTCTTGCAATTAACTCAGCACCAAGAAAGAAGGATGACTCTTCGCCTATGCCAAATAATAAAATGCAACCTTTTGTTTCCTCTCCCTAGTTGCATGTACGTGTTTAATGGTACTTAAATGCATTAGCAAAAGAAAACATGTATTTAAGGATATGTAATGGTTGGATCGAAAGCAGAGTATTATTCTATGAGTGAGATATCTCTTTTTGAAAGTTGAGAGTTCTTCTAGAGAAAATATAGAGTTCAGCGGTGCTTGAGCTGTATCAGATCTTTTGTTTTTCTTGATATCAATCGTGATTCGATGGTGTCGCTATATCCGAATCGAGGTTGGTAATTGTGTTGTTGCATCAGTAAATTAGGAGGACTAATCTTCAACCGGCCTTCTTTTAGAGGAGATGAAATCCGCCCCTCAGCGGCGGTCAACTCTGGGATTATTTATGAGGAGATAAATTAAGAAATTATAATTGATCATGACGGAGAAGGGTATTGTTCGATTTCATTGAAATTCGAACTCTTACCCTCTTCTACAAATCTGTTCTATCTGTTGTAATCAACTCAGCTATGTCCCGGAGGACCTTCGTCAAACCTTGAACGGGTTTTCATTGAAAGATTAAATTGGATTGAATTAGATTATTTTAATTTTTTTAATTTTAATTTAATATATTAAATTAAAAATTATTAAATTTAGTCCAGTACAACTCAACATTGACAACGTCAGTGGACGTCAATGCTACTAATTAATGCAATCTTTGAATAATAGCGACTCGAGGGAATTATAGAATAGATAAGCAGGAGAATGAGAAAGAAGCCGCGCCTCTAGATTTATGTGAAAAAAATTTTATTTAATAATTAAAAATCATCTAAAAATATTATAAATAAAATTTTAACATGTAAAAGTCAAAAATATTTTCAAATCCTAAAAATAAAAATTATTATAAATAGTAAAAAATATTCGTAGCCTTTGAAAAAATGCTAAACAATATCTAACAGGTCCGAAAATGGATCGGTACAGATTCCACCCGATATCAAATAGAGATTTCTAAAAGAGTTTTGATTAGTCAACTGTACCTTGTTCTGATATTCAAGTTAAAAGTTATGACTCGTTGAAACTTGGCTCTTCCTCCATCAACCTACATCAGTTGTCCCGAGTTAAAAAAATTGTCGTTGAATTTATAACTATATTATCCGCATCTACAGAACAAAAACTCAAGTGCTTCACATTAAAATATCAAAAATCTCCAAGTGATTCGAAAAGCGCAATCTATATATGCATTATTATTGATCTTCTACAATATCTCACACAGTCCAAACTTTTGATCTTTAAGTTATTGTACTCGACAGCAAGGAAACTATCACGAGTCAATACAACCTAAACAAAATCACCAATATTAAAAAGTACTTGACGACAATGATTGTCAACTCGAGTCTTGTACTTGGTATTATTCTCACGAATAGTCAGTTTCACTTGCTCATGAATATTCCAAAGAAGATACTCTGTCTGTTTTAGAACTAAATTGTCTTATATGGGAGACATGGGCTAAATCTGACACTCTAGATGGGTTCCGTCCATAGACAATCTCAAAAGGACTCAAACTTATTATCATGTGTCTTGATCTGTTATAGGCAAATTTTGCCTGAGGTAATGTCAAATCTCACTGCTTCGGCTTACTTCCTATCAAACACTTTAGAAGATTGCTGAAACTCCGATTTACCATCTCAGTCTGATCATCTGTCTAGGAGTGGTAGGTATTGTTAAAGTTCAACTGTGTCTTCAGTTTTCCCTATAAGCTCTTCTAAAAATGATTGATGAATTTAATATCACGATCTGAAGTTATGAATCGAGGAATGTTATGTAAGCACACAATGTCCTTGAGGTAGAGACGATTAGCAATCCACACAACATCTATAGTCTTTCTGTAAACTATAAAATGTGACATCTTAGAAAATTTATCAACCACAATTAGGAAGATTTGTTGGGTGCAGGATAAGCCTAAAATAAAATCCATACTGATCGTATGGAATCAAAGAACTTCATGAATAAATAAAGGAGTACAAGCCTGCATTGATTAGAATTTGTTAGCATCTTCATCAGCTCGTCTCCAGCAACTCACTGTGATGCGTTCAGTGAGTTATATTACTCGAGGATAAACGAGCTAGGGAGCTAGCTAGGAGGAAAGAGGTTATGGCCTGCAGTGAATAATTACTAGAGGGAGGAGGATGTGACCTGCAGTCAATTACTCGAATGAATGGCTTGCTGTGTGGGCTTTCCGTCCATCGCAATCCAATCCATCGCAATCCAATCGTTGATAAAGGAGGGAGGCATTTTGCCAGATGGCACGCACTTCATCGTCTTAGATCAACATTCGTAGATAGGTTAGAATATATGATTATTACAACTTTCATATTATTGTTTTTTTTTTGCCACACATATATATTTTTTACAAGTACTTTATAATCTCGCTTATTGAAAATTATTACATTTAAAATTAAAAAAAATCATACCATTTTTAATAAATATCATTTTTATTTGTATAAATGTATTAATTCTATTAACTTTTTTTATTTTTTTTCTCTTAACTTAAATTTGTCCCTTCCCGGCCAGTAATATAATCCCCTTGCAAGTTGCAACCTCGGCAAAGTGACGTTGTGTAATATTTAGAGAATAGGGAAGGGGCTTTAAATACAACAATAAGGAATTATGGACATTGAGTTCCTGTATTTTAATTATAAGCATGAATATAACCATTCTCTGTTCGTGGGGTTATTTTTTGTTATATAATTAAATTTCTAGCTAGGAATATTTAAAATCCGAGTTACAATTTCGTTGTACTTTCTCCAATATTATTAATTAATTGCTATCAGTCACCAGGTCCAGTTCACTATATATGCCGAAGGCATTTTAGTTGTGAAAGTTTCACGAGAAGCTCGTGTAAAAGAAACCCATGCATGACATGGATATATATACATATAACACGCCAAATTAAGGTATAATTAATCAATAATAAACTTCATGATATATAATTCAGCATCATTTACATATATTTCTGCTAAATCAAATTAAAAGAGTTAATCAAACATGCATATCACCAAAATCTGTTAAGTGAGAGGAGAGAGAACAGTCCCACACTTTGCTCGCCTCCCTGATCTTCTTATAAAACTGCAGCAGAGCTTCCGGCCAGTACTCTCCGGCTAACTGCAACATTACATCACAGTTAACAGTAATCGAGATCTTGCAATGATCGATTGTTCCTCTCTTAGTTAATGCAGGATTTTATATATTGATCAGTTAACAACGTGTGTGACAGCAGGAGAGAGTATCGATGGGGAGGCCTCCTTGCTGCGATAAGTCGACGGTGAAGAGAGGCCTTTGGACGCCGGAGGAAGATGCAAAGCTGCTGGCGTACACCGCAACCCATGGAAGTGGCAATTGGACCTCTGTTCCTAAGAAAGCAGGTTCTAATTTTTGTTCGTCGTGTTTCTCTCGAGGAAGCTGCAGAGAACGACTGACGATTCATGGCTGACTGACAGGATTGAAGAGATGTGGGAAGAGCTGTAGACTGAGATGGACTAATTATCTGAGGCCTAATCTGAAGCACGACGGCTTCACGCCTGAAGAAGACGAGAAGATCATAGCGCTCCATGCTACGATAGGCAGCAGGTCTCGCTTCGTTTGCGATCGAATTTCATTCTGAGGTTCTCTTATCTGGAATATAATTAATGCTCTGCAGATGGTCGGTGATAGCGAAGAAGCTCCCCGGCCGGACGGACAACGACGTCAAGAACTACTGGAACACGAAGCTGAGCAAGAAGCTGTACCAGAGCGGCATCGACCCCATCACCCACCGCCCCGTCTCCCACGTCATGGAGACCATCCGCGGCCTCCAGAACGCCGACGTCCACTGCGGTAACCTCAGCTCCGTCCCCGCGAGCACCTTCTCTCCGATCTTCCCGCAGCCGCAACTTGGACGAGCCCACGGCGAAGCCTCTTGCTCCTCGACGGAGAAAGCTGCCTCGGAGTTCAAATGGACTGACTTCCTCATGGAGAGCCTGCTGTCTTCCGACGGCGATACGTTCGCTACTGGAAGCGACAACAATGCCGCAGTAGTAGACCATGGACTGGATCCCTCCGCCGGGTTCATGTGTGACGCCATGGGAGTGCCTTGTGGTGGTGACTCATCATCTTCCAGTCCATTTGTCGACGCCATTTTGGAACAGGAGAGGGAGTTGGTGTCCAAGTTCTACCAGTTCCTTGGCGATCACAGCGATCTTTCCTAAATCAATGTTACATGAAGTTAAAGAATAATCTTAGCTTAAGCAGTACTCTCTCCGTTCCGAGTTTAATTAATTGCCTTCGCAGTCATGATCTTCTTGTCATAGCACACACGCAATTGCTGTTTCGTTTTGTTGGAGCTGCAGGAAAAGATTGATACAGGAGAAGAGCCATGGCGAGGTGCATCGAGCAAGGCAATGGCCTCCAGTGGCGTGACTCGTTGCTGCCTTATGCATGACGAGGTGAGGAGGAAGCGCGCCGTCCTCCTGAGCCGCGCCGCCGCATTTCCATGGCAGGAGATGTAAATTAAAAGCAGGGGACTTGGGATGATATGATTCTGAAATTTATTAATATAATTCTTATATAAATTTAATTTATTTTTGTGATTATTATCATTTATTAAAATATGAATATTATTTGTATATTCATATTCTTGCTTGATCAATAGTTAACACTAGTTGATAAAATCATTCAAAATTTTGATTTTAATATTATATGCATTTAATAAAAAAGTCTAAGATCATAAAAACTAAGAATATACTTGAGAAGCCTCATAGTCTAAACTTTCAATTTAGCTAAAAACTTAAGCTACTAATCTATCTATTTCAAACCACTAATTATGCCCTCTCATTTAGTTTGTTCATATAAACCTAACCAACATTAGTAATTGGATAATATTCTAATTGAGCAATGTTCTCCTTGTATCGATAATATATGCATAGTTGAGTTGGTACTTCAAGTGGTAGATTGTCATAAGATGCTATCAAATTCAAATTAAAATTACGTCTTGATTCAATTTGTGAAATCCATACAATATTATTATTTGCTTGCTTATATGAAGATCTAGTTCAATCTTTCTCATAATTAGAGATGCCTCTCGATTTGACTTCGAGGATAAACTTGAGGTAAGAGTATTATGTACATCTCCCCTTGATTGTGCGCTTTCAACCTTTAGTCTTCCAAGATTTCTAGCAACTTTTTTCTTTAAACATTATAGAGAAGAATATACACAAGTATCTGATCCATTAAATACAATATCGAAACCTCTTATATAAATATAATAAGCGACATCATGTGGTGTCGACACATCATATGTGTTATGTTGGTATAATCGACCTCTAGGATTTTGATATTTATTTGACAATATATTTAATGGAGTAGTCAAGATTGATTGAGTCAAATGAGAAGTCTAGTTAGAGTCAAGTGAGAAGTCTAGTCCGAGTCAAGGTTAACCAAATGACCAACAAAGAAAAAGTCTAGTCAGGTCAAGGTTGACCAAATAACTAATAAAGGAAAAAATATAATCAGGTCAAGGTTGAGCAGATGACTAGCAAGATAAAAGTCCAATCAAGTCAAGTTTGATCGAATATCTGATAAAGAGGAAAGTCTAAGCATGTCAAGTTAATCGAATATTTGACAAGAAAGAAATCCAAGCAAATAAAAGTTGATCGAATGTCTGATGAAGGAGAAAGTCTAAGTATGTCAAGGTTGACTGGATGTTTTGACAAGGAAAAAGTTTAAATAGATCAAGGTTGATCGGATGTCTGACAAAAGAAAAAGATTCAAGCAGGTCAGGGATGATCGGATGTCTGGCAAGGAAAAAAAGTCTAAGCAAATTAATAGTGATTGGATGCTTGACAAAAGAAAAAATCTTACAGGAGTAAATCTTAGATAGTGAGAAGTTTTGAAGGAGTGAACTATAAACAAATGTGACCAATAGGTTCGAGCGACCAAAACAAGATTTTTAATCAACTACAAGTCAACAGGCCAACATATTTTGGTCAATAGAATTACAATGTTATTAACACTATTTTGCATTATTTTGCATTACTATTTATATCTATTGCGCTAACTTTATTTTGCAAGAAATAGAGTTTTCAGTCCACCACGACCGAATAGGGAAGTTCAATCGATTGATTACTATGGATAAGGTCGAGCAAGATTGGATTTGCTCTTGAAGGAAATTCCATAATTGGTTGGCTAATATTGTAGATCAATCAGTTGTTACCAAATTTGATTAGCAGATAGGACGCGATGCGATCTAGCTGAGGAAGGAAACCAAAGGATCAATTGATCAATCCTGAGGTTCAGTTGACCAATAAGGCAGATTGCATGGGAATTCAATCTGATTCGATTGTGAACTTGAATGACATTGTGGTTCAATTGACCAATTGAGTAGATCAGTCGACTGAAAAAGGCAAAAATCAAATGCTGATTTGGCGGGATCGAATTTGGATCAGTCAACCGATATGGTAATTAGTCGATTGATAAAAGCTAGAGCTCGATCGATAAAAGCTTATAAAAGAGAGCTCGACTGTAGAGGCTCAACAACTCAATTATTCAATTCAATCAATACTACTCTCTGTCTTGTGCTCGAAAAAGGATTCAAAGCTCTGCGATAGGGGAAGCATTAGGAGAAGTGCATGACATTCAAAGCTTTTAATTTGATCGACAAAGTCTTGTTTATACTTACTATAAGTGTTCTTATCTTTACCTTTTTTGTGATTGTTTTATACATCTGTAAAAGGTTTCTCCACCTTTGGAAGGTTTTCGAAAAGGAAAAAGCAATAGTGCTTGCGCTCGAGACATAACTTTGGATGTAGCAACCTTGGGAGATTGTGAACCAAATAAATCTTCTTATTTTTGTCTTTCTTTTAGTTTTTTTATATTTTGCTGTGCATACTAACTTTAATAGAAAAGAAACAAAGAAAAAACGCACGATATTCACCCTTCTCCTCTATCACACTTTCCGATCCTACATGATCCAGGCCCAAATTGGCTTGTCAAGAGGTATATTGTGTGCTAACTCAAACTAACTTTACCCATTACACTTTGTTTGGGAGGAGGTGAGGGAAGAGGGGAAGGAAGGGTAAATAAAGGGAAGGGAACTTTGAACCTTGTTTGGAAAGGAGTGAGGGAAGAAGAGGGAAGAGTAAGTTTTAACCTTCCTTATCCATGAAAATGAAAAGGAAGATTTTCTTACACTCCAAAGGATGTAAGAAAGAGAAGACAACTCTAAATATTATTTATTTCAATTTTATCTCTGTTTTAAAATATTAATTCTCAAATAACTTATTTAATTTATTTAACTTAGATTTTTCAAAGTTCTTGATAACATGTTGCGTGATCCATTTCATGTTAGGTCAACCCAACTCATTTGGCACATCTATAGAGAGTTCAGATCATATTATTTTCACTAACTATTTATAACAATGTAAATATAGTTTTGGTGAATGAAACACATCCCACATCACCATAAAAGTATTAGATTATATATCTCTACTATTAATTATCATTTTACATACATATTTTAAGATGAACAAAATGACTACTTACAAACATTTTTATTTGGTATGTTTAAATGATCACACATTCTATTGATCTATGACATGTTAGTTTATAAATAAAGATTGTAATATAACATGATAAACTTCTCAAAGGATATATATATTTAAAGTTATGAACTTTATAAGATTGATCTAAACAAGTTAAACTAACAAAAATAAGATCATACTTTAAAATCAACATCATTCTAATAACCTATCCATACCTTTATTTTTATATTTCACAGACGACAAGAAGATCATCTGCTAAATATATATGTCAAAATACAAAAAGAAAACCATATTTGAGATCAACCTAGCTCATCCTAAGAACATGTAAATGCCATTAAACTCATGGTTCATTTAAAATACAAATAAAACTCAGATTCTCATCAATCAACCTTAAAAAAATTAAAATAAACAAAACACACAGATTACTTCTGTAGTTGATCACCAAACAATGCTCTTCTTCCCCCTTTCCCATTAATAAAAAAACTCATCCTACACACTAGTCACATATATTTATATATATAGAAACAGACGTACGCATGCACAGTAATACTGATCCATGCACACTTAATTCAGATGGAGATAAACCAGCATTAACTGCTCAAACTGCACACCAAGTAACACACTGTGCTAGCTCAGCTTAATCTGGTGGCATATATAGGACACATGCAGTAAGAGATCAATAATCTTTCTGGCCCCAAATCTTGTAGATTTGGGGGCGATCGATCTATCCCTTTCTACTGGGTGAAACAGTAGAAGATCATGAAGAGGAGAGAGACTCGAGTTGCACTTGCAGTGGCCGCTCGTGCGGGCAAAATAAGCTTTAGATTCTTCTACGTCTAGAACGGGGGACCAGTAATATATATGTGATTATATATATAAATATAAATATAAAGATAAATATATATACGTGTGCGAGGATATATGATCTCTCGTTGCCACTTAAAATGTCTGCCATTAGAGCATTACTGTCTGTAAAAGAAAAAGGATGAACATAAGAAGAAAAGATAGCAGATGGGGCGAATCAGGACAGCAGTCTGTGACAATGCACGTAAACAAGGAAATTAAAGCAGTCGTACTATGAACAGTGAGGAGACGGGAATCTCATGTCAGTTCTTGCAGCTGCACCACCAAATTTAGATCTCCTTTTTTTTTTCTTTTGTTCTCCTCGGAGTTGAGAGAGGAGCCAGGAGGAGAGACCGAGTTCCGATGTCTACAGATACGCGAGATGGATCATGCAGTGATTGTTTAGCTCGATCGTTAGTTTGTAATAATGGCAGAATTTTTTGGAGCATAAATAAATATAAGATGAATGGAAAAGAGGATAAATTTAGCTAGGAGAGGAATGATATTGTCGATGGTGTTATGAGACCGGCGACGACGAACCGCCGCAGGGCGGATCCGGTGCCGGAGAGGAGGAGGAGGCTGGCGGGGGCGGGGCGGAAGAGGACTCGCCTGCGGTGGGTGCAGTAGCAGTGGCGGCGGCGGTGGCGCGCTTGCGCTTTTTCTTCTCGTAGGGGATGCCGCGCGCCTTGGCCTGGCTCTCGCGGACCTCGCGGAGGTAGATGCGGACGGCGCGGGCGGCGAAGGGGTTGGACTCCTGGCGGCCGCCGTTCTCCTCGTAGGCGGCGCGGAGGCGGCCGATGAGGGCGTCGAGGGAGCCCCAGGCCTGGCGGAGGGGGCAGGCGCAGGAGGCCGGCGGGTTGGGCTGGCCGAAGAAGGCGCACCCCGCCTCGTGCACCTTCGTCTTCCCGAACTGGTCCAGGTACTTGAGGAACTCGATCACGTGCGCGCCGCTGCACCGCGCCAGCGTCAGCGGCGGCTTGTGGTTCCTCAGGTACTGCAGGAACGTGTTCCAGTCCCGCCGCTTTTGCGACTCGTACCGACTCAGCTGCTGTTGCTGCGGTGGCGGTGGCGGTTGCGGCGGAGGCACAGGATCCTGGTCGCCGGCCGCCGCAGAGGAGGAAGCGCCGCCTTCTCCGGACTCCATGCGCGATCCCTACCTCGAGGAGGCAATTCGGATCACCACCTCCTCACCGCTGCCAATTAACAGACCTCGTAGCGTCGCTCGATCTCTGTTCCTGCGCGATCCATTCACTGAAAGGGGCTGAGCGAGCGGAGCGGAGCGGAGGTAGGTAGAAAAAGTGGGTCGCCGAGGACGTCGAAAGGGTAAGCCGCAGAGATCGTAATCAAGGCGGGTGGCCCCACGCCGTGTTGGGACGTGAGGTTAGTGAGACCGACGTCTCTGCTCCTCTGGGTTTAAATCTTGGGTGCGCGTCCAATTTCGATTGGAAATTTGGAATCATTCGGAAAATAGAACCGAAATCCGACTCCGGTTCGAACCGAATTAATACGCCGCGGTTCAAGTTCGACGAACCATACTTAATTTAAATTACACGTACAACATTATGAATAATTATTTATAATTAAAATTAGAATCATTATAATTAAATCGAACCTACAAGCTAATTAATGTCTTCATTAATCAATGTGATTTAGAAAATTAAATAGGTAAGCCACCTGGAATGGCCTTCTAATTAAGTATAAACGAGGAAATAAGACAAACGTTTAGTGCCCGTCCAGCCTAATCACCAGCTTAAGTAAAGCAGAATACAACATAATCTGTTACACGCGGTGCCAAAAAGGGAGACGATATGAAATTGATGGTATTACTTAATTATATAAAACGATATGTTTTTTTCGAAAAGTTTCAAAACTTAGAGCTACGCAACAAGATCTTCGAGCTCGACTTTATTGGATAGATGCACACTCATATGTCTAAGATGCATGAACACCCGTAAAAAGGAGGTAAACTCGGCGTATCTTTATCTTTCGTATGTCGTCTAGGACACATGAACACCCGTAAAAAGGTGAACTCTACGTATCTTTATCTTACCCATCGATCGATATATAGCTACTTCGATTCCTTCTTTGATAAATAACAAAAAATTAGAAGGTTACTTTGGAAGGTCACTAGCTTTAATTAGGCTAGTTTATGTCTCTAAGTATCGTATAATCTAATATTCTTTTTCACATTTAGACATTCTTTTCGATAATCTAGGTCTTTGCTCTAGTCATCATCAAAAGAATCATTCAAAGAACCCTAATTTTATGATATCTTCGAACAAACTTTGAGTAAATTAAATCATCTCAAGGTTAAAATAAAAGTTAGGGTACTCCATTAGATCTATCCCAATCATTATATTGTATGACAAAAAGGCCACATTGACTTGGGTTTTTGTCAACGGGTCCCTCTGAAGTCAAAGATCGACCGTGTCAACTGTGGTCTTGTCACTGTGCACCAACAGTTCAAATGCGTCGTACAACAACCTCCTGTGGTCATTGCACAGTTCGCGTGGGCCCACGTAGCCCCAACACGTAGGCTGCTCACGTGGCTAGACTTGCCACATGGGTGGCCACGTGGGCTATAATGTAATTAATCTTAACCTATACCATTAGACAATATTTATATATAAAGTTGCATGTAACGTATAAAGCACTTAAGCACAAATTAATTATTTATCTATTTTTTATAAAAAAATTCTTCATAGCATAACTTCAGTTAATATTTAAGCTTACTATTTAATTTAATTTGCTTTATCCATGCATGTTTTAATAGCTAATAGTCATTAATTTCTTATCAAGTGACTAATTATTTTTGACTCCACAAAAGCTTTTAAAAGTTCATTCAAACCTTTAACTTCAAACTTTACTCCCTTCAATAATAGGATGCAATAATATTCATGGCAATAAAATTATTTTACATATTTAATATTTATCCTGTATTGTAGATAATTTAGAAAATCTCATTGACAGAGAGAATGCATATTAAATTAAAGACTCACTTTAGAAGTAGCACATCTTATATCTTATATACATATATATTTAAAACATTATTAATTAGAATTAAAATATTACTAGTTTTAATAGAAATTGCTAGCTCTAACTAACTCGAAGAAGTTTTAGTTAATATTTGAGTAATTTTAATAATAATTACTTAGTAATTTTAAATATGTTGGAATAATTTTAGGAAAAATTGCTATAGTAATATTAAATAAGAGTATTTTTGAGATATGAAATGATTTTTTATTTTTTTTAAATGAGCGTTTTTTTTATGATAATAAAAAATATGGATGTTCTTATAATTTTTTTTTACCAATTCAAGTGGTAGGTTATTTTTAAATTTTAATTTAATTTTTTTTGGGTGCCCATGCCAATGCTAAGGTGGGAGTAGTGTCCCTATCAATAAGTAAACAAATATTTTTTAAAAAAATTGAAATAATTGCGTCCCTTGAAGTGTGTGCCCGTACGATTAAAAATTCTGAACGATGAATGACAATATACTCTTTTAAAATTTATTTATTTAGTGCGACATCAATTTTAATAATAATCTATAATTATTTTATTTGCACTAGGGTTACTCCACTCATATCATCATTGGTAAGTGTAAGAATCATTGGTCCATTTATTTTTCTCATGATTAGTGTGCTCGATCGTATATAAATCGTTTAAAGTATTAATTCATATGCAACTTTAGTTACATAAATTTTACGACTACATCGAAGAATTAGACGAGTTAAGCATCCATATCAGTTTGCTGGATTATAATCAAAGTTTTATATTAAAAATATATGAAGAAAATTATAAATTTATAAAATAAAAGATATCTTTATTAGTATGAAATTTTTAAATAAAATTATCTATATAAAATGGAAGAATCTTAATAAAAAATAAAGAAGGTAAAATACTCGAGCTTAAAGATGATGTCGAGGACACTTGTAATAAAGTTAGTTTTTCAAGAGGATTTGATTGCATCCTAGGAATATAATTAACAAATGAATAATTAGATAAGTGCATGCTTTAGATTGATTAGAATGTAGAGCGGTATGATTAAAAAGTGCTTGCCAAAGGATTAACCTAATTAATTTCTTATTATTTAGTTGTTCTCGTCCTAGCTACTAATTAATCAACCTGACGATAATGACAATAACTTTTTTGAATATAAAAGTTGATGAATCAGGCTATAATGATGGTTAAATTAATTAACACAGATTTATGGCAACATCAACATCATCGACACTAATGTGGCAAAAAGTCATACGTGAACCCTGGACACCTATCTATACAGTTAGACTCATAGTGATTTGTAGAGAGGTAAATCACACTCGATCAAAATCGGTCAACTAGCATGCACTTGCCATCCCAACGGCATCACATGGTCGAATTCACAATCATCTGTGAGGAGGTAAATCAGGAAGTTGCAGTTAGCCACGACGGAGGAGGGCATTGCCTCAACTTCGTCAAGATTCAATCTTTGTCCACTTTAGTAATTCTGCTCCGTTGTAATCAACTCAACTATATTCTGGAGCCAACATCGATCAAACTCAAAACACCTCAACATGGATGCCAACGGATCAACCACCAAAGTAAAGACCACAACAACTTAATTAATCCTCGTCATGAATAAACAACAAAGATCATTAAATGAAGAGTAATTATCTTTAAATTTGTCTAGTGCAACCAGCTGCTTAATTATCAATTCGATAACCAAAAAAACATAGATAAAGTCTAACTAAAAATCATATCTAACCACATCCCTCGAGTGTGCTCACCATTGGTCACCATAGACAAGTCGATCGAACTAGAGGTGTCAAATGGGTAGAGCTGTCAAACAGGTTCACCCATAATGAGGTGAGCCAACCCATCAGAAATCCTTCATATAGTGGAGTGGGGTAGCTAGGTTAACCCATCAACTTAATCGGTTGAAAAATCTCCAACCCAAGTCAATCGAAGGTGGGTTCCGGATTAGATAGGTCAACCCATGAGGTCTCTCAAACAATAAAAAATAAAAAAATATTAAAATTATTAAGTTTGGATTACCATTTAAATGGATCAAGTTAAAAATTTTAAATTTGGATTGTAATTTAGATGAGTTAAGGTCACTAGTCCATTCAATTTTTTATTTTTATTTTAATTTTTTTTTAAAAAATAAATTTTCTCAATCTGCGGGTTAACTCAAGTCCGCTATGAGCCAATCCACGCAGACCACGAGCCTAGACGAGTCGATCCACCTTAACCTACTTTAAAATGGATTAATAAAATTTTAACTCAATCCACTTAAATTATTTGTTAGGACGAATCAATCATCGGACCTAATTCAAATTGATGGCTCGACAAATGGGTTGCATATATATCATTTGCAAATGAGCTAGAGATGCTAGTAAGCACATAGCAAATGCAAGGAAGCACCAATAAAAATGTGTATCACACCGGTAGCTATAAAGTAATTAATTAATGAAGGGCATTTATAAGCTTGATCATTTCAATTGGTATTTTTTTTAAAAAAAAATCGATATATCGATCAAAATTGCTATATATACGAACTTTTAAATTAATCTAAATTCACAAACAAACACTCATTTATATTTTTTGGATCCTCTGAATTTATACAACGTTTTTCTTTTCCAATTTAAACCGATAGATTTAATTATCTAATAATTTTGATAAAACTGTTACATATTTACCTTGGAGGAGTTAATTATGTAGTTTCCAAGTCTTCCTAGCTAGAACACGCACATCGATCTCTCTATTTAATTTTCACCATTTGAGTAATAAAATTATCTGATATAATAATTTTAATCAAAATTGAACAATTCTTTGATCGAGAAATTAAGATAAAATTTGAATTACGCAAATATTTCATTTGATTTACATTATATCAATCTGAGTTATAAAATTTACAATTCCATCCTTAGAAATTATATTAAAATACTCTTAATTATATATCTGTCCTTGTTGTAACACTTTGTATATAATCATGATCGACTAGCTAGATACCCGGGACATGATTGAATTGATTATTATGAGACAAATTTGTTGTAATGGACAAGGATCGAATCTCGATGAAGCCGAAGTAATGTCCTTCTGACGGATTCCACTTTTTGCTGAAATGATCGACTAGCTAGTGCCCCTGGAGCATGGTTGAGTTGGTTACTACGATCTCATAGATGATCGTAGTGCCTAACGACTGCAGCTTTCCGATTGACCTCTTCATATAGATGATCATAAAATCAATTGTATAATGAATTTCACCTTTTGCTGAAATGATCAACTAGCTAGATTGTTTTATCAAGCTAAACAACATGAATTCTTAATTAATTATGCATTTTAACTTTCATATTTTTAAAAATTTATTTAATTATTTATTTATTTTCCAAGATCACAATTAAACCTTGGAGTTGAGACACGTATAGGACAAATTGACTTTTGACCCCCCCTAAAAACATAATTTTCATTGCGTCATATTTCCACTCACACACTACTTTAAACAAAAGATATGTGCAAAATCTTAACTTTGTCGAGACAAAAGTAAAATAAAGCAATTAGAATCTTGAAAATTTTCAAATTTATTTATTTATTTTCCTTTTCATTTCTTTATATAAAAAAAGCTAGCTCTTACATCTTGATCATTACTACTATTCACAAGAATTTTACAAAGTAGTGTAAGTCGATGTTTCACTAGCTCAGTTCTTTCACCATGAAGGAAGCATGTAAAAAGAGAAGGCATGCACAAGAATCCAATGTTGGCACAAAGTTAGAGCAAGTTTCCTTCAAATCTTGCGGGTGGACTTTGCTTTGCCCAACTGCAAATCAACCATCTTCGCCGAACATTTCACCATAGTTCGAGATGAGGAAGCCGACCCTACCGCTATCGATTCCTTCAATCATTCAGTGACAACCAAAGTTGGCTACCAAAGTGACTAATTCCTACTGTCTGCCATTTGATTGACCACCACCAAAATCTTTGAGAGCTACAATAAGTAGCAGTATCATTGCTCATGATGATCACATATCAGGCTCGACTCATTGCCAAGGTTCAGCGCAAAATTCAGGGGTTGAGGGTTCATGAGATGAAGATATATAAAACCGATTCCGAAAATACATATGACTCGATCGGTCGGTGGGAGGTGCTTGATCACTAATAAATGAATATAGCCTAGCTAGGGCCTACTGACCCTCTTGAATTTAATTAGTTGGTTTATGATCTAACCAGTTCATAAGGTTATGCCCCACTTCTTTGAAGCCTTTCAAATGTCACAATCACTTTAGGTGAACTGAACTGAATTTAGATGAGAGAGACAACCCTAAAGTGAAAACCCTAAACTATTCATGATGATTGATCCTCCATTATTTTGTGCCCCTCTCTTTGAATCATTAATTAGTATGTTCCATCTCCTGCCTTATGCTTCTAATCTCTCTCTCTCTCTCTCTCTCTCTCTCTCTTGTAGAATAAATATGTTTGTATATATTTGATACTAAAGATAAATTTAAACTATCAATTATTCCTACAAAATGACAATTCCACATGCATTATTAGAAATCACTATTCATTCTTTTATTTCAAAAATAACTATTTTGTCTAATCCATTCTTACTCTATTTAACTACCCAAAATAAATGCATGCATATTCAGAATATGAATTTGGCCATCCTACAAGCAATTGACCATCAATCGAGCTAGATGACAAATATGCTAGCTAGTTGGGTAGAACGGATTGAATTAGATAAATTGATGAGTCAATTTGATGGATTAGGCCAAATAGGCTAAGTGAGTTGGGCACGACATCCTCTAGGCTAAATGCATCAACCGACTTGGGCAACCTATATAGACTGATTGAGGTAATTGAGTTAAGTTGTTTAGTCAGAGTAGCCATTGATTAGTCTAAAGGATCGAGGCAATAACCAATAAATTATCCTTTATCAGTTTTTTGAAAGACTTTATTCTCAAGTCTGTAATGATTTAGTAGTATTTATAGGTGCTTATGTATATTTAAACTTTGCAAACTATAATAATTTGAAAATTGTAATCTTATTTAAAAAGATATTAGAAACTAATTACATATGCGAGTTTGATTTATCTATATTTTTTATTTATTGTCCTATTATCACCTTATAAATTGGATCGATGTGCAGTCCTCTCCTACTCATCATAATTATCTTGTTAAATTACAACATTAGTTTCTTTATTCTTCTCCTACTTCCACCTTTGTTAAGTTCAACTTATAACTCTCCTTAGATAGACACTCAAGATCTATAAATGTCAATTTCTTTCCTCTTGACTCCTTTGCGGCCCTAACTAATGCTACTCTTATCTTCAACCATTCGCGGCTCTAACTACTGTTACTGTCGTGTTCGACTGTTTGTCTCATGTGTTTCAAGACTCGGATCATTCTTGTTGGCATCCACAACATATTGCTCACCGACAAGAACTCTAACCAGCTTTGACGAAGCTAATCCACGGCAGCCTCGTTTGCAAGATCAACCTCCTTCACTTGGCCCTTGCTCAAGAGAAGTTTTGGATTGACCAGAATGTCGGCAGGCTCAAACTTGTTCAGATTCACAAGTACTGTTTCTTTTAGAATACTTTGCTAGGAAAAGGCAAAAAAAAAGTGTCTGAATAGATCAAGTTGCAGAAATGATTTGAAACTTGGATGAAAAAATGGGCCCGGCTAAACAGCAACTTGTCAAATTTGTAAATCATGTCGATCCATAAATAATAATCAGAGAATGATCCAACAGCACCAGGCACTAAAAGCATGTTCCACTGTATGTTCAGCTGGATAATATTACAAAGTGTGTTGCACATGAAATGTGGCCTACAACTTTCACCACACCGACAACTAAGCCGGCCAAATATAGCCAATGTGTTTTGCTTCCTCGGGTAACTTATGATTCGCGGGGTCGCGATATAAAGCTGCACGTCAAATGCCTTGTGTATCAAAGGAATGGGGTGAAAATGGATATGAATTTATCAAAAGTTCATGGTTTCTAAAAATAACATAAAAATAGAAGTTTATTACTAAGATGTTTATTTCAGCAAAAGGTGAAATCCGTCACTCTAGCGGTCCCACACAGTCGACCTCACGATCATATATGAGGAGATAAATATTACTAAGATGTTCATTAAAAAGCAATCACTGTAATATCAAAGTAATATCTGCACCGAGAGTCACCTTGATTAGTGCCATGGGATGAAGATGTTAGACGTATAATGGCACTTGAGCAGAACACTGTTAGTAGTTGAGAGACACGAAACTCACTTGTCTCCGATTTGAGCTTTGATATAATCATGTTCTTGTAATTCTTTTAAAATCTCCAACTTGTCGAGCAAAATGACCAGAAAATTTTAGTGAAAAATGGTGGTCCAAGGGGAAGACAGTAGAGACAGATCATACTACTATCAGATGCTCCAGGCTCATCGGCTCTAGCAATTATTGGTCCATGGACACCTGAGGGTCAGCAGACTGGAGAACAGTAAATGCATCGAATGCGACAGCCTTTTCAGATGACAAACTAATCCCACGATGTCACTGATAGTGCAACCCAGAGATCATTGGATGTCCCACACATGTACATGCGATGCGTCTGGATTTCTTCCATGCTTGATGTAGGAGCACCACTAGCATACTGACCGTCTTGTATGCGATCATTAATGGAGAAAATTATTTCTCTTAAGATAGGTTCGTGCCCATTTAGAAGATTCCCCATGCTCAATACTTTTCTCCATGATTGATTGGCAGTGGGGGGAGGAAACAAACTTGCTACAGCAGCTCTTTCATGCATCATTATCTGCTGCTGGGCTTTGAACTCCTAAAACAAGTAAAAAAAAAAAAATCCAAAAATTAGAGAATCACTCAAAAACGATTCTCTTGCAAAAGAACTTGCTAGGAACTGTAAAGATGAATTTCATAGTTATGCCGATAACTATTGACTTCTTTGTTGACAAGAATCTACAAAAAAAAAAGGTACATTAATCATAGCCTTTTATCATCTTCGTAAAGTTGACAGGTTTCACTTACCCCTCCAGATTCTACCCACTCCTGGAAAATAGCCTAGACTAAAAAATATCATTCTTTTTCTCCTAGACTTTTGAGATTCTTCTCAATTTACTTGCCATGCAAGGTTTTGCTAGACCCTGACCATCTAATGGTCGAGCCATGTGACCAGCACATGGCAGTGATATGGAGATCAGTAGTGTGTGGAGGAAAAGAAAACAAAAAGAAATTAGGATAACTAAAAAATATGTAGCATATTTCTGTTTGGATCATGGTCAAACTGTGTCAACCTTCATGTGGCTTCCACATGGGTGCCACACATGGTAGGCAGTTTGGGTATTAGAGGCAAACCAAAAGGGAAAATAAAATTGAAAAGAAATTAAGGGAAAAAACATTGCTAGTTAGAACGTAAAGTATTTTATTATCAAATACAAATACAACTTGCAATCTTTCATATTTATAATCTATAGGCATAACTAAATTCTAAGGTTTAGCCATCAGACTGGCACGTCTCAGATGAGGTTTTCTGTTTTTATCTAACTCCTTCTTGACTTGGAGAATACATATCTATTTTACCAAACTTGCTATACAGAAACATAAATGGAGTAACAATAAGAGTTTTACTAAAAATGTCTATTTTTAGACAACTGCTTCATGGATGAGGTGAATTGACCTCAATGTGTTTAGTGCATTCATGAAAACATGAGTTTGTTTGGAATGTAGGTTGTTTGATTCTTGTAATATATTGGCTCAGTACTAAAATACCAATGGCGCTATATTGGACAAGCTAAACGATCCTCTTTGCTGCACTTGAGGTCAAACTTGAGTGACTTCTTAAGGGTACTTTGTAAGCTACATTCAAGTATTTTATTTTCGATTGTAATTTGTCTTTTTAAGCCTACATATCTAATACCTTAGTCACCCTACAAGCAACATGTGCTGGAGGTCGCATGATATAAACTGTATTAAGACAATCATCAAATAGAGAAAAACATTTTTCATATTCATCTGATAGACCTGTCAATTGTCAACTCTTGACTACTAGGAAAACATGTATACAAACTTAATTGAGACGAGTCACATAGGAGAGTCTTAAAATAGTCTACAACATTAGTCTGTGCATCCTTTGGATTACAATGGTCAAATTGGCATTTAAGGAGATGCTTAAATATAAACAATCATTGACAAATACAGGTTCTACAGTCTAAGTAGGAGAAACAAATTCTCATTTTTATCATGATTGAAGGATAAACATCTGCTCATCCATAGCTTGTTTCCATTAGGATTGCTAAGTTTGAGAATCTTGATAGATGACAATGACATAGCAAACTTGAAAAAAAACATGCGCTTAAATTCTTGAAGGAAACAAAGCTGCCAGGAGGTTGCATGGTGGAAATATGCATAGCTTTTCTGAGAAAAAAATAGGTAAGTAAATGAAAGAGGAAGGTGGATCAGAGATTGGAGGATCTATGGTTAGAGATCACTGGTGGAGGCTAAGAATTTGATGAAATAACCTTTCTATTCCAATGATACACCTCTAATGTGGACTTTCATGGTAGAGAGGAATGAGGTTGATTATAGAAGTGGTATAATTTTAAAAGGTGATGATGAAGAGCCAAAGGAATATAATAGTCTATAAGTGTATATTAGTAGACATACTAGATCATAAAACTTGAAGCCCATTTGAGCTCAAGAGTATCCAAGAAGATGTCATGAATAGATCTAGGGCTATGTTTGTCATGTCCAGGTCCAAGAATATAAACAAGCAAAGACCCTTGATACTAAAGGAGATTTGTTTAGGAGAAAGACATAAGAGAACAGTTTTATCTTCAAGCATAGAAGAAGAGACATGATGAATGAGATAACATGAGATTAAAACATCTCCACAATATTGGGGGCACATGCATATCAAACATGCCAATACATGTAATATCAAGTAGGTGGTAACTTTTGCATTCAGTGATACCATTGTATCAAAAGACGTGTGCACAGTTTGGTGGACGATGCATTGTGAAGCATAACATGGTTAATTACAAGTATACAAGGGCAATAATAGTGCCTACATTTTTTCTAGAAATGAAAACTGTCTTTATTTTGTAAAAAAAACTAAATACAACAAGGACCTCCGAATGAGTTCGCAGTACAAATCACAATGAACTAGGCCAAAGGGAGAAGTATTCTTACGAGTACTAGAGGAAAAGGATATACATAGTGCTTACCAAGCTCACATGCTTCACATTAGAACTTTTAGTGAAGGTGGATGACTATAAACTCTTTTATTTTAGACATACAATGGCCAAGATGATAATGCCACTTGTATGGGATGATGTTGGTGATAGTATGAACATTGGAATAGAGTTGGTCATCTAAGTAGTAGACTGAATCATTAACAATAGAGAAAGGTGAGTAGAAACATAAGTGCAGAACAATTCACAATTACATCATATGTAAAGGTGCACCTCAATCATGTAGTTGGGAAGTCTTGGATTTACTATGGAAATTTTATTAAGAGTGGAGATAGTTGTAACAAAATTGAATGAACTATATAAGTTCTAGAGTAATGCTTAAAATTGTTCATATTTGGCAAAATTCAGACACTATTGTGGGTGTATGTCTAGAGTTAGAAGATAATGAAGTTGTGTTTGCTTGTGTAGCAACTTGTGTTGTAGGTGGTCGAACTTATTCTTGCAGTGATCTGATGATGATTGGGTGATTGTAGTGGACACAAGGTGGATATGAGCTATATCCAATTCCACACCTACAACCTCCCAAACCTTGTCTAATAGCATGAGTTCTACTGCCTTACATGAAGATGAGAAAGTTCTGGGTGGAGGGGTAATATGAAGTACTCGAGCGTAAACATTTGATAGAAATGGTATTTGTAGAATCTGAAAGTAATTGAGTGGATGACACTACAAATTATCTAAGCTAGATAAGAATTTGGAACTTGAAATTCTTCTTGTTATTGCTTCAGAATGTTAGATTCAAGGAGAAACGATGATGTATAACCAGTTCATCCTACTTGCTTCAGAGAACAGCAAAGTATTTCTATATTGAATGGATATCTTGTTTTAAATTTATTTATGTTTTATATCTAGTTATGCATGAGACATTTTGCCAAGGAGACATATTTCTTTAATAGTTGTTTTAAATGTCATATTCAAGCCTTATTATCTTTATGCAATTGCTCAATGTTATATGGTAAACCTGAACAAAAAGAAGGGATGAGAGGAGAGAAGCTTAAAGGGATGCACGCACACAAGAGGAACATCAAACATCATTTGAGTTAATAACCTAAAATATGGTTGGATGCGTGTGACGAGGAAAGTGAGATTGTGGTGCAAAATGGAAGGGGTATTCTCTAATACTATGTTAAAATTAGGTATTTTATTATCTTACCGAATAGAGTTAAAGTCAAGTATTTAAAGCCTATAAACATAGGAAATTCAATCTAAGATTTTCGCACAAGACTAGGTATGTCATGCACTGTTTTCTCTCTAATTATCTAACGTGTCTCTTGCAACCTATCCACTATATGATCCACATGACTATTGGTTGATTGTTATTTGATTAACAAAATCTAATTTGGGTGTAAATTATAAGAAATCTGGTAATTTTGAAGTCTAGGAAAAAGATGCTAAACATGTAAAATATAGGTACAAGATGAGATTATTCCTAAAGTAAAAGCAAGAGGTTAAGAGGATACACTTGCCATATTGACTTAATCCTAAGACAAGGGAACTTAGTGAGATGGTGCATGTACCATAATATTTGGTCTCTTTCAAATACTCTCATCATATTCACACCATATGATAGTTAGAGACCGACATTAATCGCATCTCTGACCAAGAATTATTTAGAAATAATCACATTAGACACTTAGATTTGCACCTATTAGAGTCTGAGTAACATAATGTGTAATGATCTATTATCATGTTGAAAAATGAATCAAGAACTCCCCAAACTTCTACTAACTACATGAACTGGATCTTGCAAGAAGTGGTAAACCCCAGATCAACTAATTATGGTAAATTAAAACCCGAAACATTGGGAACAACACCCAAAGGTCTTAGCATTTAAGCTAATTGGCACCTTTAAGAAGGGACACACTCCACCCAAATGATGAAAGCAACACTACAACCAAAAATTTAGAAACAACTCTCAAGGCAGGTTTCAAACACAAGATCTACATGTATTGTTTAGAAAGTATCAAAATGATTGTATTAAATCAGCATTATGAAAATTTTAAGGGGAAAACAATTAAACATGATCTAGACAATTGAAACAATGAAAAAATCCAACCAAACTGAGTAGGAAGCATGTTATTTTATCATGAAAGACAAAGGTAAGCATAAAATGTGTTCCAACTAAGTAGAAAGCATGTAATTTTATTATGAAAGATAAAGTACCTGATCATAGCATATGCTTTCTAAATTTTTACCCATTTTGGGTAGGTAAAATGCAAAACAGTCATTGAACACTGCTTCTGAAAGTCGTGGGGCGTTTAGCAACTTACGATGGACTGAAGCTGCAAGGATTAGCAGCTTCTCCATGTGCTCATATACATGACAAAGCTGTCTCAAGTTGCCAATCAATTCATCCTTCTCAAGAAGATGATTTGCTGTAAAAAAGAAGACTCAGAATTGGAAGTTGCATGTGTTCCATTTCGCTAATTCTAAAAGTAGTGTAGTTAAAATGGATAACAACCATTACAGTCAAGCAGATGGTGTATGGAGTTCACCTAATCAAGCTACAAGTCATTGACAACAATGGAGATGTCAAATAATAGTTTCTGAGCCACAATAAAGGAGTTCAAATAGGCCATCCAAACCATTGCACGTAAAAGGACAACTACTGCAGATGTGAACTACTCACAAGGCAGCAAAAAGTTGTCATTAGATTTTCAGGATATCATATCATTTTTATCAATTTTACAAGATATTGAAGACAGACATTAGTAATGAAAGATAATTAATATTTGAACTTAAATTAGGGACCAAATTGCCAGTAAGTCTATAGTTTACAAGTTGGAAGGTAAATTTTCCCCTTGAGTCAATATCACATACCTTGAAAATATTTCAAAATTGATGATATTGTAAGATAAATCTGATCAACTTTTGTTTTCATAAGTTTGAAATCACCATATAAAGTCTGGTTCAGAATGTCAGTTGATGCTCTAAAGGCTGTGCAAACCATTTGCTCAAGCAGCTGATGTGGTTTCAAAGTTTCAAGGTAATGGAGTATCTGCACAAAGCATCAAAATTCTGGAATTCATATTGCATAATTACACACTTTTTTTTTCTAGATTTGGTTTCATCCATGACAGGGAGAACAGGCTATAATGGCAATTAAACTCACTGAACACACTAAAAGCATACAGATCATAAGGTGAAAAAAATGCACCCACAATCACATCATAAAAATACATTTGTGCAACACATACCTAAACATGTGTTAAACTCAGAGCTCCTGGAGCAATTTCATAATCTGGATATCTACTCTATAAATTGACAAAAATATCTTCCTTTTATTTTTGCAAGTAAAAGATCTTAACCCACAAACCTACAACAAATATTATGTAGTTTGAACTTTGAACATAAGAGAAACATGTAGAATATAAGTCATTTAGGACAAGTACCAGTAGTTCGAAGTGCGACAAAAGCTTCTGATAACATCAACACGAAGCTTGACAACTCTAGTGTATTATAAGCTTCAAATGTTAACTAAGATACAAATTGATACCGTCTATAAGATAGTTTATTCTGATAACATTATTTAGGACAAGTATCAGTGGTTCGAAGTGCGATTAAAGCTTCTGATAACATCAATATGAAGGTTAACAACTCTAGTATATTATAAGCTTCAAATGCTAACTAAGCTACAAATTGATACTGACTATAAGATAGTTCACTCAGACTTCGAGTATGCCAATTATGAACATTTATCTAAAAGTTTAAGCTATTAAGACATGACCTGCATATTCTTGAGAAGGTGCAAAACATATGCAGCAGTTCTGCAAACACATGTACCATACAAACAATGGCTATAATCTACATCAATGCATAAATGAGTAACTTAACAATATATTACATGAAGCTCAACAATGAACAATCTAATTTTAGATATTGGATTAGAAGAGCCTAATGGTAGAAAGTTAAAAAGAAAACAAAAACCAATCTGTCTCCCTAGTAAGATTCTTTTAATGAAGGTGCAAATAAAAACAAAACTTTAGCAAGTACTTGATATTCAATAGAATAAGTACCTTTTCTCCTTCTCGAATTGGATCAAGAAGCGGCTTCTGCTCAGAAACAGGCAAAGGTGGGGAAGCATTCCAAATCTGCCGCCATAAATTCCCATGTTCAGACATACGTTGTGAAAGCTTTCCTTGTGGAGGCCAGTCATTTAGTTCACCTGAACGTCCTTCCATTTCATTAACCTCCCAATCACCAGGTGAATGCCACCGGATAAAATCTTCAAACACTGCATCTGGGTTTGCAGCCTTGAATGCCGACATATCTAATCAAGCAACATGAAATATTAAAATCCATACATGAATTTCGAATTTATACATACTTTCTCTAGGAGGGCAAAGTGACTTAGATAAGAATAGTAGGGAGAGTAGAATAAAAGGAACACCAGAAGGTTTGACTGATTTAAGCTTAACATATTTTGCTGTGCAGAAAGCTATACAGAGAGAAATGATTATGAAGCTGACTCAAAAAGGATGAAAAGGATACATAGTTTCATTGCTACTGTCCCAAAAAAGAGCATATCACATTGGATATTAAATTAGAAAAAAAAAACAGCTTATCATGAAAAGTGAAGAAGACAAAATTGCAATCAATTATCAAATATCAATGAACTACATTTACTTCATTCCAAACTGAAAAGAATAAACATACAAAAGGAACTGAAAATAAATAAAAGAAACTAATTTAGAAATATAAACATGAATATCAATAACTAGAAGAAAATCGCTGAACCAAAGAAAAGCTACAGAAATCATACCGGATGAGAGGATATCTCTTTCCAATTGACCAGAGAACCTCTGTACACAAGAATTTACAATATGTCAAAATTCTCATGCATCAAATGGTTAAGATCTTGATAAATTTACAGAATAAATATGAAACATAAAAAAAATTAAAGTAATTTTATGAAATAAAATATTTCAAATAAGTTCTAACTAGAATAACTTGGCATGAGTAGAATTCAAAGAAATAAAACAATATGCCTTTATACCAGAACAGAGATACTTAAACTAAGTCAACTCTTGCTTCAGCATGCCTCTCTCCATATTTAGGAAATTAGATTGAGGGTATTTTCCCATCCAGAAATTCTGCAAAATTTTGATGGTTATTATTTTGAAATCAAAATACTAGCCCACCATTCATGGTATCCTTTCATGTGTAGAATTCAAAGAAATAAAACATTATGCCTTTATACCAGAACAGAGATATTTAAATTAAGTCAACTCTTGCTTCAGCATGCCTCTCTCCATATTTAGGAAATTACATTGAGGGTATTTTCCCATCCAGAAACTCTGCAAAATTTTGATGGTTATTATTTTGAAATCAAAATACTAGCCCATCATTCATGGAATCCTTTCATGTGGCAGGTGGATAGAATTTCAATTAAGTCATGCAGAGAAGGTTCATGGATAGAATTCCAATTAAGTGGTAAAACCATTGGTGATAGGAAAGGATGAAAGTAAGTGAAATCATCTAGACATGCAATATTTAAGTCAGTTATGAATGTTGAGATAGCCAAACAAGTATCAATTATTCCATATAAATTGATTACCATATATTCTTTGCTTTACCACACTAAAACTAAAAGAGGTTTTTAAGACAGAAAGAATAAATAACTCTTGGAACACTGATTAACTTCCTAGATACAATGTTAATCTCGATTTTGGTGCTAGTCTACTCCTAGCCTGGATACTACATCAGTGCTGAATCAACACAGAATATGGGTGACTGAGCTGTGAAAACCAACATTTTGCATGAATTTGCTTCATTCTTATTGGCATAATCTTGATCCTTCAATCAACCATGCTCTCAACTCTATTTAAAATACAGTTCCCTCTGATTGCTTCCATAAAATTATAGCATTTACTTCCACACTTTCATATTGTTGTTTACCCTATCAAACTATATTCTGGCAAACTTATGATATTTTGCAAGCCTAACTCAATTTTCTGCAAGTCTCAGATCTCAAAGATTTCAAAATTAATCTCGTAGAAGTTGCATACAAATCACCCTAGCTTCAGTTTGCAACTGCTTCCAACAAACTTTGCTTATTTTTTTCTTGTAGCATAATTATGTAGCTGGCATCTTCAATTTCCTTAGATTTTGATCTAAATAAACATTTGAAAATTCTCCCATCATGAAGTAATGTAACAACTTCAAAACGATAGAATCCAAACTTGAAATGTGAAATCACATCCATAATTAGTAATGACTACCATAACTTGATAGCATGGTTTTAAAAAGTGACCTACACGGTTACTGCATAGGCATCTGCAGCACATCCCATATATCCAATGTTATATTCAGTTGGATCTGATATATGAGACCACACTACCTATGCATATGCAATTTGTGGGGCCATATATGCAGCATACAAAGTAATATTAATAATATACAAAAAATGAAATTGTGGTCATCTTGTGATTGTGAAATACTTTGTAAGGTATGGTGTGAATATATGGGTGTTACTTGGAACATTTGTTTCAATTATATGCATGCTACATATATATGATGTATTCTAGATTGCTGATTATTATAGTACCATACGTTGTATTAATTTTATATGGTTACATTTTAACACCGGAAAGTGTAGGAGAAATAGGAGGTAATACAAGGCACTCTCAATGCTCACCACTCTAGGAAATCCACCAAAGAGTTTAGAGAAATAACAAGAAGATAAATTCTGTAACCTTTCTTTCAAGAAGTTCAAAGCTTTGTTGTGCCTCCTCCGTCCACTTGAAGTTGCCACCTTTCAAACATTCAGTTATAGGTGCAATAATAGTGCTGAAATTTTTAATAAACTTGAGATAGAATGAAGCTAAGCCATGAAAACTTCGGATATCATGGAGAGATTTAGGAGTTGGCCAACTTAGAATAGCTTCTCTCATCCATCCTGTTGCCATCCGAGGAAATAACATAGCCTAAGAAAACCACGTTATTGGTGAGGAAATAACATTTCTTCAAGTTAGCATACAACTTTTGCTCCCTTAGCACTTCAAAAACTTGTTGAAGATGTTCCAAATGTTCTTCCGGGTTAGAACATTCATAGAGACGATCCCTTATTTTGAAGGCTGATTTTCATTCATCTCCCAGTCTCATGCGAATCTGATGATAGCCACTTCGAAGATCAATTTTGGAACTAATCTTGAACCCATGAAGTTGGTCGAAAAGATCATCAAGGCAGGGGATAGGAAAGTGGTATTTGATAGTGATTTTGTTCACCGTTCTACTCAATGCACATGCACCAAGAACCATCTTTCTTCGGCACAAGAAGGGCCGAGATAGCACATGGGCTCTTACTTTATTGGACAAGACCTTTAGCCAAAAGGTCCTCAACTTGCCTTTGCAACTCTTCATGTGCCTTAGGACTCATCCTATAGGCTGCCTTGTTTGGAATTAAAGCACTAGGGACTAAATCAATGCAATGTTGAATATTTCGCATTGGAGGGAGTCCCGAGGGAATTTCTTTAGGCACCACATCTTGAAATTCTTGGAGAAGAGACTGCACTTGAAAAGGGACAGCATAACCTTCTTCATTTTCTTCCAAAACTACCAACATAAATGCCTCAACATATTCACAAATTGCCCTTTCAACTTGAGACTTGGAGAATAAATTATTTCCATCCCCTTTTGAGGGTTTAGGAACATTTTCCATCAAAGTTGGCCCCAAAATAATCTTCTTATCATCTTTAACAAAAGTAAGTGTTCTTGAAGTCGTCATGATGAATTTTCTTATTAAATTGCCAACGTCTACCAAAAAGCAAATGACAAGCATCCATAGGAATAACATCGCACCAAACTTCATCTTTATACTTATTGCCTATAGAAAATTGAACAAAGACATCTTTCAGTGACCTTCAACTCATTACCTTTACGAAGCCATGATAGCTTATAAGGTTGAGGATGATCTTCGGTCTTTAATTTCATCTTTTCCACCATCGTAGTAGTCACAACATTCTTGCAACTTCCTCCATCAATGATGACATTGCACACCTTATCATGAGAAGTGCACCTAGTGTGAAAGATATTGTTGCGAAGCCATGACTGATCTTCAACATAAGTAGCATTGAGGCTACGTCGTACCACCAAAGATTCTCCATGATCTTCATAAGTAATCTCTCCGTCTTCATTGGATTCATCGTAGATAGGTGCTGCCTCATAAGGTTTCTCCTCGTCTTCTTCCTCAACAAAAGTAATAATCTTGCGATTTGGATAATCTGCAACAAAGTGTCCAAAACCTTTGCATTTGAAACATGTTTTTTGATTGTTAGGACCATTTGGTTTAACAAAACCTGCATTGTTCTCCTTGCTTGCAACAGCCTTTTGATTTGCCTCTTGATGTTGATGTGTTCTTTGAAGTAGATGCAGTCCCTTGGTTAGAAGCACCACCACTTGAAGAGAAACGACCACCAAATCGACTTGAATCTTTTTGTTGTTTTTCCACCTTGAGAGCCAACTTACATGCGTCATTATAAGTCTAGTATAGTTGCAATTGGACAACATTTCCAATCTCATATCGAAGTCCTTTGAGAAAACGAGCGATAGTTTGCTCCTCCGGCTCTAAAATATCACGTCTCATCATGAGATTCTCAAATTCAACAATGTACTCTTCCACAGACAGATTCTTTTGCTTGAGATTATGATATTTGAGAAAAAAAATATCTTGACGATAATTATCCGACAAAAATTTCCTACACAATTCCTTTTTCATTTTGTCCCACGTCTTAATCTTTTGTTTGTCATCACGAGCTCGTTGCTTCTTTAGGTGCTCCCACCAAATGGATGCATATTTCTTCAATTTGATGGCAACAAACTTCACTTTACGATCTTCTGAAATTTCTTTGAATTCAAAGACTCTTTCAACGGAGTTGAGCCAATCAATGAATTCATTAGGATCATTTCTTCCATTAAAATCTGGGATGCCAACTTTAAAATCAAAAGATTTCTCACGAACATTGTTCATTCGATATCTTCAACCCCGAGATGGATTATCACTAGAATCATCATTTTCATTACCATGAAATGGATTAAAACTCATTTCATGATTTGCATAATCAGCCTCCGAATCATGACCCTCAACATCATGCTCCAAAGGTTCGCCATAGGTGAGACGTTGCTCGAGTTGTTGCACTTGTCTCCTTAAGTCATCCAACTCGATATCACAAAGGTCTCTTTGACAAGTTGCAAGATCATCACCATTTGACCTTTGTCTTCTACGACCAGCCATTGCGAACCAAAGTTCTGATACCAACTTGACACCAAAAAGTGTAGGAGAAATAGGAGATAATACAAGGCACTCTCAATACTCACCACTCTAGGAAATCCACTAAAGAGTTTAGAGAAATAATAAGAAGATAAATCTTCTAACAAGCTTAAGAGCTCACAATATGTTTTTTTAATCTAAAAAATATGCTGCTTCCAATAATACAAAAGATGGTCTTTTAAAGGCGAGACTTGGAACAATCCTCCAAGATGAGTCAAAATGCATTAAATGAGATTTATATTTCCTAAAGCCTTGAGAGTGAAAAGTGAGTTTAACAATGAAAAAGCATACAAAGGTATTAAAGACTTATCAGCTTTCAAGTACCAAGAAGAAAATCATCAAGAATACCAAAAGTTGATTGAACCTTTCAAATTCTTAAGTAGCACTATCCAAGTAGACTTCAGTAAATGACCATAACTTCATATAGGAATGTTATTTTTTAACACCGTTTTTTTGTTAAAAACTAGACATGTGTAGCTTTCCAATGATATATGACTTGCCCTGTAATTCTTTCCTAATAAAAGCAGATTAATACTTGAAGTTGTCACAAAAATCTAATGGCTTCTGGAACTTTTCTGTGTCGCATATACTTTGAATTTGGCCTATGTGGGATAATAATTAGGAAGTAAAGAGTTTTTAAGGTATCAAAAATACTTTGAGTTATTTTGAGCAAATTAGAGATTTGAGTTTTTCCATATTTATTTAATATTCTGATAAAGTTACACACTGAATATATGGGCAACAGATATAACTGGTACCAAAGCATCAAGACTCAAGCTTTGAAATGATAAGGGTGTATCTAGGAGTAAACAATAATAATGTTCTAAGTTACAACTGTAGTTGTTTATTTTGTTGTGTTATTAGCTCCTTGTTTCTAAATTAGATGGCATTTAGTTGCAATATCAACTCTGCAATGGTCATCAAGGTCAGGGTAGAGGAATTGTCTAAGGGACAGCCGGTGGACCAACAAGTTTTGCATAATAAATAAGAACTTTACATACTAAGAGAGAGAAGTTAAAGTTAGAAATGGAAACTAAACTTACAAAAACATCACCAAAAACTTCAACAGCACACAGCCTTTCTTCATGCATATCTTCCGTCATAATTGGTGCATCCTAAAATTGAGGACATGGAAATCACATTTAACACATCAGAAATAAATCTTTGATATATACAAATGCACAAAAGAACCAATATGAAAAGATAACCTGTGTGTATGGAGCATGCATCTTTTGACAAGAGCGCAACAGCATCATTGAACCTACAATACCAGCTGATCCTTTGCGTAGTTGATTTGTTGTTTGTTTATTAGGATATTCTTCTGTGTTAGTAAGCTTTTCAGAAGAACTTGAGGAAGATAATTCTGAATCTTGATGCAGAAAAATTCTTGAACAACTGTGAAACAAAGTTTTTAAGTAATTTAAATATGTGGATAATGAACCATAAACAGGTTGTCTCGACCATAACATGAGAATTTTAGAATAGTAGTATCTAAACTCAATAGAGGCAAATATGGGGTTAATTGGACCCATTTGTAAATATAGAAGATGTAGTTAGAGAGGGCTACCTAAGAATTTCATGAGGAATATTCTCCCTAATCTCAATATGGCATGAGAGTGGGTTTCCATCTAGGAATAACCTCACCAATCTCGTCTCTGTCGATTGGTTGACATCCCTAAACATGCAGCATTCTGTGCACCAACATCCCCTCATTCTTGACGCGACATCTCTCGACCTTCAAGTAGTGGAACCATCGCCGCTTCATCACCCCTAACCCCATCGTTAAGGAATTAGATCCCAAGCATCATTAGAATTGTAAGGTTGCCATCTGATCAACCATAACCCACGGTTATCCTAGATTTGATGATCCCTCTAAAACAATCTTAGAAATTAAATATGAAGCTGAAAAAGAAATGAAATTTGGGTAATAAAAAATCATTTGAGATATATCAAAGATATGATGTGAAAGACACTTGCGAGTACCTTTTTGAGATATGCCAAAACAGCCAAATAAAACAGGAAGTCAGGAACTAGGAATGGTGTCAGTAAAGTTAGGAAGTCTCTAGTAGCAGCCGCAGTAAACTCAACTGTTGGCCTCCGACTATAAGTTCTTACTGGTGTTGGATCTCTACAGAGAAAGACTGAAACAAGAAGTGGAGTTGGGACAAGAAGATTTGGAGTAAAGTAAGAAGAACATGTATAACAGACTCAAAAGTAGGCAATGTGTAGAAAAGAACAGAGTATATTCAAAGGTCATATCGTTGAAATAAAGGCACATTGCAACTCAGAAAAGTAGCCTAATGACCTTCTCAGTGCAAAAGTAACCAATAAAGAAGCATTTGACTTTCTAAAAGACAGCTTGTCACTACCTAGGGATGAGAAACAAACAAAACATGTACATCCAAATAAAAAAGGTGGAAGTAAATAAAGAAAATTATGAGGGAAAAGAATTGTGAAGGGGATTTGAAAACGATTAAGAATACAAGAATTCATGATTTATAAGGTAACACACAGTGAGATGGCATCATCCTAGACTTAAATGGAACTCCAACACGCAGTGAGATGGCTCCATTAGATACCTACTTTCCTCTCATAACACCATTTTGTTGAAGCATACAACAAAGAAGATTAATAAATGATACCTTAGCTAGAAATAAAGGATTAAAGCTTTTAAGAAAATTATGCAGAATTTTCAGTTCTCAAAGTTTTGATAGGCATTCCAAATTGAATTCTTATCTCAGCATAATAGAAACAAAAAATAGAAAAGTTAACAACATTCTTTTGATTACAAAAAAAAAAACTTGTCATTCTAGAATAACCATCAATGATTGAAGGTAATGAAGAATCTGAAAACCAAGCTTTGAACAGACATGGCTTGTAGCCTAAATAGCAGTGTATTATGAAATATGGTGCAAAGCACATGCTAAGAAACAACAATTCCTAATTAACAAGATTCAAGTTCAAGATTATAAAGATTGGATAGGCTAGGGACCATCTTCTTTAGGTCTCAAATGATATACTCATCTAGACCTTTGCCCTATACCAGATACTTAGTTCATGAATTCTTAATGGAAATAAAGTAACAACATTCCAAATTGAATTCTTATCTCAGCATAATAGAAACAAAAAATAGAAAAGTTAACAACATTCTTTTGATTACAATAAAAAACTTGTCATTCTAGAATAACCATCAATGATTGAAGGTAATGAAGAATCTGAAAACCAAGCTTTGAACAGACATGGCTTGTAGCCTAAATAGCAGTGTATTATGAAATATGGTGCAAAGCACATGCTAAGAAACAACAATTCCTAATTAACAAGATTCAAGTTCAAGATTATAAAGATTGGATAGGCTAGGGACCATCTTCTTTAGGTCTCAAATGATATACTCATCTAGACCTTTGCCCTATACCAGATACTTAGTTCATGAATTCTTAATGGAAATAAAGTAAGTAGCAAAGGTTATTGAATAATTTAGAAAACTAGTGAATTTGCTTGCCTATTGCAAATATAATAAAAATAAAGGTAATTAAACAACAAAAAAGTAACAAAGATGGTGTATGAGTGACCTAGACAAACACCCTTCATAAAGTGACTCATATGCTAGGGTGGCATGGAAAGGATAAGATGGCAATGTAAGGTCAGAGAAAAGATAAATGTTACTAGACTTATGCTGAGAAGCTCTTAAATCTAGATTCCAGGTGCTCTCCATGAACAAGGCTGCCAAAGACTGAGCTAATGCATTTTGAGTAGCTTGCAACTGAAGAAAGGATTTACAGTCCTCAATTGATATACCAACAGTATGTTTTGTGTTGAAAGGCTTACTACCAAGAAGGTCAACATGAGCATTTTTCTTAGTCATATCATGATGCAGAGACTGAAGAGATCCATACTGATTTTTTTTTCTCATTTTTTGAATAAGTACACAATCTGAAAGCAACTGATCAAATCACAGATTGGAAGGATCAAATCACAGATCACAAAACAGATATGAAAATTGCAGATTTCGTTGGAGCTGTAAAACTGATGCCTGGAAATCTGCTATCAAAGAGGCAGTTTGAAGGGGCGACTGGAAGAAGAACCTAGGTGAAGGCTGAAAAAGAAACTGGTCTGGACAGATCTGCACTTCAGCAGTATGGCGAACCCAGATCCAGAGAAATCAACTAGAAGCAAATCTTTCAGCAAAAGCAAAAGTGGAACAAAAATCTGATCAGAAAGTGGATAAGCAGTGGAGAAACGGAAAAGTCTAAGAAGTATACTGTATTCTGGAAGAAGTTGAACCAAAGAAAGAAGTTGGAAAACTGGAAAGCCAAGGCAAAGCTGTTCTGGAAGGACAGGAAGAAATATGTTCTGAAAAATCAGAAGAAAAAAAATCAGATCAATTCTAAATGGGCCAAAAACATAAAACCATGAGCAGTGTTGCTGACAGCAGGTCGTCTTCCCTATTGTGAGCATCCAGATTCAACAGAGACTGGAAATCCAGCACATTTTGATAGTGGAAGAACTTGCTGGTTCTTTATTTTTCTGAGAAGTGATATTTCTTTTTTCCTGAGAATCCAGAAGAAGACCTCACTACATGGGAGCAAACATGCAGAGGAACACCATAGCCATGCTGCTAGGAGTGGATGTGACAGAACACAAGGATTTCTACACCAAAGCTTTTAAGGCAATGCAAGAAAAAGTTATTTGAGGTCAGGGGACACCAGAAGAGGAGGAAGAGTGGAAGACATCAGATTGGACATGAGAAGTTAAGATTCTCTCATGGGAACTAGGAAGGAAGAGGGACGCAAGGCTCTAATACCATGGTAATTTTCAGGGTAATTGTCATTCTCCTAGATATTTCTTCTACCTTGATATAGATTGCCATTGTTGTTCATTTGCATTTATAACCTTCAGACTCATATATTACAGTTGAGCACTATTCTATTTACAATTTGCTCCTCAACAATTTCCAAAACAAATTATCATGGAAAAGAAATGTCATTTTCCCTCCTCTGCCACTAACAGAAGCCCTCTCCTAGCTACAAAACCATCTAAATGCTCCCTCCCTTCTGAGAATAAAAATTATGGTCCTAATACTGAGAGGATATTGTTCCCATTTAATAATTTTATAACTCTGAACTCCAAAAAGAAGGGATCCAATTATAATGAACAATATTGGTTGGTTCTATAAGGTATTAAAGATTCAGTATATCCAGTCCTATTTTCTGATGCAAACAAAAGAATACCATGAGGTAGCCAAGTAATTTTCAATAAGAAGAAAGTGCACATAAAAAATTGGTGATTGGATTAAGCACGTTGGAATTAAATTTTATGAAAATTTTGATACTAATTAAAATTCAAATCATTGTTACAACCCATGGATATGCATTTTGGAGCAAAGTGGGTTTGCAAAGTACACTTATTTTTCTAATTTCACAGAAGCTCTTTTCTTGGTTAGAAATTATTTGAAGATTATCAACTTGCATCTGAATGCTAAATGCTCAAGAAATGGTTTATGACAACCAAATTAAAAGCAAGACGATAATAATTGCATCTTACCTGTCATTTTTTTCTTTCACAGATTCAGATGGATAAGCTGCAGCATTTACCTGTATTTCAAGTTCATGGGAACTATTATCCACTCTTAACTCACAAAGAATAAAAAAAAAACCCAGAAAATAGTGGGTACACCTTTTCATCATTAGTATGGTTCACATTTTCAGTGCTCTCAGAGTCATTGCTTGAGTTCTTCTTCTCAATGCATATTGCAAGCTTGAAAAATATGAAGCACAAAAACTGAAATTAGAACATTTTATTATTCAAAAGCTAATCAATATCTCTCCTTTATATATTCAATACCAATCAAAATAGGAAAGAATACTACTATTTACAAAATACAGTAATCCCATCCAACACACTTATCAAATCAAAAGAACTCTTACCAAACTAAAATATAGTCATTGATCTCCTACCAAATTAAAAGAATATCAACTTTTTTACACCAAAAATGAATAATTATCAAATCTTAATTCAAAATTATAACTAAAAAATTAATTCTTTTCCTTGTTTGCATAACAATATAAAATATTGTTCAATTCCAGTCCACTTTAGCCCATTGACTGACACACAATAACACCCAAGATGGCAAGACTTCCTCACTCTACGCATGACAAGGACAATGATCCAAATGACCACATAAAACGATAAAATATGCGCAATCAAAATCATACGGTGAAACTATGGCTAGGTTGCTAGGGCATCACTCATGGCAGTGTCATTCGTTAGCATCACGACATGGCATCACTTGTGGACGGCACTTGGTGACACCCGACGGAACAACTTCAACTTTTACCTGATTCAACATCAGATTCAGTGATACAACAACTCTGAATTGGCACAACTTCATTGCAACAATATCCATTCAACAACAAAGCAACTCTAATTTAATCATCTAGGATTTTTAGGTAAGTCCTCTTCTCCCCTATACTCTTCCTAATATTCTTCCTCTTCTCTTCTTCATTCTCCTCATTTACTACTCTTTTTCCTCTTCCTCCAACATTGGCATTCTTCCTCCTCTTTTTGTCCCCTCTCCTCCAATACACTTTGACACATGTATGACACCATCTCAAGCCTGTTGGGGACCAAAACCTCAGCTCGGCTCAAGAATCCAAAACCTTAGTTTGGCTCTATGATAGTGATTGACATCTGTTCTTGGTTTGCATGCCACTAAATAAATTGAACATGAACACTTCTAAGGTAGACGATACGAGAGAAATTGAATTCACGAAAGCAAGAAGAGAATTTAGTGTCACTGGATAGTCTACGATAATCATTACTTAATACAAATTCTCTCCTAGTATTGCCAAGTGTTTCCCATATCAACTTAGTAAAAATCTTAATGGGATATTAAGTGGTAAATAAATAAACTAACTCATTAGGCAAACCCTAGATCATTTAATAGTTATATCGATATTTCCACCTCGATCTTGTGTTAGCCTGCTGTCAATGTGTGATGGTGACGCTTGACACCACTCTCTATTCTCTACCACATAATGGGAGAGTGCAAGGGCTCATGTTCATTGGATGAGTCCAACCACACTCATCGATCGGTATTTAGTAGATTGTAGTGAGATAGTTTTTTGTTGTTAGATTCCTTTCTTGCAGTTGGTAGTTATCATTGCATGGTATATTTTGTCGTTTACCTTTATTATTGATTATGGTATTACTTGGCCTACTCAATTTTTCCTGCTGGCTTTCTTCCTTTGCCGCTCTAGGGCCACGGAGCATTTTAGGCTCAAGTGAATTGAGGTCTGATTATTGCTAGGTGGAGACTTTGAGGAAACTTCACAAAAGTCTTTTCCAGGATTTCAGGCTTTTCAATTTTATGCTATCTAGTTTTTGTTGTCTTGGCAATTAGAATTCTTTTAGATGTTCTGATCCTTCATTTGTCATAAGAAGTGTAAAACTGTGTTTAATTTTGCAAGTTGGATTTTTTATGGCTTCTCATTGTGAAAAGTTCTAAAAACAATGTCATGTCTATAGTTGTGGAGACTCACATGGGGTATGACAGTGGGAGAAATGGTTCATTCCCCACTTGTCTTGTGAAGTTGCTGAGGAATGCGGATCGGGTATATGTGGCAAGCCAAAAATTCCATGTCAAGTTTCCAAATTCATCTGGTTATGTGTTATCTCCTGTACAGCCAATGGTCGTGTTCTCGTATAGAAGAGGAAAGAAAATTGATCAGAGTAGTAGTGAATATGAACACTGAACACCAATGCCATGCCAATAAGGATTCCCCTTCTATCGCTAGTGACATGATTCATTAAAAAGTGATGTAACATCACAAATTTTCAGTCTCCAGTAGAAATATATGCCATTGTGTAGAAGCAATGGTCCAGTGCGTGAGGTAGGACTATGCCTTGTAATATGTGGATCCATATATAATTCTTCTAAGAACCACCAATATTTCGCTAATAAAGCACGGTTATGAATCTCCAAATTGATAACCTTTAAACCTCCTCCATCACACAATAGACCATGTAACATTTGTTCCTAAAGCCATTTCCTTGTGTTGAGCCCGAACCCCCGCAAGCAAGTTTAGATACATCTCTCAAACTTGTTAATTACCAATACTACCTTCCATGACATAGAAAGGAAACCTTTGTACAGGTTGAGCTTTTTGTTCCCTTCTTCAATACTAGTGGTTTCCAATAGATAAGGCGATTATTGATATTTAGCAGCAAAAATTCTCCAAAAGCACAAACTCTAAGTCTGTTGATTGTGTTATTTAGCATAATTAAAAAAAATTTTACAACTCAATTTAGATTTATGGTAGAAGTAGACAGATTTTACCCTCTTTACTGTCCTTTTGTATGCCTAGGACTAGGAGACACTTTCTCACTGGCATGCTTCATACCATGCCACATAGCATCATACATGTAAAAGACCAACAAATAATTAAGTCCATGAGGATAACAGAGGAATGACCATCAAGACTTATGAACCTTCAAATAGCTGATTGGAGATTACCTAAAGTTGACTGCGTGCTTTCTGGTATCTTTTTGAGAATGCATTAAAAATAAAATCTTAAGCATGCTAAAAGATTAATCTTCGATATAATAGGTAGAACAAAGTGATGGAAGATGTATTTTAGAGGTGATAAAAGATATGAAGTATGCAAATCACCATATGCATTCAAAATTATGCAGCAGGAAGATGGAAGTGTTAATTATCAGTCATGTTAATTGTCAAACATAGAGGCCTTACCATTTGCAATTTCTGATGGATAAGACAAGTAGACAAGTCAATGGTGGAACCCTTGAGCATATTTGGCCAAGGTTGTGCCTCATCCCAGCACCAGCGAACTTCGCGAACAAATTCAATCCAGAGGGATGCTACAGCTAGATTAACAACAAAGCCATTGTTCAGATTAATGTAAATTTTGGAAATATATGATTAGAATGGAAGTCAGAAGTAAATAAAATTTCTTAGTGCAACAAAGTTCACAAATAAAACCACAAATTTTATATTCTATGAAGCGGCAGATGAGATCGATTATAGATACAAACCACGTATATTACAACCGCCAAACCAAAGTGAATGTAGGCAAAACTGAGCAAACAAGGACTCTAAAGGTGCGCCTTTGATTGCACGGCAGTGTTTATTTTCACATTCTGGAGGCAAGCTTCCATCTGGAGGTAGCACAGCATACCCAATTTATACAATGAAATAAAGAAATAATATTAAACATCAATCAAGTCTTGTTCACAATAATTAAAGCATGTTAGAGCAAATGTCAATCATCATTTTTTGGAAACAATTAGTGTTGTTATCTTCTCAACTAGGAAAGTCATAATTCCTTTAGAGAAGGTGCAAGTATTAGCATACATGTCTACATGTTAATCCCATATTTAGAATCCAAATGGATGCAATTTCTAATCTTTTAAGTAAAATTGCAATTTCTTAAATTAAGGGACCCTTTTAAAAAATCACCAATTAAAATCCCCAAATCAATTTTTTTCTCTTCTCACCTCACTAGTTCATGCCTCTTCATGGACAACAACCCCTGCCATGCTACTCAGTCACTATGCCATTCCCGAGATCCAACCTCCTCTATCTCTCTTGTGCTAACGCTGCTCCAATCTCCTCATGGGACTTGGCCAACATTGACAATGTGACCATTACTCAAGTCAAACACCGCTAACCCTTTTTATAAACGTTGTCTCCCCCCACAAGATCGGATCAAAGCTACTCACCTTCACACTGCATTGCATCCGCAGACAAATGGAAAAACAAAGCATACTAGTATTACTCTAGAGGACCTTCTATGAGGATGTGTACTAGACTTTTGTGGTAGTTGGGCAGGTCATTTACACCTTGTGGAGTTTGCTTCTAAAAACAATTATTACTCATCAATCCAAATCTTTTGAGGTACTTTATTGGAAAGCTTATAGATCCTCAATACTATGAGATAAAGTTGGTGAGTGGCAGCTGTTAGGTTTGCAGTAGGCTTAAAGAGAAGCATAATTACTATAGAGGATCAAATAGAGATAAGCCGAGGCTTTAGCTGGAGACCATGTTTTCCTTCACGTATCCCCTAATAAGGGTGTGTGAATATTTGGCCTTAAGAGGAAATTAACTCCCAAGTCTATTGGGTCTTTCAAATCTTAGAGCAAGTTGGTCTAGTAGCCTACACACTTGCTTTGTCGCCTTCTCTGAATGGGATTCATGATGTCTTTCATGTGTCCATGCAAAGAAAGTATGTGTCAAACCTAGTTAGCAGTTCTGTTTCATCCTGATTCATGTGACGAGGAGCCTCTAGTTCACATTCTAGACCATAAGGAGCATCATTGACATAACAAGAAACTATGGCCCGTGAAGGTTGACGGCAACACCATTCATATTAGAAGGCAGCTTGAGAGCGGGAGGAAAATATTCGAGCCAAGTACTCATACCTTTTTACTTTACTTAATTAGCTAAATTTATGAATAAAAATTTATGTAAGAGGCTAAGATGTAATATCCTCTTTTTTAAAATCAAGGGACAAATTGCAATTTCACTAGGAGTTTTTTTTTTTGTAATATCACAATTAAAATCCTTAAATTATTTTTCTCTCCCCCTCCCTGATTTATGCTTCTTCACAAGATAGCAACTACCATGAGTGACTCGGTTGTCAACCTGCTCCCACAACTCAACCCCCTTCGTCTCTCTCGCACAAACGCCTCTCTATCTCCTCTCGAGACCTGGCCAATCATTGATAGTGTTTCTACTATGCAAATCCAACACTACTAACTCTTTTGTATGAGATGTTGTCTCCTTTGCGATCGGCCTAAAGCTGACTGCCTAGGCATGCCATGATAGCAACATAACTAAAATATATTTTATAAATTGGCAACAAAGGTGGGTCCAGAACCTAAATAATAATGGATTTGAGGCATATTACTATGTGTAAATTCTCGACATGAATACTGTTAGAATATTTAGGGATAAATATTCTGTTAGGGATAAATATTTTTTTTATAGAATAATTCTTCTAGAATAGGTCCCTATATTCGTATATAAATAGGGGTTTATCTCTTGTAATAAGACAAGATTCCATATTGTTTTACATCGTATCAGAGCCCCCCAATTAGGTTTATTTTTTTCCCTCCTCCAACGCTTGCGACGAGCCTTCCTCGCGCCGAATCGCAGCACCTTCCTCGTTGCAGCGCCTTTCTCGTCGCACATTTTCCTCGTTGTGACGCAAATCAGCAGCGCCTCCTCATCGTCGCGTGTTTTCCTCGTCGCGACGCAGACTAGCAGCGTGTGCGAATCGCGTGTCTCCCGCCTCCCGCGTGCCGATTTGCTCCGCTCAAATCGTGCTTCTCCGCCGCCGAACGCAGCTTCTACTCCTGCCGATCTTCTCCACCGCTCAAGCACGAGCTTCCGCCGCCGAACGCAAACCGCTTCGAGTCAAAAGCACCTCCTACTCTGGGGTTATTTCTTCGCGCGCTTCTTCCTTGAGCGAGTCCAAGATCGTAGCCCGTCGCCGAAGACAGCGACGCAGAGCGAACCGAAGCCCTCCTTGATCGTGCGACTCCTCTTCCCTAATCACTGATCGCGACTCCTCTTCCCTGATCGCGACTTCTCCAGAGCACGCTCGTCCGTCATCATCCACTGGAACCTCTCTTCTTCCTCTCCCCAGTCGTCTCCAGCGTTGTCGCCGCCTCTCTCAACTACCAGATTCAAAGGAGCAGCAAGGGCGGATCCTCAGATCAACGGTGAGTACACCTTTGTCGACCTCTGTTCGGCTGGAAGGAGACTCCTGAGGCACACGTGTTCTAGGCGGATCTCCCAGGCGTAAAACCCTAGCGCGCCACCCTTCCTAATCGCTACCTCTGCAGCAAATCATCACTCGCACCTCTACTGCCCGACGTCCGCTGCTGCCACTTGTAATCCTTCTCCTCATTATATTTTTTTAAGTTATCATCGTATTTCTCCTTCCTATTTTGCTTGTCTTTCCTCCTTGTCATCTATTTTTCTTCCGAAGACTGCAGGTGATACTTTTGCCCATTCAAGATGGAAACAGGCTACTCGATGAAATGTGTGCCTTACAGAGTAGTGGAATTTGGGACCTTGTTCCTCTACCACCAGGGAAGTCGGTTGTTGATGGGTATATACAGTGAAGATTGGTCCAGACGGAAAGGTTGACCGGCTTAAGGCTCGCCTCTTTGCTAAAGGATATACTCAGATCTTCGGATTGGATTATGGGGACACCTTTTCTCCTGTTGCTAAGATGTCCTCCATGCGCATATTCCTGTCCATTGCTACGATTTGACATTGGCTTCTTCATCAGTTAGACATCAAAAATGCTTTCTTACATGGTGACCTGCTTGAGGAAGTCTACATGGAGCAACCTCCGTGTTTTGTTGCTCAAGGGGAGTCTTCTGGTCTTGTATGTCACCTGCGGAAATCTTTATATGGTCTCAAACAGTCTCCCAGAGCATGGTTCAGTAGATTTAGTACTATAATTCAACAGTTTGGCATGACTCGGAGTGAGGTTGGCCACTCTGTCTTTTATCGTCACTCATCTACTGGTTGCATCTACTTGGTAGTTTATGTTGATGATATTGTTATCACAGGTAGTGATCATCTCGAGATTTCACAGGTGAAATAGCATCTTTTCAAACATTTTCAGATAAAAGATCTCGGCAAACTCAAATATTTTTTGGGGGTAAAAGTAGCACAGTCCAAAGATGGAATTATCATATCCCAAAAGAAGTATGCAATAGATATTCTAGAAGAAACAGACATGTTAAACTCAAAGACAATCGACACCCCCATGGATCCGAATGTCAAACTCATGCCAAATCAGAGGGAGCCTCTTTCAGATCCTGAACGATACAGACATTAGTAGGGAGACTAAGCTACCTTACCGTTACTCGTCCGGATATCTCATTTACAGTGAGTGTAGTAAGTCAGTTTCTCAACTCTCCATACAAGAAATATTGGGATGCTGTGACTTGCATTATCCGATATATCAGAGGTGCTCCAGGAAAGGATCTTTTGTACGAAGACAAAGGACATACTTGAGTCATAGGTTATTCTGATGCAGATTGGGTAGGATCTCCCATTGATAGGAAATCTACTTCTGGATTTTGTATATTTGTCGGAGATAACCTTATTTCTTGGAAAAGCAAAAAAATAAAATGTTGTGGCAAGATCCAGTGTAGAGGCAGAATATCGAGCTATGGTCATAGCTACTCAAGAACTTATATGACTCAAATAGTTATTTCAAGAGCTAAGATTTGGAGAGGTTACACAAATGTCACTTATATGTGACAACCAAGCCGCCATGCATATCGCCTCGAATATAGTTTTTCATGAGAGGACAAAACATATTGAAGTCTACTGTCATTTTATCAGAGAGAAAGTCATATCTGGTGAAATATTTACTAGTTTTGTTAACTCACAGGATCAACTAGCAGATATATTCACCAAGTCACTGAGAGGTCCTTGAATTGACTACATATGTAACAAGCTGGGTACATATGATTTATATTCTCCAGCTTGAGGGGGAGTATTAAAATATTTAGGGATAAATATTTTTTTATAGAATAAGTCCCTATATTCGTGTATAAATAGGGGTTTATCTCTTGTAATGAGACAAGATTCCATATTGTTTTACAAATACCATTACCATGCTTGTCTCACAACCTAACAACTAATACAACAAGTATTCTGAAGATTTTTGAAAGAGATATTGTGAAGTAACAAAGTTTTGTTATTATCAATGACAATCATATTGTAGTGCTTGGACCTTATTCCAATCATGCCGGCAACCTTGTAGGATGAAAAGGAGTCAATCAAATCTAGAAAGTCTCAAACCATCTGATGCATGCCATGTATCAATAAAGGTCAGGACTCAATACCATTACAATCTGGCTTAGATCAAGGATTTTTTTAAATATTCTTAGTCTATTTTCACACTAAGTAGAAACTAAGTGGCATAGGGCTAGTTTCTACCTAAGGCAACATTTCTATGTCTAACCATTTGTAAATAAAAAAAAACTGTCATTGTCAGTGATAATCCCATTCTAGTGTTAGGCCCTACCAAGCATGCTAGTTGCCATATGACATGAAAAGGAAAAGGCCAAATCTAAAAAGCCCAAACCATCTGACACATGATTCATATTAATAAGGGCACTACTATTCCAAGCTTGGTCAGACAATACATGGACACCAAAATTCTGTCTATACAATACACTAAGTAATAACTAAGGCATAAAGTGCATGAAGCCATGAACAACTAATTTGCTATCTAAGGTGACATTTCTAATCATTTCCAACTTTAATAACTCAAGGAAAAAATATATATAATTTCATCATTCAACAAAAAGACATGAATCAATTTCACACATGAAAGAGACTATCAATGAACTATTATCTATACGCCAAAATAAATAAATAAATATATAGTTAAAGATAAAATACCAGAATGCACTATAATAATTGACCACCTAGAGACAGATGCTCTAGTGTCAACAATATGTTCTATAAGCACAACATTGCTAATATGTGATTCATGGTAATTTGTTGCAGGATGAGAGCATCAAGAAGAGGAATATCAGGATAAGAGACTTGACACAAACAAATAAGATAACATAGATGACAGCTTAATTATCAATGAGATACCATAATGAAAAATTTCTTTCAGAACACGATCAACAACTGTTGGGGGAGGTATAGTTGAAGACTTTGAACTACCAGATGCTGGATTTTCGACTGTCTAGCATAAAAGAGAATTAAAAAGTCAGGAAGAATAATCTGTGTATTAAATATACCACTGCAACAAGTATGGAAAGTGTAATAAACATAAAAAATAACCTGAAACAAAGTCTTCCAAAAATTGTGCTTCATATGATTTCTCTAATGCACTTACTAGAAGATGTAATTGCGACGCAAATCCAACAAACTTCCCTGGAGAATCATGTATCCTAGAAGAAGTATCAAATAATGACTTAATTGACAATAAAATAGGGAATAAAATATGTGGATGATCAATCACTTTGCCCTAAAAAAAGAAATATCAAGTTATAAGTTACTTGACGATAAAACAAGAAAGAAAAACTGTGGATGATCAATCATTTCGCCTTCTAATTTCGCAATGGAGGAAACTGAATTAGGAAAAAAAGATGAATAAAGGGTGTAAAGGAGCAAAAAGAAAATTTTTATAAGTATTACATATGATGATGTTTAAAATGAAATCTTTGAGAAGTTTATAACACAAGAAAATACAAAACAACAAACTGAACTCTTTACATTTCTCTTTTGGTAAATTATAGCAGAGGAAGAAGCAGAAAATAAATAACCTTAGAAGATGACAAATTTGAAATAAAAGATTAATCAGTGCATTAAAAAGATTATATTATTCCAGAAAGAAAACCTAAACACCCCAAGCAGAGAGAAATACTGTCCCAAATAGGTTTAAGTTACAATAAATAACTTCATTGTTTGATGCTTGACATTTAGTGTAATCATCATCATGCAGTGTGTCCTGATTAATTAGGGTCAATTATATGAATCTTACCCTTGAATTAAGCTCTATGCAAGGTTATAGCATTAATAATTTTGAAATCAATTTAATATACTAATGATAAATTTTGGTACAAAGGGTAGCGTTTGAAATCTTGTAATGTACAGCTCATTATGATTTACATTTATCAGGTCATGCATAATATCACTATCCAATTGCGATGGTTTCTCAATGAAATGGAAATGCAAGCACTGTGATACATACTGCATACTACTCAAAATGTCCACCTATGCCGAGCAATATACTGCTTGTATCAAGAAGCAAACTGCTTCATACCGGGCAGTATGTACTTCGTGTATGGCTTATCAGGCAATATATACTGATTTAAAGTTGCTTGCATACTCCCTCAACCTATATTCTTCTCAATTCCCCCAATTTCTTTTGTAGTCTTGAAAAATATTACTCATGCATGCATGCTATGAAGCTAGAGAAATTAAATCAATAAACACGCAAACATTGTGTTCATGTATTCAACAGTGGAAGCTGAAAAAATTGTAGACAAATTTTTATTCAACTTAATCAAATAATTATTACACAACCCAATTTATAGGTGATACCACATCTAGAAAATAAAGAAAGACAACTTATCAAATCTCCTTAAAACAATAAGGACTAAAATGGGGATATATATATATATATATATGGCATAGGGATGAGCCAGTACAGTTTGATGTTACCTCAGAAAAATTGCTGAAGTGAACATGCAAACCAAAAGGGTTATTGTTAAACCACTATAGTAATTGTTTGAAACAGAACCACAAAGAAGACTTACATGTTTGGGGAAATGACAGGATATAGAAGCCACTTTTCTGCATCAAATGAGGATGCATTTTCTAGTTCTGCCATCTCAAGAGAACTCTCAAACATCCTACTAGACCAAATTGAGACCAGCTCAAAAGCTGAAACGAACAGGAGATAATAAATATCATCAAGTGATAAAACTGGGATAAGTTGCCACTGTCTCAGAAAAACTGACTAATGAACTGAACCATTAAACCTCGGATTGAAACTGCAAAAAAATGAATAAAAATAGATTTATAACCAACTTCTTTGGGTAAGAATCATTTACCAATACAATATGTGCTAGGCGACAGAAACACATCTTAATATGAACCATTTTAACATCAAAGAAATCATTAATTGAAGTTGCAACATAAACAAAATTTCTTGGGCCAAGTTTGCAGGACAACAATGTTCAATGTCAATATTCAAGTTTAATTACAAGGCAAAAAAATATCCACATGTGTGGCTTATGTAAATGCTTTTTGCATCAGCAACTTTCTTTACCCACAAAACCCAATAACCAACTTTACCAAAATTTGAAATAAGTAGTCTAATGTCAACATATAACTTGTTAAGGTGCCTAACTCAAGATCTGCAAACTTATCTGGAGATAATATCAAAATGGTTACTTGGTAGAGTAGAACATTATGATCTCGGCCTAAGAAGTGCATTTGCTTGAATCTGCCTTGCGACTCACTGACAGCATAAAGCTCAAAAGATGTAGCATAATAACATCGAAGACTCTAATCAAACCAGGATCAAAGCAAAGGATGAAAAATCCAAGAAAGCAATAGTACTCGTATAAAATAAGCCATCAGTTCCCACTATGTTTTCAATCTGGCAGAATATTATTAGTGTTAATTGCCCAAAGTAATCCCCTATATATATATATATATACATGTGTGTGTATTACCCTATTATCATTTTACAATTATTGCCTAAACATGAAATGATTACAAATAAATCCTAATCCATTAACAATTAGGTCCTCACATTTTGCCTCATGCTAGCTCTAAAGTATTATAAAATCACAACTTGTTACAAAATTAAAAGACCTCTCAAAATCGTAGCCGGCAATCTACTAATTAATCATGGGAATCAACAGAGTGATGATCTCCTTAGACTGAAACTTCATCTTCTCCCTGATAAAGTCGCATCCAACCTCTATATGTTTTGTTTTGTCCTCTCATGAAATACTAAATTGAAAACAATGTGCATACAAGCTTGATTATTGCAATATAGGTTCACATTGAGTAGGAGCACTACCCAATTTGGTCAACAATTGCTCAAGCAAGATAAACTCATATGTAGATAGAAAAATAACTGTTTTTACACTCGACTTAGCGACTACAGTTTAATTCTTTTCCTCTTCCAAGATACTAGATTGCCTTCTAAAAGAATGCATAATAATCTTGTGTATGATGTAGAACTCCTATCTCAGAAAGAGTTTGCGTAATATGCCTACCCTAAATGTGACCAAGGTTTGAAATCATTCCTAGTCAAGATTTTAATCACCAAAGAGAACTAAGTGCAACGATCATGTCAAGTGCAAGTGTCAGTGGTTGTCTTAAATACCAACCCTACACATAGGAGTTGCCTAGCTCATGGAAGCTTCACAGACCAATCGAAATTCTTGTTCTCATCTTGTGAAGCCACGTTGGTGTGTCACCTAGCCCTCATTGCACCACCCTAAGGAAGCTTGTCGTTTGTTTCCATTGTCTCAAACCCACAAAAGCCTCAAGGAAACCTCATGCATTGTCTTCATCCATGCGGAAACCTTTTGCAATAGTTGTCATCCTCACAAAGTTTTGTGTCATTGCAATAGGTTCCATCATCTTAGAGAATTGATTGGCAGGGTGCATGAAATTATAAACGATGATGTGATACCCATTTCTTACACTTTCTTCATATGACAATTAGTTGCATTTTCACTCAGCTTTTCCTAGTTAATGTCCACTTGTTTTTGCCTTCAGATCCTCCTAAAGCAAGTGTTACGATGAATTATTAAATGCTTTGAGATTTGAGATGTACTGCTACTAAGTTATTAGAGCTTCCCTTTAATTGAATTTGTGAAATTTAGTTTCTCAGTTTTATTTATAGCTTCACTTGTTATGCTTTAGTATTATTTCATGGATGCATTCAGTAATTGTAGTTTGAATTTCTATTTACTATGTAACTGAAGGAATGTTGGACTGTTAAATGAGCACAGAAGAAAAAGATAAGAGTCGCAAAGATGAGAATGTTAAGGTGGATTTGCGGATATACAAAGATGGATAGAATAAGAAATGAGAATATTAGAGAGAAAGTCGGGGTTGCACCTATTAAGGAAAAATTCCGAAAGAGATGTTTAAGATAGTACGGACACATATTTAGGCATCCAATAAATGTCCCAGTTAAGTGATATGAGAGCATCACCAATACGCACATTAATAAAGGAAGAGGGAGGGCAAAAAAAACTTGATTAGCAATAATAAAATAGGATAAAATTTTATTTAAATATAGATAATGATATAGTAGGAGATCAAATCCAATGGAGTAAGAGGATCCATATAGCATACCTCACTTAGTGGGATAAAAACTTATTTGTTGTCATTGTATATGACTAAAGAAGTTGATGGGAAATTATCTAGGCAGTCCACTCCATCCTTAGATAGACTGCCATTACTATAAAATGTCATACTTAGTTATAGGACCTTGGAGACTTAGTCAATATGCTTCATCCCTATAAGAGATAATATTGAAATAATGTGCATGGCGATTTAATTAGCGTAATATAACTTCAGTGGTTCACTCGGAAGGTTACCTAACTCAGTCATTGACTGTCGAGTCAAATAAGCCACATGTACAATGGCCATAACTCTACATTTGAACTCTAGACTCAACCTGTAACAGTTTGCATTTTGGTCTTCCAAAATATAGGTTGTCTCCAAGAACATTATCCTGATGTGAATCTGATATATGTAGGAGAGCCTATCAAATAGGCAATACTATGCTCCACAATCTAAAGATATATAGTTATATAGGAGACCTTTTCCAAAAGTATTATTGAGATACTGTGGAATTCTTAAAGTTGCTTCCTAATGGTCATCACATGGAGCCTCAAGAAATTAAGTAAATTCTAGTTTGATTCATGAAAATCTTTTATTTTCCATTTCATTTTCTAAAAACATTGAAATTGATAAGAAAATTAAAAACAAATATTTATCCTTAACTTTCTGACATCACCAAATTAATCATTCATTAATTTTACTATCGACTAGTCTTATGAGCTATTATCCCCATATGCAATGCCTGGTAGCTTTACTATGGTTGCTAAAAAGATAATTTTCTTTTTGTTTCCTTTCCTTTTTCTTCTTTTTTTGCATTACTAACCATATATAGAAACCTTTTACCTCTTATATGTTCCTTCTTTTCTGCAAAATAACAATCCAACATGTGTAGCAAATACCTTTTTCTCAGCTAACTTTAATGAAGATAATAAAAAAAACATGTTAATCATCATTAACAAAAAGTATACCTATGAAAGAATAGACTTTGTTTCTGTGTTACAGTGTGTTTATACGGACATACCGCACAAGAATGCTAATTCCAAGTTTTAAGTGTTAGCACCTAACCATAAGAATCTCAGGATGTCAAGATGCATAGGCTGAACTTAAATCACTGGAATTGTAAAATAATTTGATTTGCAAATTTGAAGTTATGAAATGTGCTGTCTCAACTAAGGTGTATGTAATCAAAATGTACCTGTTACTGGATCCTCTGCAGAATACCATTCTGTCCAAGGACAGTCATCATCCCATTGGGTTTTAATGTGTTTCAGAATATCAGTATCCCCGGTTGATTCTTTATCTTCAGGATCAATACTATCAATCTCATCATCAGATTCATATGGAGGAGTTCTATATGTGAGCTTCATTGCAAACTGAACATTGAAAAAGCTTGCCGAAAAATCCACAGGATATAAGGCCTCCAAAAGCAATTAGAATATGTAAGAACCAAGAGAAGTTTAGCAGGTAAGCAACAAAAAGGTTCTTTCTAAGAAAACAATGTGCTATGTTAACTATGATAGATCTGATAATAGTCCACTAACATAGTTAACTTGAATCCTTGCTAAGTATCAAATGTGAAATTTTAAAAGGATTTGTGGTGATGCAATCAGCAACAGCTATATCATACTAGTCATTCTTTTCCTCCTTTTGTTTAGCCAAAGGGAACAATTGCAAAAAAAGAAATAGAAATGAGAAAAGTACTGGAATGACTTGCAACAAAAGACCATGAAATGCAGCAGACATCAATAGACTAGTTTCCAGCAAGAAGACATCTTCCATCAAAAGGTAAGAGAAAAAAAACTCACAAAAGAATTTCAAATTCAACTATGTCGTAAACAAATAGTTAGGCATACCAAACAGCTGATTAGAGGGTTCTGCTTTTTTTTAAGAAAGAACAATGGCAAAATATAGTAACCACTGAGGGATGTAAGCTCACTTTTTTCTGAGGAAATCCTTTTTGTCACTTTGTTTTGCCAAAGTTTACCTCCACTACAGCTCATTGTCTTCATTACCCACTCATATGATATTGAATTTAGCTGTTTTTTAAATGACAAGGAGATTCCTAAACTATGATACTACAAAACTGGGCAAAATAATATTTTGAATTTCATCTCCTTCCTGTTCTTTCCTCTTCCACTTCATGAACTTGAACTCCTCTTGTGTACATCTTTCTTCCTCTTCATCTCCATGAAACTACTTCCATCTTTTTTCTCTTCCACTCCATGAACTCCATTTTCATCTTCTCCTTAACCTCCACGAACTCCCCATTTTCTTCCTCTTCCTCTATACAAGCTCCTCTTCCATTTTTTTTCTTTTTTGTTTCCAAGGACCTCTAACTCCGCCCATGGTGAATATCCCATCATTGCTGGTCCCAAACTCAGATAAAGGAGGAGGGTTGCGTTAAGTTGCCTATCAACGTTAAAATATAGGCAAATATTATGTATGGATCCATCAAACTTCCATGGGCACCTCTTCTGTCTTCCCCTTCCTCCCATCTTATCCTATGAGAGCTTAGATAGCCCTTCATCCACTTCAAGCTCTTGGAGTTAGTTGATATCTACTCAATCCTCAGCATTGGCAACCTCATGTAAGGCCTTTGACCTATGAGGAACACTAGACCAAAGTATCAACAAGACAACAACTCCCAAAGTTGAGACATGAAGGCTCATAAGCTTCATGCATGAAACCCTCCCTTGAAGACTCAATGGAATCGTATGTTGCACGAACAAAACCCTCCCATCATCAGTGGTGCCACACTGGTGTTTGCAGTGTTGGTCACATCATTGCAGGTCCTAAAGTTGTTAGAAATTTCCAAGTAAATAGATGAAAGGGGAAAAGAGAAGGGGGAATTTAAAATTTTGCCATCTGTTAATCAAAAGACTACAACTTCATAGGGGTATTTATGTAAATAAAAGAAGAAACAGATGATTCTCTCAGATGGTGAGGCCCTGAGGGATCAGTGTGCCAAGTGACATGAAAATTGATTATGGAGGCAATGTGAGATTGCATTATCTATGATACAGATGGGTAACCCACAATTGCCTACATAATAATCTTTCAGAATCTTAATAAGAAGCAATAAAAAACAAATTAGAATTGCAGTGACTTACAAATTTTGAGACAAATAACTCATAAAGGCCCTCCAAATGCATGAGCCTTATTGGGACCTGGCTGCCAATCCTATCAGCATCAAACCTTCTGGTGAATGTAAGGCCTAAATTTTGGATTCCAATATATGATTTTCGAGAAGGATCATGCACCGGAACAAATGCAGGCCAATTGCTGCATATGAAAACAATAAACTATTAGTAAGACTTGCTTGGTCTTTCCATGGACCAAATGAACATACAAAAGCATCAACCTTCCATATCAGTATGTCTTACGAAGTTTCTTTACGTGCTAGCTCATCCACAGAATTTACAGTGGAATGATTGGATTGCATGTCACTTATAAATTATATGCTACTGCAGCTATATCAAATTAAACTAATGAACTAGTTATTGGGATATGCACAACAATTTTGTCACTGGATTATGAACTAGTTATTCACCCACAATAAATAAATTTATCACAATTCGTAATGTTTTTTAAGAAACCCTAAATCACTAACAGCATAGTTGCCATAAAATGTCTTGAAGAAACAGCAGGAAACATATATAAAATATCTGATGAAAGATAAAATAAAATGTCCATGTTAATCTTTTGCCAAAAACAAGTGCATTATCTGTGCAATACCTTGCCTCTCACGTCCTACTTCACTTTTTCCTACAAATATTGTATTTTTGTTATCCTACAAATATTATATTTCTCTTACAATTGCCAAATACAGTGTTCAAGGAAGCAGTAAGTACAAAAACAAGGACAGACCAAAGAAAAAAAACAATAGATAGCTGGCAGAAGAAAACTTGATCAGGCAACTCACCTGCCACAATTTGTCAAAGCAACGGCAACAGCACTTAATAATTTTGTAGATTCAGGTGCATCAAGAACTACCCCACTAGCACTTACAGGCGCGACAACCTGGTTGTGAAAGTAAAACATACATTAACAGTTACAAACAAAAAAAAATACAGTTGTTAACTAGTTGTATTGACACTGAACATAACTACACTTTTTTACTAGAAGTTATCCAAAATGAATATTCACTGTTAATTAAAGGAGAAATTGGCAGGCACAACATCAGATGCAATTTCTTCTAAAACAATAATAAGAATAATTTCATCCACCTGCAGTGGTTGATTCATGAGGAACTAGGAGTGCAACAGGAATTAAAATAAAAAGAAAAGGAAATAAAAGAAAGGAAGATTTTTTTGAATCCCCAAACTGGAGAATGACATATATAACTATTCATCCTTTACATGATGTGGATCCTCTCACATAGTCCTACTTTCAAACACTTCATTGGTATGCCTGAGAATAATTTTAAGACAATTCAAATCTTGTTATTGAGTTAAAGCTAAAATTTACTGAAAGCAATGTTGCATATATAGGCAAGCCATGGGAATGGAACACAGAAAATAAGAATGAAGAATGTATAATATTTTCAATTTATCACATTTGCCAAAACAAGAGATACAAGAAATCAACTGAAGTTGAAAAAGCTAAAATATAAATGTCAAGAACCAATTTGTGAATATGTAAATATATGAGGATGTAAGTGTAAATAGTATTAGTCTATGAGTGAACAATTTGATGCTTACCCCACTATTAACATGATATCAACTAAGTAAGATGATTGATGGAAAATACTTTAACTAGAGAGGAAAATTTGAATGATACTAGAGAAATACCCTTTAGCATTGTTGCTTCTTGGCACATGAATGGAGATTCCATATTATATGGTCAAGTGCCCACAAACTAAGCAAATGAATACATAAGAAAATGATACAAGAATAAAGGAATAGAGAGCAATAGAAGGAGAATAAAGGTAGAGAAATAAGAGATATTCTCTATATACAAGAATTCCTATGATTAACAGAGATGTTCCAAGAAATATTCTACGAGATATAGCAGGAAATAAAATGTTTCCAATGAAGACATAATTGCCAAAAGTACAAGAATCTTCTCAGCATATGACACTCTCCTCATCTTCCCCTATGGCAAGTAGGAACTTGGAAATAGCAAATTCTGAACTAAAATAAAAATAATAATTTTTTAAAGACACTTCAATCACTCTAATAGTCTTATTTGCAAATCCAACTACAAAATGGCTCCGCAACATAATGCTTTGTTAACATTAAGTATTGTTTGAGCCAATTTTCTGATTTAGCCTGTAATAATGGCATTCTAGAATAACCCAATTAAGCTGTCCTCTATTGCCAAATGGTTGTCCTTTTCTACAGAACCACTGAAGGCTATTATTTGACTGACTGTTTCTGATTTCCACTATGCAAAGTCGTAGGTTTCAACCAATATACATGATGTTTTATTAATGAGTATTTGTCAATTTAGAAATATCTTTGAGTCGCATACCAGATCTGCATATCATCCATTTTGCATCTAGGGTAGTTTCATGCAGCAAAATAGTGTGTGCCATGTGAACTGTAACATCACCCTATTCCATTGTTAATGGTTATTAATTAATGCTAGCAGAAACATGTACTAATTTCATGGATAATCTACCAAGCAAGTTCTAAGCATAAATGGAAGTCAAAAACATACCAGAAAATCAGATACACCAAAAGACAACTGCAAATCATGCAAATTATCATCCCAATCTGCAGCTTTGCCTGTTACAATTTGAATTTAAGGGACAATAGCAATCTCATGTACTGCAAGAAAAGAAAGAACTTTACTTCAATATTCATTTACCATTAGTAGAGACACCAAAGTAATGCTCGATGCAGTAAAATTTTGTACTATACTTTATCTCAGATTTGACCTTATACAAATTTACCCGTGAACCCAATTGTTCTGCACCTTTTTCCTGCAAAAGAATAAAGTATTCCTTACATAGGGCACATGTGTCATATGGATTCTATAGACACAGCCTAGGTAACACTTAATTCCTAACTGCTAAGTAGCACAAGGAACACCCAGTGTTGTCAATCATACACAAGTTAAGATCCACTCTTGCATCACATTGAGGAACAAATGGTCCCAGATATACAAGGTATTAACTTCAGGTGCTGCTTCTATGCCACATTAAAATTATGATACTATAATGTAAGTAGTTGGATGTACCTGGACATTCATGTTTGCATACTGAATATCCCATTTAGAAGAATGGAAAATTGCCAATACATACCACAGAAAGTGAACTATAACATAGACAGCTCAGCTCTTAGTGTGCTAATGCGTAATTAACATAGGTATGGCTGTGTTGTACAGCTTAAAGATGCACTATTGAATAAAATTAAAGAATTCCATAAAAAGTGCATAGGTAGAGTAGGTAGAGTACTGCAAAGTGCACATCAAAGTATTGCAATTTGAGAAAACCATATAAGAAAACCAAAATGAGAAATTAAAATAAAAAAACAAAGGTTCTCAGTACTAGAAACAACCAAAATATATAGTAAGCCTGTAAGAGTTATAAATTTGGTTAGCAAAACATGTCTTTCAGAAGTGGCATCCCTAAATAGTGTTTCTGCAATTAGAGATCAGAGGAGTGAAGGACCTCCCAAGTTATGACCTTAGGTGAATAAACAAAAGGAATAAATTCATCGACTAGCAATGAAAAACTATTGGTGTTATCACAGGAGTTTAGGAGTCTACTAGTTTGGATTCTGATGTTAATTGAATTAGCCTTTTCACAAATCATTGTTTAGATTATTTAAAGATATGGAATAATTATCGAAGATTTCCTTGTGTATTAGTCAATAAATTATAATTATTTTTGAAACAATTATAGTAAGTAATATAAACAACTATGAATAATTCAGAAAAAAATATGTTGTAACTAAAAATTTGGAGGACGTGATGAACTTAGCAATGAAATAAAGCCAAGATAACAATTAGGCAATATATGGTTATAGTTAAGCATTCAACTACAAAATTGTTAAGATAATAACTAGAATAGTAGACGAAAGAAATTATGTCCAACCCATTTTCCTTTGTTATCAGCTTTTTAGAATTTAGTGAAAACTGTTTAAAACCATATATCTATAAATTAATTCAAGTATATAGCTTTCCCATTCAATTCCTCCTTGTGACATTTAAATATCCTATTTGAGCATCCTATGCCAACTTCAACTATGTTCATATTATATTTCCAAATTAACTGCAGATTTCCTATGAAAGAAACAAAGCATGGTGCTAGCGTGACAACTGTTTCAATAATCAACCTCAAAAAATCAAAATTTGTTTTTAACATATTTTCACATATCTTCTGTGAGTAGTTGGGATTCCTAATATAGATTTAGGAAGTACTGCATCCTAAAAAATTGCCAGTAACAAATTATGAAAAAGGTAAAATACCATACCACCAAATTCTTATGGCCATCAACCATCCATGCACGGCAAATGGCTTCTATTTCAGATATGAACCTTGTTAAAAAGAAAAGGGTAAAGATCAATCAATATGGAAATCAAGAAAAAAATCAATCAAAGGAATCAGCTCATTATCAAGGTTCATAGTGGAAATAAGTTGGTTCTAACCACCCTGGAAGGGATCAATGCAATTTCCATCACACCTACACAAAATGGTACCTTTCCCACGAAGATGCGAGCGTAAAATCATCGAAACCCTCAAGCTGCCAAGAAAAGCATGTCACACATAACATGTCATCCAATGGAATATAAAATGTTAAATAAAGAAGATTTAGCACAAAGTAGTTTATTCTAAGCACCATAAAGAATCACATTTTCCAACTCAGTCACACCAGGAGTTAGTCAAATGAATTGGAAATCCAGAACAATGCCAGGATTGAGAACTTTGCAGTTCACTTTAGTACCTCATGGCTCATACCATTGATTTGCCAAAAATAGACATGAAATTTTGACTAGCACAGACAGTGCACAGTCCAGTATGTCAACCAACAGTTCCAGACTGATAACATTATATGGTCCTACTGAATTATACAAACCTTGTGCTACTTGGTAGTATGGCATCAATCGATCAGTATATCTCTGTAACTGGTGCGCTTTTATGGTTAGAAATAACAAAGAATATAGTGAAGGATAACAGATAGCTCGATAGGAAAAAGATTTTGATATACAATATTCAATCAGTGTAGTCAGATTTTATTCAGGTGAAAGGAAATATTTCCTCCCAATGAGGTTTCTCTTGTGTGAAACTCCCTGGAAAATGCACAAAGCAAGTGATAATCAATGTACCAAAAGATTGGAAGGCTCGGCTCAAGCAGAGAAATCTTGTTAGAAACTTGTGTCATATCTCATAGGAAATTGGAGAAAAGAGGGGAGGAAAGTATGATCAATTAGAGGAAACCTCCAATAGCCAAAGGGTTTTTATTCATGAGCTTGCTTAATGCCAAAAGGACTTCGGTACCTCTGTTATTGTCATGACTTGTCAAATTTTGAACAACACCTCTTCTGCATTATCACACTCTGGTGGGCTAAAACGACTAAAAAGACCATCTACAACCCTGCCCATGATAAAGGTTCGTAGCATAACTCAAACAATTTGTACCATCAAATGGCTCCTCCTTCAAGGCTTATAAAAGTTATCTCAACCTTGGAGTCATGTGGCCTGCAATGAAGGAGAAATAACTTTCATCTCTCAAAGTCCATATGGTATCTTCTCCAATAAGGAATTCTACCTCTGACTAGTAAGATATACAATATTTTGCCATAAAGGATCTTCTTGCCATCGTTTTAAAATTCATCGAGCATAATTGTTTTAACAATATCTTGTTTTGTCCTTCAAATAAAAATAAATAAATAAATAAATAAGGACATTGTAAATGACGTTTGCCCAAAGAAAATTGTAACTTTATTAGGGAGATTATAGCCTAAGGTGTTGACGTCTCTAGTGCTAGTATTGTACATGGGAGGAGTATGGAACTGCAATGATAATCATTGGGGATGCTAGCAGTGGAGTAATTTGTGTAGGAATGATTTGGCATAAGAGGCATATCGCATAGGGGGATGGTGGTGGTGGTGGTGGAAGAGGAGGATTTGTGATTTAAGGATAATTGATGGTCTTGAGGGACAGTAGCTCCAATACCAAATTTATAGGAACTAGAGAATCAGAGAAAAAAGGGAAGGAAAAGGATTATCACTTTAAGAGATCAACCTCCAATAGCTAAAGGTTTTTTATTTATAAATCTTGTTTGATGCCAGAGGACTACGTGATGTTAATCTATAGGCATCTAAGAAGTGTCTTATAACAATAAAATAACTAACCTACAGATAAATTAAGGAATAACTAGCTCTTAAGTATAAAGGTTGTCGTAATGAAATAACTTATTCTAAGTGAATTGTAGAAGATAATTCTAAATTGAAGTATTAATTTGAATATAATCTCCTTTTAGGGTCGTAACAAATATGCTTTCAGGGCCCGGGACCAAGTTCCAGGCCCCTGAACAGATCATTCTCCATGAATCAACGCCATTCTTCACGAACTCACGAGCAGATTGTCACGACACAGGTCATCAAGCAAACCAAATTAGAAGAAAAGTCCTCATTCTTAATACAACACCCTTACCATCGAAAGCTTGAATTATTCACAAAAAAAAATGAAGTATTTTGGCACAATTAAGTTACCTACATCAGAAACCAAAGAAAAACAGAATGCTCAACCAAATAAAAGGAGGACTAAAACAGAATCCTAATGAACGAAAACAAATCAAGAGAACGGTTGAGCCAGAATAAAGGAGTTGAACCAATTTTATTGAGAGCGCGGGATCTACCGTAAATGGTAGAAAGAAGAGATGAAAAGAAAGATACCTCTTCACTAAGTTCTTCTTTCTCTTCGTCCTCCTCCTCCTCCTCTTCGACTACCCTTTTGTGCTTAGCATTGCTTGGATACGCCATGGGCGAAGCCTTACGTCCGACGTCTCGGGAATAAAAACGGAGACGGCGATGGCCGTTATAAAAGGCAAGCCCAATTCTCCAAAATATAATATTATTTTGGATCATGCTATCAAACATATACCCCATTCTCCGTTGATGACCTAACAGTCACTGAGATCAACTAAATGAAACTTTATATTATTTAAATTTATTTAATAAAATAATTAAACTATTGTTTAAATTTATTTGAATATGATTCAAATTTAATTTATTTAATTTAATTTATTTGAATATAATATATGTACCCAATTTATTTGAATATAATACATGTACACAACTGAAAGTTTGAAACTAAGTATTGTGCATTATACAACACAATACTTGATGCTTGGAAGTTGTGCATTGTACTCAAAACGAAGGATTCTTGATGCTTTGACATCCTACATAAATAAAATTCATTCACATTATAAAAAAAATATTGATGTGCCTCAAAATTTCCGCCTAACATATAGATCCGGATAAGTCTATACATGCCAACCAAAGAGGTATCCAAACAAGTAGGAGGACAAACCAAGAGAAGTTTCACAACTTGGAAAGTTTCACGACTTGACTTGGAAAGTTTCATGACTTGGGAGGTTACTCGACTTGAAAAGTTTCACGGCTTAAGAAGTTCGCAGCTTGAGAAGTGCACAGTTCAAGAAGTGTTGTGATTTGAGAATATCCCCTGAATGAGATAGTGGCTAATCTATTTAGGTGAAGAAGTGATGTTTTACTCGCTCAACAAAAATCCACTCGGGTACCTTCTCAGATAAACTTCCAAGCCCCTTCTTTTCATAATTGACTAACTATGCAGGAGCATCCCTGCTAGAGAACATCCTTAGCACACTGTCTAGACCGTGAGAACATCTCCATTTAGGAATATCTCCCTTGGATTCCAACCCTTGCACTTATTTTACTTAATCATTCTCATTAATGATTCTCTAATTAGCCGTTCGATAGATGGCAATATCCTAAGTATGGTTGTAGCAGGAGTTAGCTAAAGGAGGAGGATGCCACCTGACCTGTTGTACAATGTCCCATATGCAGGAGAAGAAGGGGGTTGATGTTAGCAGCGTCAGCAAATTGGGCACACACCAAGCCTTGTATGGTGAGGAGAGGTCAGTTGTGGACCATCACTTGTACATGTCCTGGTGTCCAGATTTTGTCTTTGACTAGAGGTGACAGCAATCCTACTCTACCCATGTGTGAGGTTCACATCTTCCCACACAGGAGGCTGACAACCTAAGCATGGGGTGATTCATGTCAAGATCAATTTTGGCCCTATATAAGGAGAAGGGTGCCTACCGAAAGAAGGTAACTAACTCTAACTGAAAAATCAACCACTCGCTGTGAGTAGCTCCAAGTTAAGATATAGTAGTTGACCTGGCCAACTATTATTCTTCTTCCTTTTTAAAGCCTTTCTCCAGCAGAAGATATTCCTTCTTTTAACTTAAGTCCTTTTTCTAGAAAAAAAATACTATTTCTTTCAGTTCAAGTAATTATTTCAGAAAAGATACTCTTTCTTTCAGCTCAAGCCCTTCTCTCGAAGAATGTACTCTTTCTTTCAGCTCTATGCTAACTTGATTGACGGAGAGTTCACGTATCTACGTCAACCTCCGCTGACCGATGTTGACTCATAAGCATAAGACCAACTCGAGTGCGTAGGATTAGAAGCTTTGCCAGATTATTACATGTGGGAGATCCACTCGAGTGCGCGGATCAGAAGCTTTATCAGATTCTTGCAGGCAGGAGATACACTTGGGTGCGCCGGATCAGACGCTCTATCAACTTTGGATTGAAATGGAGAACTGCGGTCGTGCAATCAGGGAGAGTGGTGGTTACCCGCATCACTTTTGACGCCACTTAGTGAAGATTGGCTTAGGTATACTAGCTCGGGTGAAGACCCAGCTCAAGCATAAAAGAATGGGAGTTATCAACCTACATATTTCAAAGAAAATCGTCGAAGTGGACCAGAAGCTCTACCAGATTCGAACCCGAAGGAAGTGGTTCGGTCAAGCCCGGGAGTGAGGAAGGATTCAGTTCCCATCAAAATGATGTCGTCTGTGGGAAGGTGAGCAAAAAGCATTGAAGAATTCAAATATTGAGGGTTTTGAAGTAAAGGTGTCAACTAGTTCTAATGGTCTTTACATCCATATGCTCAAACAATCGAGCTTAGAAGAATTGCATTCATCAAAGTAGCAAAAGTAGCTCGACAACAACTTTGACTGTGCCCCAGCTACATTTACCTCCTCGCTTGGAGTTTTTATTGACGATGTCTTTATCATTCCTTCTTGTTGTTAAAACGTCATCACTTGTAGTTATATTTTATTCTACATTGTTATGTCTAGCGGTTAGATCTTCTTCAACAGTCTTGATTTACTGTCATTGTGTATGAATGAAGTGTGGGAAGAGAAAATCAAGCATTTGATGTATCCAGGGGAACTCACTTGGGTCAGTCATCCCACCCAAGTTAGTCAACTTACATATGATAATATTCTCTCTCGACCTCTGGACTATGTCAAGTTATCTTATTTGGTGGTGTTAGAGACACGACTATTCGACTATGCAACCACACAGTCATTCTCTCCTAGCTTCCCAATTAGGATCGAGTTATCTTACATGGTGGTGTTGGAGACACTTTGCTGCTCGACCATGTGACCACACCATTCTATCCTAGTTTCTCGGCTAAGATCAAGTTATTTTATTTGATGATGTCAAGAGACACTTTGTTGCTCAACCATGCTGCCACACAGTCATTCTCTCCTAGCTTCTCGACTAGGATAGAGTTATCTTACTTGATGGTGTCAAATATAATTCACTGCTCGGCCATGCGATCACACAACCATTCTATCCTAGTTTCCTAACTAGGACTGAGTTATCTTACTTGATAGTGTTAGACAATTCGCTACTCGACCATTTGACCATCCATCCAGGGTCAAGTCATCTCTCTCGATTACCCATTTTGAATCAAGTTTTTTCTTCTGGACAGTGGTTATGGACTATGCTATGTTATCTCTCCTCAAGCGGATCAAGATTGATTTTCTTATATGCGGTACTCTATTATCCTCAGGATGGGTGGGGATTACTATTTTGCTATTCTGATATAATGTGTTACAATGTGCACATCTTTTACCCCGACTCCGTTGGATCGAGCTCCTCTCCTCGAGTAAATCAAGATCAATTTTTTTTGTATGCTGACATTCTATTATCCCTAGGACGGATAGGATTTTTATGTTCTACTATTCTAGTTATCTTCCAACTTCGCGAGATTGAGTCCCTCATCCTAGACGGATTGGATCCATGTTATGATATTCTGATGTCGAGATAAGTGTTTTGACATGCAAGTATTCTTCTTATTATTCTGTGACTCACAGGATTGAGCCTCTCTCCTCAGGCGAGTCACAATCTATATTTTCGTATTATTTTGATGTTTAGATGTATCTTCACAATCGTGGGATTAAGCTTGTCTCCCCGATTAGAGCAGGATTGGAGTTCGAGTTTATCCTCACAATTGCTTGATTAAGTTTTCCTCCTCGATCGAAGCGGAATTGGAGTTCGGGTGTATCCTGACGATTGTGAGATCAAGCTTTTCAACTTGATTGAGATGAGATTGGAGTTTGTGTGTATCCTCATGACTACGAGATTGAGTTTCTCTCCCCGATTGGGGTGGGTTTAAAGTTTTGGTGTATCCTCATGACTGTGGGATCGAGCTTCTCACTTTGGTCGGGACAGGATTGGAGTTTGGGTGTATCCTCATGACCGTAGGATCGAGCTTTTCACCCCAGTTAGAGTGGGATTGGATTTTGAGTGTATCCTCATGACCGCAAAATCGAGCTTCTCACCCAGGTCGGGTGGGATTGGAGTTTGAGTGTATCCTCACGACTACGGGATCGAGCTTCTCTCCTCAATCGAGGTGAAATTGGAGTTTGGGTATATCCTCATGATCACGGGAATCACGCTTCTCTCCCCAATCGGGGCATGATTGATGTTTGGGTGTATTCTCACAATCGTGGGATTGAGTTTCTCTCCCCGATTGGAACGAGATTATTATTAGGGTGTTCTTTTCATCCCCCGATCTTGCAGGATCAAGCTTCTCTCCTCGAGCACTATATCAATATTGGTGTTTTGGTATTCCTAATCCCCTCGACTCTGGGTTGACATGGATTTTGTAGCAGTTTGGTATTCCTTGTCTCCCTCAAGTCCGAATTGGCATGGCCTTTGTAGCATCTTGGTATTCCTTGTCTCCCCTCAGCTCTCGACTCTGGGTCGATGTGAGCTTTGTAGCGATTTGGTATTCATATTTTCTCCCGACTCCAAGTCGGTACGGACTTTGTAGCAGCTTGATATTCTTATCCTCCCTCAACTCCGGGTCGGTGAGAGCTTTGTAGCAGCTTGGTATTCATATCCTCCCCCGACTTCGAGTAGGTATAGGGTTTGTAGCAATTTGATATTAATATTCTCCCCTGACTCTATGTTGGCCTAGGCTTTGTAGCAGTTTGATATTCATATTGTAAGTTAGTGTAGGCTTTATAGCAGCTTGACATTCATATCCTCCCCTGACTCAAGGTCAGTGCGGACTTTGTAGCAGCTTAGTATTCATATTCTCCTCCGATTATGAGTCGGTGCAAGCTTTGCATTGGCTTGGTATTCTTATTCTCCCCCCAACTCTGGGTTGATGCGGGCCTTGTAGTGGCTTGGTATTTTTAATCTCCTCTCAACTCCAGGTCGGCGAGGGTTTGGTGATGTTCTAGTATTCAATATTCTTACCATCTCCCAACTCTAGGTTGATGCGGGTCTATATTGGTGTTCTAGTACTCTGTTTATTTTCTATGAAAATATCTCCGCTTGGGAACATCCTTAGAAGACTGCACAAACTTGCCTCTTCCTAACTCTAGGTCGGTGAAAATTTGGTGGTGTTCAAGTGTTCTTGTGTTTGATATTCTTATCATTCCTCGACTATGGGTCAACGCGAGTCAACATCGATGTTCTAGTACTTTGCTTATTTTCTATGGGAATATCCCTGCTTGGGAACATCCCGGAAAGATCGCACAAACTTACCTCTTCGCTACCACTAGCCTACAAGTGCATCCCCATATGAGAATGTCCTTTACATATCGACTTAGGTCATATAACATCCCCGCTCAGGAATATCCCTCCCAGATCAAATCTTTCTGATTCATATTTCTAATGGTCTTTGATAGGTAGCAAGTGGAGGTGTCGACATACATTGTTTATGTCTGACCATATCTGTAATCAAGTCTCATCAACTATTCTTTCTTTGGCCTAATTAACTGGGGGAGGTATGTGATGTACCTCGCAATCCCCGCTCGAGCATGTTGGTAATCTGAATTTGGTTCCGTTCAATTTTTGTCAAACAAAAATTTTCGGAGACGGATCCTTTTCAAGTAACCCTCATATTCGATCAACCATGTGCTTGATTGATGCATAAGATCATTGGGCTCTTGTGTTGATATTCAGGATCCATACAAAAGAAAATAATAACAATTATGCAGTGAAATAAAATAATTATAACTTTCTTCTTTGTAGGTTGTGTAGATGATTGTACATACCCAAAGACCTCTTGATCTTCTGCTGTATTTCTCTCATCTTCTTGGACGTTGTGTTGGCAACGATCTTCCAAGATGTCTCCACCCAATTCTTCTTCTTTTCCTCTCTTCCTATCCGATGGCAAGAACTCAAGAAAAAAACTATCTCCTTCTTCCTCTTCCTCTTCTTCTTTCACTTCTTCTCTTCCTATCCTCTTCTCTCTTCTTTGGGCGCCAACCCTATCAAAGGAAAGAATCCTCTCAAGGTGGTGCCACCTAAAGTTAGAAGAAGAAAGAGACTTAAAGAGAAATGGCCAAAGAGGAAAAGAAAAGAAACTCCTTTTCTTCTTCCTCTTCCTCTTCCTCTTCCTCTTCTCCTTCTTCTTCCTCTATACTTGGGCGTTGGCCCCTAGTAAGGAAGGGGAGAAGAGTATGTGTGCTTGGGCGCCAGCCCTAGCACAAGAAGAGGATAAGAAACACCATGGGAGCCGGTCCTAGCAAACAAAAGGGAGGAAAGAGGTGTTGTGGCCAGCCCTAGCAAATAAGGAGGAAAGAAAAATTGTATTGTTTCCCTCTCCCTATCCTCCCCTTTTATAGCTTTGCCATCATAGAAATTTTAGAAAAAAATAACTGAATTATTATAATTTTATTGTATAACAAAATTTATATAATTTTGTTGGATAACAAAATTTTTAATCAAAGTTTTGTTGGATAACAAAACTTAATAAAATTTTGTTGGATAATAAAATTAACATAATTCTTATTTAGAATTAATCCGAATTCTGTTAACTGAATTCTTAATAGAATTCTAAACCGAATTCTGTTAACTGAATTCTTAATAGAATTCTAACAGAATTTTATGGATGGATACGAGACTTTATCCAGAGGCTACAACAGGGACCTAGAGGAGGAATTGGTTTTGGTCTCCTGATGGGCTTGGGCTTCCTGTGTTCTCCCTGAACACCCAACTCAAGTCCATCAATAATAACTCATACCATTAAAGGGTTATTATTAAACTACCGCATCAATCCCATATTATAATATGGGCTCTTTCTTATCATGAGTGCATTAATCTCCCTGTGTTTAAGATATCGCATATGTCCGTCAATTAATTAAATTACTGACAACTCAATTAATTAACTTCTGAATCCAAGAGTAGTACCACTCAACTTTATTATCATGCGGACTAAGTCCACCTGCAGAGTTTATATGATAATTCTTATATATGAGCTCCTCAAGGGGGCATCATTAGCTTAAATATTAAGACACAGTTTTCTTCTATAATCAACAACACACCATATACATAATACTATCTCCCAACTCATCGGCCTATTGATTTAACGAATAAATCTCACTCTTTGATGAATTAAAGAAATACATACTAAGTATATGTGCTTGTTATTATATAGGAATTAAGAGCATGTACATCCATAATAACAGAAGTCTAGTTCGATTATATAGTCAGTATAAATCGAACGACTTCAAACGGTTCTGCTCAATACACACAAAGTGTACTAACGTAATTTAATAGTCAAGATAAACTAATACTAATTACACTACAATCATTCCAATGGTTTGTCCCAGTCCATCTTGGTTGTGAGCTACTATTTATAATTTATAAGGAACCGATAACATGATCTTCTGTGTGACACCACACACCATGTTATCTACAATATAAATTAAGTGGACAACTGCATAACATAAGAAATGTAAATATTTGATCAATGTAATTCTCATTTCATATTATTTCAAAATAGATGTTTATACAAAAAGTGAGGCTTTTAGTATATATCCCAACGGGGCATATATATTCGGGCGGGTTAACGAGAGACGTGACCAGACAGGCATGAGGATAAACCAGGGAACGTTTCACGGCTTGAGAAGTTTACAACTTGGGAAGTTTCGCGACTTGGAAAGTTTTGCGGCTTGAGAAGTTCTCGGCTTGGTAAGTGTTGTGGTTTGAAAACATCCCCTGAATGATATAACGACTAATCTGTTTAGATGAAGAAGAGGCGACCTACCCAATCGGGTAAAAATTAGCCCGAGTACCTTCTCAGATAAATCCTCCCAAGCCCCTTCTATTTATAACTAGCTTACCATGCAAGAACATCCCATTCAAGAACGTTCTTAGCACATCGTCCAAGCTTGGACTTTGACCACTTCCTTATTTTACTTAATCATCCCCACTAATAATTTTCTAATAAGCATTTTAACAGGTGACAATATCCTAAGTATGATTGTAGCAAGAGTTAGCTAAAAGAAGATGACGTCATCTGATCTGTTGCACATTGCCCCACATGTAGGAGAAGGAGAAGGATGTCAACAGGGTCAGCGGATTGGGCACACACCAGGCCTTGTACGGTGAGGAGAGGTTAGTCATGAACCTTCACTTATCATGTCTTGGTCTTAGAATTTGACTTTAACTCGAGATGATAACAGTCCTACCTTTATCCATGTGTGAGATTGACTTCAGCTCACACAGGAGACTAACAACTTAAACATGGGGTAGTCCACGTGGAAATCAACTTTAGCCCTATATAAGGAAAATGATGCCCATCGAAACAAGGTAGCTAACAAGGTAGCTAGCTCTAACTAAAAAATTAGTCACTCGTTGTGAGTAGCTCCAAGTCAAAATAGTAATTGACCCGGTCAACTATTGTTCTTCTTCTTATTCTTTTTGCTAAAATTCTTCTCTAGTAGAAGACATTCCTTCTTTCATATTAAGTCTTTCTCTCAAAGAAGGTGTTCTTTCTTTCAGCTCAAGTCCTTCTCTTGAAGAAGATACTCTTTCTTTCAACTCTATGCTGACATGACCGTAGGAGAGGTCACACCGACTACGTCAACCCCCGTTAATCGATATTGACTCGCAGGTAGGAGACCAGCTAAGTGTGCAAGATTAAAAGCTTTGTTAGATTTTTGCAGACAAGTAACCTGGTTGGGTGCGCAAGATCAAAAGCTTTGTCGGATTTTTACAGACAGGAGATCCACTTAAGTGCGCGAGATTAGATGCTCTGTTGGATTCGAACCAAAACGGAGAACTATAGTAGTGCAGCTAGGGAGAGTGATGGCGACTTGCATCACTTTTGGCATCACTCAGGTGAAGACCAGTTCGGGTGAATACCAACTCAGGCGAATACCAGCTTAGGTGAAGATCGGCTCGAGTGAATACCAACTCAGGTGAATACCAATTCAAGGGAAGACCAATTTGGGTAAAGACCAACTCAGGTGAATTCCAACTTGAGTGAATACTAACTCAGACGAATATCAACTCAAGTGAAGACCCAACTTGGGCACAGAAGAACGGGAATTATTGCCCTGCATATTTCAAAGCAGATCTTTGAAGTGGATCAAAAGCCTTACTGAATTTGAACATGATGAAAGTGGTGCGGTTGAGCTCGAGAGTGAGGAGGAGGATTTGGTCCACATCAGATATTGTAAAATATAATAAATGAGAAGGTCTGATTGGATATGTTCATGAGATTCGAGATTTAGACTTAAACTCATGAAGTAGGAAAGTTGATGGTAAATCAAACTTGAATAAAAAAAAGATGGTTGCGATATTGTTGTCAATTCAAATTCACTCAGACAAAATTAACGACAATAATACTAGTGACAGGGAGATAGATGAACAGAAGCCTGATACAACCAATGGTATGAGTTATGTTAAAATAATTTGGATCAATTGTACTGATACAAAGGAAAATACTAAAGATATCACTGTACTTGATAGAATATTCGTGCGTAATAATCTTCTTATTTTTGCTATTGATCAAAGTAGACAATTAGGGGTTGTTCTCAATGTCAATAAAATAGTTTATTTATTTTCTAATAATGGTCAGTTGATGAAAAACTTATGTAATAAGAGGCAAACCCTTCTCAAAAAAGGCAGATCTGGTGGGGTGAAAGATGACATAGATTTTAAAACCCCATACCAGTATGAAGCATTGGAACTTTTACTTAGATCTGACCCCGATTTCTTGCCTAAAAGGATTGGTTCGGTATGATATATCAAAATTTTCATATAAACTGTATACTGTACTAAAAATTTTGATATAAAAAATATATACCGATATCGTACTTAAAATTCAGTATACAGAAACTTAAGTATACTAGATTTTTGATATGGTATAAATTCCATACCTTCATATAAAAAATTTCAATATAATTTTGATACGGTATTTTAATAATAAAATTTTGATACAATATCGGTACAATACCGTTTATATCAAAATTATAAAAAATTATATTTGTTCAATTGTCCACTAATTAGAAATTTGTTCATTATTTCAATCTATATTGAAATATCAAAAAATATTAAATCTCATATCAATATCGATAATAAAAAGCTTGATATGGTATAATATTATATTGAAATTTTTGGTATACCAATGGAAGTGATGCGGTCGAGCTGAGAGTGAGGAGGAGGATTCGATCTGCATCAGATATTGTAAAATGTAATAAATATGAAGGTATGATTGAATATGTTGATGAGGTTTGAGATTCAGACTTAAACTCACGAAATAGAAAAGTTGATGGCGATTCAAATTCGGACAAAACAGATAATTGTGATATTATTGTCAATTCAGATTCATATTTAAATAAAATTAATGCAAATGATATTGATTACGACAAGACAGATGAACAAAGCTTGATACAGCCAATGGAGGGAGTCATGTTAAAATAATTTAGATCAATAGTACTGATACAAAAGAAAATATCATAGATATCACTATACTTAACAAAAGATTCGTGTGTAATAATCTTATTGTTTTTAAGATTCGCGTGTGATAATCTTATTGTTTTTGCCATTCATTGAAGTGGACAATTAACAATTGTTGTCATTGTCAATAAAATAGTTGATTTAATTATCATAAAAAATTTGTAATAAAAGAGAACTTCAATGGTGGATCGGGTCGTGTCGGATTGAAAGATGACATTGATTTGAAAATCGATAACAGTATGGAACTTTGGAACATTTACTTCAATCCAACTTGATTTCCTGCCTAAGATGGTTGGTTCGATATGATATATCAAAATTTTTATAGGAAATTGTATGTCGTACTGAAAATTTTGGTATAAAAAAATATATACCGATATCATATTTAAAATTCAAGATGTCAAAATTTTGATACAGTATAAATTCCATACCTTCATATCAAAAGTTTCAATATAATTTTGATATGGTATTTTGATACGGTATCGAAGAAATTATAAAAGAAAAAATTATATTTGCTCAATTGTCCACTAATTATAGAATTTATTTGATATTTCGGTATATATCAAAATATCAAAAAATATTAATATATATCCTATCGAAATTTTCGATATAGGGATGTAAGTGGTGCGACCTAGCCTAAGAGTGAAGAGGAGGATCTAGTCCGCATCGAATATTGGAAAATATAATAAATACGAAGGTTTGATTGGATACATTGACGAAGTTCAAGATTCAGACTTACACTCAAGAAGTAGAAAAGTTGATGATGATTTAGACTCGAACAAAAGAGATGGCTACGATATCATTGTCGATTCAAATTCAATTTAGACTCAAACAAAAATAATGACAATGATATTGATGATATCAAAATAGATGAATAGAAGTATGATACAATCAACGGTGGGAGTCATGTTAAAATAATTTAGATTAATGGTACTAATATAAAGAAAAATACCAGAGATGTCACTGTACTTGATAGAAGATTTGTGCATAATAATCTTGTTGTTTATGCTATTGATCGAAGTGGACAATTAGGCGTTGTCAATATCAATAAAATAGTTGATTTATTTTTATAAAAAAATATTTGTAATAAAAGACAATCCCTTTCAAAAAGGCGGATCAGGTTGGGTTGAAAGATGACATCGATTTGAAAAATCGATATCAGTATAGAACATTTAAACTTTTTTATTTGACACGATTTCCTTACTAAGTGGGCTAGTTCAATATGATATATTAAAATTTTCATATGACACTATATATCTATCAAAAATTTTAATATCAAAACTTTAATATACCAGATTTTTAATATGATATAAATTTTATACCCTCGTATAAAAAATTTCAATATAATTTTGATATGGAATAATACAATACCATATATCAAAACTATAAAAGAAAAAAAATTGGATTTGCTCAATTGCCAATTAAATAGAGAATTTGTTGGATATTATTGGAAATGTGAATAGAAATAAGGAAATGGAAAGATGAAAGAAGACTTTCATATGGAGGAGTTTAGTTCTATATTGATAGTTGAGGGACAACTTGAGTTGATTTATAATGTATCACAAGCATAGATGTTGTGAACAAATGCATGGGGAAAGGTTCTCTCTCATGCGTGGGTGCGCAAGGGGTGCAAATCTAGGGTCTCGGATTGCACTAACCGTAAGGCAACTCATATGCGAGCGACTTGCATGCGTCGAATGTACAACCGGTCAAAGCATAATTTGTCCAAAGTAGATCAACCAATATTTTATCATTCCGTTCCATTTTTTGTAACATATAAATTAATGGACGAGTTAATTACCTGGCGTTGAAACGGTCGAGTTTTATTTCTGACGTTTCAAATCAAGTCATTAATCCATTAATTATATTATTAATCTACCATTAATCTCCAATTAATGGGAGATATGTTGTGAGGTTAAGAGAAAGCGATGAGAGACCACAGGCAGAGTCTTCTCGATCCTAGCTTTCCTTTTCCTCTGCTTCCCCAGTGATAGTCTTTGGGTGTAATCAGTTCATCGAGGAACGATCTGTGCTTGATCGTTTCTCCAATCCTATCGTTGTATTCTGGGAAACAGACGTCCGTTGTGACCTCTAAGCACCGCCGAAGGGGATGAATCTGTTTTAAGAAAATTGCGTTGAATGCAGGCCTCAACATCATCCTTTTCGGCCACTCGGCACTCGCCCACTTGGCAATCGGCAGTCGGCCACTCGGCACTCACCAGTCGGCCACTCGGCACTTGCCAGTCGGTCACTCGGCCACTCGGCTCGGCGACAGTCGGCTCTCGACTCGACACTTGGCAGTCGACCACTCGGAAACTCGGCTCTTGGCTCAGTAGTCGACGACTCGACACTTGGCAGTCTCGACTCGGCTCTTGGCTCAGTAGTCGACGACTCGGCCACTCAGCTCTCTCCGACAAAGATTGTCAAACAGATATTTCGATATATTCCAAAATATCAAAAAAATAATAAATCTTATACAAAAGGAGTAGGGTTTATTTTTTAGGGATTACTTCCGAAGGGTATAAAAAGACAAAAGATGTGTAAATATATCAATTAATTAATTAATCAAAATTATACGCCATTTTATTAATTAATTAATTAATCGATCTTTTTCAGCTCAGTGCCAGTCGTGAAGCAATGAAAAGGAGGAGCCATGACACCGAGAAGCTTACGGCAACACGTAACCGAAGAGATCAAATTGGAATCCTTTTAATCCCTCCACATGCGTAATATTCTACTCCTAGTTCTTAACACGCGCTTCTGAATTATATTTTGATTTTACAAGTCGAATAAAAAATCATCTAATTCCATTTTAGAATTACTGAAAAAGCAACATAGTGTTAATAAATTCAAATTAAATCAACTGTGGATTTAAAAACAATTTTTCTTTTTCTTTTTTAAAAAAATATTAGAACCGGATCTGACCAACTATTGTCTTTGACTGATTTATTAGGTGAAGCCCGTCAAAGTGTCCTTTCTCACCCTCATCAACGCACGACTAATTGGACCACAACACGTCAACATTTTCGCAATTCAGTGAACCTAACCGAGATCCATTACATCCTCCCTTGCTACGTGGCGTCCTTTTATTCGGTTGATTTGATTGGGTCGGACAATGATGTGTCTGGAGGACTGAAAGTAAGCCGCAATTCGGGGTTTGGTAAACCCCGAACCTCAAACTTGACGCTACCCTAAACCCCCTCGAGTGGCATGGATGTAAAATGTCAATTTTGAGGGTCATCAAAGTAAAATCCAATTTTTGTACTCGCATCCTGTCGCGGAAGGAAGGCTCGTGCCGACATCTCCTTGTGCTGCTCGTTGAGCTTATCCGAAAATTCTCAATTTGCTCAAAAGTTCATACTCTTTTATCATTTTCTTTTTTTACCCTCACTTTTTTTTTCTTGTTCTATATTTCTTAAAATATTTTTAAAGAATTATGGAATTTATAATATGACCAATAAGAATGGAGATTGAAAGGGGAGTAAATGGCTACCGAGTCATAGAGGTGTTAAAAATTAGATTTGATCTGTCAATATTCGATCCAACTTGAAAAAAATTAAATTATAATTGGAGAATTTTTGGATTTAGATTGAATTAAATTTGAATCGGATTTGAATTGATGTAAATAGGATTTAAGGATTTTTTAAAATTAAATTAAATTTTATTTTTAAAATTAAAAATTTTATATAATATTAATATGATAATAATAAAATATTAAAATAAAAATATCAAAAAATAAAAAAAAGTTTTTTTTAAATTTTTTTTGAATTAATCGAATTATATGAATTCAAATTTAAAATTTCAAATTGAATTGAATTCGGATTTGAATTCGAATTAAATTTTTTTATTAATTTTTTATTTAATAGAATTTGAATCTAATTGATCATCAAATTTGCACACCTATCATATGAGATTGTTAGGGTGACAGATTTTGCTTGGACTCTATCATTCTAATGGTCTCATAGTTATCTGATCACGATTAAGTCAATGGCGTACTAAGGATATTATTTCGGTGAAGTCGGTGGAAAATTTAAATCCTTGTCTTTTTATAATTTTGCTCTATTGTAATAAATTCAATTATTTCTCAAGAGTTATATATATATATATATATATAAAAAAAATTATATATATAAAATTAAAATAATTATATTTTTAAAAATATAATTAAATTGATTATTATGAAATGAAATTAAAATAATATTTTTCGTTCTGTGAGACGGGAGTGGAAAGTGAATTTCACTTTTTCACGCACAGGATAATATTATTAGTTTGTTTCGTACATCTCCTCTCTCTCTATCGCTATAAACCAAAGGCCGAGGCTCCGCTTCTGCTGCTCGCTCTGTAGAACGCTTTTTCGATTTGGTTTCTTCCGTGTTTTTCACGACGGATCGAGGATGTGCGGAGGAGCGATCCTTTCCGGTGTCATTTCAGCTGCGAGGTCCCGGCGCGTGACCAACGCCGACCTCCTGTGGCCGAATCCGAGCACGATCCAGTCTAAGAATGGGAAGAGCGGGCGTCGCCTGGCCGTGGCGGCCGAGGAGACAGAAGAGGACTTCGAGGTCGACTTCCAGGAGTTCGAGGAGGAGTTGGAGGAAGACGACGAGGTCGATGTCGCCGAGGTGAAGAGCTTTGCTTCTCCTTCCAAAGGTTAGCCTCGAACTAGGATTTATTGATTTATCTACTTATTTTTTTGCTGTGTTTTTTGTGAAAAAATGGATCCGAATAAATTTTTTTAAGGTGCCTCGGCTGTTTATTCTTGGGGATGTCTTCATAGATCCACTACCTTCCTTACAGATTTTCATGTTATACTGCGCATCGTGCTGTTCCTTGTAAAAGATTTCATTGGCTTGAAATTTATTTAGGAATTTTGTTTTTGATTGACAAATTTTATTCTTATCTTTGATCTTGCTATTTTTAATGGCTTCAAATCTCGTGATAGTTTCGACAAGCAGAAGTTAATTTTGTTTAATTTAACTTGGTCTCTTCTTCTTTTTAATTCCCATTTGGTAATTTTTTCTTCTCGCCACTGCTGTTTTTATTTAAGATCTGTAATATCCAAATGTCTAGTATGGGAGATTATAGTAGGATTTAAGGCTAAAAAGTGTTTCTTTGTCCAAAAATTGCCCACTTTGTTGAATTTGTTCACGATATAAGTTGAGACTTGAGACCAAATAGAAAGAAAGTTGATTGGTATACAATAAGTTATCAATAACCACCACTCAAGTCCTTATTGTTGCTAATAAGTTTGCCAACTATGTCTTTTCTTTCCATGATTTGTGAAAATTATTTATAAAACAAAAACATAGCTAGGACTTACCTTGTGAGGAGATGCTGTGTCTTTCATATCATCTCATAGTTAGATGTATACATTTTGACCAAAAAAATTAGATGTATAAACAGGTCTAGCCACCCACAGGTGTGTATGAATTGTTGAAGATGATTAAAAGGGCACTTCTTCATAAGACACCAGTTACTGATTTAACCGGGATGATAGTAGATGGGTATCTGACTAGCATAATTTCCAGTTCCTTTCATGGGAAACTTTGATTTTTCTCATGATCCATCAAGAGTTATTAAGAATGACATTCTTTGGTTACCGTCTACACAAGAGATTTGGTCAGCCTTGAGAAAGCAAAAAACATATGGATTACTTTGGACAATATCTCATGCTTTTGGTGTAGTTCCTCTTGGCATAAGATTCTTATTATTTCAATCGGAAAACTTGGTTTATTCTCATCGGCCACTAATAGTTATTAAAAATGACACTCTTTGGTTACCGGTCTACATGAGAGATTTGTTCTGCCTTGAGAAAGCAAAAAATATGAATTATTTTGGACCATCCTCATGCTTTTGGTGTAGTTCTTCTACTCTTTTGTTAAGATGGTGCTTCACTTTTAACTACTTAATATGTATTTCTATTAATCTATTGCCTCCTTTTTGTATGGATACAGATGCACAAATTAATCTGAGAACTCTGAAGTTCGATGGACCTGCTGCCAGGTCTGCTAAAAGGAAGAGAAAGAACCTATACAGAGGAATCCGTCAACGTCCTTGGGGAAAATGGGCAGCTGAAATTAGAGACCCTCGTAAGGGTGTTCGTGTTTGGCTTGGGACATTTAACACTGCTGAAGAAGCTGCAAGAGCCTATGATGTGGAAGCTCGTAGAATCCGTGGTAAGAAAGCCAAGGTGAACTTCCCTGACGAGGCACCAACCACTACTCAAAAGATTTTCATAAATCCAAAAAATGCACCAAAAGCAAGCCCACAAGCAAGTTTCAGCTCTTGCAATTCTTTCACTTACTCAAAAGACGTTCATGAAGATTTCTCTTCAGTTTTGGATATGTTTGAGTTGAAGGATCCCATGAACCAATCTAGGAATCTTAACTCCAATGCTATAAAATTAGCTCCACCAACTCAAGGACCAGGGATGTATATGTACCATGATCAAGCGAGTGAGTCCTTTGGTGGTTCTAGATATGGTTGGGAAGATGAAGTAAAACCTCTTCAATTGGCAACAATGCTTGATCCCACTAAAACTCAATCTGAAAATTTTGCAAGTCTTGAAGATGGCGGTGCAACAAAAAAACTGAAGAATAATTCTGGAGAAGCAGTCCCTGCTGAACAGGACGATGCTCTCAAACTCCCTGAAGAGTTATCTTTTGAGTCAATCATGAAATTCCTGGAGCTGCCTTGTTTGGAGAGCAGTTCAGATGAGTCAATTGACAGCTTCCTGAATTCCAATGTAACTCTGGATGAAGGCGGAGTGAGTCTGTGGAACTTCGATGACTTGCCTGCAATAGCAGGTAGTATTTACTGAGGGACCTTGAAGTAATAGCAAGTGATCTTCTGTAAATAAGGTATACATATGTAAACACCACTTCTTGCTAGTTCAACTGGAAATCATGCTGCTATTGTTTTTAACGATCGAGGTGCCTTGTTATCTTATGTGTGCTCCAGGAACTAGTATTGGTCGAGGATATGGTGAACCAGACATGTTTGGTGTGGTGTTGACCTAAAGTCCCTCTTGTTTCTGCTGGTTTGCTGTAGGTACTGTTATCCCTAGTTTATGTTCTGTTACCATGTGAAGTGTTCTGTTCAATGGTGGATTTCCAATGTTTGTATTGTGGCTAAAACAAATTTTTTTTTAGTACTTTGCATCTGTGTTACCTGTTCTTACGTGCCAAAGATGCCTCTGCATGGTATTGTTCTTAAGTTGTGTTCATTAGTGATTTTTTTTTCTGATAAAAATGGCATGATGAATAAAACTGAAAATTTTTATGACCATTTGTAGTGCATGAAGTTATTTTGATAATTTTAAAATTATAATCGTAGCATTTAAATATTTTTGTTATTTTAATTAGTTTAACTTTTATGGGCATGGCATAATTACTGAATACTATTAAATTATCAAAGAAATAAATTTTTTTTTGAAAAAACTAAACCATGTATGCAATTAAGGTATTGACATATCTTTTATATTTAATGATTAATGTCATAAGTTGATGAAATATTCGATTTCTATTTTAAATTTGTATAGCCGACTTGTATTATAAATTAATTAAACCGCAATTATTAGATTGAGGGGACAACTAATCTTCCTATAACTAATTCTATAATTAAAAGTTCCTTTTTCTACTAATATCTTTTATTCGAAATGTTTTTAATATTAAATTGAAACTACCAAACTTAAATAATATTTTTAACTAAATCTTCAAAAATTAATTCTTGATGCACTTTTTATTTTTAAAATTTTGCAAATTTTAATTAATAAATATTTTCTGTTTTTCATAATGTTAAAAGCGGTTCCTATATTAAAACTTGTTTTAAAAATTAAAATTAAACAATTCCTCAAGTTCTTGCCTCCCAACGTTACCCGGCTGAGGAGGCTTCCAACAGAAGCGGGGTCCTCTTAGTCGGTCAAATCACGAGGCAGATAATTGGACTGGTAGAGGTCAAATAGTATACGAATTAAACGAGAGTCGACCACGAGGCTGGGGCCCGCCGGTTGGTCCGGCCATCTTCGTTGACCAGCAGAAGAAGCTTCCAGATGATCTAGGCGAAAAAATATCTCGTGTCTTACGATCTCAGCCGTAGATCTTCTTTTCGTCGGGGTCCACTACACCGTTGGATTTCAATGCCCAGTTCGTGGTGATGATAAGGCGATGCGGTAAGATTACCTCGGGTGTTGCTTGAAAAGAATGGCTATAAAGATTTGGAAAAGGTGATGGAGGCGGCTTCTGGAGAGTTCTCTCGGGGAGGCGCAGGCCGACTCGCGGAGGCGGAGGAGCTTGTGCAGGGTTTCTTCTACGGAACTCCCACTGCATTTGCATCTCGCCTCCTTTATCCATCTCTCTCACGCGGAATCCATCGTGGTTGCTTGCGGGGTTTCGCTTCGATTCGGCGCGTACCGGAACTGTGATCTCTTCTGCGTTGCTCTAGGCCGAGCGGCGTCGTCGTTTATGGTATCTTATCTGCGGAAGCGTGTCTACAATGGCCGGGAAAGAGGACAAGACCGGAGATTTCTACGAGGTTTTGGGGCTCAGGAAGGAGTGCACCGAAGCTGAACTAAAGGGCGCCTACAAGAAGCTCGCAATGGTGCGTTTCCGGAATCATATTCTCTTTTTTTCGCTTTCGAGCCTTGATTGGGAGAGCAGAAGAGAACATAGGGTTGTGTAGGGTGAACTGATCCGATTGAATGTAGGAGAAATATCAAGGCTTTGTTTGCTCATCTTGTTTTATTGGGTTTTGGCATTCGGACACATGGGGTTCTTTCTTTCATCATTGTTTGACTGTCTTTATTTCGTTTTTCTTAAACGATCTTTGATTTCCGTCAGGGCTAGCTAGTTTTACCATAAAAGATTGATCTTTTACGAGTTAAAGAAACCTTAACCTCTCCCTTTGACGTGTGTTCATCTTTCGTATCAAATGGGTGACAGAAATGGCATCCGGATAAGTGCTCAGCGTCAGGGAACACCCAGAGCATGGGGGAAGCTAAAGAAAAGTTTCAGGAAATCCAGACGGCTTACTCTGGTTTATTTCCTCCACTTCTCTCAATCTCATCTCTTCTCTTACTGGAAACTTCGTACAATATTGTACAACAGTTCTTTCTTTGTCGAATTATAAAATTTATCTACGTTTTTGTCTCGTGAAAAGATATGGGTCATTCGATTTCCATTTTGATCAGTTCTCTCGGACACAAACAAGCGATTCCTCTATGATGTCGGCGTCTACGACAAGGACGATGACAATGACGAAAAAGTACGTACACAATGGTAACAGTGATCTTTCTTAAGACTCTTAATAGATAATTAACTAGTTAATGAAATTTTTTCTTACAGTTCTTTTGCAATTAATATTATTTACAATGCAGGGGATGGGAGATTTTCTTGGGGAGATAACCCAGATTATGAACCAAACCAAACATGTAGTAAGATCATTTCGTTATGTTTCTTGCTCTAATTACATATCAGTTGAGGTGCTGATACCTGCTAGAATGCTTGCGACCAGTGTGATGAAATCTGGAATGTGTAAATGGTCAGGAGGGTGATCACGATAGCTTTGAGAAGCTGCAGCATATGTTCGTGGAGATGTTCCAGGGTGACCTGGATTCCGGGTTTTGTGGTCCATGGACTTGTTCAACTAATGATCATTCTAGGTCATCTTCAGGACCGCAGTTCGGCAATGGCGGTAGCAATGGGGGCAACAAGCGGAGTAACACCGACATGAACTCAGAAAAGGCAAATTTGGATGGATTGGAATATGCTGCCTCTAGCTTCTCCATCGGGGTGAGTCTTCAGTAGCTTGACTCATGTTTTACTTACCCTCCATGAACTAGATAGATGTTGCTTATCTCACCCATTCTTTGGTTGGAATCATTATTTTAAATAATCCAAATAAAGAAAATGCACTAGATCATAATTGGGAATATAATAATCCCCTTTTTATTTACGAAAAGGGAAAATAAGACAACTCTAAATTATAAAATGATAAAAATCTAATTTAAAATTTAATTACAAGTGTGTCATTCTCAAATAATTTCTCCTTGTCAATTTTTTTTCTTCCTTTTCCTCTTTGCATTGCACTTGCCCAAAGATTATCCATGCTTTTTATGGTGACAAATTTAATCGACTAGAGTTGAAAGCGCATGGGAATATTTGATGCAATTAGTAGTAATTTAAAGCACTTAAGTACTGCTAGTATTAGTCTTGTGAAAGTTGGAAATCATGTAGCTGATCCAAACAGTTGGAACTAGCATGGCTTAACTATGATTAGCCTATGTTAGTATGCCATCTTAAATTGTTCAAATTTTGCAACATTCTTATATTGTGGAGCATGATCAAAATGATTTATATACTAAACAATACAATATGAGAAAATATAATGAGCAATTAAATATTATGAAACATACCATTATGTGAAACTGAAACCCTATCTAGGATCAAAACAATGAGGTAATAAACTGGAGTTCCACAAGATTCTAGTCAAATATCCCACTTGGGACTTCCACTGCCTGCGCCAATTTCCTTTGCTGAATTGTGAGGTCTAAGGTTCATTTTGCAATTTTAACAATGATTTCATGTTGAAAATGGTGATATGTTAATAGAGACAGAGATATCGCTGTTTCTGTAATTTTTCATTAGCAATGTTTCTATTATTTCAAAATGGGCGACTGTCTATTGAAATACCCGTCCATCCTCATTTTGTAACCGTATCTTGAAGCAATGCATATGTTTTTACTTGTTACTGATTGTGTGCGCTTCATATTGGCAGTTGAGTGATGGAGGACAGTCATCAAAAGGAAAAGGCAATTTTAATAATAATAATAGCAAGAGAAGGACAGGAAGAAAGCAAAAGGTTTCTGCCAAACATGATTTCTCATCCTGATGCCGATGTCTCAGCTTAGAAATTCTGGTTCAGCGTTCCTTTTCGCTTTTTCTTGAGTGAATTATCCCATCTCTTTCTTCTTCTAGGTGTGGCAACGAACTTCTGCCAGTGGAACCTTTAACCTAAATAAACTCTGGTCGATCTCTCTTATGTTTGTTGATTGCTTTTATGCGTACTGCTACTCATTTCTCAATCTTGGCGAAGAAATACCTATGAGCAATTCTAAACTGTCAGCTTGGTGGTTGTTTTGTTCATACAAGTTGCATTAATCTCAGTACATCATACTAAATCTCATCCTCATGTGAATTATCCTCAAAATTTGGAAACCATTACCAGGCTCAGTCTGCACGGCTTCTACCACAAAATATTTGTCAAGTCGGCCTTACTGTTTAGAGGATTCGGTTTATGTCTACATCTATGAAGGCAAGTTGCTATTGCTATTTCGTTTGCACAAAAAAAAAAAAAGAGTTTATTTGAACCTGAACAATTTCTTTGCTAGGATTTTTTTATTGTATTAGGATTAACAAGTTCTGATGATAATATTGTATATCATTTGCACTGATTAGGCAAAAGAATTTGGTGTGGTTGGTCACATTCTTGATTGCAAGGACCCATAAGGATCTCTTTAGATATACAATCTTTGAGGAATCATCAGACCACAGAAATGGTGCCTAAACAGCTTGTCAGAACTTGTGGCAAAGGTGCTTTATATTTCTTTCTACACAGGACCACAGCACAGAATACGGATGGGTTGCTCTGGCGCTACTCTCTGGTCCCTCAGTAATTGGAAAGTGACAGACGGTCGATTGGAACCGTGCAAAGAGGATGCTTGCTGGTAGATATCAGAAAACACAATAGTTGTCTGTTTGTCTTTCACCATCAGAATTTTTATATTTATATCTTATTGCATTGAAAATTTTTATGAAGTAATGCGTATGTTGCCATAGTTAAAATTTTTATGACCTTTGCTTCAAACCGGCGGTCAATTTGATTCGTCTTTAATGAGTCTTGGATGTATGGACCCGTTTACTGTTATTTTGTTTTGTCTTGTAGTGTACATGGAATTGACGTTTGGACCCACATTTGCTTTTTGGAGCTAAGTGGTCAATTCGTCACGGGAAAAGCTTCTTCAAGTGTAAAATGAGGGCAAATAGGGAGGTTGGAGGGATCTTAAAAGTGCCTTTATTAAAGCCTCTTTTAGCCCTTGTCCAACCCTATAGGCCTGTATAAAATTCACTTGAACCTCCTACTTGGATCATATTTCGTCTAATTAATTTTGAAGATAGATGATTGTTTTTTGGTTGGGAGTTATCATTGATAATTTTGATTATTGATTCAAAGTATTTAGGATTAAATTAAAAATGATATAGTAAATATTAAATTAGATTATAATATTATTTAAGATTAAATCAAGCATTATATTTTATTTCTCATAATTTCGATTATATGATTATGTGAGATTTAAATCAAACACATCTGTAAAGATTGATTTTTTAATCTGACCATCTATTTTCTTCTCCTAAGAACTTTATCAGTGATATCATATACTTGAGGCAATTCATTTTTGCATTTATATATTTACTCTCGAAGGACCTTAGCAACTCCTAAAGAGGATCCTCAAGTTTTTTTTTTATTTCAAATGAGATTTCCTCTCATATTGACTAGACAAAAATTCATCCATTTTCTTCCTCTTTCTTTCTGCTGCTGCTGTGCTGTCTACTTGTCTTCATCCGCTCTGCAGTGTTGCCACTCTTAGTCTCCCTCTGCATCTCTCTGTTGGAACTTAGGAACTCGGAATCTGAAGGAAGATAAGACCTGTAGAGGAAGTGAGAAGATGATGATATCGTATAAAGGAATCAACTTAGGTTTTTTGTTTGTTTGTTTGTTTGAGAAAGGAGGAATGTTGATGAGCTAGCTCATCAGTGCACTAGAGTTGCTAGTTTTCTGAAGATGACTTAAAAATACCAACATGGAAACAAATGAAAATTCTCAAAGCATACTCTCAGTTTATCCTTCCAAATCTTCTTCAGCATGGAAAATCCTTCCTATTTCACTGGAGTTCTGGCTAGTACAATACTGAAGTCTCAATGGAAGAATGACAGACAATAACCATGGTTTGTGAACTGATTTTAGCAGCACAAGTGTCCTAAGTGAGATTTGAATCGTTATTGCTTAGGAAGTCCGTCTCGTCTTTTACCATGACATCATAATTCTAAAGGTGCACGAGACCCTTGCGCGATGCTCAAGTCCTTGAGAAAACAGTAAAAGCCAAGTATAAGACATAGACAATCCAGTCCCAACAGAATCACAATACAACATCAGTTTTTCACTTTTTGCGAGTATATAACACAATCGAACCATCAATCCAGCTAATTACAACAGCTTAGTGTCTAGAAACAAAAAACTACATAATCGAAATGTGTGCAAACTCTCCAGTAGATTAAACTTAGTAGCCAGCTTATACATGAACCAATTTAAAAATATTAATAACCATGTCATAAATTCTGAAAATAAATTCCATGTGCATGCACGTTTCCATCAAACTTATTGAAACTTGTCTATCCATCTATTCAAAAATCTAAAGCTATGATTTTGACAATGTCAATTGTAAGGAGAAAAAGAAAAACAACACTCTACGATTCAAAAATAAACTGAAAGCTTTTTCTCTATCTTGTCTTGCACTGCTGAACATTTTTGCAACAACTTGGTTAAATGCTCATCCAACTTAGGAAGAGGAATTTCAACTGGTAATCTATATTTGTGAACCCCTACTACATTGTTAGGCTTTTCAGCATCATCATGTTGATGCCCTGTAGGAGCCAAAATAGAAGCTGTGGGCTCATTAGCCATTAAAGATGAAGTTGAAGGCTTGGCAGGTGGAATAGGTCGCTCTGGAAGTGGAATATTGCAGCTAATCTCGACTATCTCATTGAAAGAAGGTTTTGATGTTAAAAGATGCATTGGATGAACTCCTGAAACACCTGAACTTGAAGACAGATTGGCAGTGATGCCATGAGGATACTCAACGGCAAAAAGGTTGTCTTCATTCTGCACCAACAAATATGCCACTGAGCAAGCCATATCTTTCAGACTCATTAATCGCCAATTCTGGATCCTCCTGAATATTATAGACCACCTTGGAATGACATAGTAACAAGAGCCACAAAGCTCAATCTCAGCACTAGTCTGAACCATTATTCCAGCCTCTCTAGCAGCTACTTCAGGGCTCAACATGTGACAAGTTTTGCTCATGTAGCTTTCCAGACATTCTTCAAGAGCCAATTTTTGGCGATGGATCTCTAGGCTCGTATGAGAACTTTGCTTCAGCCAGGAAATGTCATTAAAAAATTCTGGTAACTTACAAGCATTTATAGCACTGGTGAGTCCTTGAATTCGTACAGGTGAACTCCAGCCAATGCTTGGTAAGAAGGTATTTACAAAACATCGTTCGTAGCTCAGATTCTCAAGGAGATCAACCTCAGGACATGGCCAATTATGCCTATTCAAGGAAGCAGCTCTTGCAATTTCCTCTACCAATTTGTCCAATGCTGCATTGAAAACTGAGATAAAATGGTTTGGACCAAAGTTAGAGGCATTAGCATTTCCTAGGATCTCTGCGTAAGATAACAAATATTGCAGGACAACTTCTCGTGTATTTATTAGATTAACAGTAGGTTGCTTGGGTGAATTCTTAGCTAACCACAGGAGACCCTCTCTCAGTTTATCATCCTGGAAAAAACCAGTCTGTTTCTCTTTGGGGAGGCTATAGCATATGAATATAACTGAAAATAAAGACACCCTTGTCATATCAGCATCATGAAGGCCAAGCTTCTGCATTATTGTGACTGAAGGGTCAGAGATTCCTTGGTCATACACATCACCACTTACTATCAAAAGGGGTATGTTGGATCCAGATGGTATGCATGCTATAGCATTATGAAGCCACACTCTTTGCATTTCCCATGGAATACTCTCTGATACATGGAAAATGATTGAAGTAGCCCCATCAACAATATAATCTTTAGCAAGTATATTATAATCATCACAATTGACCTCGCGAACTACAGTTAAGCAGCAGTTGTTGCAAGAATTAAATTGGTTGTTAAACCAACTCCTCCATATTGACAAATGCGGCACAGAAACCACTGGTTTGCTATTTTGGTTAGTAGAACCCATAACTTTTGAGAGTAACCATCTTGAAGAGGCACCGTTAGATTGCCCCATCATGTGCAATGGCTGGACAAGTACAATAAGCTTCCAGCAAAGACATCTAGCATTGGGATTTCTTGAACTTAATATTGGTGCAACCAATTCTGAAACATTAATAGTTGACCATGATTTATCTTGTTTCCCATATCTCTCTCTTGCAGCAAAATCAATGTTAAGCCCACTGCCAGCGAGACTTGGAAGCTGATTAATCTAACAAATTTAACAATTAAATCAATCATCAAAAAGCTTGCCAAATTCAGAGATTAAGTCAGAATTACTCACAGTTTTAGATTGTTGAATAGGTGGACCCAGAAATAGAGAATTAAATGCAGAATTTGCTAGCATAACTTTTTGCTCACGTGTTTCTCTCCTTTTAGTTGCTTGATGCTTCCATTTTCTGATTATTAACCAAAGCAGGAGAAAAAACAATATGAAATTAAGAAACTTATGTGAGTTCCTAATAGTGTGGTAAGAGAAGTAAAGAACCTCAAGATCAACTTAAGTTTCACTCGAATTTCTCTCCTTTTCCTTGCTTGTTGCTTCCATTTCCTGATTATCATCCAAAGGAGGGGGCAACCAGAAAAGAACAATGAGCAGTAATGTAAGTTCTCAATAGTGAAATTTCAGAATTCATAATGCTGTAAAAAAAGCAAATGAAGAACCTCAAAATAAGTCTCAGCTTCTCATTTGCAGCTTGATTCGTCTGGTAAGGCATTAGCAATTCATCTTTTTTTTCTGGTTCTCTATTTATAACTGGATGAAATTGTGAACTAGAGGTGACCTTGTTGACTATAGAACTTATAGGTACTATGTTCCTGACAGAAGTCACATCTGGAATGGGCAAACGCTTATAATTCAGGAGTGGATCTCCTTGATGGAAAGCCTGGGAACCATTGGCAAACATTTTGACCGGAGAGACCACGGTTTGAGTCATAGGAACTGTCTCCTGGCGATGGACAGCCTCCTTGCTAAGCATAGGAACAGCTGCACATGGTATCCAATCACCAACTCCAGATTGAAATGAACCACTTACACTATGATTGTGTGAGAATGTATTTGATTCTGCTTCAACCATTTTTTCATCATTAATTTGCACATCAAGGGACTTTCTTGGGTCAGTAATGGCCCCAAGAGCAGTAAAAGCATCTTGGTCTTGAATTGTGTCTTTGCTTCTATTCTTCAAAGTATCTACTTCAGAAGCATCACCTCTTTGTTCAAACATCTCCAACTCCATAGATATAGTTTGTCTTTTCTCAGCCACAGGGAAGATAATGGGACTAGAACAAATATCATGAACAACCCTCTCTGATTTCTTGAGGAGCACAAACTGTGAACGTTTTGTAGGGAAATCCTCTTCACTGTTAAGAAAAGGCCCTCCCTTCACCATATAGGTTTCCTCGAATTCCTTTAATTCAAATCCATGATGTTTTAAAAAATTTTCCACATCCTCTCCCTAAGAATCAGAGACCAATTAAATAACAGCATTTGGACAAGCAAAATAGGAAAGTTACTTGACCAAAACAAACAAATTTTCACATACCTCCAAGCCCAGCCATCTTATAACATCTGCAACAGGGATTCCTTGGTTATTTGGAAGACTACTGTGTAGAGAAGCAAGTGCCTTTTTTCTTATCTGGAAAAAGGAGCTCTATTTAAGCTCTCATCAAACCATAACAATGTGTATATGGAGAGTAACTCAACCAGTCTAATCATTCAAATAACATCAACCACATGGGCAGGGAATTCCTCTCAGTAGAGATCTTTGAAAAATAAAAATAAAAATGTCAGGCACAAAACACAGCAGGCTTCTTTCGCTAATTGCACTAGATTGAATTTGTAGAAGAAATGTTTGCTTTTGTTTTGAGTTCTAGCACTCAGGTTTTCAATATAGATGTCGACCAAAAAAAAAATCAAAGTGGCAAATCTTTTGACTTGATCTTTAATTTACTCACATTAGATTGATCGGATATAGATGTTACATGCAACCTACCACCTCAAGGGAGCAATCACTGATAACGATTTTTAGTCATCACCTCTCCTCCATTTTCACAGCGTAGGATAGAAAAATAACAATCAACACAGGAGATGTGTGAAGAATCACAACTCATATATGCAAGGATTATGCAGGAAAAAAGGGGCCAAATGGCAAATTAACTTTTAGTCAATGATTTTCACCATTTGACTAGACTTCTACCATATTAATATGAGAATTTATGGGTTCATTTATATTCCCAATTTCTGGTATCAAGTTATTTATTGGAAGCTCGAAAACTAGAAGTATGTTAATGATACAAACATGCAACACTTTCTAAGAATGTATATGAAAGAATTTTTTGAAAGAAGAAAGAAGGCACACCTTAGTAAAGTGAGCATGCATCAAGCATGCCTGTAGGTAAGTTGCTTTTCGTGCGAGATGAAAGAAGTTAATATAATTACCCATTTTACAAGCTCTGGAAACGAAAGCTTCTTTGTTATAATTGCTATTAAAAAATAAAACCAATATAAGCCAGTAAAAATTCTGGGTAAAAGTACCTTGCTACATTTCGGGCAAACAAAATTTCTGAAGAACGTCTAATTTCAGGAGTCATCTTAGCAAGATCACGTGTCAGTTCCATAGGATCCACCTGTGTATTTATACATGTATCATGTATGATAAAAATAACCTCTCCATATAAAAAATAAAAAGCAGATAGCAATATGACTTACTTTGTATCCTGGATGCTTATCTACTTTGAGGAGTGCATAATAACCACGAAACTCCTTTTCAGTTGACACACTAATTCCTTTCTTTCTATGATCATCATACATATGAAATAACTCAACAGATGTCTTATTCATCTGCTCAATGTTTAGATGCGCATCAAACCCCTGGGAAAACCCCTCCCCTTTACTGTATTCACACAGCTCATGCATAGCAATAATATGGAGTCTAATCTGGTGCGAAAGAGAGTCATTTGATCATGTGAAGAGAATAGCTTAAGGGTAAAGGATTAACATCTCAGAAAGTATTGTACCATTTGCTCAAGCATGAATATTGCCTGTTCATTGAAAATATGCTGCATCCTGAGGTCCATCCTTATTGCTCGCATCCGATCCCACAAAAAATTGTAAATATTCAAAAAATCCTCATCATACGGCTGATTCAACAAACTTAGTAGATAATCAATTGTTTTCTGCAGGACTGGCATAGGCCTAATTAGGTTGGCATCACGCTCTGCTGTCCTGGTGTACTGCAGGAAACAAAGTAAAAAAATTGTCTTGTCATTTGAAATGAAAGATCATTTCAAAGTCCATTCTATCAGGCTAAGACAACAATGACTCAGTCAACCACCTTCTTTACAGCAAGATACTTGCTAGTTTGGTTTCTCTCTCCATCAAGTCTTTCGTAGCTATCAAGATCCCCTTTCCTCTCACGTTCCGCCCTCTCCGATTCTGAGACATTTAAATCACTTCATGAAGATGAACTTTTTTTTTTTGCATTTTAAATATTTTTTAGCCTTCATATGGCAGGAAGAGTATTTTAATATTTGCCAAAACTTCTAAAACTCCCAGGAGACATGCGTAAAGTTTCAAGTTAGCAGTTCATAGACCTGGACACATATCGGGGCACAGTCCCACCACTGCTGCAGATGATTCTAATCCTTCAGACTGAAGTAGACTATCTCCTCTGCTTGATGATCCTGTTTGCTCAAAAAATTTATGAGTGTCCATGTCCAAAGAAGTATGGTGAAGTTTACTTTCTGAACTCTGATCCTTTGATTTCACCCGATTTTCTGTAGGTTGGCTTAGTTCCACTCCGAAGCGGGCCAACCGTCTTGCCTTTGCTTGAATTTCTCTGCACATGAAGGCTAAAATCAGAAAAAGTAAATGAATTTGTACAATCACACATGCATCTCTAGCCCATAAATCCAAAAAGAAAAAAAAAAGAATTATATTGACACCTATCAGAGTCATGTTGATGAGAAGATGAACTTAAAACTGAAGCAGAAGGCTGATTGGGAGACCTATCCCTTTTGTATGATCTTGACTGAGGATGGTTGGCTGAAACATCCTCTCCATTATCATACAGGTAAGAATCATCAACAAGTTTAAACCTTCTTTGAGGCATTGAGAAATTTTCTGTAGTCTGGTCCTCTGAAACCAGCAGGTTTTCTGTTGGTTGTCTTGGCTCAACTCTGAACGAGGTCAATTGTCTTGTCTTTGCTTGAACTTCTCTGCACAGAAAACTAAATCAGAATATAGAAATGAGTTGCACCACAAGTGGGCATGCAACTCTGCCAAATAAAGCATAAAAGCCAAATAGAACACTAGAGATACCTCCTAGAGTCAGGTTGGGCAGAAGATGAGCCTAAATCAGAAGTGGATGGCTGATTGGGAGACCTGATCCTTTTGAGCACTTTAGAATGAGTATGCCTTGTTGAACCATCGTTTCCATTATCATACACATCAGAGTAATCAACAATTTTTGACCTCCCGTGTGCCATTGAATCAGTGTAATAAACAGGAGAATTTCTGGGACTGCAAAGTCCAGGAGTGGATATGTTGGGTGTGAAATGCATTCAAAACATCCATGAACGAGTCCAAAAAATCAAATGAAACAAACAGTCAGAACTACTGAAAAACAGTAAATATCAACAAAAGAGAACTACTACCTAAATATTAACCTACATATAAGTATAGAACCAAGTTGACCATTGATTGGTCAATGCATCTTATTAAGCTTAACTAACTAGTTTCATTATCATTTTCCAGCATTGTCCATGAATTCACTTAAAATATGTTTTTATTTTATTACACATTCATGACACCAAATAGACAAATCTTTACTCCAACCAATTTAGACAGCAATTTATTGTTTCAATAAACTTGGTTACTCTGTCTGGGAAATCCTTTTAGTAACAGAAAGCCTTTTTACTTGGGAATCCTTGAATAATGATCTAAGGCAGAAGAATGGTGAGATATGCTGTGCAGTTTTTACAAGGAGCATAAGACTTTTGATTCAAGCATCTAAATAAAATGAATTTTTAAAACTTTGGTTGCAGCAATTCCAAAAACCTGTTCATAAATTCCATATGTTATTCAGTCCATGAAACATAATACATTTTTCTACTGAAACATAAAGATAAACTCCACATGCTTTCAATTATCCTTCAATCTAAAACAAGAGGCCCATAAAAAAATTTTGTTGGTAAAGCACCTAATTCAGTGAAGAAAAACATGCTATCTTATTGTACAGTGTAAATTTGGAAATAGTTATTGACAAGAACCTTTAAAAAATTCTAACAGTAATATTATTTTTTAAAAAATAAAAAACGGTTTTATCTTTCAAGGGCATAAACAAGTAGAATTCTAAGATGAATGCTAATTCATGAACAGTAAATCCCAGCGTCCCACTATAGATGTATGGCTTGAACACTAAAAGGGATACTTATCCAGGCTTGCAGCTAGGTTTAGCAGCTTCCATCAATTTCCAGTAAATAATTTTCAAGAGGAGATTCCATAGCACCATCTTCCTAAAACAAATGGCCTTCTACATAGAACATGGTAACCTCAAATCCTAGAACACTTAAATTTACCAAATGAAAAAAAAAAAAAATTCTAAGCCAAAACTAGAGCCGTGAATGAAATTTTGGATTTTACCTATGTGTTGGAGAAGGTACTTTTGTCTTCTGTGGTGATGGCTGCAACCAATTCACTTGGTCAGAGGCAGCTCGTCTCTTCTCGTGGGAAATATCAGGTTGTGGAGCGGTCGGGAGGGAGGCACTCTGCTTGACTCTTTGAAACACCATTGTCTAGGAGAAGGAAAGGAGCAATAATGCCTGCAGAAGTATTTGATTTACTTAGAAGAAACCTTAACTATGATACGTTTGCATAAACTGCCAGAAAAACTGAGAGAACTCGGATAGCCACAAAGGGCTAGCTCGACTGACCTAACTGTCCGATGCAGTCAGTCCTCGATTTCCTCTCCGCTGGCTCAGAATTCGGAGGGGAGCGACGGCCCTCGGCGCTTCCACAAAACCCCTGCGCTCTTGTCACCGCCACCTCGTGGAGAGGCACGCCGTATCAGACGCTCAGCCCTCCACCGCTCTAGCTCTCTCTTCTTCTCTAGGCGCAGGAAATTGAAGGCAGGAATCAGAAACCCTAGCGCCCCTCCTCCGGCGAAAAGTCTCAGCTCCGATGTGCCCCTCACGCAAACGCAAGATCAGTTGCCTCACAGTATGCAGCACTTGGCCATGCCTCTCAATCGGACCAGGCTAAGCTGCCCATCCAAACTTGTAGATATTCCAAGCGACTAGGGAGGTTCTTGGGCTGAGAGTTTGCTGTTCCGCCGGGCCGACCGACACGGCACCGGATTCGGCAAGAAACCAACAGATAAGAGAGAGGGTAGGAGGAGAGGAGGCTTACGGGGGACGGTGGCGGTGGGCCGACTAGGGATGGGTGGTGAGTGGCGGGCCGCGGGTGGGTGCTGCGGGAGGGGCAGCGAGGTGTGGCTAAGGGCGGGCGCTACGGGAGGGGTGCAAGCGTGGCGGAAGGCGGGGGCTGGCGGGTGGCGGCGGGTGGCGGGTGGCGGCGGGTGGCGGGTGGCGACTGCGAGCTGGTGGCTGCGGGAGAGGGTTACGGCTCGCGAAAGGAAGAGAAGAACATAAAAAGGATGGGAGTTATATAATAATCTTTAATTTTTAAAAATAACAATTAAATACTTAATCAAAATACAGGTAAAAAAATTATTTTAGAGAATGATGAAAAAACTAATGTGGCAGCAAAAGATACTTTTCTACTTGATCACCTTGAATCTGACTCGATTTTTAACCGAGGAACCTCCCAAATCTGCTAAGGATGCTATTGTAGTGGAGGTATAGAATCATTCCGATTTTTTATGCCAAAATTACATTTTCAACTACCTTGCTGACTCATTGTATGCTGTGTAGCATGATGAAAATGACTAAGAAGCTGTGGGGGAGTCCTTGGATAAGAAATATAAGACAGAGGATGCGAGGGCCAAAAAGTTCATCATGGATTGATTCTAGAAGATGGTGATCAGCCAAGTCTAGGAGCTTCAAGTGATCTTGCACGAAATTCACTCGAAAGACATGATTCTTAGTGAAACCTTCAAGGTGGTTGCTATCATTGAGAAGTTGTCTCCCAACTTGAAGAACTTCAAGAACTACCTAAAGCATAACCAAAAGGAGATAAATGTGGAAGAACTTGTTGTTAGACTTCGCATTGAGGAAGACAACAAGAGTTCCAAGAGAAAAATATTCTTTTAAACTATTGTTAAAGTCAACGTGGTCAAACACAGTCAAAGCTCGAAACAGAATAATCATAAATTTTCCAAAATGGGACCTAGAGGAGGCATAAGCAAGAAAAAATTCTCTGGAAAATAATTCAGCAGTGACCGAGTCGTTCACAAATATTCAGAGTGTATAAAGTCGAAGAAGAAGTAGGAGGCCAACCTGAATGATAAAAAATGGATGACCACTACGTCGTGCTCTCCAAGCTAAACCTAGTGGGTTCAAACCTGCAATAATGGTGGATTGATACCGATGTCACTAGACATGTGTGCTGCAATAAGCTAAGGAACTACTCTACAATTTCGAAGAAGTCGATGGGGACAAGTTGTTCATGGGGAACTTAGCAACTTCGGACATCAAGGGCTAAGGGAAAGTGGTGTTGAAAATGACCTCGGACAAAGAGCTAATTCTAAACAATGTATTGTATGTTCCATAGATTTGAAAGAATCTGGTGTCCCGATTGCTTTTGAGCAAGCATGACTTCCATATTATTTTTGAGTCGAATATGATTGTAATGTCCAAGAATGGGATATTTGTAGGAAAGGATTATATAACTGATGGTTGTTTAAGCTTAATGTAATGACCATTAAACCCATAGTCAATAAGCATGAAAGTTCTTTCACTTATATGTTTGAGTCTTTGTGTTTGTAACATGGTAAACTAAGACATGTTAATTATGATATGCTACGTAGATTAATTAATATGTACAATATATCTACATTTCACCTTGACCTAAAATTCAAGTGTGAGACTTGTGTTGAAACAAAAATAACAAGGTCATCCTTTCAGCATGTTGATAGAAGCAATTAACCACTCAGCCTAATCCATATCGACATGTGCAATCCAAAGGGTACACTAATACATGGTGGGAATAAGTACTTCATCATTTTGTCGATGATAACATAAAAATTATTATATATATATATATATATTCTCTAGCCTAGAAAAATTTATTCTCTAGAGAAATTTATTCTCTATAAAAATGAGCTTAAAACCCAATTTAATAGAAAGATTAAGATGATTGAGACGGTGAATATGCATCACCATTCGCTAAGTTATATTATGAACACGAGATCATACACAAAATAATAGCTCTCTATATTTCTCAGTAAAATAGTGTTGTTGAGTGAAAGAATCATACTTTGAAAGAGATAACAAATGCTCTTTTATTGAGCTTTAGACTACCAGATCACATGTGGAGGAAAACTGTGTTAACAACTAATTATCTTTTAAATAAGGTACTTTGAAAGAAAATAGATAAGAGATCTTATGAGTTATGGAACAGAAGACAACCATCCTATGAATACTTACAAGTGTGGGGATGTTTGGCCAAAGTTTGGGTATCTAATTTGAAAAGGATCAAGAGAGAATAAAAAATTATTAATTACATATTTATTGAATATGTTCATAACAACAATGTCTATAGGTTTCTTATATATGAATCTCAAATACCGGAGATATATAAGAACTCGATTATCGAATCAAGAAATGTCTTGTTATTCAAACATGTGTTTTCATATATGACCAAAGAGGATGCTAACCCTTAAAATGGACATACGAAGAAGATGATGAACCAATTGAGATTGAGTTCAAAATAAGTAAAAGAGCTTGGCTGGAAAAATCTTTCGGAATGGATTTTATCACTTTCATGTTGGAAAGTGATAAAAAAGTTATTCAGAAACAGTAAGTTCTTCTGAGGAACCTCTATGGAAAAAGACAATTGCATTTGAGATTGATAACCGAGCAATTGGAGGCAATAAATGGTAATTACTCGGTCATTAGTATGGAGCTTCTATATATATAAGGAGATCATGATCTTAAGCAAAGCATAGATGCAAGAAAAAGAAATCTCCATTCACTTTGTTTCCCCATTTTGTCGTGCATTTTTTGCTCAACAAATTACTCATCATAACATTCGGGTACAATCTTAGTTCGTTGTGATCGACCTGTGCTTAGTGGTGATCATGGTATATCGTTGTATTCTGGAAAATAGACGTCCGTCGTGATGTCTAAACACCATAAGAAGGGACGAATCTGTTTTAAGAAAACTGCATCATGTAGGCCTCGACAACTCGTTCGATTAACTCGGTAATTTGGCTGACTCGGTAGCTCAGCATTAGGCCTTGGCACTCGACTGACTCGTCACTAGGCCTCAACACTTAGGTAACTTGTCACTTGACCTCGGCAACTTGGCTTCAGTAGCTTAACCTTGGCAACTCAACCAAGGCAACTCGCCCTCAACATCTCGACCTCGACAACTCAATCTTAACTGCTCGATCATATAAGGCAGCTCATCCTTGCTTTACAACATGAGATTATCTACTCAAATCACTCAACAGATAAATCTAAATTTAAATTTTTTATAAATTCAAATATTTCTCCTATATCTCCAATAAAAATTGTCCAACAAAACCCACCTCAAGGAGGTGAGGGAGAGCTAGGCCAAGGCATGCGACGTCGCCTATGACAAGAAGAAGCAAAAGCGACGCTACCTGATACTTCTGCCACCCTCCGTAAAGGGGAGTTCATCAATTGTAATAGTTGCTACAACAACTTCAATTGGTTGACTTATAAGCTTAGCATTGACATTAATTCTATCGGTTATGATTGTAATTAATTCTATAATGAGGTGAATGATAAATTATGTAATCGAATGAATGATTGCTGCATAAATGATAGTTTTATTATTTATGTAGAGAAAGATGTATTTCTATAGTTGATAATGAAGTGATTGTATAAAAAATTTAAAATATGAAGATTCAAAAAAATAATTATAAGATAATTATTCATGGTGCTTTATAATTATAAAATTTTATATTTTATTAATTATAATATATTATTGCCACTTAATTAAAATTCTAGTTCCACCTTATTCCTACAATGTATCTTAATTTTTGACCTAATTGCGATTCAACCTTTGATCAAAATGATAGACTTTAGTTTTATTTTATCTCTTCAACAAGGTTAGTAATAAGCATAACAGCTAGTCCTATTGTTCAGATGGAGAGAAGAACCTATAATTAGCTTTTCCAAAAATTTACAAATGAATAATTTCAACCAAATCTTTCAATTTTTTATTTCAAGTTTAGAAATTATTCAGTTCAAGTCCTCTAGGCACCGTGCAACGATAAAACATCCAATGATCTGACGGTCAAATTTTGATTTTCATGCAGAATAATTATGTTCAAGGTGCTCGAAAACTTAGATAAAACCGACTGCTAGATGAGGAGCTACTGAGTTTATGAATTTATCAGAGAAGGTGGTTCACTTCCCAGACTAATCGAGCCGAAAGCTTGCATACATGGATTATAAAAAAACACACTTAGCTTTCGAGCTTCCAAAATTCCACTTCTCCCGTCAATTATTATTATCATTTATTTATTTTTGCTGAATTCAATTTAATTCGTGGGCTAATCGGAAAGGAGAAGTGCTTAATTTAATCATTCGCTACGTATACAAATTCAACCATGGATTTCACAATTCACTCTCCTCATTTTTCCTGCACTCGCGACGCAACCGAACCGCATCGCCGCCGGCGTGGAGCCAGTGCATTGGCAAATTGCAAGCAGAGAACGACGAGGGTAGGTTTGTGGGTAACCAAAGACGGGCCAATTTAGAACCAGGGGAGATCGATTGATCTCCGCCGTCAAATGGGGGAAGATGCTGCTGAATCGGATCGAGGCAGGAAGATGCCTTTGGAGTCTGATCTTGTCGGACACGTGGAATGACGGGACACGAGGGGAAATCTTTTGACCTTTGAGGGTACGTAGACACTGTACACTGTTGCGATTTTTTTTTTTAAAAAAAAGCTCAATTGCAAAGAGCTTCTTTTTCTTTTAAAAAGTGAAAAAAGCAATCTTTATTAATAAAAATATTATATAAAAAACTATTTACATCAATAATAATCATAAAGGACTTCTAAAACAATTTTAAAACTATTAAATTTATTTTAACACGTTATACTATAGATCTAACCGTGCATAATACTCCCCGGAACAATGATACCGCGGTAGGATATTCAGGTTGTCATCCAGGTATCTGCGATTCGATCTCCAGCTACGGTATATTTGCAGGAATTTTCCTCCAAATGAAGAGCGCAATCAAAGGATGTTGGGCATCTGGGCTGACCGCTGCATGCACTTCCCGATTTATCCTAGTGATCTGGTAGGAAATTTTCGTGGACTAAACCGGTCACCTCAGGGATATAATCAATGAGATTTATCATTTTTTTAACAGTGCATAATAAGGTGATGGAAGGGCAATGAATGACATGGTTCTTTTTCGGAGAGAAGTTAAGAGTCAAATAAAAGTCACACCTATGACCGATTTGACAGTACAAGTCAAATGGAATAGTATCAATCTTTATCTTTTGTGGATTCATGAACAAACTGTGCATATTCCCAAGACATATGACAATATAAAGAGTATTTATGAAGTTGTCAGATCTGATTCCTTTGAATCCCCTTTTTCTGCACATAATGCCAAAAAGAAACAGAAGAAAAGGACACTTGTCAGATATAGTTTCCTTCTACACTTATATAATGATACTGCTCTAGCAAACAAAGGGGAGACTTCCTCTTCTTCCCGAAGGGGGCTCTTCTTCTTCTTCTTCTCCGTTGGCTGGTTCGACTTTCTAAACTCTTTTTTTCTTCTTCAGCAATTTTATTTTTTCCCTTCCATGAAATACTAACTTGAACATCGAAATAACTTGTCGGGATTCTCCAGAACCAGTCTCATCTCCTGTTGAAGTGCATTTCATGGTCCTCATCATCCTCTCCGTCGAGACCTGCCAGGAAATTACACATGTTGGATCTCGCTGATGGGTGGTTTGACCATCCACACCACTTCCAGTTAGAACAAAGAGTATTTTTAAGATAAAATATCATAATTTTTTAAAAAATAAAGAGTATTCTTTTTATTTTCATATTTACCTATTTAAATTCGAATCAACTAATTTGGCAGATTAATCACAAGAACAAAAAAGGGAAAAAAGAGTGAGAAACAGATGGCCATCAGAGGCGATACAAGAACACATTTTGCCAAGAATTTGATGCGCAAGAATCCTTAACCAGACACAGATTTAGCCAAATTTTTAACAGCTAACAATTTATTCATCAGTGGGCGTCATTGTTCTCTTCAAACCAGAGACAAAAACAGTATCATGAAGTTGCAGATCTTCAGAAAGCCGCTTGAGCAGAAAATGCTTGCTTGATATTAATTCCTGCACAAACTTTGTGTTGAAGTAACGATCTCAACTGTTTCACCATTGCGACCATCTGAACGATACAGGGCTTCTCACTTGGTGCTCCTTGTTCGTCCAAGTGATCCATCCGAATGCCGCTTCTTGTGCCTCTCCAGTCTTCGTCGATGATGCGAATGAAACCTTGTACCTCAGTTTCTGCCCGATTCGGCTGAAGGCGAGTTTCGTCGGCTTCACGCTCATCTTCACCGTCGGAGGTCCGCTGGCATTCACAACGTATACAGAGCTTGGGACGCCGACGTTCGTGAGCTCCCTATTGAACTTCACGATTCGGCGGGACCTTCTGCCGAACACGACGGAGAACGAGGGGTAATTGAGGTTGCCGGGGTTCGAAAGGCGCCGGGAGCAGTTGGTGTTGGGGCTCTGCGAGATGGCCTGGATGTGGCCGGCGGGGTAATCCAAGGAGCACAGGAAGGCGACGTAGTCGTCGGTTTTGATGTCATAGATGAGGCCGGGGGAGAGAGCCTTCTGAGGGTCGACATGGCCGGAGCCGTAGGACCATGGAGTGGCGGCGGAACCTCCGGCAGCGTCGACGAGGGGAGCTCCGGTGTTGTCCTCGGTGTAGGCCGTGGTCATGAGGGCCGACTTGATGGCGCTGGGACTCCAGTCGGGGTGGGCAGCCTTCAGCAATGCAGCAACCCCGCTGATGTGGGGGCATGACATTGATGTTCCTGCAAGAAATGGAAGAACTTCGATTCCATTGATCAATGGAAAAGAAAAAAGATTGGAAATTGAGCAGCAGCAGCAGCAGTTTCAGCTCACCGGACATGATGTTGAAGGGCGACCTCCGGTTGTCCTTGGCCAGTCCAGTCGGGCCAGTAGACCCCGTCCAACCTGCCAGGATGTTGACCCCGGGGCCTATCAAATCGGGTTTCAGCAACTCCGGCACCACCATGTTGGGTCCCCTGGAGCTGAAGGCTGCCACCACCGGCGACGGTTGCACGCCGAGGACGGTGCCCCGGAAGCTAAGGGTTACTGTTGGGTTCGAGCTCGACCTTATGTGCTCTCTGATTAGATCGCCGTTCTTGGCCCCCACCGCCACCGTCGGCACCAGGTGGCTGTCCGCCACCAGCTCCTCCCCGCTGGCGGCACCGTTGGCGAGTATCATTCCCGCTCCGCCGGCCTCCTTCACCACCTGCCCCTTCTCCACCCGCGCGTTGATTCCCCTGTCGCAAAAGACCACCTTGCCTCTCACTGCGTCGGGGTCGAGGGTTCCGGGCATGCAGAATTTGCTGGAGTTGCTGCCCGACTGCACGCCCTTGCCGTAGACTACGGCGAGCGTTTGGTTTACCATTCCTTCTTCTTCGCTGCTGAGCGAGAGGCCTGCGAAGCGCTCGCCGTTGCTCAACTGCACGTAGGCCGGGAAGTCGCGGTCGAGGGTGCCGGCGCCGATGGTGGCGACCCAGGGCGCCGTGTTGGTGAGGGAGGATCGGGCGGGCCCGCTGTTCCCGGCGGAGCAAGAGACGAAGATGCCGTGCTGCACCGCGGAGAAGGCCCCCACCGCGACCGGGTCGCGGGAGAAGGGAGCGGAGCTGCCGCCGAGGGAGAGGGAGAGGATGTCGACGCCGTCGGCGATGGCCTGGTCGATCCCCGCGAGGATGTCGGATCCGTAGCACCCGTTGCTCCAGCAGACCTTGTAGGCAGCGATGCGCGCGCCGGGGGCCATGCCGCGGGCGACGCCGGAGGCGTAGCCGAGCAGGCTGGCGTTGGCCACGGGGGCGCCGGCGGCGGTCGACGCCGTGTGGGTCCCGTGCCCGTCGGTGTCCCGGGCGGAGACACGCACCTCCCGGTCCTCGTCCTCGGCGGCGTGGAACCCGCGATTGAAGCTTCGAGCGCCGACGAGCTTGCGGTTGCAGAGTGAAGGGGCGAAGTCGACGCCGGGCTCGCAAGCTCCGCGCCACCGGGACGGGACCGCAGGAAGGCCGGCATCGTCGAAGCTGGGTGACTCCGGCCAAACGCCGGTGTCGAGGACGCCGATGATGACATCGGTGGCGGCGGCGGCGGCGTCGAAGGAGTGCCGGGTGCCGGCCGGCCAGGGAGTGAGGCCGAGAAATTGCGGCGAGCGGGTGGTGTGCAAAGTCAGGCGGGGGTCAGGATGCAGATTAAGCACGGAAGGATGGCGGCGGAGGAGGTCGACATGGTCGGGGTGGAGGAGGGCCGCGAAGCCGTGGACGGCGGCGGCGTAGGCGTAGAGGAGGTGGCGAGCCGGGTCGATGGACAGCGACTGCAGGTGGGCCTGGTACCATTCCTCGTGCGTGGCGTGGACAGCCGGCTTGTGGGCCGCGTTCATGTACACGATGTACGCCCGCTTCGTCCCTGCAGCCAAGCTCGCAGTCGCCGCAACTGAGACGAAGAAGACGAGTAGCAGAGCTCCGCGTGCTTCCGCCATGGCTGCAGGAGCTGAAGCCAACAGAGAGAAAACAGAGCGGACAGTGGCCGGGTGGCGATCCAGATATCAATCGAGCTACGTCGCCATCGGAAAGGGCGCAGAACTCTGCGCTCCGATTGGGCTTCGCCACTGGAGATTGGATTCCAGTTGTAAGGGCACGATTGATCGTATAGAATAAATATTAAAAAGGGCGCACAAATGGGCATCCTTTAATCCTTTTGCCAAAAAAAGAAAAACATTAAAATGAATTTGTCTTAAATACCTTTAATATAATATATTTGTAAGAATTTTTTTTTTCAAACGATGAACACAATTAAAGGATGTTGGGTATCTGGATTGGCCGCCATATGCATTTTTTTCGATTTACCCTGATGGTCGATAGAAAACTTCTGTGGGACCAGACCGGCCACCCCCAGAGATTGAGTCCATGAGACTGACTGGGATTTTATCAGTAGTTCAAAATTTATGTGTCTCTAACTTTAACTGTTACATTAATGTAACAGATTACTAACTTCTGTAAGATTGAATAAGGAAAAAAAACGTTATAACTGAGGTTACGACGGAACATATTTATAAAAGCGGATAAGAGTTCAAATTTTTATAAAGCCGAAACAATATCTTCCTTTATCGTGATCAACTACAGTTTCTCGATTTACCTCCTCATAAATGATCATAGGCCTGACTATGTAAGATTGCTGGGTGGCAGATTCCACCTTTTATAGAAAAATATGATAAAAAAAATATTCATTTGAAATATATTAATTATCATAGAATTCTCTTCATTTATTTTATTTATTAAAATATTATTTTAATAATATTATCATTCTTTAAAAAATTAAAATAAAAAAAATGAGATAATGGTCCAAGCTAATAATTAATTATCTTCATTTAAAATGTAATTAATATTATAAAATCTCATTGAAATATTATTTTAATAATATTATCATTCTCAAATAAATAAAATTAACTTTTGATAATGACATTTTATAAATATTAACAATTAGTTACTATACGTTATAGAAGTTATCTGTTAACTTTTACATGATCAGTCATGATCAAAAAATAGAAAGGCATGTAGTATTCTTAGCTGTATGCAGCCAAAAAAAACCTACATTGCATGGAAAAGTAAAACCCTAAATTAAAGAAGGAAGGAAGGAAATTTTGATGTTGAAGCTCCACGAGAATGATAAACAATATAATACACTTAAAATCAGGTAAGTTACTCGCTTAGTTGTGGCTAAATGTTAAATCCGATTCAGAAATGCATAAACCCTAACCCAGGCCTATATTAAAGGTATTTAGGATAACTCACTTTAAATGGGGGCACTCATACAACACTTTTTGAAAAAAAAGATGCCCATTTAATGTTTTAATAAATGACGGGCAACTTTTGATTTTTGCCTAACTAAAAAAAGTGTTGTCATTGCTCATAAATTTGGTAGCTATTGTTAGAATCAATGGAATCAAAATATTTTTATAATAGTATGATATTATTTACTTTAGGCCTAAGTTTTCATGGCTTTATTCTTTGTCTCTCCCCAAAAGACCTCATTCCAATAGAGATACTTTCCATCCTTTTAAACTCATTATCTTTTTCATATGTTTTAGATGTAGAACTATATTTGCACCCTTACAACATAGTTAGATGTGGGACTTTCTGCTTTAATTCAGACATGGGAGCACCTACTTTCTTTGTTTTAAGGTTCAACCCACATGATAATTAGATCTGGATCATGGCTCTTCCAGCGGTTAGTCCGGTGAAAAGCGATCTCACGATCTGATACCACTTGTTAGTATACATATGGAATCAAAATATCTCCACAATGACATGATATTGTCCACTTTGGGCCTAAGCCCTCATGACTTTAATTTGTTCTTGGACTCTCTCCAAAAGGTCTCATTCCAATGGAGATACTTTTTATCCTTTTAAACTCATGATTTTTTTCATATGTTTTAGATGTAAGACTATGTTTGCACCCTTACAACCTAACAGCTACATATTTACAAGAATTCAATCTCTAAAATATTAGTCTCATTTGAACTATGATATTCTTAATTATTCTTTTAAGTATTTTATCATTATACTACACTCATAAAGATAACTATAATTATTGTTATAATATGTTATTGATTAATTATTATAATATATATATAATATTTCACCTGTACATATATTATAGTAGTTTTTTACACATTTAAATTGGACGGAATAATTTGAATAATAAAAATAAAATAAAATACTCCTTTTTAATTTAATTTAATTTATTTACAATAGAAGAAGAAGAAGGTTTGGGCAATGATATGTGAACATTAGATACGACAACCCCACCCCTCTCAGATTGCGAGCAGCACAGCACTGTCGTCGTGCACAGCTAGCTGGGGCGGCAGGACAAATGCAAAAGCACCACTGCACTGCACTCCACTGTCTTGTGACACATTTTTGTTTACTTTGCCTGGACGCCGTGCCATCTCGATCGCGCTAGCTGTCACCAGACTCAGCCTGCAGACGCCACTGCGGAGCCTTCCTTCCGCCTACCACCAGCAGCAGCAGCAGCAGCAGTGGTGGTGGTGGTGTGGTGGTGCCCTCCATTTAACAAATCAATCCATCGGACCCATGCACAGTGCCCCCTGGCCCCAGCCACGCTAGCTAGCTAGATTCTCTCCTTCTTCTTCTTCCTTCCTCCTCTCCTTTCCTCTTCTCGACGCGCATCGGCGTCATGATCCACCGGGCGGTCAGCTGCATGCATGCCAGTACCAGCTCTGCTGCACACCTGGATAAACACTCGCCGCTTCAGAGTAGAGTACCTCGACCTTTAATTAGGATTGAGATCGAAATTAAATAAATCATTTTTTTAGATAAATTGAACTGATCCAATTTTATTATTAAAATAGAATTGAGACGAAATTCATTTAATCAAAACTCTCTAAGATATCTATATTTATTAGAGCATCCGCAACGTGCTGTTAATCGGACGTTAATAGCAGATGTGGAGGAGTAAAGGAAGGACGTGGAAGAGTGAGAGAGGAGTGAGGTATTGAACGCGTTCAGAGTTCTGAACGCGTTAATAGGTGGACCCGTACTTTTTATTTTTATTTTTTTAATGTTAACGCGTTCGTAGAGGCTGCATAGTGTGTATGGTGATCGACGACGTGGTCGACCACCATATGCGACCACCATATGATGATCGACCACGTGGTCGACCACTGGTCGACCACCACTCAATCACGTGTTAGTGGACCCAATCGACCACTGGTTAAAGGCGTTATAACGCCACAAGCGTTGCGGATGCTCTTATGGGATAGGTGGAATTCAGTTTCAATTCCTTGTTTAATATCTTTTATTTTAAATATTATTATTATTTTTTTAAATAATTTTTAATTATTAATATTTAAGAATATTTTTATCTTTTTTAAATTAAGGTTAATTCAAGCAACATGAATACATGCAAGTAATACATGTTGCTATGACTTGTATCCATGGCCGGCTTTAGGCATAGGCCACTAAGGCCTATGCCTAGGGCCCCCAATCAATTGGGGCCCATTTTTAAAAAAAAATTAATTATATATATATATATATATTAATGAGAATAAAAAATTATTAATATCTTTAGATAGATTTTGGAGAGATTTGACATGATCATTAGATTTTATAGAGATTTGGTATGGTCATTAAATTCCATAAAGATTTTGGCATGATTTCAATATATTTGATATTTTTTAATTCTTAAACTCTAATTTTACTAGTTTCTTTATATTCCTCTCCTTCCTTCCTTATTAACCTAATAATCTATTTTTCTTCGAAATCATTACAAGGGGTGTAAGGAGAGGAACGATCAGAATTAAGATCTTTTATTATAGATTTTTTGATAATCTTAAAACCTAAAGGCAAGGATTAAAATCTCGTGTCGTATCGCCCGATACGCACGAAAAAATTTGTTCCGCCGCAGCGCAGGCACCGGCACAGTGTCGTCACACGAATTCCGACCGGGGAATGCCTCCAAAGGCGTCGCCCGGGCTCGGCAACGCCTTCGGAGGCGTCGTGCGACCTCGGCGACACCTCCGGAGGCGTTGTGCGACCTCGGCGACGCCTCCGGAGGCGTCGCGAGGCCTCGGCGACGCCGCCGGAGCCCCCGCCCGGGGCCGACGATGCTCCGCGCGGGCGCATCGATCGCGCGGTGCTGCGCTATTTTTCCTTTTTTTATTTTTAAAACTTTAAATTTTAATAATCAACTCCTAGCTATAGTTCATTCGAGATAATTTAAATAGGTTTTATTAAAATCTATAAATTATCAAAAAAAAATATTTTTTATTTTTAAATATTTAGATTAAATTTTTTATTTAATTAATATATTTTATATTTTAAAAATACCCAAACTATGCCGGCACGGTACGATACGGTACCGAAACCGTATCGTTCCGGTCCGGGATCGAAATTCTGGCACGGCTCAATATTTTAAACCTTGCCTAAAGGTATTGTCTTCCTTATTTCCCTATCAAATCTTTTTTTTATGCTTCTATTAATTTCTTATTTTCTTATCAATGATTCATGTTATAAACTTGTAATCTTATTCGCTGTTAATATTGTTAGTAAATTTTTTTACAATATAAAGATATGAGCATTACTGTTATATTAGGTCAATTAAAAAGTCTTATTTCTTTTTTCAATGAGTGAAGGGGAGTCTTGATGCAATGATAAAGTTGTTGACATTTGATCTAAAGGTCACGAATTCAAATTCAAAAAACAGCCTAAAAAAATTTTTTTTAATAAAAAAATTTTAAAATCTGAATAAAAAAATCTGAATATTTTTTAAAATAATAATAATTATTTTAAAAAAATTTCGCCTAGGGCCTCTTAGAGGCTTGAGCCGCCCCTGCTTGTATCATACAACATCTCAATCAATAAATACATATAAGTAACACATGTCTTCATATTTATCACTTAGAATAAGACACTTCAACGAGTTAATTCATCCCATCGTGAATTTATCCGTTGGACTAACTCTATGGATGGGGGCGCGTGCAAGGGATGGAGAGCTCCATGCCAAAGTGCACATGATCGGAAAGGCATGGATACGTTCCGGACAGGCGTTTTGTTAATTTGTCTCAGATGGCTGCTTTCTGCATCACGTGAACTCCACGTCGCATCTACTGGCTGGCTGTGTATGCCATCGACAAAATATTAAATAAAATATATGTATTATTATTATTATTATTATAATATAAGTCGATTAGAAGTGTCCAATAGGTTGTGCAAATAGGGACAACTAAAACAATTATATACTAATTAACGAATAGGGGGAAATGACAGTACTTGGAATGTGGCATGTAGAAGCTAATGAATCCTTTACCCTAACTATGTTACGATATATGCCATGTGAGCAAGCTAGGATTTGGTGGGTGAGTCGATGAAGGAATCAACGCTCGGTCGAGCTATGACTTAATGGTGCATCAATTGGAGCTAAACGTACTATGGGCAAGCTAGGATTCCATAGGTGTGGAGGAAGCGGTTGCGCTAACAAAGGATTAGGGTATTGACAATGTGCCATCGAGTTGTCCTCCAATGGGTGCTAAGGAGAGGTGAGTTGGCAATAGAGAGTGGGATGGGATGAAGGAACAAAGGAACAATTTTTAAATTTGATTGAACTGTGCTGGATTATCCAAGTAATGACTTAAATGAATCAATATTAGGGTTACTTTTGGTATGACGTTGTCTTAGGGTTCTTTTTTTTAATGATATTTTTTTTATAAAAAAAGACACTGATATTTAATTTGTCTAAACAACTGCGTCACACTAATGGAGTGCGCAGCACAATGATTGATGATGGCATTGCATTATTATGCACTTTGGAGGATTGCATTGAAGTGCTCTTTTTTTTTTCCTGCCTAACTCTCTGGATAATTATTTGCTGATATCATCCATCATCATGCTCTTGTTTGTTGTTACTCAGGCATCCTTTTTTACTATCCGATTAATTCTGAAATGGGTAATCTTTCTCTAATTTGCCCATCAAATAAATCCGAAAGCATGAGCAATCTAGTAGCTCACATATCTTAATTTTTGAATACGGTGACAAATTCCTTACCGATCCTGAGTATTGAATCTTAGATGTGTGAGTGGTCTGTTGAAGCCTTACCGCTATGCCATGTTAGGAGGGGGCATCATTTTTTTTTATAATTTAAAATTTTAATTCTTCGAACTAATTAATCATGGAAGTGACCGTCTCAATCCCACAGCAAGATAAATCCAAGAAATGCTTATGTTGAAATCACCAACAACCAACCTCCACGATAGATCCATCGTTGAAGAGCATCATACTTCATCTGAATAACAAAACCGTTAGTCACAACATAACTACTCTATCAGATGGTAGCTCGATCCACCCAAGTGATCAATCCTACTTCGTATTGTTTTTCATAATTTTTTTCTACTAAATAAAGAATATGCATGCTCCAATCGAGAATCGAATCACGACGCTATCATGCTCTTGTTCTTGATTATCAGCTAAGGACTCAAAGCATTATGCTTTATTGTTCACATGAATAATCATTTCATTCCCAATGAGTTCTAATAAAATTAATATTTGAATACTAATACATGTTCCTTGATTTGTTTCATAATCTTGGCACAATTTCAAGAATACTATCAAAGAAGAAGAAGGTTCAGTGGCCAAAATATAATTTCAATTATTCTTCCTTTTACAGTAATTAGAAGTTTTTATGATGTAGAAAGAAATTCAATTGAACACATGACATCACCAGTTTTGTGGCAGCTCCCCAAGCCAAAATGAAGATAGTAGACTTCAAACTTTATGGCAGACTTTGCCGTCACAGATGTATCCTGCCTTAGCACCATCTTCAGGATTGCCAGTGTTCTTCATGTCCATCTAGTGCACACTTAGGATGCAAGTCGAAGTCGCAAGCATCGCAGTAAAAGGACCAATGACTTCCCGACTCGGTGCAACCGTCACAAGTGTAACTCCTGCGCCGGCACTTCACAAGTTCGTGCTCCTCATGTAACTTGTGCTCAAGCTTCTCGGGCCAACTCTTCGCGCTTTCCTCGGTCTCTAACTCAAGCTCCTGTATTCGCTCCTTGGTGAAAGGATATGCGGCGGCACCATGAGCCCATACTAGATCTCTTGCTTCAGTGGTGATGGTTTTACCTGTTGGGCTAATGGCCACTAGTGATGGGATATTATAGATCTTAAGTGTGCGGCTCAGAAGCTTCTTCCTTTCATCTCCGAAGGGGAGTGCCAGCCATGGCATTTCCATGTAGAAGTCGTTAAAGGAGCTTTCATCCTGATCACTTGACACAAAGATGAGTTCAAAAGCAACATCCTTCTCCTTGATCTTGTGGTATGCCTCGACTAATTTGGGTAAGAAGGCACGACAAGGAGGAGACCATTGTGCGAAGTAAAGAAGGATATTCTTACCAACAAGTTCAGACACTGGAACCTGATCAATAAGAGCAATTAGACAAAAGTTAATAATTTCCTCTTAACCAGGATACTTCATTTCCAAATTCTGGTACAAAGATGTGATTTACTAAGAAGGTAAGCTAACCCAAATTCTGTTTCAACCAACAATCAAATGAGAAAGGTGTAACCAATAACCACTTTACTTCTAAACAATAATCTACTGTTGTTCCAAGAATACACCATACCAGAGAGAGGCCACAATATTTATTACACGCATACCTACCCCAATTGGGGAAACAATTTTCACTCTCAGCCAGATCACCTGTAGATCTTTTTTTGTCAATTTCACTCTTTCTTAACCTCCTTTGGGCCTTATTTGTGCCAATGGCACATACCGTGCTTGATGAAGAAGGGCATTTGGCTCATGTTTCAACAAAGCATTCAAGTAAGAGCAGAAATTCACTAACCATGAATGAATTAATTGCCACTAACGATTCCTCATTCCTATCTTTAAAATGATGAAAAGTTCAGAAAAGGGACTAGTTCTAGCTGTTGATACAGTCTGACCTGGTCAGACTTGAGTCTAGTCAGACTTGAGTCTGTTTTGTTGTTTGACAAGTAATGTCAGGTTAAATACAAAAGATTTAAGTTTAGTCTTACCCGGGCTAGTTGGGCTAGACGAGTTGAAGTTTACCCGGAATAGTCGAAATGCCTTGGTAATGAAGCCTTGATAGCATGCTTGGCCTACCACCCAGTTTAATGAAGTTCATCATGCTAACGAGTAAATGGTGAAAGCCATTTATGAAGATCAAGGAATGAAAGGATAGAATTACCTGATTAATGAATTAATGAAGTTCATCATTAAAGGGAAGCTTAGGAATAAAAGAATTACCTGATTAATGCTTAAGGAATAAAAGAATTACCTGATTAATGCATACATGCATTGTGTTGGTCGACCACGTGGTCGACCAACTTCCTTTGATCGACCACGTGGTCGATCAGCAAGCCGTGATCGACCATGTGGTCGATCAGGCCCGACGTATCCGCACTAGCCGGAAAATTCTACTCTCCTTAGTCGGGAAAATCCTGCTCTTAGCCGAGAAGATATTGTCCGGGAAAACACGATCTTATCCGGGAAAATAGTATCTTGGCCGGGAAAGTATCAGGTTTACCCGGGAAGAACTTCATCCTAGTCTAGAGTAGGTTGGCCGGGAAAAAGAGAAGTGAAGAAGAGAAGCAAGCCGAGAAAAGCTTGGCCGGGAGAATGCAGTAATGTCTGGAAAAGAGTTTCTTGGCCGAAAGCAACAAACTTGCCCGGGAAAATATTATCTTGGAGAAATAGGAGCTTTTCCGGGAAGGATATTGCCTTGGTCGAGATAGGATTAAGCTGAAAGAAGTGAGGCCGGGAGAAAGATTTAATTGACGGGAGACATAGAGTCGGGAGTAGTTTACCCTGATTTGGCCGGGAGATGGTTATCCTAGCCTGGTCATGATTAAGCGGATCATGACAAGTTTGTCCCGGGTTTTGAGAAGGCTGCCGGGGAGGAGAGAAGTGAAGCCGGGAGAAGGTTTCATTGGCCGGGAGAATGTGCGAAGTTTACCTTGGCCGGCAGAGAGAAGCCTGCCCGGGAACGTGGAGAGAAGCTTGCCCGGAAACGGGGTTTGGATTTGGAAAAAGGAGTAAACCTGGTCGACCACATGGTCGACCAGCCTTTCCTGGTCGACCACGTGGTCGACCAGCCTTTCGTGGTCGACCACGTGGTCGACCAACCCTTTCGTGGTCGACCAGCCATGTGTGATCGACCACGTGGTTGACCACCATCCCTGGTTTTCTTTTCGGAAACTTTGTGTTCGTGCGTGAATGGGGAGAGCTTTGGTAGCTCGTCTCCGGATTGGTCTAGGAAGAGCCTTTGTGGCTCAGGACCGAAGTAGCCGGGAACTTGGTGTTCGTAAGCGGATGGAGAGAGCTTTGGTAGCTCGTCTCCGAATTGGTCCAGGAGAAGCCTTGGTGGCTTAGGACCGGGTTGGCCGGGAGTTTGGTGCGAATGGCCGGGAATTTCTCTGGGAGCCTTGGTGGCTCAGAACCAGATTCTTCATGGAGCCGTGGTGGCTCAGAACCTGATTGGCCGGGAGCTTGGTGCTGATGGCCGGGTTGGTCCGGGACAGCTTTGGTAGCTCGGCTCGGGACCGTGAGCTTTGGTAGCTCGATCTTCAGGGAGCCTTGGTGGCTCAGAACCTGAGTGGCCGGGAGCTTGGTGCGAATGGCCGGATGGTCCGGGAGAGCTTTGGTAGCTCGGCACGGTACCGTGAGCTTTGGTAGCTCGATCTCAGGAGGAGGGCCTTGGTGGCTCGGTCTCCTGATTCCTCAAGAGGAGGGCCTTGGTGGCTCGGTCTCTTGATTCCAGGAGGAGGGCCTTGGTGGCCCGGTCTCCTGTTTGGTCCGAGAAAGCTTTGGTAGCTTTGCTCATGACCTGAACTTTAATGTTTTATCCATCCTTATACTGTCCTTGTGCTGGAATGTTTTTAATGCTGCTTTTGAGTGTACAGATATACAGGACAGGTTATGGAGGGAAATTCAAATGTATAGTGAGAGTTCCAAGACGGGCTCTTGAGCTGTCTCTTCTGCAGGGAGAGTTCTATGACAACGGACGACAGCTGGTGTCAGAACAGTGCAGGGATCCGTTGGGCACAAGAACCAAGCAGAGGCTATAAGAGAAGCGAGAAGCAGCGCTGAGGAAAGAACTCACGCATTTACTGTTGATCATCCTTGAGAGCTCAGGAGCGCCATTGCCAATCTTACGAGAGCCTGATCGTGAATCGAAGAAGAGGAAACAAGAGCAACGTCCTGTGTTTGGAGGAACCGGCTTGCAAGCTGTTCTTGTTGGCTCTGTCTAGAGCAACGTCCTGTGTTTGGAGGAACAGGCTTGTGCTGCTAGCTGTTCTTGTTGGCTCTGTCTAGAGCAACGTCCTATGTTTGGAGGAACAGGCTGAGCAGCAAGCGGTTCTTGTTGTCTCTGTTGTCCGATCTTTGATTCATTGTATTCTCCTTGTCTTGAGCTTATCTTTGTATCATTTGAAACAATCTGTGGAGAGGTTCCTCCACCGAGAAGGAGAAGATTATAGCCGATATTCATCGGGGTCTGATCTGCCGAAAGATCGAGGGATCGTCTACCTTACGGACACGCCGAGGAGTAGGAGCATCATCTCCGAACCTCGTAAATACTTGTGTCAAGTGTGCTGATCTTCGTCTTCCTCTGATCAAGTTATTATTTCCGCTGCGTTAAACGAAGACGAAGGAAGAAAAACGAAAAGTGTGGACGGCTATTCACACCCCCCCCCTCTTTAGCCGGTGTCTAAGAGATCCAACACTAGCTTCAACCAACGAATGTGAATGTAATGTTCATGAAGAAGATTGACACTCAACTTGACAAGAGATCATTTATATTCATTCGATTAAAAGATATATATAAAACAAAGAAACTTGATCAATAGTAAACTTAGTTCTTTAAAGTTGATGAGCAAAGGTATTTGCAACATCGTCTAAGATTCGATCATGATCTTGTTTCTTTAGTTTTTATTCAAACATATAAATATAACTAATCTTAACCAAGCTCAAGAAGATAGACAAACAAGCTTAACAACATCAAGCTAGTTCACTGAAATACAATTTTAATCAACCATATAATCCTATATAGTCCGTTAGCTTGAATAGGAATCCTTTTAAACTGATTTTAGCTGTAAAATAGATTATTTACTAAATTTATCTGACCTTGAGCTATATGATATTTATTCATGAGGCTTATAACCATACTCTAAATGTAAGACCTTTACTCTGATTCTAATGCAGATGTCTGACATTGTCTTACCACCTCCTAGCTAGTGTGTTGCAACATGACACTAGCTCAATTCATCAGAAGAAAAACACCTATATTTTGATCCGTGGTTCCTAGTTGAACTTATTTCCTAACACTGCACTTTAGCTCCAAAACTTGCTAACAAATCCATAAGCCATGTTGGCTTGTTTCATGAGTCAGCATATGCCAATGTGGCTACTAGCTAATTATTTTATGCTACATTGCCTTGTCAAGCCAAAATTTTTAGCAAAACATTTAGTAGCAGTTTAATGGGTTTTTCATGCATAAGCCTGCCTGACAAACTTGTATGTTGGATGAAGTTATTAGAATCCTTAATCATTGTGTCAATTGAATAATTAACCATCATTAATTTCACAAGCCCTTGCAATGTTAGCCAAGAAGATCTCTTGAAAAAAAAAAGAGGTTCATGTGCAATTTTAGGATTAATCAGCTGTGTGATAAACCTTATGACTACAGAAGACACTGCAATCTACCACTTGCTTTTTAAACAAGATTTAGGGCATCAGAGTATACACAATTCATCATGAACACAACATTTTACCCTTGTATCCATTTGGAAGAAGATATCTTCTAATAGATCAACTGAAACAAAGATAGAAAAATAAAGCATTTGGATGGTACCTTAACACCATCCTTTCCAATGACATAATCCCGCTCCCCAGAAACAAGAAGTGATTGCAAAGTTTGAGATTCTATCTTAGCCTTCTCTTTTTCTGCAATCTCCTTTAACTTCTCAGTAGAGAATGGATATGCCTCAATCCCGTGTTCTTCTATAAGCTCAGCCACATTGGAGTGCACAATCTTTCCATCAGAGCCAGTTATAACCAATGTAGGAATAGTTTCTACCTCAAAGTAGCGGGTTAGTTTATCACAGATCTCGTCTTTAAAAGGGATTGCAAGCCATGGCATGTCATCAAATCCTTGGTCGTAAGATGATTCATCGTCATCCAAATTGATTTGAACAACCTCAAAGTTCTCACCATTTTCTTTTAGCTTTTGATACATCTCCACAAGTAATTTTGTGAATTCATCACCCGAACTGAAAGAGCCAATCACGAAATATATACCAACAACCTTTCCTTTAAGGTCAGAAACAGGTACCTGTTCCATTGCAAAAAATCAATGAATGAATTTAAGATATTAATATCAAGAACCTTAATAGCAAAGAGAAGTAATTACTTTATTGTTATCCTTTGAGATCACAAAATCACGAGAGGAGGTGACAAGCAAGCTTTGAATAGTTTGATTCTGTTTTGCAGCCTGTTCTTCCTCTTTCAACTCTTGAATCCTTTCAGCTGTGAAAGGATAAGCCTCAGGTCCATAGTCTCTCACAATCTGAACAGCCTCAGTAGTAAGAACTTTCCCAGCAGCATCAAGGACCACAAGATGTGGTATCCCACCAACATCAAACAAATCATTAAGGTTGTCATGAAGATCCGAGTCCTCAAAGGGAATAGCAAGCCATGGCATCTCAGAGAAGTAAACATTAAAAGATTCTTTATCCTCGTCAGCTGAGATAAAAACAACCTCAAACTTGCAGCTTCTAGATGATAGTTCATTGTAAGCGTCAACAAGTTTTGGGGTAAACCATTGGCAGGGTCCACACCAAGAAGCTGAGAAGTAAAGACCAACAACTTTATCATCTAGATTGCTAATCTTCACCTGGAAAATTATACATCAAGACATGATTCATAAATATATTTAACTTTATTTAAATCTTGAAAAATGATGTAGGTGTAACATAGTCAACACAAGAGATAGAAGTTGTATCTGGTAAAGGTAAGAATGTTGTGGCAATAAAACTGATTACTTGCAACTCAAGTACCAGGCCAATCAATCATACTAAGCTATCTAGGCAAAGACTAATACATCTGAGATGGGTACAAGATCTCTTAGGCAATGCCTGCAGCATATGGATCAAGAAATAATGCTCTACAAAATGCCCATTGTAACCACTTAATTAGTTATCCAATTTGTCTCCAGAATCAAACACAAAATCATTTCAAACTCAAAATTAAAAGGTAAATAATGCTAGTTAATACAGATATCTAATATAAACCACAAAATTGATCATGCCATAGCATGCCTGCACAAGTCTGAACAGAAAGGTGATCTTAGTAGGATCTAATAGCAAGGTTGTCGAAGTTGATTGATGCTAATACAAATCAGCTGAGATAGATCAGTATTGACGAAGGTTGATCCAATGTTTTCAGGAAAACAGACATCTGAAGAAGATCACTGGAGAAATTTATAAAATACTATTTATATATATTATTTCTAAAAAATGGCTACAAATGAATTCTATTTCACTAGTAAATGAATAAAATCAGTTGAAATTTGATGATTGATTTTTGAAAACTCGGCTAATCTAGTTGATTTTCACTGATGCCAGGCTGAATTGAACTGACTGGGCATGGGAAGGAGATTCTTCTTTACTTGCTTGAATCTCAGTTTGAATTGCTCAATCTCGTCGCTGCTTGAGGATCATTTGTTCAACCTTGCTACTGCTTAGGACACATCACCGAGTGGACCCAACGTCTCATCCATTGCTCTCTCGCTTAATGTCAATTGACAGAGGTGTTAACTCTCAAAAAACAATGAGCTCAAACCCACCTTTTCCTTTATATAAAACAATATTCAAATGTAGTTGAGGACCCAACTAAACCTTATAATATGAAATGTTAACAAATAATCTAGTTTTAATTTCATTCAAGAATATATTACTAATTTGGCATTAATTTAACAATTCTACATATAATATTCTTTATTAATTATATACTAATATCATACGATTTTGTTATTTATTAATAATAGAATAAATATAACAAGCATACTAATAATCTAATATCATTTTATAATTCTATAATATGATGATATGAAATAGTAATAGTAATTAAATGTTAATAATACATTATCTGCTATTAATCTAATTTCGTTAATTCCATTTTGATATTAAGTATTTGTTTAATGAGACAATATGCACCTTTCTTAAGTTTTTAAAGAATTTTTTGATACCACATAAATATTTAGACTATTTGATCCTGGTATCGTTATTTTGACAACTAGGTTTAGTAGACATCCTAAAACTGTCATCAACCTTAAAACATGAATGCTTTCTTTAATTATTTTTTTCAAAGAATGATAAGAAACATAAATACTGACCATGCTGGAGAGCATTTATTTATCATTTGATAGATTGTTATGTAACTCTTTAGAGTGTTCAATCCTGATATTGACACAAATTTTGACAACATGTCTTAAAATTATGTCATCAACCTTAAAACATGTTTTTTTTAAAAACTTTCTATGTAGGAGAATGATAAGAAACATGGACATTAACCATACTTGGAGAATGTTGAGATAGGTGTATGAAGTCACAAGGAAAAATGATTAAAGAAGGCTCTGATTTTCAGCTATTAGATATAGCTCTAATATAGATTTCATGGTTGCACAAATTGAATCAAGGTTAAGTATATAAGGGGGTAAAGGGAGACAAAATAACCCTCTACTTATCATAATTAAAATTGATATAAATGGCCATGATATGGTGATTGATGAGTGACACTGCCTCACATAGCAATCAAAGGTGAGTTACAATCCAAATAGTCAGGACATATAGCTTGTCAACGCAGTAGTGTAAATGACAATATATATACATGCATATAGATCCACCTTGAATCCTTATCCAACAAGGGTGAAATATAAATCTAAGACAAGATGTGAGTCATCTTTGTTGTGCAGTGCTAAACAGACTTGTTAGTTTAGCAGTGAATCATGCATAATGATCCAGCTGAACTGAAACCAACATATGATAACTAATAGCATTCTGTTGAAAGTAGCTGAAATCACCTCAATTTATGTACTAATTTACAAGTGTGATAAGACCTTAGATTCAAATCTCAAATAAGTATTGAATATCTGAATCTAAAGTTGATTTTAGGATATGGCAAAAAGAAATATTTGAAAATGGATTTTAACAACTAATTAAAATCAAAGTTTCAAGAAGTGAGAGTACACACTTTAAGGGCAATATAAAATCCATATTAAATGATGTTGTAGAAATCGGTTGCCAAGGCAGATGCTAAGGTGAATGCTGAGAGCCGACCTGCACAGGTGTCAAATAGGGGTCGTTCAGCCGTTCCAACCATTAGCTTTCTTAATGCTAGCTGTTAGGTCGTTACTGACCATGGATTGTGAAGGTATGGATGGAAGTGCCGCGTAGGAATCGCAGGCCATGTAAGGGTTCCGTATAGAAAGACCTGGAGGAGAACTGCGGGCGGGCGGGCGCGGTCTATTGAACTCAGACCAAAGAGCTCGAGGGACCGAGCTTGATGGAAGCGACCTAGTAGAGAGCTCGGAGAACCGAGTTGACCGAACAAATCTAAACAGACAACGATAACACAAAGACAAAGTACACACGAAAAACTTTGCCCTGCGAACACACTGCAGTTCCTCAAGTTCTACACGCTAACCATCCCGCCTTAATGCCATGTGATCAAGAACACAGTATGCAAGTGAACGAGTAATTTGTACTAAAAAGCGACCTGCCGACTGAAAATAAGGCTGCAACCCAAAATTCCAACGGAAAGTTAGGAGGATCGGAAGCAGGAAGCAAACAGGAACCTGATCGCCGTTGTTTCGGAGGAGAAAGTCCCGCCGCTCGGTGGCGAGGAGGGATCCGAGGTTGTGGGTGTCTGCAGCCGCTTCCCCCTCGCCGTCGAACCCGCCGTCAAATTCCACGTCGTCGTGCTCCGCCATCGATGCCGCCTCTCTCTAGCTCTCTCGAGCAACGGGATCTCGCAGCGGAGGGAAGAGAAGGGAGAGCTCCTCCGCCTCTGCTCACAGTCACGCTTCCATCGCCTTATTGAAAAGGCTTTGACTAGTTAAGAAAATGATAATCAAATAAAAGCCATTTAAGGGAAACAAAAATTTAGGTCGAATCCGATGCGAAATATTAAATCTTAACCGAAAGTCAAAACCTCCTATGTTTTTTTTTTACCTGACGTCGCAATTAATTTTTTTATTCAAAGAATGTCTTATTAAAATAATATAATTATCATTATTTATTAATTTATTTTCCATCTAAATAGAATATATTATTATATTAATTACAATTTCATAACAGTTCTTATCTTACAGAGTTATAGCAATACGCAATTATAATTTCATATATGATATAATATAAATTTTAAATTTTAAGAGGTTTTAATTTTTTACTTAAATTAATATATCAAATCAAAATTTATTTAAAAATCTATAATTAATTATTAAATTGGATTCATAACCGTTCAATTTCAGATTAAAAAATATTATTTAAATTTTTTTAGACGCTTCAAATAATTTATTTTAAAAAAATTATATTATAGTAATTATGATTTTATAGTTGTTATAATTATAACTGCTATAACGCCTCTGATCAATTCAAAATTTAAATGACAACTATAAATATAATCATAATGAGAATAATATTAAAGAATAATTATTATTTAAATCTTAATTTTAACTGAATTGAATTAGAGTTTAAAATAATTTAAATTCGAGTTGAATTTAAATTATTTAAATTTTAATTTAAATATAATTAAATTAAAATTTGTAAAAATAAAGAGAGTTTGATTCTAATTCATTTTGTAAGCAACTTTTGAATAATTAAATAAAATATTATAAATTTGAGTTTGATTTTAAAAAATTATCAAATTAATATATTTAAATTTAACTAAAATTTGATATTTTAAAATATGAATCAAATAACTTTTTGAATCAACTCGAAAAGTTCACAAACAAACTCCATCGGATCCTTTTCATTTTGTAGTAAGCATGGCAAAAGGCACCTCCGATGTTATTATTCATTCATCTTTTTCATGTTTAAATATTAAAAGTGACATCTTTTTCAGACTTCTTTAATATTTTTTATTAATCCATGTATTTTTTTTATGATCCGATTAATTATAAAAGTAGAGGATGTAATTCCATCAATCACTAAGTAAATTTAAGAAGCACAAATAAATTTTAAATGATACCCTAACGTCAAGTTTTGGGAGTTGTTGGACTAATTTATTTGATTAATAATAGATTTTCTCTAATTTTTTAAATTAAACATATTAAATAAAAATTAAAAAAATTTAGTTTTATAATTTTTTATTTATTGTATTATATAAATTAAATACGTATCCTCCATAATTATGATCATCCTGAACAATAATTGATTGGAGAATTAGTAAATATGTTTTTATAAATATATTTTATTTGAGATACGAACAACTATTTTATAAGTAAATCATTATAAATTAATTTCTTAAATAAATAAAAAAATTAATATAAAAAATATTCGAATGATGAAAGAATTAGATCGCGCACTAATGTTGATTTGAATATATAGAAATATTCCACCTTGCAGAAGAATATATAGAAATATTAATTTAGATCGATCTTGTGGAGTATTGGGACGATGAATTCCACCTGTTATTGAAAAAGAGCATATAGAAATATTAATCCATATATAACCATTTAAGGATAAAAAAATTTGATAGAGAAATTAAAATTAATTTTTATGATTTGGCTCTAAATTAAGAAAAATTAATTAATTATAATAGTTTAACTCATTAATTAAAAAGTAATCACAGAATAATTAAAATTAATTGATGAATTAATGGATAAGTGTCTGAAAAAAAAATTAAATTAATAATATTAAATAAAAGAGATCATTCACTTTGTGTACTCTCATATGGAGGTACAGGAGTCCCCGGGGCAATGGTGCAACGGTAGGACATCCAGATTGTAATTCAGGGACCCGCGGTTCGATCCCCAGCTACGGTGTATTTGCAGGAATTTTCCTCCAAATGAGGAACGCAATCAAAGGATGCTGGGCATCTGGATTGGCCGCCGTATGCGCTTCCCGATTTACCCTGGTGGTCGGTGGGAAACTTCCGTGAACCGGGCCGACCACCCCCAGAGATGTGGCTACTGGGATTATCATATGGAGGTACAGGAACACATATTCTTGCCTCTGAGGCATAGCTGAGTTGGTTACGATATAACAGATTTGCAAAAAAGAGCAAGGGTTAATGAAAACAATACCCTCTTGCGTTGTGATCAACCTTCTCGATTTACCTTTTTTGTAGAAGAAGAGGAACACATTCTTTAGATGTTAAGAATAATTATATTTTTGTAAAGATAATGAAAAAAATGTATAGAGATGTACAATATTTGTTGGACATTCCATAATCACAAGATGCTATTGATCACTTTGATTTATCCTAGTATATATAATTTGCTTATAAAAAAAAAAAAAATATTAAGATTTAAAATTTTAATATTTTTATTTCGAATAGTAGATGATTATTAATAAATCATAAATATTTAAATAAATAATATTATCTTTAAAAAACACTTCTGAACATATTGATTGGACCTAACCACCAATCAATCAATGAAACCTCACAAAGAATTCAATTAAGATGTCGGATACCTATTCAAAATTTTTCAAAGATGAAATCATCAAAGAATTAATAATATTTAATTAATAAAGATAATAAAAAAAAAAGATAGTCTATTATTAAAAAACGTAACACCCTTCTTTTATCTTTTATTACAATGGCGAATCCATCACCGGCGACGTGGTTAGCCATCCTACTGCTAGTCCCGCTCCTCCTCCTCCTCCGCTCGCCGTCGGACGCCGGCGTAAGTTCAACTTACCACCAGGTGGTCGTAGGCAACCTGAACCTCATCGGCTCCCTCCCCCACCGCTCGCTGCACGCTCTCTGAAACGGCGCACAAGTTCTTCCTCATGATGAAACGGCGTGCCAAGTTCCCGAATAAAAATTTATTATTAGATTAGAATTTCTTTATTATTAAGAATTTTTTTATAATATATTAATTAATAATTTTTTTTTATTAATCTATCAATTGATCAAGTATTTTAATATTTTTATAAATTATATTCCTCATAGATAAATCATTAATAAAGAAGTTTTATTTCTTTCTGTCTTTTTTTTCTCTCTAGTTCGATTATCTTTTTCTAACATGGTATCAGAGTTACTATTTCTCTAAATTTTTTTTATCATTCATTCTATAGTGATTTTTTTCTATCACCACCGCAAGTATGCATATTATTTCTTTCTCTTTCTTTATGGTTATTTTTTTCCTTTCTTATTCTCTCTTTTCTTTTATTTTTTTCCTTTTGCTTCTATTTTCAATATCAAATACTCAAAGTAGATATCAAATTTATCTTAGAGTTAGATATATTGGTACTCAATGTCTTAGATGATATGACACAAATTTTATCAATGGTCCTACAACTTTAAGACAATCGACTATTTCACATATTTATCCCTAAAATACTCTAGTCTGTGCCTACTCTTGATAAACCATTAAGAGTTTTCATCTACTGAATGGTATATTGATACTGGAGCAACTCATTATGTCACATCAGATTACAATATCTATACAAAAGTAACACATATATATATGGCTCGGATACGGTGCAAGTAGGTGATGACTCAGGTTTGCAAATTACTAACCTTGGAAACACATATATTCATTTATCTAATCGTAGTTTTCACATACACAACATCTTTCATGTCCATCTATTACTAAAAATTTATTTTTTGTACATCAATTTTATCTTGATAATGATGTCATTTTTAAATTTCATCATAATCATTATTTTATAAAAGATAAAAGAACAAATACTATCTTATTTTATGAAGAAATCAAATTAAACATAACCTTTATTATCTTCAAAATTTTTCAATTAAAGCTTTCATTAGTGAATGTACAAATAAACCAGTTTAACATGCCCGACTTAGTCATCCTTCTCTTCGTATTATTCAGTTCATCATCAATGGGTATGATTTACCGACTTCCTCTACCTCCTCTCCATTGATACGAAGAGAAGGATGACCAAGTTGGGCATGCCAAGCTGGTTTATTTGCATGTTCACTAATGAAAGCTTTAATTGAAAATTTTTGAAGATAATAAAGGTCATGGTTGATTTCTTCATAAAAAATAAGATAGTATTTGTTCCTTTATCTTTTATAAAATAATGATTATGATGAAATTAAAAATAACATCATTATCAAGATAAAATTGATGTACGAAAAATAAATTTTTAGTAATAGATAGGACGTGAAAGATGTTGCGTATGTGAAAAGTATGATTAGATAAATGAATATATGTGTTTCCAAAGTTAGTAATATGCAAACCTGAGTCATTGCTTACTTGCATCGTATCTAAGCCATATATAGTATGGTGTTACTTTTGTATAGATATTATAATCTGATATGACATGATGAGTTGCTCCAGTATCAATATACCATTCAGCAGATGAAAACTCTAGTAGTTTATCAAGAGTAGACATAGACAATAGCACTTTAGGATAAATATGTGAAATAGTCGATTGTCTTAAAGCTGTAGGACCACTGATAAAATTTATGTCATATCGTCTAGGATATTGAGTACTAATATGTCCAACTCTGAGATAAATTTGACATATACTTTCAATATTCAATTTTGAAAATAGAAGCAAAAGAAAAAAAACATAATTAGGAAAAGAGAGAATAAGGAGGGAGAAAAATGACGATAAAGAAAGAGAAGAAATAATATGTGTTAGTGTCAGCCCTTAGTGCCAATTTGGATTGAGTGAGACTCGAGTTAGACTCAAGTCAAATAGAATCCATCAAGAGGGTTACATGATCATCATGCATGAGATTAATATGGTATTAATTCTCTCTCTCATCATTAAGAGGGTTGTATGAGCATCATTAAAAGGGTTGCATGATCATCATGCATGGCATGCATGAGATTATTAAATATATTAATTCCATGGAATCCTAAAAGCCAAAAATCCTTCATATTCCATGGTTGGATATAAAAAGGGATGAGAGGCTCTTGAGAGAGGACTATTGGTCTTCTTCCTCTTCCCTTCTACCTTGGCCGAATCTAGTATTGTGGCTAGCACCACGATCTGATTCTTCTCCATCTCAGTGTTCGTGTGGATACCGTGGAGGCGCGAACACACTGATCGTGCTGAGATCTGTCAACCTTTGAAGGCAAGAGTTGCTGTCGGGATTGCGAAAGGCTCGTATCGAAGGTAACCTCGATTCCAGTAGATAAAATCGGTAAAACGAATATGGTTTCTTTCGCATAGATCTTCTGGAGGGATCCTTTTTTCGCTGCATTTTATGTGGCCAAAAATTGTTTTAGGCGCATGCAGATCCCTACAATACGTGCACTTGCAGTGGTGATAGACAATGGCATCATTTGCACGCCTCCATCGTCTACTGCCCAGAGTGCCAGTCCTACCTCCAGCCACCATGCACTTCGACGCTGTCCTCTCTAAGTGATGGAATCACTCCTCCGTCAGTGATAACGGGATTCGATATCGCCTCAACCTTAAGGTCCTCCCCTCTGCGGGAAGCCACCACTCCCGCAGTCCCTTCGATGCTCACGTCGCAGTCATTCGACTTCTCTCCACAGTCTCGACTTCTCCGGTGTGATCGGATCCATGTCTGATGCTCTGGATATGCTCTCCGTGTCATTCGGCTCCTCTTCGATGATTGCGTCCGAGCTTGCGTATGATTCCTTGAGGCAGTGACGTGGACAGAGGAGGAAGAGAAGGGGGGTTCTCAATTTGATGCCTTTGCTTCGATGGGAGGAGTGTGAAAACCTCCTAGCAAGAATTTCGCCCATTGTCTCAGAGGAGGTAGACGGGAATTGCACATCACAGGAAATGAAGACAGTAAATGATAATGCACATTTGAGGTAACTTACAACATTTTAGATCTACCTGATTGAATTTCTGCAGCAAATATTCCTATTTAATTTCAATTTGCTTGCCACGTTTAATTTGACATCTTACTTCTATTCTGTTGATTATTTCAACAATTTTATTGATTTAGCACATGCATATGAGTGCAATGTTGATTCAAAAAAATATAAAGCAATTCAAATAGAATCAGTGTGATGCATATTTTATCAGTTTTATCCTATAAGAATATGTTGATTCAAAGCTCTTAAGGTTAATATCTATTTTTCTCAGGTGAGGATGAATCTTGTCAGATGTTGGCTCCTGGTACTGAATGTTTGCCAGGATATTATTTTCCCAATGCCAATAGGTTGAAAATCAATCATCCAGGACCTTGAAGAAGCATTTCTAAGTATAATATCTACTCTTCCATTGTCAGATTCTCAAGATTTGCTACAGCAGTGTGTAAGCTTTTCCACCCGAAACATCGAAGATTGCCCACACTTGATTTCAACATTCAAGACTTGGTTTCGACGAGCAAATAGGTCGGCTACCAAGGATGATGTGTTTGTCCAGAACCAACATTCTTCGTTGGCAGAAAATGAAGACTGTAAATGATAATGCGATACAAGTATTTGTTGCTTTAATTTACGAATGGTGGATATTCTGTATCATTCAAACTACTTCTTTGTGTCAAGTTTCTGTACTTGTATATGACCCTTAGGAAACAACAAATGTTACTACGTGTCTTTGGAAATAAATGAAATCGAAGTTAGAACGGGAAACAACAAGATTTTTTTTTTCCATGAATAAGATGGTCTTTTATTTAAAAAATTATTTTATTTATAATTTTTCATATTAACAAACTAAACACATTTTTTAATTTTCTTTTTTAGAAAATAGAAAATAGTATATTATACCAAACATATTTTTTATTTTCTAAAAATTAGATAAAAAAATAAAAAAATAGAAATAGAAAATGAAAAAATAGAAAATAGAAAAATTCTAATCTATTAATAAATTTTTATTAATTAATTCGTTTGTAAGAGTAGTTCTCTTTTAACTCGGCCGTCAAGATGCAGAGGCACGGCGTCAAGGGCTTCATTCAGGTAACCGAATCGATCAGAAAAATTGAATCTTTATCGTCCGCAATTGCATCTGATGTTTACCAGGACTTGATTGCCGGCGGCACCGAGAGCTCCGCGGTGACTGTGGAATGCGCTCTGTCGGAGCTTCTCAGGCGGCCGGAGGTGATGGAACAGGAGAAGGCGACAGAAGAGCCGTACCGGGTGGTTGGGCGTGAGCAGTGGACAGAGAAGAAGGACATGGAGCGGCTTGACTACATCAGGGCGATCGTAAAGGAGGCGATGCGGATGCACCGGTGGCGCCCATTCTGGTGCCCCACCCTCTCGACTGAGCACACGAGCGTCGGCGAGTACGACATCCCCGCCGGCACGATATATCACCATCCTTAACGCGTGGTCCATCGGTCGGGACCCGGCGGCGTGGGAGGCGGATGTGCCCGGGGTACCCGCTGGGGGAAAGCGGCGCAGATGGGCGTAGCCAACTTGCTGCACGGCTTCAACTGGCGGCCGCCGGAGGGGATGAAGGCGGAGGAGGCGATCATGGAGGAGCTCTGTGGGCTATCCACGACGCCAAAGGTGCCGTTGCAGGCCGTGATCGAGGCCAAGTCGCCTGCCCACTTCTGCGCCTGGTCAACGCTTACGCTTACGCGTTGACTGCTACATTGTTTTAGTCAACTAAGGAGCAGTTGAAGCAGCGATATTTAAAATAGTTTTAGTCAACTACTCGACTATCATATTTTTAATTTAAATTAATAATTTAATTAAAACAATTATAAAAAAACAATGAAGAGACTAACAATAATGCATATTGTATAGCTATACAGTGTGAATACGTATCAATACAAGTACGGTGTCTAATCGAATAAAAAATAATGTGTGTATCATTCTGAAAATAAATAAAGGAAAAGAGGGGGGAAAATAGGAAATGTTCAGTGGCCATGACTGCTCTTCTACTCCAACCACAAGCTGATGGCCGCAAGGGTCCAAATTGGCCACCACCATCCCCATCCTCTCCCCGCCGGCGACGCCCCTCCTCCCCCGCTACTCTCAGGGACGCTCTCCGATCCCGGCGTGCTCTGTGAACTACCCTGGTAGTCGGGGTTGCTGCCGTACAGGTTCTGAATTCCTTCTACGTCGTCGTTTGCCAGCTCCACCTTCCGCGTCCGGGTCCTCAGGGATGGGTACATGATCGCCTCCGCCACCGTGGAGTGGCCCAGCCCCAGCAGGTGCCCTATCTCGTGCACCGCTACTGACTCCAGATCCACGGCAGAGTCGGAATCCGCCCGACTGACGTCCCCCTGCGCCACCCACGCCTCCGCCGCGTCGAAGTGCAGCCGCCCGTCCGTCGGCGAGAACGCGTGAGCCAGCGTCCCGAGCTGCCCGTCGAACGGCTCCCCGTCTCCGTGCGAACCCAGGAAGAAGCCAATCTGGAGGTCCGCTTCGGCCTCCGATTCCGTCTCCGTGAACGTCAGCGTGGTGGCGTTGGCCCACCGTTCGAAGGCCCTGGCCAGGACCCCGCTGAAGACGGCGCGATCGATGGAGACGTCGGAGGTGGAGACGATGGCGTACGTGAGACTGCGCCGCCAGATGGGCCACCGGGGCGTGCCGGGGAAGTAGGAGTAGAGGTTGCGGCCGTGGACGGAGGAGCCGTTCATCGTGGAGGAGCCGTTGATGAAGTCACCGACGCCGCAGCGAGGGGTGATAATCTGGGAAATGGTTTCCGAGTCGAGCTCGCCGGTGACGTTGAGCCCGAAGTTGTGCTGGTACGTGCGGACGGCGGCTTCGAGCGCGTCATCGAAGGCATCAGTGAAGTTGGACGGGGAGAGGTAGCCGAAGTGCTGGAGGTAGTCCTTGAGGCCGGCGAGGCCGGCCCGGTCTTCTCCGTGACGGCAACCGGATAAATTTTTGAAAGGTAGCCAAGGGTTGGGGATGGAGCTGGAAGCCGGGGAGGCAGCCGGGAACAAGGCAGAAGCTGGAAGGAGGAGGAATCCAGCGATGGCGGCGAAGAGGAAGAGGGAGGTTGAGGAAGTCATGGCCAGAAAAGATCGGAGAAACAGAAGAATTAACGATGGCTTAGTTAGACGATCGCTGAGCCTTAAATCACTGATTAGTTCATACAACTTTGACATAGTCCTCTGCGATGGCTGCGTGTTGCTGCGGTTGCAGAAGGCTACGCCGAGAAGTTTCTCAGGTCAAAGCTCCAATTCTGGAAACAATGGTCAACTGCTGATCTAGTTTGAGTGGAGGAAAAGTAAGAGAGACGAGGTAGCGTGATGGACTCGTAACAAAGTATAACATCTAGAAGAACACGGTAATTTAGGTATCAAGAAAAGTTGAATCATGAAGGGGTTCCTTTCATTGTTTTGTCCTACTGATGGCTACAATTCGAAGAACATGATTAATCACACGAAAAATTCAGAGAACGAGGAAGGTTGCTAGCCATGAAGGCAACAAAATTTGTAATGCTTTTGATCGACGTATGCGTTTCCCTTCCCTTCTTCTTCGTCCATTCGCCGAGGGAGGTTGGCTAGATTGATGAGGAGGAGAGGCTGTTGAACTCGTCGCAGCGGCGGCGGATCTCTCCCTTTCTGCCAGTCTTGACCCCGACGAGGCTGAGCTTCTCCATGGCGCGGGTGAAATCGCTGAAGAAGGCGGTCTGGTTGGCGGCGTAGAGCTCCACCAGCGGCCGCGTCCGCTTGTCCGCCGCCAGCGCTGCGTCGGAGGACAGCAGCCCCAGCCCCCGCAGCACGTTCTGGTAGTACATGTTGTCGAACTTCCCCGGCGTCATCACGTCGTTGAAGGCTGCGATTGTCGGGTCCTCCTCGTAGTTCGCGCACGCTCTCTGCAGCTCCTCCGCGTACCTTTCGACCCAACGAAACGGAAATTCAGCGACAATTTAAAGTCAATTCTTTGACTTTTGAATTCTCGTTGGATTTGGATTTTGTGTTACTTGGAGTTCATCGTTGGGTCGTGGCCGCCGGTGCCGTTGTAGCGGAAGATGCGGGAGGCGAATTGGTTGCAGTGGGAGAAGCCGACGGTGTGAGCGCCGGAGAGCGCCACCATATCCTGCACCGTCATTTTATTCTTGGCGAAGACGTCGATGAGCTGGTCCATTGTCATGTTGGGGCTTGGCAGTTTCCCGGGGACGGTCGCGGCCGTGGAGGAGAGTGCGTCCCTGCGGCCGAGGCGCACGGTGTAGAAGGGCCCGCCGAGCATGAGGAGGAGGTCGCGGGTGGCCAGCGCGAGCACGTCGGCGCAGGACACCACTCCGGGGCACTGCAGCTCCAGCGCGGTCTTGGCGCGGGTGACGGTGTCGAAGGCGTCGCCGGGGAGGGAGATGTTGTCGTCGGCGTCGCGCTCTGCGCGGTTGAATGCGTTGGTGGAGATGAGCATGGAGGCATCGCAGCCGCCGACGAAGCAGTCGTGGAAGAAGAGGCGGAGCGTGCCGGCGGCGGTGGTCGGGGTGGAGATTTGCTTGCCGGTGACCACGTCCGATACGATCTGCTCCGCCTTGGGGCACGTCTCCCGGTAGTAGGTGGTGGAGAGCTTGGCGGAGGCAGGAGTGGCGAGGGAGAGTAGGAGGAGCGTCGCGGCCGAGGCCACCGCCGGGGCCGCCATTCCAATGACTCCGACCTTGTTGCTCATGGGCTGCGGGGGAAAGAATATTATGAACTGTACGGTTAATGCGGAAGACGACGGTGATGCACCGCCCTGCTTTCCTTAGAAAGGGAGAGAGGGAGAGGAGGAGGGCGGAGAGGAAATGGAGGAGAAGAGAATGGCTGCGAGAGAATGGAGGAGTGGATAGGTGGAAAAAAGGAAAGGAAAAAGAGAAAGAAGGGAAGATGAAGAAGAAAGGAGAAGGAGACGTATTAGAGTTGTATCGAGCAACATTGCATTCCTCTCGAGCAATTGAAATTGAGCTTGTCCACAAGTTTTGATCAGTAAAGTTTACCCCTTCTGTAAAAGATGAAATTCGTCATCTCAACGATCCCACACGATCAGTTCCACGATAAGTTTATCTCCACGTCATATGTTAGTTGCTGCAATAGATAAAGGTCTTAAGATATGGTTGAGTTGATTATTACGAGACACATTTACTACAATAGACATGAGTCGAATTTCGATGAGGTAATGCCCTCTCCGTAGACGAGACACATTTGCTACAATAGACATGGGTCGAATTTCGACGAGGTAATGCCCTCTCCGTAGATGATTATGAGACCGATCATGTAGGATAGTTGAAATGACGAATTTTACCTTTTTACTTCAGGGGATAAATAAGGAGTGCGGACCGTTGACTAAATCAATATAGAGTTCACATGGAAATTAAGTCCTTGACCTGATCAACATAGATCCGAGTCTTTTGGAGTCTTGACTCCACTTGAGTTAAGTCAAATAGGTTAGAACGACCTCAGAATAGGTGAGCTAAAGTTGGGGGAGCTCGGTACTAATCAAAGTGACTTTGTCGAGTTCAACAAAGTTTAGGCCGAGTTGATGGAAGGTTTGGTCCAGGAGGTTAATAAAGCTAGATTCGGGTATGATAGAGCAAAGATATATTGGTTGTGGAAAAGACATCTGATGAAAAAGCTCGTTAATTATCTTATCAATAGTAATAAGCATTTGTGGGAGAAGTACGTCGGTTACAAATGCAGGAAAATTGTATCGGTTACAAACACTTAGAATTATACAGTTGCCTAGAATTATGCAATCGCCCAAAGTGAAGATACTAAATAAAGAAAATGAGTGCAATTGTTCCCAGGGGAGGAGTTACTTCAGTGATCCGACACCTCATCTTCTTTGTCTCTAGATAAGGCAACAATTTTAGTCATAGAAGGTATGCACAACTTGCTTTGAAACTATCATTTTCCTATTGTTTTCTGTTCTTTTCCCTGACTCTAATTATACTGTATCTTTCCAATTAAAGACCAAAGATGCTCTAGATTTCGAAGCCTATTCATGTTTAACAGCTGAAGTCATTGGGTGATCACTACAGTGCATTGGCAATGGATTTAACTTTTGTTTCTTTCTTTTGGTTATCAACATCTATATGAAACACACTTTTGTTTACAGGTGTTAGGTACTGCGAGGATGGTTATAGGGTTTGCTAGTTCTTCGGGTGACAACTCTGATTGCTTGCCATGAGTACCTCTCAAGATACAGGCTTCTTTGAAAGATTTGGTCATATTGCTTCTCACACAACAATAATTCTTTTTTTTTCCTAAATTTTTTGGAGACCTTTACGATAATGATGAGAATGAAAGCCAAAGCAAGGGTGATAATTCATGTAAACAAGTTGATTATAGATTCTTAAGCATCAAAGAGAAGCTCGAATTTGGAGTCTGTAGAGCAGCGCTGTGTGATCTTGACTTCCCAACGGTATCGTGGACCATTTAGATTTTCACAATCTATTGCGTTTTCCAGAGAACTGTTCGACAATGCCATAAAATTTTGACTGGTTTGTTTTGGTGAAGTACCTGTGATCTTGTTCGTTGTTCATGTTTCACTGACCAAGAATGCCTCTCCCCTGTGAAACTACTACAATCCATTCTTAACGTCTGCTTACATAAATTTACAAGATCTTCTTCTTGATGGTCCAAGAATTCTCATTTCTGAACCTTGGTGGTAATTCTACATGAAACGCAGCTACACGAGGCTCACAGCAGACCTGCTGAATCTTATCAAGATCTGTGTGGAAACTACACAAGGTTGTGGCTTTATTAATTAGCTCACTGCTTCTGAGATGCTCTGCAGGGAAGGTCTCCAATGGCGGCCTCTCGCCGCCATCTGTGTGCTGCTGGTTTGCCGGTCTCTATCCTCCCTTCTCATCTGAATCATACCATGCCCTCATAGTTTCCTCAAAGCAAGCAGTTACTGAAAATACAAGAATAAAATGGGGGGAGAAAAACCTGAAGTTTGTTTCCTGAATCCTCCTGTTGTTCCTCTCGAGCAGCCTCAACAGCCTGCTCATTTCTTCTGTGTTCCTCATCGCGTTGCTGTCCTTCGATTGACTCGGCCTGGTTCTTCTTGAGCTTGTCGTGCTTTCTTTGCATTACAGCTTGCGTAACTTCTGGCCGATCATCAGAATGCCTCACCATTAGCCCACAAGCAAGAAATCCAAAATTGCAAGCTTAAATCTTACGAGAAGAACCTTGGGAGGTGATCAGCCGGTAGACTTGGCCGAGCAAAAGCATGTCCTTGGGCTTCAGCAATCGCACGCGGGTGAACCTTACGTTGCCGCCGCCGTCCTGCTTCTGCTCCGAGACAGAGAGCATGACCAGGGCCACGTAGTACCCCGGGTTGCTCTTCATCACGTCGGCGGCGCTCGTCGGCCAGTAAAGCCTCTCCACCTTCCCTCCGGGGTGCTGAATCACCACCATGGCCACCTCCGACGCTTGGCAATTCCCCATCTTCGTTCCCTCTCACCTACGAGGAATTTGCTCTGTGGATGCAGGAGCGGAATGGAGGAGCAAGGATGAGCGTTTAACCAGCAGCACTGGGATGATAGCCAACTCCACACGTGGCACGATGTCAGTGGGTGCTGAGGATGGTGCGGGGCATGTCAGGCACTGCAGAGCATGAGGATGGGGATGAAAAGGGTTCATGAGTTATCATCTCTGGGCTCCTACAGAGCACAGTGCTGCAACAGGAGCGAACAGTCGCAAGCAACCAAAAAGTGTGAGATTCGTCTGGTTCATGAAAGCATACGAGTGGAAACGGGTCACAATCACCAAGAACAAGATTAAAAGTCACTGAATCATTCACGGAGAATTAACCTCGCATGGAAAAGCTATTCCCCTTTCTGAATCCGGATCACTGAGAGTTATTTTTGGTGAGTCGTTCTAGCTGTTCTTGCCTTCTTATTTTGCATCATTCATTCCCAAGATGGCTCTCTCAGTTTCATTGAGTTCTTGTTCATCTCTGATTCGAAGTGTAATCTTCTCTTATGCACACGGAAATTGTAGGGTTTTGAAGCATCAAATCAATCAACAAAAAGTTATTCTAGCCGCTAAAATCAACAAACAAAAAGCCAAGGCAATCAAATCCTTGAAGGTCAATGGTAAATTATGATGCCGCTTATCTGTTTGTGATATTCCCTCAACTGATGGTGCTAAAAACTATGTAGCGTGACCACCTTTGTTTGCGTGTGTATTTTAACTGGCCTACCTTTTTTTCAGGTCTTTGGCTGCCCTATTTGGTGGCCTGTGATAACTGATTGCAGTCTATTGTCCCACACTAACATTTATTTTATGAATGCACTTGTTTCAATTGGATTAATTAATGCATAAAGAGAGTCTCACTTGTTGATTCTCCAATATTCTAGTTAAACATGGTCCAAATGTAAATGCCACTAACTTGCTTGTATTCTTAGTTTTTATCAAGTTTAGATTATATATGCCTACCACGCCCAGCCAACTTTTTTGTTTTCAGCACATCCACCTGCCAAGTTTTTGGCAAACAATAGATAACTGATTAAGTAGTAACATAAAGGTATGTAATGTTGTCATCAGCCACCACTACAACCTCCAATTTTTATCTGATGGTGGTTATGTGCTGATACATATGAAGTGGTCCTTCAACTTTAACACTATATATAAACACAATAAAAAAACCCCCTTAAATACTATTTATTTTCCTTCGTTGTATTTTAATGTACAAGAACTAGACAAGGTGACTTGTAAGAGTATCATCTTTATCAAGTTGTGTTTATCCCAATTATTTAAGGTCTGGTTGTTTATAGATTAAGAAAAAAATTCTCACTGATTGTCTAGCTCTATTGTAATCTTCAATCTTTATTGATGATTTTGAAAGAAAAAAAAGCTTAGAGGTATGATGTATTAAAATATCAGTTTCTTTCTCTTCATCCAAGGTAAGGTAGTCTTCATCAGTGTCAAGGTCCCCTCATTGGGCTCACATGCCCACTAAATGCCATTAAGAGGCCATGTGAAGTGTTGGAACACTCACATAGCACTCCAATCTCAATAACCTAAAGGTAGCCTTCCATTCCATAAAGCTTAGAATTAAGATATTCTTACCACCTTAAAGTTGCTCTGTTGAACTAGAGAAACTAGGTCTTTTTTGTGATCCTTTTGTGATAGTTGTCTAGTTGGTTGCATGATTACAGTTAGATGAATGTCATCTTGGTCCTCACAATCTTTCAAACTTGATTTTAGCAGAGGATCTGCAGATGTTTCAAATAAGATCCCTGTCCAATTACAGGGAGTAGCAATAGCTCAGAATTCAATTCTGAACACTGAGCCAGTTAATTCTTTATAAGGCCAGCACTTGATGCAATTTATAATTTGAGTAGGTTGAGTTAGGTCTGTATTTAAACCCTAATGAGGACAACAGGCAAATCTGAACCTTTAGGTTAGCTAGGCTTGGAACCTTTTCTCATTAGAGGACAAATAAAGCTTGAACTGTAGTATCTGTGAGCTTGCTTGTCAGCAGAGTTGTGTTGCAGTTGGTCTGGCCATGGAACAAGTACAGCAACGCATCAGAATATAAAATATAGACGGCACGGGATGTGCAACAGGAATCTTGGAGTGTGTCAGTAGGCAAACCTTTCTGATTACATTACATGTTGTGCCAGGTTCCAGATTGGTGGTGATATCTTGTGATGGCATTAATGACTACCTGAAATTTTCATTTTCTTTCACCTCCTTTCTAGACAGATTTCTTGAACTGTACCCTCTCTTTTTCTTTCAGCTCCTTTTTTACTCAGATTTCTTGAACTGTACCTTGAGCCTCTAGGAACTCTTAAATAAACACTTAAACTTCTAAAACCTTAAAGAAGGGCATCCACCTGCTTAGCAAGTACTGTAAGTTCATTAAGCACTTATGACTTATCAGAGGCAAAGCATGAAAATTATCTGTAGTAAAAGAAATATCGACCAAAAGCATTTTTGTACTCTTAGGTTCGCAAAGAAATTATCCATGGTGAGACATTACTTCTTTCAGCATTATAGGTTCGCCAAACACTTATGGTGTGTAAAATGCTCGACAAATTATAGTATTTGACAAGCTACATCTAGTAAAAAAAAAATACTAACCAAATACCATATATATTGACTCTAAAACTTTAAAGAAGTTCTAGGAGTCATGTATAGTCTTGGTTGATATTTTTTTAATTATATATAGTCCATCAAACACTTACCCATCATAACTGTTTGGTAGATGATCTATAGTGCTCAAACAAATAATGTTCCCTGCGGATATCTTCCTTGAGAGATTCTGAAAATGTTTAAATATGGTTTTGTTGGCTTTTACCACTGCATATAGCACATCATATATTTATCCACTATAAGTGCTTGGTGTACCTTTAGTGCTTAAATAGATAATGATAATGTCTTATCATCCTGCAAAAGGTCATATGCTGACCCCGAGCGCCCCATACGGTCGACCCCACAGCTATTTGTAAAGAGGTAAATTAGGTATACAATAGGCTCATAGGAGGGAGGGCTTACTTCTAGGATGGTGAGACTCTCGGGAATTGACCCTTGTCCAATCCTGCAAATCTTCCTCCTATGAGTCAACTGCACTAAGACTTGGGGGCATGATAATGTCTTATCATGGATGTATTCGTTGTGGTTTTAGGAGTCCGTGTGTGGTCTTAGTTGATATTTTTTACTATATAAGTTTGTCCTAAAAATATATTTTTAATATAGATCTCATTTTCACAAATTCAATGATAATGTTATTGTCATAAATGATAAAGTTTCAGTTAATAAAATAGAAAAGGAAATTAATTAATTTTATAAGACTAAGAGTATTTTAGATAAATAAAAAAATCAGATGAGAAAAAAAAAGTTTTTTGGGAATTCAAAAGTCAAGAACATATTGTGGGAATTCTAAAAAAAAATTGAAGCTGTTGATTTGATGAAGAGCATTTTAGGCACACATGATTTTTGAAATTTAGAAAGTGTGAAGCCTTATTGCAACCTTTTGAATTTTCTTTGACTGAGACAAGAGCCATGATTCCTATTGCCTTAGTAGTGGCACCTTTTGAGCACTTGAAGCTCCATGATTGCAGTCTTGTAGCTACCACCACTTGAATTTCAAGTGCAATGCTGGATCTGTCAATGCCAGCAAACACCATTGAATGAATTGAAGGGGAGAGCTTATTCTGATAACTTGGGCTTTACAATTTGATCGATTAGCCAAAGAACCTCTACTTTTCTCTGTGAAATCAGCACATATTTGGATTGAATAGACTGGCTGAACCAATTGAGTATGACTGGATAAAAGTTCAATGAGGAACAGTCTAGCTAGGTTGGATAAGTTCGAACCGATAAATAGAACAGTCTATACTACAAGCAAATGCCATAACATATGCATTTACTTGAATTTCGCTAGTTGGTTCACTTTGGAGAATTCTTAACATCCGAGGAGTATTTGAAGCGAAATTTTCTACTTTCCTTTCCTTGTAAAAATATGGAGAACACACTTGATTGATTTTTATCATGTTTTAAACTGTAGAGTTATGCCAAATCATATTAATTGTTCATCCTTCTTGGTGTATCTGTTCTATCCTATCAAAATGGATACAACTTCCATTATGTGAATTTATTGTGGAAGTTATTTTGCATCTAATGGATAAAACATAAAAGAAATAAGAAATTACTTCATCTAATTGTCTACTCTTGTTTCTCTACTTGTTCAGTTGTTCTTGCTGAGTGCTAGTTAATGGCTATAAGGAGCAGGCAAGCAAACCGCAGAGGATCAGGCCTTTGAAAATTCAGGTAAGTTGATGCATAGTTCGATCAACAAGTCAATGAGAAAATTCTTCTTTGATCATAAACCATGATCTTTTAATCAATATTTTGCAATAGTTGAAAGATCAACATGGATTCATCAGTATACATGCATGGACTCCAAGACTTAGACATTAGGGTTCATGGTTACTCGTTAGTAACTAGGCATCAATATGGAACTAATGTTTTTTCGTAGCAACCATCTATTGGCATTACTGTTCCAGAGATGCTGAGTTAATTATCAGTTATATAGATCCTGAACTGAAGCTCAAAGTGTACACAAAAATGAAAGTTCACCCAACTCCGGCTGCAGGTTTAATCGCCCCAACGACTAAACTTATTGAGAAAATCACTCAAACCCGGCAGCGAACAGACAACCACTGCAACAATCTGTCATAATTTAAATGTATGTTCCATGTCTTCATCTACTAGCAATGAAGAACAGAATTGGGGTAGATGAAGTGGTTGAAAACTCATAAATCATGTTCATCACTTGGAACTAGCTATAAAAGGTGCACTCTTTCAGTTCACCTTGGCATCATCATCATCATCATCAATGGCTTGCAAGACTGAATTGGATGTGGAAGTCAAGTCCTCCACCGACAAGATGTGGGAAGCCATCCGTGATTCCACAAAGCTCTTCCCGAAGATCTTCCCCGAGCTGTATGAGAGCATTGAGACCGTGGAAGGGGACGGCAAGAGCGCAGGCACAATTCGCCTCCTTAAATATGCACCAGGCACGTATAGACTTCATAGTTAACTAACACAAACATGGCTTCATGTTAAGCACACACATGATTTTTTTTTTTACTTTTCCAGGAGTTAAAATACTGACATTCGCAAAGGAGAGGATTGATCTAGCAGACGACGAGAACAAACATGTTTCTTACACCGTAATTGACGGCGAGATTGTGAGCTTGTATAAAACATTCAGGGCCATCTTGAAGGTGGAAGGCAAAGGTGAAGGTAGTGTGGTTAAGTGGTGCATTGAGTATGAGAAGGTAAACGAGGAAGTGCCCGACCCAGATCCTTTCAAGGAGATTGCAGCCAAAACCTTCAGTGATCTCGATGAATACCTTATCAAGAACTCAATCGAGAGCTGAATATAATCTTTTGTTATGCTTGGAATTGTCTATGTGCCAGAGGTAAATAAACTGAGGAGCATTGTGGTAGTCTCCTCAAGTGTGGTGAGAAGTGCTAGAGCTCTTGTTTCAGTTACTGTTCTATCTATGATTTCAAGGTAATTTCAGTTGAATTCTGTGTGATTTAGGTAATAACATTTGAGTTTGGTAATATGAATAAATTGCTTTTTAAGTTTGTTTATATTCTACTTTGAATTTGCATGAAATAGGTAGCAATATAAATTTTTATTAGTGAATTTCCTTTTATTTAAAAAAACAAATGTATCAATAAATATTTCTTTAGTTTCGAAATGAATGTCTGAAATGGAGCTTTTTTTTATTTGAGTGTATTTTCCCCGCTGCTTTTTCGTCTCCCACCTGGCCCGCTATTGGACCGCTTTTTGTGGGTCCCGTTATCCTGTGACCGGGTGATCATTCGGGTTCTCGTGAATGGCGTGAGAAGAAGTTTGTGCCTATGGTTACCGGATTTCGTCGCTTACGTGTCAAGTTCTTCCGCCCTTGACCGACGCATCCATTGGACGAAGACGTGGGCCCCGCACTTCGCTGTCCTTGGGGCCCAGCGGAGCGCAGGCGACCGCGGATCCCAATAACGTACAGAGGTCGCATACGATCGGAGTATCTGCGGGGCTTCGTCTGAGACGACGTCGTCCGCTACCAGGTTCCGGGTCGGGTGAGGGCCCTAAATCCGACGGCTCAGAGTTCGGATCTGGAGCGAGTTCGCGGATCTCAACGGTCCATCGGAAAAGCACGAAACTCGAAGCAGGACGATGGAGGGCTACAAATCTCTCCGCCCCGCAGTTTGTTCTTCTCTCTTCTCCGTCTCACGCCTCAGCATCTCCCCGCCTCGAGAGGGCGGCGCCGGCCGCAGATGGCGTAAGTACGTCGGATCCGATCATCGCCTCACCGCGTTGGTTCTGATCTCTTGGGTTTGGATTTCTAGTCGAAGAGAAATCCTTTGCGGATTTCGAACTGTTCTTGTGGAATGATACTTGATTTTGATGGAATTGGAGTATTTTGTGCCACTGTAGCGTATCTTAACGAGTTCGTGAACGATTTTGCTGGGTATCGTTTGGGATTTGGGAAGATTTTTCAAAAGTAAACACTGAAATTTGACGATTCATCCTCACTGAGCGTGTGATTTGGTTACTAAATTGTTGCTTCGATTTATTTTTGGTAAAACTTTGACCATTTTTTGGACCGATCGAATGGGAATGCGGCTGTCTGATTCTTTCTAACCTTTTTGCGGATGATTTTCTGCCATGAAGTGAATTTCTACCACCGACGAGGGTTTCTCCCCTGAGAAAATGGCTGTGGCTTTTACTCGTTTTTCTTGCTGGATTTGGGGCGGAAAGGATCGCGAATCCTTCAAGTCATCCCTGAGCTCGTCCTCCGAGTTCCCTCCGGGCTTTATGGAGCCGGACTACTTGAAGTTTCCTCCGGCGAATGGGCCTAAGATAAGGTCGAACTCAAGAAAAATCAAGAAGAAGTGGCAGAGCCGAGAAGAGCGGCGGATGGACAAAGAGTATGACTTTGTCCTTGTGCCCTCGGATGGTGTATGCATGTCGGAGTCTGAATCCGATGAGTCGGATTGGTCGATCGGCTGGTCGGAACCTCACGCTCCTGACTTCCAAAGCGACAGTGAGACTGAGAACAGCTTTGCTGTCTTGGTACGGTGCTACGGCCGTGGTCGTTCTGTGCAGGCACAGAGCTCCAAAACCCACGTACTGGGAGCACTCGAATACATGGGCGATGCTTCATGGCGAGCTTCCATTTTAGTTTTTTTCTACTACTACTGATTTCCTCAAAATTTGTGAACCATTATTTAGTTCATGGAGTTGGAAATGCTCAAACTGTAGCTGCTATTACATCTTGCTACAAGTAGTATTGCATATGCATTATATTTGACTCAAAAACTGACCATTTTGCTGTTACGTTCCAAGTTTTTTACTCTGGTTGGCTTTTTGCAATGTCTAAGGATCCTACAACCTTCCTTGCTCTTGTTTGTTCTGCCAAATGTGCTGGTTAGAAATCTGCCTTATTGTTCATGGCACATGGTTGCATATGCTATGTGCTAATTTTGGTCAGTCTAATTGCATTAATTGATGTCTGTGATATTCTCATGAGAAATTGGACATGATGATTTGCAAATGCTGAGCACTCTTATCATGAAAATGCTGAGTGTTTTTTCTTCTCCTATGATATTTGTAGGTTTACATATGCTTTTCCTTTTTAATTCTATGTTGGCTTCTTTTCTCTTTTTTTTGTGGTGTTGCTGAATGATAACAGGCCCAATTATTGGTGAGGACAGACAATGGCTCCACTAGTTGGTTAAATGTTTAACTGTAAAACCTTTCTTTGGTCCTTTTCTTCTTATGGCAGTGAACTGTAATAAACAAGGGCCCATGCTTCAATGGCTGTATAAACTCTAATGAATTCTCAAACATATTCTGCTGTCTTTTATTGCTTCCATTGGCCCATATGGTTTTGTTTTTTTCCCCCTAAATGCTGGGAAAGTTTGCTTGGGTCAAAAGCTTTTTAACTGTTCTTCTGTTGAAGTGGTATTTCCTAGTAGACCTTCTTGAATGATCAACATACTTAACTTTAGTTTTGCTGTTGTAGATGGAAAGAAGTACATTGAAGAATGGCTTGCCTCCCTCGACTGAACAAAGCTATCAGGAATTGCTTTTGTCGACCATTGCAATGATGTTGGTGTGTTTGTAAAATGAAGTGTAATCATGGAGCCTTCCGTTTCCAATTTTGTTGTAAATGTAATGAACAGCATTCTCTTATTTAATCTTATTACTAATACTTCTCTACTGAATTCGCCAACCTGTTCTTCTGTTTTCAAGTTGGCACTTGCTTTTGTTATGTAATTTAGAATTATCTGATCGTTTATTTATTTGTGATATTGTATTTTTTTTGTTTTGTTTTGTTTTACCTCCTTGAATTGATCTTCCATGCCTACTAGACCTAGTCAAATTGATCTTCCATTGCATCTGCTAGTGGAACCACTGCATTGCATCTGAAAATTAATGAATTAACTCATGTGGAGTACAGTTGACTAAAGTTGCCTAAAGGTGAAGTTCAATTGACTAGAAAGTGCAGTTAACTTGAGTTTTAGAGCTTAAACTACTTTTGTTCAAGCTTAAAATATTTTTGTTCAAGTTACAGTCCATTGTGATTAGAGGCATGAGAAGTTACACTCCATTGTGATTATAGGCATGAGAAAGATAATTTATATCCTTGCATTATTCATGGAATGTCTCTAGTACTTCTTTCATAGTAGTCAATTATAATTTATCGATTTACTTCTTTATATATGGTCATAGGGGCCATTAGGATGACAAATTTTATCTTTTATTACAATGCAATGTCTTTAATAAAAAGTTAATTTTGAAATGATGACAGTGGAGCATCTTGTTGTTTGCGCTTTCTCATTATGAAATGTTAATTATGGAATAACTTATGAAAAATTTTAGTGAAATCGAATTGATCAACTTTAGAATTAATTAATTTAAAGAGTTAAGATTAAATTACTAAAGAAAAAAATGAAATGCCTTTTGTAATGGATATATGTTTGCATCTTAAGCTTATAGAAAATAGATGTATGAATTTAAATTTCGTATACGGATAAAATTTATCATTCTATCTATCAATGGATACTGCACCGTAACCCTTTCAACAACCTGCACCATAACCCTTTCAACAACCTCCACAAAGGACGTGAAGGATCGAGGGTCACGACACTTGTGGCAACAATCATGATTTATTTTTAACTTTTTTAAGAGATAATTTTAAAAATTAATAAAACATTTTATATAATAATTTAATTTTTTAATACACGTTAAAAATTAAATATGAATTTAAAATAATTTATTTTTTTAATATAATTTTTAAACATTTTAAATAAATTTTTTTAATTAAAAATTTACAAAATATATTTAAAAATTAATTTATGACCTTTAATAATTTAATTTTAATTTTAAATTTTAAAAATTATTTATTTTTAAAATTAATTATTTTAAGAATTACTTTTATATCCTTTAAATATTTTTAAAAATTAATTATATATTTTAACAATTAAAAATAATTTTTAAATTTATATAGACATCAAACCTCTTATGAAAAAAAAAAAATATGAATTTAACATCTGAAATATAACATCGAAAGTAAACATATATTAACAATTAAATATTAATAAAATTTATTAATATTTAATTACTAATCTATTTATATTTAAAAAATAAAAAATTAAAGTTATATTAATATGACATAATACAATATCGAAATCCTATCGGATCTAGAACCGAAACTTTAACATGATAAAAGTTTCAATCTCGGGTAGATGTTTTTTGATATCTTTGTATTGTTGCTTGAAACGCTATGTCTACCTGATAAATGCTTTGGTAAACCTGAATGTAAAAATGAGATAACACAATAACATGCACATATAATCTACTACAAAATGAGAACCTTAAATCAAATGGATGAACGAACAAAAGAATTGGTAATTTAAATCACATGTTTTCTAGGTACTCTCATGCACACTGCATTCATACAATATCAAAAAAAATGGAACTTATCGATAATTTGCTTGGTGTTGCAAACGACAACTTCGCATCTCCATTTATACTCGATGAACAACATTCAACTACAAATACATACAGCCCTGAGAATCAACCTCATCAAATTGAGTTATGTACCCATCTTAATCCAAATCCATGGAGTAAATGATATTCTTGTGTAGTTTTTAATGAACTATACATTGCATTGAGGAACATACACCCTAAGCAAAAGGGTAAATTACCTTGGAAAAAAGCAAGCTCGAATACTCATAAACCTGGAGGGAAGTTGTTGATTTGTCCTTGTTCCAACCTCTCTTGGTTGTTAACTTTGTAACCAATCCTTATCCGCACAGCGAGCGGTTTCTGAAATGGCATAAGAAACAATAATTGTGTATACAAGCATGACACCCACAGATGAAGATCAACAAATGCAAATTGTAAAATTCTGGAATACAGTTATTTAGAACTATCGTCAATGCAAACTTACCAGATACGAAGCGCTAGTGCAGATAAGTGAATGGTAGAAAAGTTAAACGAAACCGGCACATACCTGGCCATGCTGACTATTAGTAATAGTAAAATTTTGTGTGATTGTCCCATTTCCACTGGCTGGAAGATGATTACTGTTGGCTGGGTCTAAATGTAACTGGATAAACTGTAGAAGAAGTTAAGGTTAGCCATCATAAGAATCTCAGACTGAATCACCGATAGCTAGTAACATCAGACTAATGGAACAGCTAGATGCCAAATCATAAGAAAGAAGCATTTTATGAGTTGCTGGCTAAGGTTACTTTATTGTATATGATGATTATATAGCATGTCTATTTGATGAAAATATGAAAGAAAACAAACTTGATGATAAAGAAAAGAATTGAGCGTATTATGGAATACCTTTGGAACAGCTGCTTGAAAGATGAAATCTGTATACGCTTCTGATGACAAATTCATAAATGTAGCATGAATTTGAGTAACTTGAGGTTTATCAGGCTGTTTTGTGAAACTGAATGTGATCTTCAAGGTGCTGCTCTGGAAGGCAGTGATTGATGGATAAACCGGACTTTGAGCACCTGCTCAATCATAAAGGTATTATCATCACAGTTTTGACTGAACTATATCAACACTAACCATCAAACAGATTTACCTGGAAGAGATCCATTTGATGATGCTAATCCATCCAACAAATCTACTTCTTGGACAGTTGCAGTATTAGGTTTGGCTATTGGTAATATATCATTAAAACCTAGGAATAGTATATATAAGAATAGAATTTGCCCTATTAATTCAGGAATTGAAAATGTAGCAACTTGTTACCTTTATTGGAGGAATCGTTTTCATGTGTAGTATTACTCTGAACAGGTGTTCCAATAGACAAAAGATCCAAAAGAATATCTGTACCACTCGCTGAAGCAACACCTTGTGTACAAACAAAAGAATCAGATCATTAACTTATCAAAAAAAAAAAAAAAAAGAATCAGATCATTCCCTTAATCATCATTAGTTCAACAGAGTAAGAGTTTGAATGCACAGAAGATTTTATTAATGTGACCATGTTGTCCACAAACTAGCACACACAAGCAACCCAGTTGATTTAGGGAGAAAATTACTTTGCATATGCTACTTAGTCTCAAAAGGAACTTTTAGTTAGAATTCGCTAATTCCTAGTTCTAGCATTCTCTAGTGGACACTTATGTTCAGCTTACTATTTTTAGGTTGGGCATACATATTAGTTGCTTGACAAATAAAAGTTTCCATACAATTAATGTAGTTGGTGTTATATTTGAGAGGTGTCCTAAGACAATCGCTTTATGATTATACTATTTATTGGATAAATAACAATTCACTATTTGAGTGCACATTCTCTATGTGTTTGATTAGATCTTAAACTCATTTACTGAATGTCTGCAATACGATTCATAACATGAGAAAATTTGTGATTGGATCACAACTAGTGAGCATCTCTACATATGCAATTATGAATATATTGAAATCATCCATAGTCAATGAATTGATGAGCACGGACGTCATCGATTCTGTTGAGACTAGCACGTTTTAAACTTCTTGGTTTACCAAACAGCTATTCTTGTTGGCTGGAGACATTGAATGTTGAGAGTTAAGCGTGAATGTTAGTTAAAGGTAACTAGTTCATTGGAGTGACTTGTCATGAAACTTCATATGGTTCTATGCATATGTCAATGAAGATCTCAGTGTAACTTAAGTGTGAGTTTCCTTTGACTTGCGGTATTCAAGTCATCTTGGTCATGGAGGCTTATACTTTGACATCTTAAACAAACATCTTCAAGGAGGTGTGGATCCGGGATGATTGGGTGTAAATCGAAGTGCCTGAAGATGTTTAGATAACCCACAGAGGATTCACCGCTCCTTGAAAAAGGAGATGTATACCCTGCGACCGATTGTTAGGATTGCTACTAGAAGTCTTTGGTCAAAGCATTGCATGTTAAGAGTATGATACTCTTAGACACATATATGAGTACCTTGAATCCACAGGACAAGAAAGCAAGCTTGGGCTAACTGTGACATAGTCAGCCTAGTAGGGACTGACACAAATAGACCATATTCTGAACTAAACGGGTATAAGATGGTGAAAGGAAGGAGACACGTTTTATTGTAGCTACTGAAGGGTTTAGAAATGATTCTGGAATCAATTGTTGATTTTTTGATCAATTGGGGGTCATGATGTACTACTAGGTGTCACTGATTATTATTCTATAATTAATGGTTAATTACGAACGGCCACATAGCCGGAAAACCTATTGGGTCACACACACTACAACGAGAAGGACTTAAACTCTAATTAGATTCTCAGATCGAAAAAAATAAAGTCTGGTTGGATCAAATAAAGGGCAAAAATAATGGACTTCGTTTTATGAAGACGAAATGAACCAAATTGGTTTGGTTCTAATGGAAGATTTTTTGACAGACCGAAAGCGATGATGAACTTCGTCTTGTGAAGACGATATGAACCAAATTAGTTTGGTTCTAATTGGAGGTGTTTTGGTTATCGAATCAAATGATTTGATTTTGAACCAAATTGGACCGACTTAGTTTGATTTTGAACCAAACTTAAAGTTATTCAGCATATGAATTTTGGGTATTGAGCTAAGAGATAGGTTTCAAATTGGATCCAAACCCAATAAGATGTTGTATTAGATAAAACATTAAAAGGGGATGAACAATTGACATTAAATCCTAATGATTAGGATTAATCACAACCATCCATTCATCTAAACCCTAATTCCATCTTATCTCATTGAACCAGATTTGCTACAGTAACTAGTTCGCTACAATACCTAACCCTAATTAACAACCGCCTCTTTTAGGTTCAACCACGTGAAAAAATTAAAAAGGAAGCCAATCGCAATTGCCAAGAGAAGCGCGTTTTTGGGGGTCCTCGGCTCTGCGTCGCCGACCGCGTGTGTAGAGACGGTGGATCGTGATTTCCCTGGCCGTGATAAAAACCCACAACGCCGCCCTCCTTCCCAATCACGATTTCCCGATCAGCTTCTTGGCGTTGCCAACTGCGAGCAGAGTGACGAGCGCACGACTTCTTCCCGATCGACCTCCTCCATTTCGAGCGTCGGAGCTACAACAGGGCCGGTCGTCAACCGCACTAGAAGAGGGAAGGCGATCATCGCCAACTGTAGGAGGAAAAGGGTAAAGCTTGTGCGATGCCAGCCTTCTCCTGATAGCCGACAACTCAACTTCTCCCGAGCGCCGACCCTCCTGTTTGCGAATCACAATTATCCCCTTTCGCCTTCGGGTGCGCAGAACTGCTCCGATGGCCGATCGTGAGAAAGAAAGGAAACCCAACCGGCCGATCTTCTTCTTCGTTCGTGCGCAAGAAAAGGGTTTCTCTGTCGCCGATCGCCGTATTAGAGGAAAGATCCTGGATCGCACCCCTTTCGCTTTCCTCTCCAAACAGACAGGAGCCTTTGAAGTTGTTCCCAGATCTTGTCATCTATGGCCGGAGCTTGTGAAGCTTCCCTCGGTCCTTTGACACCGTCGAAACTCGTTGTCCAAAGGCTAGCGGCTTGTGAAGTTGTTGCCGGAGTCCTTGTCGGAATTACTGTCGGGGGGTTTGCCACCGGGAGCTTATGAAGCTTCTAGAGATTGTTTCTGTTTCACCTTCGTCGAAAAGGTTTAAGGCATTTGCCTCTATACCGGCGGTCAAAGATTGATCATCGAAAACTACACCGAGAATACGATTGTCTGTGATAGTCAAAAAGCCCCAGAAAACTTATCGCGACAAGTGTTATTACATGTTTTCGATGTTAGGGTTATCTCTCGTATAGACCATTGTCGATCGTTAGCTAGTACCGAAGATGGTAACGTGACTCGTGGCTTTGGAAGCCGTCCAGACGAGAACTTAGCGTAGATCACTGATAGAAGCAGAGCTTTGATAGAGCCACTCGATTGATGTCAATTCCATTCTCGCTCAAGGTCATCTGTCAGGTATACTTAGAATAATTGTTATTATGTAAAATTTTAATTTTCAATTATGCCATGTACCTGTTATATCCTGCATGCGTGTGTTGCAAGTATTGTATTAATTATTGTTTTTCCTTCCGTTGCGCACATTTGTGAAACGTGTAAACACGCGCAACACACCGGGTCGATCCTAACAGTTGGCATACGCCAAGTCAGCTATCTTAAACTATTACTACATTATGCATCCCAAATTACCATATCCTATTTAACGATATATTGGAATGGCATATCTGACTTAAAATTTCAAACCATATCTGCGCTTCAGCATTTGAGGGGAAAAAAAAACTAATGACTGCAGAAAATCCCACTAAGGGAGCAAAGCTGTACGATGCTTTTAGTACTGAGATTATGTACAAAGGCAGAGAAATTTTTCTATAGTATCTATTTGATCATCTTCTTTATGCACAGCAATACTGCAGAACAGAAATTAGTTTTATCAACATAAACCTGAAGGCCGAAGGCCTTAAGGCATCCAAGCAGAAACCTGCAAAGACTCCCTCTTCGCACTAGCAAAGAATGCCGCATTGACAAATCTAATCTTAGCTTAGAAGCAAGGGTTGGCTCAGCGGCATAAGACAAATTGAGGACAAATTATCCCAATAAAATTATGGATAAGTGAATATTATACTTAAAAAATAAAATGCATCATCCCTACATTTAGCATGATGTATTTGAAAAAAAAAACATATATAAAAATAGCTGGAACGATAACTGAATCATGATCTCTGGATAATCAAATATATATGCAATCATGTATATTTTTTGTTCTTTTTTTTTTTAACTTCTAGAGTATATGATTGCACCCACCTTAAACAGAATTCAATCTGTCTCTGGGCAGGTGTGCTAATAAGAATATTAATCATTCGTCCATATACCATGGTGAGAAACAGAGTTAGAAATAGATCTCAATCCTACAAAAGCAAATGCCTGATGGTCCTTTTTGTTCAAAAACACTGAAAGAAGGTACTCCAATTGTCAATCTAGCTGTCAAGGTTTTAAAATGAGGGTCTTATTTGTGTATTTTGCACAAGAAAGGGTTTATTTGAGTATTTGCCCTTTCTAAATTGTAGATCGGTTGTGACATGCAAGAACGTTTTCATGTTAGTAAATAACACTTGTTATGTATGATCCTATGGATTCCCTAGTACTCTAGCATCATCAATATGATCTATGAATTTCGTCAACAAACTTGGATTTGTGGGGGCAATAATTAGCTCAAATTCATGCAATGTTAGTTGCATTATCAGCATGGCAGTTCAGTCCTGCACTAAACATGATTATCTTTGTTTGGCTTCAAATTGAGGAAGACATCCAGTTGCCAAGATTTTCTAAAGAAACAATTAAATAAACATAGTATTGGACTTGAATAATTCATAAGCAAGCAGTGAACAATGCACAACATGGTTTAGAAATTGTGTGCCACTAATAATGGGATAAGAAGTTTAGGTTTGGATGGACCTAACACGTTTATTCTCAACATCAAACTGATTTATCCCACCCAAAACAAACAAAAATATAAGTACAATATTGGTGTCTTACATGGCATAAATCAAACAAGAAAACATGCCTCACAGAATATGGGCAATACAATGAATATCTCCTGATTGATTCCACCTGGATCCTTTATCACGAGTGAATGGTCCACCAACCCACCACAACTAGTTGGATGGCTACCTTTAACCCATTAATATAGATGTCTGATACAATGTTCATTTAAACCTTTACCTAAATTCTTTGAAAATGAATATTCCCATCTAAAGATAGATGTCTGATAGAAAAAAATGCACATGCCAACAAATTCATCAACACAAGAATAGTCCATGAAGATGCAAACAATAATCTAGCCTCAACATGACAAATCTATGTTATATAATAGAAGAAAATATTCAAACCTGAAGATGATGAGTTTGTCAGGCCAACGTCCAACAAATCATGTAAAAAATCATTGGAGGTGGAAGTAGGAACTGGAGTATCATCCAAACTCAGATCGAGCAAATCAACCAAGGGTGAAGCAGCTGGTTTTGCAACTCCATTTGAAAGCTTAAGTGAAGCTCCAGAAGGTAATTGTTGATTAGATTTCTCAGTTGAAATATTTGCTTGTGATGAGCCAGCTCTCTTAGAAATAAAAGTTGACTCATCCAAAACAGGCATCCTCTCAACTAAAGAAGATCTGCATATGTATAATAAATTTTGAAATTATAGACCTTAATAACAAAAATTCTTAAAACAATATTTATTTGCTTACTTTATGTTTTGATGCCTCTGGATTATAGAGTTAAATTCAATTGCTCTTTGTTGCAGTTCAAGCACAACACTTCCTATGTGCACTGTAATAATCTCTTTAACCCTCCTGGATAATTGATGAGACAGCAAATTTTAATTCGACCATAAAGAGGACAGAGAATTTTAGGGAATATCCAGACTATAAAACAATAAATTAGAGTGAGAACTAGTTAGTTCTTGATTTAATTTCCTAGATTTTGATCCATAATACTTTCCAGGTTAGATAGACTTTTTAAAACACGTAACAAGAACAGGAAGAAATCTTGAGCCAGTTTGATGAGATTTAGAATACAAGTCTTTTACACTACAAAACAGCCAGAGTTACAGTATACAGTAGTTGTACCAGGCGAGTTCTGACAGGTGACAACAGTATGAGTTATCATGTCGAAGAAATTAATTCATAGTTATGATGTATGTAGTCAAAAAACATACACCACACAATGGTTAAAAAAACTACTCTGCTGTTTGGCATGGACAAAACAGCTAGATACGCCAGCCAACTAGCATACGAAACCAGGTCGAAATGAAATTTTAATCATTGGGTCACATTACTGAAGGCAACGAAAGTATTGTCAAGATAACTTATAGAACAACAGTAAGGTTAACAACAATTATTTGCAAACATGTAAATAGTAAACAATTTTATTATCTGGGAATAATCTAACCACTCAGAAGAGGCTGGAAATTATAGCAAAAGGTGTAAGGTGTTATTTATTTGTGGTTTCTATTAACAGCCAAAAAAATAAGTGTAATATTGCAAATTGATTCCTCAAAATAATCAAATAACAAAGGCACAGATAATCAGGCAGTGGATTAAGCTCTTTCCACCAAAATGCAGAGTGAACCTAAGAATTAAGTCAAGAAAAAGGTGTACATGCACCCCGATCAGGAAACACGAGAGATTAGTACAGTCATCGAATAGAAAGATGGCAAATAAACATCAATGGTGGGGTCCCAATTATTTTTTTATAAATATCTTGTAACCTAGAACTTAGCCTAATTAGAATAATAGGATTACTATCAAGCACCTAAACATACAACATAACTTCCAGATAGAGTTTAGTGTACTCCAAAGTTACTTAAAAGGATGATAATCAAGTTTTTGGAGAATGTAAATGATGAGGTATCAACATATCAAATGAACAGCATACCCTGAGGTTGGTGGAAACCGCGATGACAGCTTCAGAAGAGCAATCAAGCACATTGACTGAGTTGTAATATCTGTTGAATGGTGCATTAAACAGGACTCCATAACATCCACAGCATCAGACTCAGTTACCTGCAACAATGTATCAAGAAGATAGTGCCTACAAAAGGAGTAATAAGGAGACAATGATGTGCCACAAAATATTAGTTCTGTAAATTATAATTTCCCACTCTATTTGGGCAACCGGCAGAGAAAAGGCGAGAGCATACACTACCATTTGGAGGCAGGAATCACCAATGTGTAGGTTAAAGAATGCCACAATGCATTATGACAAAAAAGGAATATGCATATAATGTATGTAAGAAAACTAGAAAACAAATCATTACCGATGGTAGGGAACCATGAACCAATGAATATGTAGGCAAAAATATGATGGAGGTGAGGAAGGGATGATAAAATACATCGCAAAGGAAGTGAGGAAGGGATGATAAAATAGATGCCCAGTTAGTCCCACAATGCTTAGTGAGGTGGTTTTGAGTATGCTTAAATATCAAGAGGCCCTATCAATATTGGACCTCAGTATGCATGTTAAAAGAAAACATGTCAATTCAGGTAAAAGAGAAAACATGTCAATTCAGGTAAAAGAGTAAGCAATGAGGTAGAAACTCCATCCTTTAATCCTGTTGCTAAGTCAGACTTTTAAGCATGCTTAAATATCAAGAAGCTCCTCACCTAAGTGTGTTGGTATTTTGGGTTGGATTGAGCTTGCTCTTGAACTTTAATTAGGGTCATAGTGTGCTTAAATATCAAGAAGCTCCCCACCTAAGTGCATTGGTATTTTGGGTTGGATTGAGCTTGCTCTTTAACTTTAATTAGGGCAATAGTGTTAGACTGTTGAATGATTTAAGCAGATTACTTGTGGTGGTAAAATGCTACTCATTATACTCAAAGCCTGAAGACAACAAGTCCAAGTCCAAGTCCAAGTCCCTGAGACTATGTATGGCAAAGAATGATTTGAATGGCAGAATGACAACAAGAAGAAAAATCAAATCAGCTTTCAAGCACTAAAAGTTTAAAGTTTAAACACAGCCGATGTAGCATAATAGAGAGGATGTGAAAATACATAAATCCCATAGTTGAAAGTGTGTATTGAGTTTGCTTGGTTGCAAAAGGAGTGTCATCAAGACCTACCATGTTCTTAGGAAATGAAACTAAGCAACAAGTTGAACATGAGCAAAATAATAGGAGCAGTTTTTGGTTGTTAGTAAATAAAAGAATAGAAGACCCTGCACTTACAGTCATTGGTTCTTCAACTTGCAACACCCCCACATTGTTAACCAGCATCTCACCATATTCTCCAATGCACCATACTGTTACTCGTACTAAACTTACCTAGACAATAAATTCATTGTAACTAATATTTTGCAAAAAGAATAAATGTGGCAAAGCCTAAATCTCAACATAACAGCCTAACCTGTTCAGATGATAATTGGAATGCCTTGTACAAAGATCTTACAGAGTATCCATGAAAATCAGGTGCATTACTTATTGCAACTATAAGAGCATGCCACACATCATCTTTCACATAATTCCCTGCCTAAACATAACAGAAATAGAGAAAATAAAGCACACGCAAAGCTATTCAAGAAAAATTTATAAATGCATTCTTGTGAAAAAAAAAAAAAGAACAATTTTCATGTATTCAGAGAGCAGATGTTATATTCTGAGGTTTGAGAAGTTAGTATGGGATTAGAGAGATAATTAAAAGTTATTAGTAGGAATTAAGATTAACAATAGTTGAACTGATAAATAAATACTGAATTATAGGTTCTGAACTCAATTTGGAGTAAGATTGGCAAATAGAGGGTTGTGATAAGAGAAGATTGAATTGGTTTCGCTTTGGGCTCAAACCAGATTTGAATCAGACTCAATTTGTAGGAGGAATTGGGAGGTAGTAATATGCTATTTACGATGAGTAAGATATATTTACCTATTTTAAGTTTTCTATTTCCATCTTCTCTTCCAAAGTAAACAAGGTGAGCAACATAAACTGTCTATTCTCTGATATTTTCTTCTTTCCTACTAAACAACAATCAAGAATATTTGTCAATTTTCTTCTCTTTATATGTAATCCTCATATCTTTATTTATTCTCCCTATTTTCTATCTTAGAGGTCTGAGGCATTAACTCCAAATAATAAAAAAGATTGAACACAATTTCAAAAGTGTTTAAACTTTTGAAAACAAAATGAGTTCAATGAAATATATCATCACATACCAGAGATAAAACTTTAACCATCTGATCGATATACCATTTTTTTTCTTGAGAAAACCTACAAAAACAAAATAAAAATAAATAAAATAAGATTGTCATCATAATTTGTCCAAGTATGACTCAATAATCACAAACATATTGCTGGCAAAGAAACAGGAAATTTTTTTAATAAAGGTTGTACTAGGGCTTTGTGCGAGTATGACTTCATAATTGCATGATGCATTAATGGTAAAAAAAACAGGAATTATTGACATGGACAAATTTTCAGCTTAATATAAATACGTAAGTACAAAGTGAAGTGAATCTCAAATTTTAAAGTTAAATGCAGTGGGCATTTCATTTATTGGAAATTCACAGACATCTGTGAAGGATAGTCAAGCACATCTTCGTGGGCATCTCTGTGAAGAAAGATGTTGAAAAACTACTGACAAGTTTGTCAATAACTTAATTTTTGTGAATTAAGACAAGTTGACAAGTTAATTGATAAAGAATAGAAAAACAGAGTAATAGTTTGCAACACATGAGAAAAATAAAAACTAGAATAAAGCCACAAGCATTAGTAGTAGCAGAATGATATTTCAGATTAATTTCAACATATGAACCCAAGAGGATAAATGATACAAGCAAATCATAACTAATGGCTGAGATCCTTCATCACATTAAAGAAACATTCTGTTCAACTGAAGCTGCAAATAGAAACTTGAACCCAACTCAAATTTTACAACTGCACTTCAACTTAACTTTGAAAATTTACAGAATACAGTTTTTTCAATAAAATTAAAGTTTCATGTGATCTTCATGTATGGTTCCTTAATGGATAAAGCTTGAATTTTCACTTACTTCTCAATGATTGAACAAATTTTAGCAGCCAGATCTCCTTTGAAGTCTTGGTCACTCACTTCCAAATAATCAATAAGCTCTTTTGTCAAAGGTTTAGCATTTGTGTCATTAACTAACAGAAAAATAAGCTCCAAAGCCCTCTTCCTGATTGAAGCATCAGCATCCTGAAAGTTACAAAATCAACGAACACAATGAATCCTATCAGATGGTATAGAGTACCCATGAATATCAGATACCATTAGCTATAAGCATTGTCAAAGAGTTTTATGCATGTTTATGAAAAGAACAAACAAAAGAAATGCAATTTGTTTTAAGAACAAAATGAAGGTGAAAGCTGAAGAGGACTGCAAAACCAACTCTTCAGAAAAAATGGCAGAATGAAGCATGCAAAAGAAATAAACTTTACAGGAAGCTATTTCACAAATACATCATTAGAACAAAGCCAAAGAATGTTAATATTTTTATGTTTCAAAGAGAGGAAATTTTTTCCAGTGCTCCATTTTGTCCAAATGAAGAGAGAGAAATTCTGTTAGTAACGGAATGAAAACTAAAGGTACGCCAATTACATCTCAAATGAATATGGAAAATAAAAAATCAAGCCAATTATTCTAGAAATTATCTCATTCAGGAGCAGCAGTAGTACCTTGACACATTCTAGAATTGTTGTTCTGTGCCTCTGCACTGCTTGAGAATCTACTGCAATAGCTTTCATAAGCATGTTCAAGGCAACATATCTGAATAAGAGCAAAGAGAAAATGGTATCAAGAATAATATATAACTCTATTAGAGTTTAACAGGTGAGTCTATGATGGAGAACTGGAGGTGGACTCATGACCATTTTTCTTAAAACCACTCTCCTTTGTGCAGATGACCAATTTTCAAGGCAATAGGTAGCATAAGTTGCATAACCAGTATCCATATTGTTGAATGTAATCACAACCAAAATGGGCAAATTGTCAGGCTGCTTACAGTTATATTACAAAGACAAAATTGACATGGAACACCTTTCATCTTTAATCAACTAGCCGTATATATGATTGAAGCTCTACTATATGATGCATTTATATTAAGTCATACTAATGCAAGTCCCTTATCAATAAGCTAGAGTAATTATTAAAAATGCACATATATGATATAGCTTACTTTATGTCAATGTTTGTACCCTAATTTGCATATCAATAAGGGTATAGACAAATCAAGGCACTAGGTTGAATATCATCGTACAAAAGCTTGCTAAGAATGTAAAAAGAGAGAGAGAGAGAGAGAGAGAGAACTCTACTATATTATGCATTTGTATCTGCAATTTGCGTTCTAGATTGATTACAGGCAAAAACCTTTCAAGTTTCAACAATAAACATACAGAAATTCTCAGTTTGATAGTCCTAATTCAAAAACTTAATCCTTTAATAATGGAATAAAAATAACCTGATGTTGTTGTCACGATTTGACAAGAATCTGCCTAGAATATTGATTGCAAGTACACGCAAACCACTAGTGGCTTCTATGCCCATTATAGTTTCAACACATTCATATAGAATAGCATTTCCAGCATTTTTATTTGATTCAGTCTTTGAAGCAACCTATAAAAAAGAAATAACGCAAAAACAATGTTAGGATTCATTACTCATTTATTAAAACATGGTACTCAAAATTAAAGAAAATGATATACGATTTGATCAACACAAAAAATTTAGCAAGTACTACTACTTATGCATAACTAAAATAAGTGGCTATTAGTTTCACAGAAATGTAGAAATTTTAAAATTGGAGAAAGCTAAGAATATGCAGGCAAACTTACCTGGGCAAGGATATCATTTATATATTCACTGGTATCTGCATCTCCTTGGCCCAACATTCTCAGCAACCTAAGAACTCGGATATGTAAGAAAGGATCTGTAATCCCAGCTATGTCATACTCAGGTGCATATGGACTATTGCAGACGTCCTTCAGTATTCTAACCAATCCCTCTGTGCAGTTCTATAATTAAGATGGAAACTAATTTACAGAGTGAAATGCATTTGAACAGCTACAAGGATAAGAGTTATGTTAACCAGAAAATGCATAACCAAACAAAGAAAAAAAAGAAAAAGAAATTTATAACATGACATCAAACAATTTTCAAGCATAGTTGCCAAAGGAATTGAAGCTCTTGACATCTACAAAATGAATGCATTCTAACACAGTAAGAATAGGGATGAGATAAATTTGTAGGCCTCAGACAACAAACTCGTGGTGTTTACCATAGGGTATCAACTCAATATCTTCAAAACAAACTGTAGTCCCCTTACCAACTAGAAAAGTTGACAATTTTGCGAGGCTAGAAGTTTTGGCAATAAGTGAAAAGATTAATGATCAACTTTCCTCCTAACTTTTTTGTGATGGGATTGGCTTCTTATGGCACTTATTAGATATGTAAATGTTTAATGAAGACAAAGTGACTAGTGTGCTTAGCATCATAAGATCATTTCTATCTTAATCTATCTAACTTGAATTTGAATTTTGCTTTCAGTGACAGTGGTCTGAAGTGGTGATATACAAAAAAATAGTTTCCAAGTGAAAAACAAGCATATAATCATATAAAATTTTCATAAAGAAGAGTTGCACAATCTATCAAAGAAAGAAGCTTAAGGTAGCCAGAGATCAGGAAATATTCTATAAATTCTATAGATATCTCACAATATGTCCCTTAGCATTCAAGTTCAGAAGAAATACAAAATTCCACAAAGGACTATTGGATTCAGTTTAGAGCTTGAAAGCTAGAATTTGACTTTTATCATGTCCATCTCTTTATAGGCATTAAAAGAACATTGATTTAAGTGTCAGTTTGTGAAGTTAAATTAGGTGTTGAGGATCTGTCCATGCCACATGATAACTTGTCAAGTCCAACCTTATACTGGTTGGCATAATGACCATGTCAATGGCATCATATGATCTATGCCAATTGACAACAGATATTGTGGTGGCATGTTCTTCCAGTCTACTGAAAAACCTATCCACCATACCGGATCGTGTTATCAAGTATACCTCCCTATTGGTGACTATACATTTACTGATTATTGTTTGCATCAATTGGCTAAATAAAAGTGTAAAATACAGATTAAATTATTGAATCAGTTCGCAAGGGAACTGGCACAAATCTGTTTGTTTTGTACCTTCCTCAAATGATTCCTTGCATCTTCACTGACTTTACAAAGATCAATGCAGAGCTGAACTCCTGCTATTAAGACCCCATGGTGCTTTTCCTTCAACAGCGAAGTTGCAGGACTTGAAAAATTTTCTGCCAAGTCTGGTACTTTTCTTATGATCCTGATAGAGCATAAGGCAGCCTAGAAAAAATGAAAAAAAAAAAAAAAAAACATTTAAGTCTGCCATAATGGAATGATCTTATGAAAGTAGAAGAAAACAACAAGAAGATTATTATATTAATATAAATCAAAGTGTTTACACCAGAAATAACAAAGACATACCCAAAAAGGTAACTATTGCAAAATACAAAAGTTTCAAAGCAAGAATGTAACCTAATTTTTTTAATTTTCTGTTTTGAGTGTTTATGGTAGAAGAGAGACATAATCTACTTCATGATTGTTGTGTACTTATGCCTATTCAAAGTATAATTCAATTTAACTTCACTCTCAAGTTTAAATGATCTGTTTGACTTTATTCATCAATCATATTCATTACTATTTGAATAACCAGGAATTTCACTTTGGTATGGACATTAGGGCTATGATATGAAGTAATGAGATAGTTCAAACTACAAATAAGCTAAGGAAATTAGAGCTTGCTGAAATTTCAGGCATGATCAAATTCCATTTGGATTAGAGCTTTACAATTCAAATATTTGGGATCATTAACATTGTAAATAAAGGTCAACAGGCAGATTGAAAATCAAATAAGGGTAAAGATGGATTAGGATAAAGGAAAAAAAAGATGAGGCAAATGAGAATGCATATCATATTCAGGTTGCATCAAGAACAAAAAGATTACTTCATGTCAACTCGTGAAAAGATAAAGGTGATCAGAAAGGGAAGACTATACATCTACAATAAAATAGTAACCATTTGATTAGGCTGCATACACTGATGGTATCCCCTTAACAGAAAGAAACTAATAAGATGGTACAAGTAAGAAATAGGATCAATACATATTGTAGGAGACCTTGTATAATCAAACATCCGTCTTGAAAGCAATAAGTATGCTTTTTATTTTTTTTAACCCGCCAATGCCGGTCCCAAGCCCAATGAAAAAGGCAAGCATTGCGCGTTAGGTTGTCAGCTAACATAGACTTTCAGACAAATATTCAATAAATTGATACATCAAACTATTATGTTAATGCTAGGTTGTTCAAGGAACGCATTATAGAGTCCAACTGTAACGTTTTGACAAGGACCGCTACATCTCGATCAGAACTTGAGTGTAGTGTTAAATATGCAAAAATTCTCCCACCATAGGTTGGCCAAGAATAAAGATTATAGGAAAACTAATTGTTTAAGATTTAGAACATGAAATCTATGCACACTCACTGGTAAAGCCATGGATGTAGTGAATACAATGATTAGAAGAAGAATTAATATTTTGCGTGTATAAGAGACAAAATGGATTGAAGAAAAGACAAAGATGATAGAGAATTCAGATTTTAAGTTATGGTATACAAAAATAAATAAAACAAGAAACGAAATAGGTATGTTGTAGATACTTCGCTAAAGGATGAAATAGTATAAGCAGTCAAAAAGGGAGATAGGATTATAGCTCTCAAGATAATTGTGGTGAAGCAACTATTAATGTAATTAGCACATATGCACCTTAAGTAGGATTAGATGAAAATACCAAATCTAGATTTTAAGAGGCCTAGATGAGGTATTATAAAACATTCGGTCCAAAATGATTTTAATAGAAGGAGAGATCTAAATGGACATGTTGAAGTGAAAAACGAAGAATATGATAGAGTGCATGGGGGTTATGGAAACAAGAAATGAAAGAAAAACTATATTGAATTTTACGATAGTATATGATTTTATATTAAAAAATATGTTTTTCAAGAAAATAGAACATTTGGTCACATTCAAAAGTGAGAATAATAAGTCGTAAATTGACTTTATTATGGTTAGAAAGGATAGAAAGATTTGTAAACATTGTAAGGTCATCCCTGGAGAAAATTTAAGTACTCAACAAAGGTTAGTAGTACTGGATAGGCGCATCAATAGAAAGCAGATGTGCACGACTCCTAAAATTAAATGGTAAAAATTAAAAGATGAAAAATAAAATATATTTAAGGAGAGGGTAAGAGAACAAGTATTAGGAGAAATACATAGTGACTCGAATATAATATGAGATAAGATGACATTAAAGTTGAAAATAGTAATAAAAAATGTAATTGATGAGTCAACTAGTCGTGCACCATCAAGTAAAAAATCTTAGTAGTGGAATGAGAAAGTACAGAAGAAAGTGAAGGGAAAAACGAACTGCCTATGAAATATTATACATTTGTAAGAACGAAGAAAACTTTAAAAAGTATACAAACCAAGAATAAAGCTAAGAAAGCAGTGAATGAAGCAAAAAATAAACCTATGAATGCTTGTATCAAAAATTAGATATAAAAGAAAGGGAAAAGGATATTTACAGAATAGCTAAAGCGAGAGAAAGACAAAAGATCTTATCCAAATAAGATTATTAAAGATGAATGCAATATGGTATTGGTAAATGATAAAGAAATAAAAGAACGATGGAAGATGTATTTTCAACAACTTTTTAATGAAAGTTTAGGTGAACAACTTAAGTAATTTAAGTAGGCCAAATGGGTATAGAAATTTAAATTCTTATCGTAGAATTCAAACTTTAGAAGTAGAACAAGCTTTAAATAGAATGCAAAATGAAAAATAGTTGGATCTGATGATATTCCGATAGAGGTATGGAAGTATCTAGGAAAACAAGATATTGAATGAATTACAAAGTTATTGAACTCGATATTAAAAACGAAAAAAATATATGATCAATGGAAGGTAAGTACTCTAGTTCCCTTATATAAAAACAAAGGAGACATAAAATTGTGTAAACTATAGGGGTATTAAACTAATAAATCATACTATGAAACTTTGAAAAAGAATAATAGAAAAAAGACTAAAGAAAGAGATCACTTAACCGAAAATCAATTTGTATTTATATCTGGAAAATCGATAATAGAAAATATATATCTTCTCAAATAATTAATTGAAAAGTATCGAGAACAGAAATAAAATTTATATATGGTATTCGTCGATTTAAAAAAAATTATGATAGAGTCCCAATAGAAATTATATGGAGAATTTAAGAAAAGAGAGATATTAGCATAGCATATATTGAATTAATTAAGGATATGTACGAGGACGTAATAAAAGTGAAAACTTCAAGCGGATTAACCGAAGCGTTTCCCATAGGAATATGATTACATCGATGATTAGCTCTAAACCTCTATCTTTTTACATTAATCATAGGCAAACTCATTGACCACATCCAAGATATGGTACCGTGATGTTTGTTGTTTACATATGATATTGTTTTGGTAGATGAGACACGTGAAGAAGTAAATGTTAAACTCGAATCATGCCGACAAATGCTAGAAGTGAAAAGTTTTAAACTTAATAAAGTAAAAATGGAGGGATTGAGAAAGATGTCTTACATAGAATACAAACAGGATGGTTGAAATAGAGAAAAGTGTCAGGTGTTTTTTGTTATCGTAAAATATCTCTAAAGACTAAACGAAAAGTTTTACAAAATTACGGTTAGACTCGCTATATTATATGAAGTTAAATGTTAGGTTATAACTCGAGCACATGAACAGAAGATGAGAATTGGAGAGATGAAGATGTTAAGATAGATGCACAGATATACAAGGATGAACAGAATAAGAAATAAAAATATTAGAGAGAAAGTCGGAATTGCACCTATTGACGAAAAACTCCAAGAGACACGTTTAAGATGGTACGGACATATACATAGACAACCAATAAATGCTCCAGTTAGGCGATGTAAAACTATGAAAAATGTATACATCAAGGAATAAAATCTCGAGCTATTTAGTCCGATACAGGTGAAACATCTCGTTCCGCTTGCAGACCGAAACTGACACAATCACGCCTCTTATGTCGGCCCGTCGAGGCCCCGCTAGGCCGTCACAACTCGTCCGGAGGGGTTCCCGCCTCAACGCCACAAGTCTGGAGGTATCGCTGGGTCTGGCGACGCCTTTGATGACGTCGCCGGGCTTGCGGGATGCCTCCGGAGGCATCGCCAAGCTCGTGCAGTGGCACCAAGGTGTCGCGCGGACGCGAAACAAAGCACCAACTGTGAACTTTGGTTTAATTAAACTAAAAATCTTAATCAACTCCCAACTACGACTGAAGTATTTTAAATAAGTTTTATTAAAACCGAATAAAATTATCCCATTAATTAATATAATAATTTTAATTAAAATCATTATATTAAAATAAAATAAAATTTTATAAATTATAATTATAAGTTTTTCTATAAAACATATTATTTAAATTATATATATAATTTCTAATTAATAATTATTACTATAATTAATAATTAATTAAATGAACTATTGATCAACTAATATAATTATAATATAAAATTTTATTTTTTTAATTATTGTTTATTAAAATATAAAAAAAAATATTCTAATTAAAATTTTTAATTTTGTATTAATATTTTATTCAAAATCAAACCTTAAATTATTTTTGAAAATAAAAAATAAATATTTGAAATAATTTTAAAATTTTGTAAATAATTCTAAAATTTTTAATTATTTAAATTAAAAAATATATCACAAGTCAATTAAAAAAGCAACGACCCTCTAACCAATCATCTACCTGGTCAATTGCACCAATCGACTTCACTCAGAATCAAAACATTTTGTTTATTCAAAATCTACATCTAAATCGACTATCATATTCTAGTTGACTAGAACAAAGATCGACCATTACATTATTTCTTTTAGCTTAATAACTATCATCACATTAAATTGGGTCAACTATATGTATCCTCCTACGTTATTGGACTAGATCTCTTACTTATTTTTAAATTAAACATAATAAACATATTTATCTAATAATTATATATATATATATATATAAGTATTGAAACCATATTAGCACGGCACGATACAATACCGAAATTGTATCGTTCTAGTCTAGGACCGAAGCCTCAACACAAATCGAGATTTTAAACTTTAGTGCACATCAAACGAGGAAGAGAAAGATAAAAAAAATTGGTTAGCAACAATAAAACAAGATAAAATTTATTTGAATAAAAATGATGATATAATAGGGGATAAAACTCAATGGCGTAGAAGGATCCATATAGCCGACTCCATCTAGTGGGAAAAGACTTGGTTGTTGTTGTTATTGTTGTTGAAAGTTCATTTTTTGTTACTGGTTGCATAGGTTGATATATTTCAGAATACCTCAGTACCAAACACTGGTTCAACTGAGAATGGTAATATCTTCATTCATAGTTAAAAGGCCTTTGTTTCCGATAAAATTCAGAAGCACAGTAAACAACAGAGAGAAATGATTCAACTAGATTGGATTTACAGACAATCTTATGTATCCATTTAGGTAAACTGGAAGCGAAGGGTAGTAATTTGTGGCTTGCAGCTTCACACTTCAAGCGCTGACAAAGAATTTACCAAGTTTTCATACATCTCAAAAGAAAGTACTAGCATGCAAGCAGCAAGTCAAACATTAAAGCCTGGCAGAAGGTTTTATTCGCGTAAAGAGTCTCAATTTGACGACAAAAAATAATACTCCAGAACTTCCATTGTCCATTTCTAAAAACCTTCAAGATCACGAAATATGATTATTCAAATCAAAGTGGCATCAAGATGTGGTACAAAAGTTACCTTCTTTTTAATATTAGGGTCTCTAGTTAGCAATAATCTTTCTACTTCAGGTGCTAGATCCCTTGCCATTTCTGCAGAACATATATTTCCTAAAGCGCAGAGTGCTAGACCCACAATATACTGGTTTGTGTGACCAAGATCTCTGCATGAGAGATGCACAACATAAGAGCAAGAGTAAATGTCTCAATTATGATCCAGTTCACAACATGTTGCAGAGCATTAGAATGATGAAATTAATGCATACTGTTTCAAGGAGTTTGTAACCAGCATCAGAACTTCCTGCCTTTCATCAAGAAGAAGCATAAGACCCAGATAACCAATTCGTTTCTCAGGAAATCCAGCAGAAGCTATCAGCTTGAGACATTCCATTTGACCAAAATGTGTTGGATAACCAAGCATGTGAATGAACATGAGCTTTGCAATGTTACGGTGCCTATAATCTTGATCATTCTCACTGATAGAAGAACGGATAGCTGCACATTCTTTTCTTACAACAGCACGCTCTTCTGCAGCAGTTTTGCAGGCACGAATGGCCTTAATCATATCCCTGAAATAATGTATAATATGAAATGCTAAAATTTCATTTCAAAATTAAGGTGAAATCTCAAAACACAAACTCCAAAACTACTGTCTGAAGTCCAACAATCAACACTTCTGAATATTCACTAAAAATATTTGTATAAGTATGTCTTAGAATATGTCTTATCTCTATGGCATATCCATTATCAGTGCACATGCTTTTCAAATACTTCAAAGTTTAATCTAGAGCTGTTGCTTCCAAGTTCAGATGAAAAAGATGTATGATCATGTTAGGCCCAACTAACCTAAAAACTATGTTGATAAACTCATGAACATGGATCTTAAACAAAGTTGAGCTCAATGGAAAAAGATTCATCTTGCAAACCCTAAACAGTTAGGACTCTACTTGTGCCATTTTCATCAGGTAATTCCTGTTAGTACCGATGGAATCAAAATATCTCCACAATGGTATGATATTGTCCACTTTGGGTCTAAGCCCTCATGGCTTTGTTCTTGGGCTCTCCCCAAAAGACCTCATACCAATGGAGATACTTTCCATCCTTTTAACCTCATGATCTTTTCCATGTACTTTAGATGTAGGACTATGTTTGCACCCTTGCAACCCAACAATCCCCCCCCTCAAACAAAGGACCACAGCCTCCCCCAACGTCGTTGTTTTAATGTCTGAATCTTCGACCCACCAGGACTTTTTGCCCCTCGGTCCACTCGACCTACTAGGACTTCCCACCTAGCCGCAGCTAGGACTTTTTGCCCCTCGGTCCACCCGACCTACTAGGACTTCCCACCTAGTCGCAACTAAGATTTTTTGCCCCTCGGTCTACCCGACCTACTAGGACTTCTCACCTGGTGCCCCTCTTGATTCAGACACGGGAGCACCCACTTCCTTTGTTTAAGGTTCAAAACATAGTTAGATCTGGATCATGGCTCATTCGGCGGTTAGTCCGGTGAAGAGCGGTCTCACTCTGATACCACTTGTTAGTACCGATGGAATCAAAATATCTCCACAATGGTATGATATTGTCCACTTTGGGCCTAAGCCCTCATGGCTTTGTTCTTGGGCTCTCCCTAAAAGGCCTCATACCAATAGAGATACTTTCCATCCTTTTAACCCCATGATCTTTTTCATGTACTTTAGATGTGGGACTATGTTTGCACCCTTGCAACCCAACAATTCCTACTTTTCTAACTTGTACACTCTGCAATTCAAAATGTAAGTGCTTATGCCATCTATGCAAACTTCTAGACATACTAAAAAATAGCAACAATGTGTTTTAATTTGTCATATAAGCGGTGATACATATTACAAAAATATAAGGCAGAAATACTATATTATTTTCTTTAATTGTGGAAATATGTAATATGAAGCTCACTCCATCAATGAGATTGATCAAGTCTGTACATAGACACGTCAGTCAAACCCCAATACCAACTAAAAATGAACTTTATACAACTTTGTGCAGTGATTTAAAAAAAACAAAGAAGTCTATGAATTGGAAGGTCCTGGTTCATCTATCAGTCAGATTAACATGTACCTAAAATTGATTAGATAAGTTCACATTATTGTAAGCAGCTCAGGGTGCAGACGGTCTTTTTCACCTTGGATTGGTCAATATATTTAGTGTTTTTGACAAAGCTTGTATGACATATAGAAGAATTGATATTACCCAATATTTCCCTCATTTTGAGTTTGACGTTGTAACACATCATAGACTTGGCAAATGGTGAAAAGTACTTTGAAAATGAGAGCTTACTGGAGGTAAACCATATCAAAATTGCTCCACACTGAGCTCACTTAAAAGTTCTTGAAGTACCAGAAACGTGTGTCATTATTAACAGTATGAACTTAATTCATTTAAGTTCGGCCATAATAATTGTACCTATCAAGCAAACTAAAACAATTATTTTAACTAGTTCTGAGGGAAGATAAAGATCTGTTGAAAAATGAACTCCCATTTGTCGAAAGGTACTTATTTTGATCTTGTTCTATATCTGATTTGATCTGGCGGTCTAAATAATTCTGCACCATGACAGACTTGTTACTATAGTAATCATCGAAAAAAACACTAGACAAAAATGATTCATTTCCTAATAGTTTGGGCATTTTCTAGAGTAATTATTTATAAGCTCAACCCTAGGGTAAGGCCCTGTAAGCCACTGGGAAAGTTAGTTTCAACACTCTTTTTTTGTCGGCCTTAATCTCTTCTAAAGGGGTTTCAAAGTTAAGTTTGACTTCTTTAGCTTTTCTACCCAGTTTAAAGCAAGGGCATATTCATTAGCCCAGAAATTAACAGAATGCAAAGGGAATGAGTAAGCTTTCAAGCCCATATCCAGTACTTGATTGTCTGATTGAATGTAAGAGATCAATAGATTAAATGGTTTCAGTAAAAGTATGAATAAGGATAACGGCAACAAGCCTAATTGAATCCCTGATCAAGCAAGTTTAGAAAGCAAGTCAACCAGAAATCAGGCCAGCTAAGATGAGGCATCTAGGCTAATGGAAAGGAAGGTTAGTTCAGCAACCGTTGGCAGTCAACAAGGAGTCAACTAGTGATCCTACTTTAATCAAGATGTTGACTTTAATAAATATTTCCTTCATGGTCAATTCTTCGAGTTTTGGAGTTGCATAACATTAATGAATCTAGCTAGAAAGCCCTACACCTACTTCTATTTATCAAAATTCCCCCCTGTTAATAAGGTAACCATATGAAACCCACATTTTGAAACTATATTACACCCATGGCCTAATCACATTTTCTATTGTTCGATGTATCTTTTAGTTCATCCCCAACAGTCTGCATCCTAGAATACTGCCAAGAGCTGCACTTTGTTGAGCTATCTATCCCAACAATCTCTTCTCACCCTCGTCAGACCTGATCATTACAGGCACAAATCAGACCTGATCATTACAGGAGTGAATCAACACTTCCTGAATGACACCAAGCTCACTTCAATCCCAAAAACACAAGTACTAGTTAGAGGAGGTGACTAATTCTATAATTATTGAATGTTTAAGTACTCAAAGACCCATGCCAGTTTAGATACAGAGTAGTTTCAAATTTCCAATCCTGTCCACAACTTCTAAGTGGATTTATCATCAGCCTGTCAAATCTAATTCCAGATAGAGTCAGGAGAACAACTTAAGCAGCGCTAGAAGAAAATAGTTAGAAATTTTTGAGTCTCTAGTACAATCTCTTCTTCAATCCTAGGAGAAAAATGGATTGCCCTTTAGGAACCTTTGGATGCTACTTTGAACATCTGATTTGTTAGAGTGAATGCTGTGAACGATGTCAATACAGAAGTTGACTCACACAATTATCTTTCCGGAAAAAATAAATCTTCTTATTTCCAAGCCGCTTGTAAGGTTAGGATGATGAACAAAGTGAAATAGAAAATGCTCAATAAGTCACAATAAAAAGTCAAGCTCTTAGTTCCACTATTTGCACTCATTTCAACCTAGTGTTATGTGATTTCTCGCTCAAAATCATCGGCAATCGACTTCAAATCCAACGACAGCAATTCTCGACCAACAACAACAGATCCACATTCACTGCCGCCGGCAGGACACCAACAAGATTTCTCCATCTTATTACAACCAAAGATCACAACTTTACTTGACCCAAGATTGATCTAACTGACAATCTGGTCGACTAGACATTTCATTGGATATGAACGATCCGGAGACGGAAAAAAAAACAGAAGCAAGGAGAATTAGAGAAGCATGACGAGTTAACAATTAACTGCTCGATCAGGTAACGAAGAGACAGGTTACGGCTTACCTCAACCGCGTCCCCGAGGAGAAGGGGTTCATGGCTAGGGCGGCCGTGAAGTCTTCCAGCGTTCGACCGTCGTCTTCGACGCCTGCGACTCGGGAGGAGCTAGATCTCCGACAGGGAGAAACGAGGGCAGAGATCGAGATCTGGGCACGGATTCGACAACAGAAACGGAGTGAGGAGGGTGGTCCGTGGTCGTGCCACGGTTTTATTCTGCGTCTTCTTCGATCGAACGACGCCATCAGCACTCGAAATGACCTTGAACCGAGTCGGTTCGTTGAACCGGGCTTGGCAGACCCAGGAATCGGACCCATTTAATTAATGCATGATGTATTATTAAAATATTAGGCACCTCCTAATTATCAGAAAAAAATGCTTAATTATAGTATTTTAATATTTAATAATACATCCGTGGGACCGGGCCGACCACCCCAGAGATGTGGCTATGGGATTATCATTTTTTTTAATATTTAATAATAAATTTAAGTTAGAAAATCATTTAATTTTAATCGTTTACTCTTGGACTCATCCACTTATTTGCTTAAACATTACAAAAGTATAGTTTTATATTAATTCATTTGTAAAAGGGGATGATCCCCTCTGATTTGTCTATTGAATAAATTTGAAAATATGAGTGCTTCCTCGTTCAACAATTAACGTCTTAGAATTTTCATCCAAAAGAAAAATATCTTACGATATATTATAATTGGGATTCGAACTATGAATATTTAATTAATCTACTGAATATGTCGGAGGGTCAAAAGTATAATTATATAGAACTTTCAATTTAGAGTTCACTTAAAGATTCACTCCAAGTATTTAATATTTTACTTTATTTTTGATAGTTATTATTAAAGAAAATATTTTATTCTTTAGGTAGAGGTTATTAACTATCTAGTCAACTTAGATTATCGTAGATTGACCAATAAATTTTGAACAAAATGAAAAGTAAGTTCATGTAGACTTATATACAATGGAGTAACCAGGATTTTAACTTCCCTGAGCTTTAATTGTTGGACTACATTGGGCTCTAGATTGCACTGGGCTAGATTGGTTGGACTGCGTTGTAAAATAATATATTGGCTTCAATTGCAACTGTATTGTAAAATAATATATTGGTTTCATTTGCTAAGCTGCACTGAACTGGTTGACCTAAGCTTTGATTAAGTTGATATAACTTTAAAATATTAACTTTCAATAGTCATAAATCTCTTGAGTGAGTCGATATAAGAAGGGATGATAATGGATAAGGTTTGAATCGAATTTTACATTCTCCATCCTCATCCCATTATATGTATCATCATTCTCAACCTATCGATTATTCAATATTCATCATCCTCATATCCATTATTGAATCAGATATCCATCCTCATTTTTCATCTTCATACTCATAAGAGGAATATCCTATATTAAGAGTGAATAAAAGTTTAATTAAACCGAATTAATCGACTAGATTTGATTATTTTAAAATTTTATTTTTAAAAAAAATAATTCAGTTTCATTTCGATTTTAAAACTCTTAATTTAATTGAACTAGATAAATTAAAATTTTTAATCAAATCGAATAAAAATTAACTATAGTGTTGATTTTTAAAATTAACATCAATTTTTATAAAAAATAGAATTCGCCACCCAACAACCCCACACGGTCGGTCTAATGATCATCTGTGAAAAAGTAAAAAAAAAATTATAGTTGATCATGATGGAGGAGGACATTATCTTAATTTCATTAAAATTTAAATTTTTATCTATTTTTATAATTTTATTTCATCAGTAATTGACTTTAAAATCAACACCAATGCACCATGTGTTGGTTGCGCTGCCAGCACCGTGCATGCAGCATGTGTTGGTTGTGCTGTCAGCACCCGTGCTAATTTTTAAAATCAACACCAATGCACCATGTGTTGGTCCTACCAACACCACAATGTTAGTGTTGATTTCCAAAACTAATAAAAAAAATTATTCTTTTTTTAATTGATCTTCGATGAAATAAAAAAAAAAATTATATATATTATTTAATCAGATATTTGAGTCAAATGCATATTATTCAAATTTAAAATTTTTATATTCAATTATTTAATTAAATAAAAAAATCCTTCAATATCCTCCTCTCTCTATTTGGATAGGATACCGAATCGAAATTGTCATCCCTAGATCTAAGCATATAGACCTAGAAGAAGCTAAATATCGAAGAAAAGCCTAAATGGATGTAGGTGCAAACTATTCGGTGAAATGCTCGAGTAACAAGGGAGAACCCTAAGGAAGGAAGCAAACACTAGTTATTTGTCTAGTGATAATTAACACAACCATGAATACTATTTTCCCCCCACTAATGCTTATCTAATCACATATGATCTCATCGACTACACCATACACGTACGAGGACTAGTACACATGCAACGACACACACTAACAAACATTTAGTTCCAGAGCCACTCTTGATCGTGCTGCTCCATGAACATGCCATTAGGGTAGTAGTTGCATCCCTCGTCGCTCAAGTCTTCTTCCTCGGAGTGCATCTCGCCGTGAACCAGCCGCTCGCAGGGGTAGCCCTCCGCCAGGTACGAGTCCCTGCTGCTCTCCACTAGCTGGTTCGCACCCTCCAATTCCACCACTGCGCTCCCACCGCTTCCGGTGCTCGATGCTACATGGCCGTCCAACTTTAGCCCGGTGATCCCAGATGCTCCTTGCTCTTTTGCTTGTAGCTTCTCTAACAGTGATTTCACCTGCAACAGAATTAACTATTCAAATCTGCTCACAAGATCTTGTTTGGTTATATGTATCAGGAAATTGTATTGATGAAAAGGACACAAAGACAGATTCCAAAGTGAAAAAGATGGGAACATTTTCCTGAAGAAACAAGCCCGGGGCATCTCAGTCATTTGGATGATCGACTGTGGTGGTAGTCAGTGGAATTGGAGACGACGACAAGAAACAGAATTTCAAAAGAACATAAAGATTCCAGCTAGAACTTTTGGCCTCGTTACAGTAGTTAAAAAGTGACAGAATATGGCAAAAAATGAGTCAAAGAAAGAGAGTACACCTGAACTAAATGTGAGAGGAATGAATGATTTTGAAATGGTCTGTGGATATCAGGAGGAGGAGAGGAATTACCTCCGACTGCAAGTGCTTGTTGTCCTTGAGGAGGGTGTCATGATCGAGGAGGAGTGAATCATAAGAAGCCTTGAGCCGATCAAAATCCTGCTCGAGTTGCTTGTTCTTCCACCTGGCACGTCGATTCTGGAACCAGACTGCCACCTGCCTGGGTTGCAACCCCAGCTTTCGAGCCAGCTCGCTCTTTCGCTCTGGTTCTAGCTTGTTCTCCTCTTCGAAGCTCCGTTCCAACAAGTGTACCTTTTTTCATTGGTTAAAAGCTTAGAACAGAAACTCAAAAACACAGGAATTGCACAAATAATGAATCAATACGATGTGAAGTTTGGCACAGAAAATCACTATTTTCAGCCCAAAAACATAGGATGATCTCGCGGCCAAAGTTTGATCGACCATGTTGCTAGTAAAAGAGTGGACTACTGCTTTCGTTAGTTGATCAAACAAAAATGTTGATTTGCGAGCAGCATGATAAAAAAAGTGAGCACTCCCTCAGAAATGCCCAGATCGTTTCACTGTGCCAATAGAAAACCACTTTTGTCTCAATCAGAAGTCCAAAACATACCAAAAATAGTCCCTTTCCTCTCGAAATTGGCATGATAGACGAAAGAACGGAATCGTTTACTCCCAATACAAAATTCACTTGCGCCACCCACCTTCCCTACTACACGAAGCAGACATGGCCGCCTCGCAGCAATAGTTGCTGCTAGATGATTGGGAAACCAAAAGAGAGAGTATGGAGGCTAGAAACCGAAGGGAATCTGGGAATTTCGAGGCCCGGAATAGATGAAAGCTGAGAATTTTGCCCTATTACTCATCCAACCAGTAAATTGCCGGTAACATATAGAAGAAAAATAGTTACCTGCTCAGGTGTAAGGCGGCGCTTCTTCTCCGGAAGCTGCTCCTCGTAGTATTCGTCCTCATAGATCTCGTCCGGCGATGTAAAAAAAGGCCGCTTGGCGGTACTGCGTTCCTCCGCGACTACAACAGGCCTCAGGCCTTTAATTCCCCCAAATGATCAGCTAACAAGAACCAAAGCCAAGTTCCAGTCAAAATCAACCTACTGGTAGTGATAGTACCTCGAAAGACAGGATTCCCACCACCCAACACGACCAGGCGTGCTCGGGTGGACGACGAAGAGGAGTCAAAGATAAGATGGCGGCCGGAATCCATTCACTGCTCTCAGATCGGAGCGACCAACGCTCAGATCTGGATTCAACAACAACGTCTAGCAAACCAACGATATGTACTTCCACTCTCCCTTGTATCTCGATCTAGTCGGAAGGATCGAAAGGGTTCGGTCGACAAGCCTAACAGAAGAAAGCGAGGAGCGACATCAACTTGTGGCGGAAGAAGCTGGTACTCCAGAGAAGGCGCGTAGACATCTCCATAGGGATGAGGGAACACCCCATCATGTCGTTTAGCGTATCGCGACCTCAGGCCGAGCCAACAATAAGACCCTCCAACTCCACCTTCCGGCGAGTTCCGCCGGATTCCGCCTCAGGTACGACAAGAGAAAGAGGAAAATTTTGTCCCGGCGGGACGAGGGCTAAGTTGGGAGTGGCCTTTTTTCCAGGGGGCTTTCCGTTAATTTCCCGGGCTAAAGTTCAGGAAGCGGAAGGGGCGAGATTTTATAGCTCCGAAATGTTACGACAGGACGAAATTACCCTCGCACTGTTAGCGAATTAACAAGTCCCCAGATGCTGTGGCTCATCTCGATCGAATAACTAAAAGGTAAACGACTATGAAAATGACAAGACTGCCCCGATCTTCAAATTAATTGAATCGTATGAACGAAACCTAACGAGACTTAGCATCCAATTTTGTTTTGAATTGGAGAGAATTATTCACAAAATTTAGTGGTGATCTGGCCTAGATCCCTTCCAGGCTGTGCCAGACCTAATCGACTTATTTATGTGGAACAATGAGGGCCCGCGGGGGCAAAATGGTAATCTGAGCCACAGCCCGTCTGCCACTCTGTGAGTGACAAGTGTCCCCGTGGTACCGCCTGAAGGAGACGTACACGTACACAGATTCCGTGTCGAGGGCGCATATGGGGGAGGCGGATATGATGTTGGCGGCTCGAGTGTGTGGACCGTCCGATGCGGATCGGACGGTGCCGTTGGCTAGTGAGGGATGAGTCAGCGCTCCGAGACAAAATGGGTAATGATTAAACAGTTGTGGACCCCGCGTGGTTACGTGGCCGTTTCTCAGGACACGATGGGACGCAAGTGGTCTATATTCACATTTCAATTCATCGTGTCGAAATAATATCACGAGTCGGCAAATTTATCTTTTTTTTTTAAAAAAAACCGTTATTTTCATTATGCACTGTATTGAAAATAATATTTATTTATTTTATTTCTAAAACTTATAATAGTGATATCGTAACGATTGTATCAATTCATTATTATTGTAAATAATATGTCAAAATTATTTTTAATAAATATTAATAATTATCTGTAATCCATCTAATTATTTGATTATTATGATTTTCATAAATGCTCTCCTCGTGGATGTGATGCAGTAGCAAACCATTTAAAAGAAAAAAATAAAAAATTTTGAATTTGAAAAATATTTTAAAGATTGATCTTTAAATACTATAAATTATCTTTTAAATCTATTTAATAGATGAATCATAATAAAAATATATATAATACATTGAGTTATATCTAGAACTGTCAATTTAAATTAGATTCGTCAAATTGATTTGTCTCGTTTAGGACGATAAATAAACCAAGTTGAGTTAAACTTTATGGTATTTAATCTTATTTAATAAAGTTATCAAGTCATATCTAGTCAAGCTTAAAATGAACTAAGCTTTTGAAATGAGTGACTTAGTTTCTTTTTTATGAGTTTAAGCTTGGTTTAAACTTAACTTGAGTTTTATTTAAGCTTGGCTTGAACTTGATTTAGATATTATTGAAGTTTTCAATTCAAACTTGTTTGATTATATAAAACATTTATATTTTAAGTTTATTTGGTTGATTATTAAACTTGATAACACAAATTTATTTGTTTATTTTGAATTTTTTTTATTTAGTATGTTAATAAGAACATAATTCATAAATTATTAACCAGCTAAACACATATATATTTAAATTTATTTATTTAGTTTAACGAGTTGTTCAAGCTTATTTATTTAATTGATATTGTATATATTGAATGAACATAAATAAGTTCTTATCAATCCGAACACCAAGTTTGTTCACAAATATTTAATTCATTTACAACTCTACTCCCGCTAAACAATTTAAGTGGGTTAGATTGAAATTTTATCAATCTATTATTTGACGAGGCATAAACAGGCCAACCTACATGAGTTGTCGATCCAAAATTAATCTGAATCTCAAGGAGAAAAAATATTTTAAAGATGGGTCTTTAAATATGTATAAGAGCATTCACAATGGATGCTCTAACGGGGTGTTATAACACCCTTCCAGTTGAACCGTTTTAAACAATTGAACACATTCAAATAAATAAACGTAGGGTGAGCCAACCAGGAGGCTGGCCCACCCCATATGTATATTTTTTATTTTTTTATTATATTTATTAAAACTGTTAGTTTTAACGATTATTTTAAAATTGAATAAATTTTTTAATATTATTTTTTAAAATAGTAAAATTATTATTTTAAAAGTAAAATTATTATTAAAAATAATAATAATTTAATTATTTAAAAATATTTTTAAAATTTATTTATTTAAGATGATTGAGTGGACGGTGGAACTCATTAAATAAATAATGAGTGTTAATATTAAAAGGAATGTGAGTGAAAGAGATATATTGTTATAACAAGTATGTGGCAGTGGACCCCATATTTTTTAATGAGGTGGAGAGTGTTTATAATGAGAGTGAGTTGTGGATGCTCTAAGTTGTATTTTAAATTTATTTGATAGGCGAATTAGGAGGGAAGACATAATACACTAAGTTATGTCTAGAACCGTTAATTTAGATTGGAACTTGTTGGATTGGTTCGTTCCTGTTGGGTTGTAAGGGTGCAAACATAGTCCCGCATCTAAAGTACATGGAAAAGATCATGGGGTTAAAAGGATGGAAAGTATTTCCATTGGTACGAGGCCTCTTGGGGAGAGCCCAAGAACAAAGTCATGAGGGTTTAGGCCCAAAGTGGACAATATCATACCATTGTGGAGATATTTTGAATCCATCGGTACTAACAAGTGGTATCAGAGCGAGACTGCTTTTCACCGGACTAACCACCGGATAAGCCATGATCCAGATCTAACCATGTGGTTTGAACCTTAAACAAAGAAAGTGGGTGCTCCCATGTCTGAATCAAGAGGATCAGACACCAGGTGAGAAGTCCTAGTAGGTCGGGTGGACCGAGGGGCAAAAAGTCCTAGTTGCGACTAGGTGGGAAGTCCTAGTAGGTCGGATGGACCGAGGGGTAAAAAATCCTAGCTGCGACTATGTAGGAAGTCCTAGTAAGTCGAATGGACCGAAGGGTAAAAGTCTTGGTGAGTGATGGAAAGTATCTCCATTGGTATGAGACCTTTTGGAAAATAAAATCATGAAGGTTTAGTCCCAAAGTGGACAATATCATACCATTGTGGAGATATTTTGAATCCATCGGTACTAACCGTTTCGTCAAATAATTTTAAGTAAATTGAATTAAAATCTTATCAATCCATCATCTTGTAAAGCTCAAGTTCCCGTGGGTTGTTTTTTAAAAAAAAATTATAGTAAAAAATTCAATGGGCTCATGAGGCACCTAATCTGTAATTAAATTTAAAAATCCTAATATATATATATATATATATATATATATATATATATATATATATATAGTCTTGCTACCCTGCGCGCCTCCTCATCCACGACGCGTCCGCGACTCGTGCGCATCGTCGTCGCTGCCATCGCCGTCGTCACCTCGTCCGGCCACCGCCCCGGGCAAGATGGAAGCGCCACTCGCCGGTGCACCGCCCGACATTGGATTCCGACCGGATAGTGGCCGGAATCCGACAAATTCGACCAGAAACGGTAGAATCCCGCTGGCAGCCACTGTTGGCCGAATCGCAACCGGTTTTCGGCCAAATTGCGGTCGGAGACCGGCTGAGGAAGGACCGCCGTGCACCGACGGTCCTTCCTCGGCCAGTCTCCGATCGTGATTTGGCCGGAAACCGACCGCGATTCGGTCGAAAACCGACCGCGATTCGCGCAACAGTGGCTGCCAGCGGGATTCTGTCATTTCCGATTGAATTCGTCGGATTCTGACCACTATCTGGCCAGAATTCGGCGTCGGGCGGTGCGCTGGCAACTGGCACGTCGAATGCGCCCGGTCCGCGCGATCGACGGTGGCTGAACGAGGCGGCGACAACGACGGGAGCGGGACAGTGTGCATGAGTCACGGATGAGGGTGTCACGCGGCATAGCAAAATCTTTTATATATATATATATATATAATATTTTGATGGACTAATTAATCCACCTAAATTGTAACCCATCTTGGGTTCAAAATTTTTTAACTCACCAAATTAATAGACCGAGCTATCTCGACCCGTCAAATAATAGAATTTTTGACGAAGTAGCCCGTCTCATTCCGAGCCCGTCCTGTCACATGCATGGCAAGGCATCTCTGGTTATGTTCAATCTACTACCTTTTTCTTTTTCTTTTTTCAATAGGAAAGCGCATGGAAAGACACTTTTGCTCTTCCCATGCATGCACACAACAAATCGTTGTCATTCTTTTTCTTTCTTTCTTGTTTTTTTTTTCTTTCTTTCAATTTCAGGGGAAGACGAAGATAATGAAGAAGCATCTTTAGTTCTTTAGGAAAAAGTAGGATAATGGCTTTCAAAAGGCTTCTTCTTCTTCTTCTTTGTTTTTTAAGTAATGGAAGGAACAGAAACGAGCACACAAAAGAACTATTTGTGAGATTTGCTTTTGGATTTAGAATATAATTAAAAGAGTAGACACTTAATTGGAAAAAAAATTAAAAAAATAATAATTAAAAAGCATCTTTCATTGTGTATATCATTGAAAAAATATCTTTTTTTTTTAACAAAATGATCAAAATAATACTCTATTCGTAACTTATTACTTGAAATATTATTAGAGTAATTAACTTTAATCAAAACTATCAAAATTGCACCACTTTAAAACAATTTAATTAAAAATTGCATCATTTTAGAACATAGAACAGCTTTGATATGACTATTTCAAAGTGACACATGATGAATATTTATTAAATTATGAATAAAATAAAAACATCTTTTTAAAGTGCTCCATGTCTCCTCTCACACACGCAACACAACAAAAATAACACCCTATTCATAATTTAATATCTCAAATAATATTTTTTTATACTTATCAATAATTTTAATTAAAATTACATCATTTTTAAATAATATTGATCAAAACTGCATGAAGCAGCTTTGGTAAGGTCACTAGAAAGTGAAGCTGTAACGACCCGGCCCCTCGGCCCCTTGGGCGGCCCAACCAGCGGCCCAATTGGCGGCCCAATCGGCGGTCCCTTGGGCGGCCCAACTAGTGGCCCACCTGGCGACCCTATGTCGTCAATCGACGACCCTTGGCCGTGCCGTTACTCACTAGGACTTCCCACCCCTGGCCAGTGGATTTTTGCCTCCCCCAGGATTCGAATTCTAGACCTTCAGGATAAGTACTAGAGTTTATGAATCCTGGTAGCCAAGTGAGAACTCTCTCACTTGGCTACCAGGATTCATAAACTCTAGTACTTAACCTGGAGGTCTAGAGTTCGAATCCTGGGGAAGGCAAAAATCCACTGGCCAGGGGTGGAAAGTCCTAGTGAGTAACGGCACGGCCAAGGGTCGTCGATTGACGACATAGGGGTCGCCAAGGGGGCCACTAGTTGGGCCGCCCAAGGGACCGCCGATTGGGCCGCCAATTGGGCCGCTAGTTGGGCCGCCCAAGGGGCCGAGGGGCCGGGTCGTTACAGAAGCACACCTTGACATGTATGTATATATAATAGAAATGATATCTTACGCGTCTTAAAATATGATTATACGTGATATAAAAATGATATCTATGATTTTGATATATTAAGTACCATCTGTGAGTACCACTGTAAGCATCATCGTGAATATCAAGTGTAAAAAAAATCTAATTTTTTCATAGATTTTAACTTTAAAATTTAAAATTTAATATTTAATTTAAAAAAGTGAAAATAAAAATATATGTTTTTATACTTGATGTTATGCTCACGAATGGTATCTAATATAACATTCCTTATAGATAATTATCTCTTGTAATCTCCTCTCACATGCAAAGGCAATTATAAATTTGCCTTCTAAGAAGCATAAGGGCCATTGCAATATATATACTATTATAGATGAGGGTCACTTAATAACTTTGAGGGAGCTTGAAAGTTACTTTGTTCTCCATCATCCACAAAAAAAAAAAAAGTATTTCTTGGTGAATGATCTCTCATTCTCCACTAGATCTCACATTTTTTTTGTTGTTTATCTTTATGATTTCATTAAGTGTAGTGTAGGTCGAGAAAATGACCTCTATAAAGTCTGTCAGCATCTTTTCTTGATATTTTCAAAGTCGAATCATTTCATATTGCTCAATATTGAAAGAAATTAAGGATGATCGATCTGCAGCATCAATCTTTCTGCACCCCTAAAGATAAATGTTCATCTTTAGAGTAGAGGAACAGAGTAATTAAACAGTACAAAAGGGACAACTTTTTTTTAAAATATTTTTATTAATGATTTTGAATTGATATCTTCAGGGCTGTCTCAAGGTTTTATGGGGCCCTAGGCTAAATTTTTTTTTAGACCTTTAATATATTTTTTAAATATAAAATTTTCTCTTATCTTTTTTTCATTCGGATTTGAGATCGACAACAACGGATTTAAATTTTTTTTTGAGATGCAAAATTATTAATTAAATTTTTATATTCAAATTTTGTTAATAATTTTTTTTAATTGATAAAATTACTAGATTATTTAATCTTTTTCAAAACATTGTTGAACGTAAATAAGACTTTATTAATTTTAATTTTAAAAAATTTCTTTTTGCTAAAGCTACTAATAAGTATAGTTAATAATCAATGGCGTAATTAGGATTTTGAATTGTACTGGGCTAAATTAGTAAGATTTAACTAATTATTTAATTTTTTAAATTTCAATTTAACAAAATAAATAAAAAATTATTGGGCTACGCCAGTGTTAATAATATTTTATAAGTTATTCATGCATTAGAAAAATAATTTAATTTTTTAATACCTCAATTGTGATTTATAATTCTGGATTTATTATTTTTTAAAAAATTTTTAATTTTAAAAATAAATCTAAATCATCAATATCACAGTGTTAAAAAAATTTTAAGATTTAAATATTTTATTTTTAAAAAATTATCATTAAGTAATTTTAAGCTTTTTATATCATATAAAATGAGATCCACAGTATTGATCTGTTAGCTCTTGAGAGAATGAAGATATAAAATAAGATAAAAGAAAAAGAAATTGACATATAAATAAAATTTTATATTTTTATAATAATATAATAATTATAATTAATATAAAATTAATTAGTTTTACTGTTATTTTTAGAATGATGCATCAATTTAGTCATGCTTAATTCTTATGCATGTAGTAACTTCTCATATATATAGGCATGCAGGCGTGAGTAATACATTAAATGCACGAAGCGGCATCAAATTCTCATGTGTAACCATGCAAACATGATGTGGCCCTGCAGAAATCGAAGCACTATGATCTCACGAAACGAACACATTGTTTAATTGATATAAAAATTTTTTTATAAAATATTTTTTTTATAATAATGGGCCCCACTAAAATTGGGGCCCTAGGCATAGGCCATAGTGGCCTATGCCTTGAGCCGGCCCTGGATATCTTTTAGACATTTTAATAATATATAATATTTGAAATAGATCCGATCGTATTTTTTTTAGACCCATCAATATAGAGTTTTGAAAGTTTAAAAACCTTCTGATCACTTTTTGAGTTAATCGAACGGTTCAATTTTTTTCAATAGAAATCAAATAAATCAGATCGATAAAATCGATTAATTTGATTGAAAATTAAATTAATCAAACTGTAATATTTATTTTTCAAAAATCTACTTTCAAAAATCTACAGTGGTACTAACAAAAAAAAATCGACCTTTACTTTTATTAATTTCACAATATGGATGGAACTTATATGAATTTTGAAAAGTGGTTGAGAACAGATTGTCCAAGACTATATATATAAGCCCGTTTGATCCGATCAACTCGATCGTATATTTACTCGACCTGATTGACTCATCACACCTGCTCGATCCATCTAGCTAATCAAGTAGGTCCACCATCAACACCGATCGACCGACTCACCTCGACTAACTGAGCATGGTTCATTTAACCTAATTGATTCACGGACCTCATGCATGGTGAAATCCGTCACTTTAACGGTTCCATACGGTCGGCCCTACGACCATCTGTGAAAAGATAAATCGAAAAATTACAGTTGAATATGACGCAGGAGGGTATTGCCTGACTTCGCCAGGATTCGAACCCTACGTCCGTGACGCTCACAGCATCATCACAGTTAGTTGTCGAGTAATTTGGAAGCAATCGAAGCGAGAAGAACGAATGGAAGTGTTCGATCCAATTTTGAGTGAACAAGAAAATTTATCAAATTTGATCTACGGATGTATTTAAAATCTATCGGTCTATATTTTTTTTAAATGAGTAAACAATGAAAAATGACTCCTCCCAATAAATAATTAAGGGAAGAACATCCAGAAAAGAAAGAGTTTCGTACAAATTAACATGCAGAGACTATTCCAAATTAGCCTCCATCCTCGCAGACTGCTGCTTTACCCACTCGACGACCTTCTTCGCCTCCCTGCTCGCCTTCTTCTCCTCCTCCAGCGCCTTCTCCAGGTTCCTTTGCTGCTCTTGCACGGAGAAGGTGCTGAAATCTGTCAGGATTTCATCATTGCTCTTCCATCTTCCACCATCACCCAGCGGCTCGCTCTTTGCACCGCAACACCTGAAACAGCGCAGCATCACGGCAGATGGTACATGCGATTATTCTGGGTGCTCATGAGAGATATGATAATTGCCACTGAACTACTCCTCCAACCTAAAACACGCCCACAAAACAAAACAAAACAAAACAAAATACAAGTCTCCTTCAGATGAGATCAGATTGGAGAAAAGAAATATATATACAAAGCAAATTGAGTGGCTAGTGTGCCTTTTGTAATGGATTAGTTAAGGGTTTCCTCATTGAGTTGAGTTGTTGTACATTTTTTTTATATATTATATATAAATTTATTAACTATTTAAATTGACTCTACTCCTATTGACTTTTATATTTTATTGTAGTTAAGCAATTAGTTGTTAAGGCAATTAATGATTATATATGGTCATGGTTTCTTAAATTCTTCAAATAGTTTATAATATTAATTAACTATTTAAACTATCAAATTCTTATAAATTAATCAATATTGGAAAAAAGAAAACGGGTAAAGGCGGCAGCTAGCTGCCTCTAGAGGATTTAGAAATTAAAAAAAAAGCGTTTTAATAAATAACATATGATATAATTAATTTCCATTCTAAAATATTTTTTAAGTTAAATAATATGCTGCCATATTTAAATGTGAAAAATGAAAAATGCTAAATATTAATGTAAAAAATAATCAAAACATTTATAACTTGATTCTAGTTAAAATAATAGGATGCGTGAGGGTGGATATAAAAATAAAATGAGAAATAGTAAAATTGTTGTCACCAAGTTGAAAAAAAAACAAAAAGACCTATGAAAAAGGCCAGATAATAGAACATGAACCACTAGCTCTAGTTAAAATTTAAGAAAAACTAAAAATGTTGCAATGAAGCAAATGGCCAACTATGAGCAACACAGAATATCAGTAAGCATCCATCTTTTTGCATACAATCAACAGGGTTTCCCTTCCCTCTAGTCGAATAGCAACTACTCACCAACTAGGGCTAAAGTAAGCTTAAGATGTTCATTTTTTTTCCATTTAGTGAAGCTTAATCGCAAGTTTACCTAAAAATAGCGAAATGGTTGATCTTTCTCTGGAATTTGCAAATTGCAAGCCTAGTATATATAATAGGTCGCTGGCACAATAGTGCGAGGTAGAAATCGATATGCATAAAGAATGCTACGGAATCATGTAAACACTAGCCAGGAGATATTCCCAATTAATCTTCATGTTCCTCTTCCCCTTCTGAATCTGAAAGACAAGGGATCGAGAAAAATCAGAACAGCAGAATGGATGCTATTAAAGACTATTGATGCAGTTTGAAAAGTCGATACTGCAATATGTTCATATCCTTCCATTGACTTCAACGAATAGAAGTTCACAGAGTTTAAAATTTGATATACCAAACACACATGATAGAGCAATTACCTGATCGGACGTCATCACCAACTTGACCTCTAGCCTGGATCTGTTTTACGAGCATTCGGTACATCAAAACCCACCAATATATGTGAAGAACAAGCAGCGAGAAGAGCAGAGTGTTGAATACATAATAATATATGGGTCCTTCAAATTTGTGCTTCGCCTTGTCCAAGGTCAGGACGACTTCATAGCTGTTGAGATATAAGGCCAATAATTCACTAGGGTAAATCTTAAAAATACATGGCTGGACGAAACATTCTAGCGAATAAGCAACAAATTAGGAAGGAAATATAGATGCTTCTGTTTTTCTATTACACTTCAAGATTTCTAAGTTCAGCAACTAAGCATGTAAAAGCAACTTATGGTTAGAGCAGTAGTTGACACAGTAATGCCAAAATTTTCTACAATCCTGTGTTTTTCTATGCTTTGTCAGTAAGCTTCTAATTTCTTGTGAGATCAAAAGTAATTTAACATGAACCGCTCAAAAAGGTAAAAGGTTAGCACTCTAAATAGATAGCAAATGCAAAGCATGGCATAACAGTGCTTGGAAGTCGGAACAAGGACAGCTACTAAGATAACAGCTGTAAAAATAATCCACAAAAGAGCTTGTGCCCAAGAGATACTGTCAGTCTCACCTATTTTCTATACGGATATGGAAATCAATATGCACATTTGATCCATAACATAAAGAAAATATAATGCCGTTGCAGAACAGTGTTAAAGACTACTTATGTATCTTAGAACTGTAAAGTGTCACAACGTACTATTCCAATAGAAATGTGACACTTACCTTGTGCTTCGGAGGATCCAGAATGGAAAGTATGTAAGACGAAGTATAACCCATGATGCAACAAACATAAGAAAAGAAATATTAGCAAGCCATTCTGTTCCAGTATACTTGGACATCTTTCCCACCTCCAAAAACACATCACTTGCATCATGTAGGGCCAAAACAATTGAACCAACCCGAGCAAATCTGCTCCAATGCAAAGAGAAAATTAATAAAGAATCATAATCTTAAAGGAGTCAAAAGACTTGCTTAATAGTTAATATTAGTTTTAGAAACATTATCATTTCAAGCCAATTATTTATCAGAGTTTGGTTACAGAACATAAATAAAACTACATAATGTTTCTACCAAATACTCAACCTTGTTAGGTAGTAATTAGCCTCAAGAGTTTCTACAGGTAGTAATCTAGCCTCAAGAGTTTCTACAGACTTTTACTACCTTGTACTCCCAAACATTCTTGCAATATCCATTTAATTTCTATGGGGAAATTTTTTATTAGTAGAAAGAAGACTGATCAATCTATAAAAAAGGTAATGCACAGCAACTAAGGCCACACTGTCGGCCAATGTCAATCCCATTTAAGTGGAATGTTGGTTTGATCGCCACAGCTAGCATAAAACTATGTCAATAACTTCATGAACATGGATCTTACTTACATTCAAGAGGGTGGTAAGATCCACGTAATTAACTCTAGATAATAGGGTTCATGGCTTTTTATTATTCTATACCTACTTCAGGTTTCCAGCTAGTGAGTATAAAATCGTATTCCCATCAACAATTTCATATACTTAACCTTGTTATTCGGTACTCTTCATTGAGCATTGGAAGGAATAAGAAATGCCATGCTAGAACTAGTAGCATCATCTCATAATACAATTTGATCTAATATGAGTAGCACACTGCCAGTTGTAGAAAAGTATTTCATGTGATCACATATATGCTTAAATATGCATGTTCAGTGCATCATCACATAGTACAAACTCACATGTGCATATGTAGTTGCATGTTGCTACTACTCTTTGATTGATTCACCCACATCAAGAAAGTTTATTAGCCTAGGTTAACTTAATATTTTTTAGGAATAAATAGATAAGAAAGCCAATTTGGTTTGTATTTACTTTAATTTAGATGCAAAGAATCAAAAAAAGAGAAAGGAAGAAAGGCCTTAAAAAGATAATGTCATAAGAGCAAAAGTGGCGATTGGAATATTTAGAATTAAGGAAAGCCTTTTACATACGGACACTACACGTTTTTGTAATGTTAGACCTGGATACTATTTGCCTTCTGTCAATCACTATGTATGGCAGGGAAACTAATATATAAGGATTTCAAACCACAGTTCTATTTTGCATTCGGAAGAAAAGAAAGTTATCGCCATAATTCACTCAATTTTTTTTTTAAAAAAGGAAAATTAAATGTCCCCTATAGAATTTTCCTTCTTAGTATGTGGAAAATGTGATGTTCAAATTATGGCAGTTTAGATAGAAACTACTATTAGAGTAGCCAATCAATTCTTTAATATTGTGAATAAAAATTTTCAGCATATCACAAATAGTTTATATGAAGAGCATAGACCATATGCTCAACACGTTTTTGTCTCCTATATGAGGACCATTCTCGATAAAACCATAAAACCAGATTATACACCTGCTTCTAAATAACAAAATATCTGCGTGCAAGTATGTCAGAATGATGGCAAAAGAAAACAATATAAAATGGAGTGTAAAAACCAACCTGAATATATAAGAGAGCACAATCAGAACTGCTGTTGCCACATGATGCGACATTGAAACGCCAAAGTCAGATCTTCTTGTTTCCCAAAATATGAGAGCAAAAATAGAATATGTATAGAACCCAGCAGCATACATGTACACGGCCTTAAGTTTTAATCTGGATGAAAAATAAACAACACTTAGGTTTCGATCCAATTACCACACCAACAAAATATACAAGTGAAAACTCAGCTCCTGGAAATAGTAAGCCTTACTTTATTTTTTGATCAGGCCAGACCTGGTCTCCTGGTCCTACCCAAAAGTATTTGGTATTTGTGAACCATGGTTCATTGTATGTAACATAAAGGGCCAGAAGCTCTCCTGAACAGAAGTAAAGAAACTTCCATGCTGACTCCTTAAACTTTTTGACTTTTCGTTTCCTTTCTTTTTCATCATGCACTGTTTTAGGTATAAGCCGCACAGCTAATGTCTATGTATCAGGAAAAAAATTAATTTCTTGAGATAATCCAAAATTGTGAGATAAACTGAAAAAGGAAGCAAGAAGAGTCTGTTAATCATACATCAACCTTGAATCCATGTCCTGCGTCACCTATAGAAAACAGATTAAACTACCATATCTTTGATTGTCCAATGCACACTATTACCTGGACAAATATACAGAACTCCTTGAGACGTTTTCCTATAGATTCTCTTCCAGTTTAATTTGGTACAAACAGTCATTGAAGGTTTTCCACCTCCAGAACATTTAATACCTTCTCTTGCTCTAAGGTTAGTTTACAATTTTAATATGCAACAGAAATAAAAAATAAATCAAGCTAACACTTGTTCTTTTACATGGTTCAGCAGCCCTAAGGCTGCTACTCCATAGTCTATGATCCTACAATGGATAACTCCCGAAAGCCCTCTATATTAGGTGGAGAAACCTCTTACAAGTTTTCAATGAATACAAGGAGGCTTTATAAAGGGGAGAAGAGAAAGAATACAATGAGCTCTAATTATCACAAGAATCTGTCAGTAAGTACTAGCTCCAGAAAAATCCTCTTCACCACTTTCTAAACCTCAACAAAATGGTGTGGTCAAAAATAAATAAATAAACTCTAATGGAGATGGTTAAAATTATGTTATCCTGTACTGACTTACTTAGCACATGGGTATTAAGGTGACGTCTTATTAATGGCTTGCCATGCTTTGAATAGGGTTCCTATTGAAGGAAGAACCATATGAACCTTGTGAACCAAGGGGTACAAACAAACTAGAGTCATAACTACCAAATATAGATTGTCCACGCAACTAAAGGGCCCAGATCAACCTTGGATGGGTGCAACCCAATTTACACAAATCAATCAAGGATTAGATTCGTTTGTAGAAGGGCCATATCTGGGTCGCGAAGGATCATTTTGAATTCAATATAGAATTCACAAATTCCAACAAGTTTTCTCTCCTTATTGAGTAGCAACCTTCTTCATTCTTGTAGCCGGAGTTCAGATCACCAAATTTGTGCACTCACTCCGATGACCTTGTTTCTGAATCGAGCGGACGGTGGATTCTCCCTCGGAAGCGAGAGTCGTATTTTAGAGGAAACTAATAGATTGGCAGGGGCGAATCAAGCCTGAAGAAAAGCTAAGCACGCGCTTTCAATCAAGCTAGTCAAAACAAGTTCCCAAATTCACCGAAAACAAATCCAAACTTTCGCAAAATCACGGAACTTCGACACAAGGAAAATCCGAGCGATCGCCAACACATCAATCAAAGGTGCCCTAGCCACGCACCTCCAAGACGAACCTATCGAGGAAGAATCTGATGGTGGGAAAGAACAGCACGAAGAAGGGCAGCGCCAGGAAGTCCTCGTACGCGGGGTACGACTCCTGCTCCCAGCTCGATGATCGGAAACCTTCCACCAGATCCATCTCCCCGGCCAAGCGGCAAGCTGCGAGATCCAAAGAGACGGGATCTCTCTCCGAGTCTGAGGCCGAGGAGGCCAACCGCAGCAGGGGATGGTTTATAATTTAATATCTCATAAATATAAAAGGGAAATCATATATATAATGCAACTCTCCAAATGGCCACGTGTAGATGTCAAATTCCAGAAGGTTCCATTTTCTAATTATTATTAAAACGAATTATTTTTGATAAAAAAATTTAAATAAGTTTAAACACAATAAATATTTGTATATAATTAATTAAGTTTGATGAATATTATTAAGGCTTGACTTAATTAGTTTTAGAAGTTTAAGCTGTTATTAAGTATAATTAAATTTAGATTGGATGAGAATGGCAAAGATATGAACGAGATAACAAATATCCATCCACAATAGGTGATCGTTGACCAGGTTTCTAGATTGAATCATTCTCCAAGTCAACTTCAACTTTTCTCCAAAAACAGTTAGAAAAGTCAACTTTGTTGACTTCAATCCTCATTGAAGAAGTCCATCAACTACTACACCCTTTTGAAGCTTCAACAGTTCTTCAAAATGGTGAACTTAAAAGAGAGAACACTGCTGAATAGCTCTTCAATTCTGTACGTGCCAATGGAGTTTCAAATCTGAGAAAGGGATCGAGCACCGGGCATTCACATCAAATTCGACGATGGCATCGGCGGCCGCATCGGTTTCGACATCGGAGGAGGTGGCCTCTTCGCCGGAACTCTCATTGGGGCAGTCTCAGTTTGCTTTCCATCGACAACAACCAGGTCAGATGTGAGAAAAGCCTTTGCAACTGAAGCAGCGTGCTCCAAACAGCATCTGACCACCTGCTCCAGCGACAATGTGTTAGTTAAAGAACACTCTGTCTGATGAATGATGCATCAAGAGATCGACAAAGAGGCAACAAGGCGATATGTTGTTTATCAACTCGATAAGATTACCTTGGATGGATCTAAAATTCCAGTAGCAACCAAGTCCTGATAACAGTTCTTGGCTGCATTATAACCATAGTTCGTATCACCATTCGACAGTATCTGTGAAGAAGAGGAACATGGTTTACTAACTCTGTGGAATGCATATCAGATATCTACTGAAATAGCAAGATTTGAATACCTTTTGGACGACAACATCGCCATTTACTCCGGCATTTTTTGCTATCAGTTTTGCGGGGTAACTCAAGGACCGTTTAAGGATGTCAGCTCCAATCTGTAGAAATAATAGAGGAGTTAAGTTTAAATGGCACTGACTTGATTGAGTTCAGTTAAAGATAGAGGCAACTTATTGTGGAGTGATTTGAGTGAGATGCCATCAGATGCATCTGGTTCTAAATTATAAGTAAGGCGGTATAATTTCTGTTGGGATCGCTTTGTTAAGAAGGAAACATACGAAATGTAGTTTCAATATCTTGGATACACTACTCAACAATAATTAAAATTTTCGATATCTTGCATTTATATATCGACAAGTAGACATCACTACAGACACCATTAATAGAATAAAAACAGGTTGTTGAAACCAAGAGAAGCTTGTCAAGTCTTGCATTGTTGTCATACACAGTATGTACTTGCGCAAGGATAATTGAAGATTTAGAGTTAGACAGGACGAATCTATTAGATATGAAGGTGTGTTTGAAGAACTTAAAGTGATGTAAGAAATCTGAATTTTACTTGTCATATAGACTGAAACAGAGTTTAGAGTTTAATGGAGGAATAAGATCAATGTAGTCAGTTGCAAATAGATGGTCTAAATCTGTCATGACTGAACATGTGGCATTGTTTCTGAAATCTTTTATCGAGAATTTGATTATAGTAAATGGTCGGAATTAACCAGCAAGTTAAAGATTTTCCTGAGTTTAAAAAAGACATCAATGCGAAGTGACTCAGGATTTTACCTATACTGTAATTCAAAGTTTAAGTTTGTTACCCAGCAACCAAAAAGAGAAAGACATGCCCTCTACCTTCTGCTCTTCATTGTCAAGAGACTCCTTGATGCCATCAACCTTTGTGGACAATCTTAGTAAAGCGCAGCCACCACCAACTACAACACCTTCCTCAATAGCTGCCTGTAGAATGAATCTAAACATCATGTCAGATTGGAAAGAGTATCAATATTTACATGAGTTTTCCAATATATTGGTAAGGAAATAGAGCAAAGGGAAACAACAATAAAATCATTTAACCGTATTTCAAGTCAAGGTTTGAAATTTCATTCCAAACCAAGGTTTCAATCCCCTTCCAGAATAAAATCGTATTGGTAGTGTTGGTGGCACAGATGAGGAAGTGAAACAATCCGTGAGTAATGGATTTGAGTCCTAGCTATGAGGAGGAGGACGATGAGGGAAAGTTGCAGCCCTTACCTCATGCACTTGCATAAGGAGAGGATGCATCAAGCCGTAGCTGTGAGGAGTAGCCCTTACCTTGTTCCTAGCTACAAGAAGCTGCTCATCCATTCATGTAAGAAGTGATTCACGGAAGAAGTCAACACCTCACACTCATCTGTTCACATAGAAGAAGTGGCTCACAGTTGGCAGAAGAGATCACCATGAGATCATGTGCCAGCTCCCATGTCTATTCCACTCATTTGCTCATCATACAATGGGTATAAGACCTTCGCAAGCCAGTTTGTGGGCAGAATGGAAATTTCATGTGCCAGTTGGCACAGAATGAAATCTAAAACCATGCTTCTAAGTATTTTTCTCATTATCATTACTATACTACATTTCTCTAAAAACCACTACTCACATCAAGAAAACAGATCTCATAGCCATGGACTGTCAGGGAGCAATTGTTCAAGGCAATGGAGCAAACGAACCAAATATAATGCAATGCTTTGAGCCTCCTTTTTTTAAAAAATGGGGTTTAAATAAGGGCTGCATTTATCTCCAAAAGGACTGACCTTTGTTGCATTTAGAGCATCTTCAATTCTCAGCTTTTTGTCTTTTAATTCAACCACCGTTTGTGCACCAACCTGTAAGAACCTGTTCGATGGTAGTTTCAAAAGAACTAGATTGCCTATCTCAGGTGACAGAAGTTTCTAAGGTAAGAATGTTTAAATCATTGCAAACCTGAATAATTGCAATACCACTACAGAGTCTTGCTATCCTCTCGTTCAATATTTTCTTTTGGGACTTCTCTTCTGAGTACTAAATTAGAACATAAATACACAGATAGGAAGTTAGAAATTGATAAAATGCAGATGGTTAGAGTGAAAACTTCTTCCACAAGCTACTGCTCAAGGAAATTGAGAAATTTCCATATAAAAATGGAGCAAATTAGGCAATATGTAGTATAAAGCAAACTATACTTTCACCTAAAAGATTAATAAAATACCAGAGCTGACTGGACTGGCAAAAATGGCATCGGTAAAACTTCTTTTTGCTTGCTAGCATAAAACTACATACGTTAGTGGAATTCTCGTGCACCAACACTTCCGAGATTACAATTGCTTGTATACATTTAGTCATCGAAGCCATTCCAATTTTATCAAATTTCATAACTCATCAAGTTTCTGTGAGAGTAGAATGTCAATTTTTGTGATAGATAAATCTACAATAATGTCATCAGGCAAGCTTCCTTAGGGAGAACCCTGTAAAACAAAAATCAACCAATTCAATCGGCAATTGTGACATTGCAATTTAGTCGTGGAAGTTGTGGGGTAATAATGTTGCTTCGAAGCCTACATGTGTATTTACATTAACTTGGACTTAAGAATTTTAGACTTGTGGTTTAAAGCTATCAAAGCTATCTTGATAAAATCCTAAAAAATTGAATTGGACCTACTCTTGGGCTTGATGAGATGATTAAGGGAAATGACTTGTCAGTGATGGTGAGACATTGTTAGACGTTATATACTGCTAATTAGAGAAGATTTTGTGCTAAGATTTAGATTTTGAGCCTTGACAAAGGATGCCAAACCTTGTGTTAATGGAACTTTAACTTGGGGTTAATCTAATAAAAAACTCCAACTTCACATTCATGCATTGGTCAAAATTGGAATTTTCTTGAAGTTAATTAGTACATCTGATCAACTAGCAAGAAAGAACAAATTTTAATAAGTTAAACACCAACGGAAACTTAGAAACTATGAGGGGATTTGTTAGGTTAATGGAAGACTAATATAGAGTAGTTGCCTCTCACATAAAAAAATTTTGTGCATTTTTTTCCAGCATATCATAAACTCTTGGGTTCTCTTTATGGATTTGAGCTATAGATTGAACCAAACTATATCTTTTCACTTTATAGATGTAAGCTTAGGTCACACCATATTGCATCGTGGTTTGTCTTTACAAATGTATGCTTAGGTCAAACCAAGTTACATCACTCTTGTTTGTTTTCCTGTGTATCTTGTTGTTATTATCTTCTAGTACTAGCAGAGGTTGTTCTTGATGGCACACAAGGTGTTAGGTTGTGCTGCTTCTATCACAAGATATAGAGATGACACTTTTTGTCTTTGCGGTGGGAAAGGTTTTGTATCTATGAATACTTGCTATAGAGGGCAGTTAGAGGCTGCTGTTTAAAGTACCTTCCTCATTCAAATTGATTCTACTGTTAGTTTCTTGTATTTTTATTTGGACTAATGGTGTCAAATCCTATTTGACCCTCAACAAGTACATATATCTCTGGACTGCAGCTACTTCAAGGGGGTCTCCTTCCTTTCTTTGTTTAGAAAATGTAAAGCAACAAATCATAAAGACCTTACTATCAGAAATCATCTATATATAAATTTATTCCCTCCATTGAGCTATGTCTGAGGTTAATTCTCAAGGTATATCATGAGCATTTAAAATCTTCTTCTTTGTCTGAGTCAAGTAATGAAATTAAACATACTATAATAGTCTAGTTATGAAATTCAATTAACATGTGTTTCATTGCAATCATAGTAGTGATGAAAGACAGTTGTTTGGCAGAAACTTGTTTATGGGCAGTGACTAGATAACACTCTCGAGAATCTGAAATTTTATTGTGCAGAAGCACAAGTTTTTGTAATTATGTACCTCTGAAAGACTTCTAAGCTGACTAACCCGCTTTTCCACCAACTGCTGAGTGCTTCCATCAGTAACTATTAAAGTTGAGTACTTTGATATTATTACTTTCACAGCAGATCCCAAAACCTCCTTGCTAGCCTCCTCAAGGGTCAATCCCATCTCATCTTTAATCACAGTACCTGATCCCATATCGAAGTTGATTGTGAAAGGTATAGCAAAATATGGCATTGAGAGAGAGCCACTTTAACATAATTATGCATCAATCACAAAATTATTTTCACATTATCATTTCACTAACTACTACCTCCAGTCAAGGCAGCAATATCATTTAAGTAGTCACTCTTTCGATCTCCAAAAGAAGGAGCTTTGATAGCAGCTGCCTTCAGAACACCTTTGAGCTTATTTCTAATAAGTAGAGCAAGAGCCTCTGGCTCAAAGTCCTCTGCAATTATCAACAGTTGAAATTTCTCTTTGACTGCACTGTCCAATACTCTGAACATATCCTTCGGATTAGTGATCTTTTTGTCAACCAAAAGTATCTGCATTGAGAACCTGAAATTAATTATCTCAGAACAGTATTGACTATGATAGTACCCAAATCCATACTTTGCAGTCATTGAACTCCACTGACATATCTGCACGGTTAGTTACAAAGTACGGCGACAAGTAACCACGATCAAACTGCATTCCTTCAACAATTTTCAAATTGTTCTCTGAGCATCTTCCATCTTCAATCCTAACCACTCCTTTTCTTCCAACTCTTCTCAAAGCTTCCGCAATCATATTTCCAACAGCATTGTCATTGCCAGCACTCACCGCTGCCACATTTGCAATTTCTTCATCCTGAACCTGCATGACAATAACTAGAAATTCTTCTATCATTAAAAAGGTATAGTAAAGCATCATTATTGTCTAATAGTATAGCTTAATACTATACTTGCAAAATTAAGGTACATAGTAATAGATATAAACTTCAACTGCAAGCAAAGTACTCCTAGCCAATACAATGTTTTATTGGACTGAATATACCTCTCTTGTCAGTAAGTTGAGTTCGGAAACAAGAACTTTAGCAGTTTGTTCAATTCCTCTGGCGATTTGGACAGGATTCATTCCAGCAGCTAATACCTTAAACATAATGCAATTTCACTGTCAACAACATCAAGGACTAACAATAATGACAATGATGTTTTTTCAGTTTTTGGGCATAGAAAAACAAGCTCTAGTTGTGTGATAATAATAATACTTCCACTTAGACTAGATTAACATTCTTGACAAAAAATTAAGGAAGTGTTTTCTACAAGAAGGAAACTAGGAAGGACATATTGCTTTTCCTTTGTTTCCTTTGACAAAAAAAAACTTGAGTGAAAGACATGACTGAATTTTTTTTATTGCTTATATCCAATTGGACCGAAAATGGAGCTCAAATCTGAGCTTAAAAAGCTCTTCTTTTTCAAATTTATTTTTGATTTATGATTTCTTTAACAATAAAGTTTTAAAATTTTCACTCCCTCTTTCCTTCTATCAACGGAAATGGTTGGATGATAAATATTTCAGTCTTTTTGTTGCCAGTTTTTTACTATCTTTCTTTCCTAGTTGTTTTCTTCCTTTTTAGGAAAGAAAGCCTTTTCTTGTTGCCGTATGAACATGGAACACAACCCTGTTCTTGGTTGGAGGGGGAGATGAAAAGTTCACTAGAGATGAAATATAAAGTTCTAAACTTCTAATCAATACTGTATTAACACTTGATCATAGAGATGAAGGTACTGAGAGTTAAAAAGAGAAGAGAGATGACTAACAACATTACAAAAAGATTCTTATGTACCTTATTGCCTTCGGAGATCAAACCTTGAGCAAGAACAATAGAAGTAGTGCAGCCATCACCGGCAATATCATTTGTCCTTGCACCAGCTTGCCTTACCAATTTAACACCAACATTCTCCATTGCATCTTCTAGTTCAATCTTCAGCAAACCAAAAAGAAATACGTTCTAACTTTTTCCTTTAGAGGCAGAAGAAAGAAAAGTTGTCTCAATCAAATTCTAGTTCAACAATTCCTGGCCTTCTAACCCACATAGTAACCTTCGAAAACCTTATCGAGAAGCAAGCGTATTGGTTCACAACTGTAAGATGAAAAATATGGGCTAGATATGATATCAGAACAACGCAAGCATAAAGCCTATGTAGCTGACTGCAAATAGTTGAGATGAACACGACTTTAGAGAGCTTAAACTGTCAGATTCAATTTTACAAAACAAAAAAAACTTGTCCTTCCTTTCAAACCTTAAGCTACATGATCCTAAATGGATCCCAATAGCATTTCGCAAGCCTAAGAAAATCAAACCCTTTTTTGGAATCGAAAAAACAAGACCTAATTCCAAAGGAACAAAGCTACACCTGTAATTGCTAAATTATACTGAGGGACAAACTAACACATAGCATAAGCATTTTCAATCTGCTGATATATAAATTCTAAAGTCTAGCTCCAATTAAAGAAGAAGCAAACAAGTTAAGAACTCTAGTCAACATTTGGTCGCCCAAATCAAAATATTCAAGTTTAAAAATAGAGTGAAACAGGGTTTATCCTCTAAGTTACCTCCTTAAGGATAGTCTCTCCGTCATTAACAATCTTGGGAGGGCCATATTTGTTACTCAGCACCACATTCCTTCCTTTCGGGCCCAAAGTCACTCCAACCAAATTAGCCACTAAATCTACCCCAGCCTGCATTGTGCCTTGTCAAAATGCAATTTTTTTGGTCAACTAAGTGCAACTGAAAAACAGTATAGAGGTTTAAGTTGGACCTGAAGCTTCTTGGTGGCTGAGAGGTCATGGTTGAAGTGTAGCTCCTTGGAGATGGGCCTGGGAGGAGGTCTCCGGGGGGAGAATGGCAACTGGGGAGGGGTGAGAGGAGGTGGGGAAGCTGCTGACATGGACTGGCCGCTGCAACGAAGGCAATGCCGAAGAACACTGAGGAAGGAATGTGAGGAATGCGCAGGATAAGGTTCCAAACACATGGGAAGGCGAAAAATTGCTTGTTGGAAAATATATTTGGAATTGAGAAATTTTCAATTCGGCCTACGATTTTATTAAAATTGCATTTCTCCTTTCATCCATAGAGAGAGAAAGTTGAGAAAACAACAGTTGTGGTGCCGCTCATCTAGGTTGTCACCCAGGCACTTACGATTTGATCCCAACTACGATGTATTTGTAGGAATTTTCCTCCAAATGAAGAGTGCAATCAAAGAATACTGGACGTCTGGACTGGCCGCTTGCGTGCACTTCCCGATTTACCCTGGTGGCCGTTGAAAAATTTTTATGGGATCGAACCGAACACCCCAGAGATAATCAATGGGACTAACTGAAATTTATCAATTTTTTTTTTTTTTGAGAAAACAACAGTTGCAGAAGCCTCAGCTACTGTTTCTTCCAAATTCTGTCAAATTGGGGGAGCAAATTAAGATTTAGATCCCGAATATATTATGGTCCGATCCCACGGACTAGCCCATCTAATTATTTTAATAATATTTAATCTAAAATAAAATATTTTCAGAATATGAAATGCTTTTTAAATATGTTTTTATAACTAGGACATCCTTTTCATAATAATAAAAATAAAGGATGTCATTTTGATGTTTTGGCCGAGATGGGGGGGGGGGGAAAAGAAAGACAGAATTTTATGCCTACAATTCTGTAGCGAAACAATTCAATAGTGTTAACTGATAACTATAGATCACTAACAAGAAAGATATAAAGCAATACAATTTTAATTCACTAAAACTTCCTATTATTGATTATTAGTACACACTAATTGTAAGGATTTAAATTATCTTGACAGGAAAACAAGAGTGATCTATGAGGATTATTATACACAATAATGAAAGGGAATTAAAATCCACATAAAAATAGGGGGGAAATCAATCAGTACAAAGAGTATGGATATTTCTACATTCTGATGCATTGTTATAGTGTGAGCAAGCAAACACCCCATCTCTATCTGGTTGCATATGCTTGGGCAATGCATCGCCTGCTTAGATTTTATCGGTGTCACTTTCTAAACCCTGCATAACAAAAGAAGATTTTAGCTGAGCTGACAAGTTCACTTGTAATCTAGCTATTTATGATAAACAATTGGCAATTGCTGAGATGCTTTTAGAAAATGACACTGGATCGACTATAAAACCTCCTCCTGCAATGAAAACATACCCTTCCCTTGTAGTTTAGTGGTTTGGTAATTAAGAGTTGTTGAATTTGAGCATTTCATGATTGTCCATGCATTCGAAAGTTTCTCGATACAAAAATGAATCTGGTATGTTTTCTCAGAGGAAGAACATTGTCAGGTCAGTCAACATTTGTAGTTCATCTTCATCATATCAGTGTCATGGAATAAACAAATAGTGGAACGTTTCGATTTAAGTCATGTTAAAGATTTGTTTTCTTTCATGAAAAACATGCAAGAATCCGCCTCTTCTACAAAAAAATACAGGAGAAACATAAACTACACATGTACACATCCTAAGTAGTAATGTTTGTATGTTCCATTGTCAATAAAAAGATCAAAGTGAAGAATTATACCTGTGTTTTGTTCAAAATAATATATCAAAAAACTGTGAAAGCTTTGTAAAATGAAGAAATAACATAACCAAATTGTAGTAGGTACATATTTAAATAACGTTAGTTACTACTATGTAACAGTGTTTTTTTCCCAATCCCTGAGCATACTTTTAAGTTATTAACTCAAAAGCACAGTGTATGTGGACCATAAAGAGCAATGTTGCATGGAGTATACCGCTACCTGTTAAAGAAAATCAAGGGAAACCAAAGGACCCTGAACTTCAGTGAATTAAACATGAATCTTACCGAATTGCTGGCAATCTTATCAAAATCATCATCCAAACCGTCATCGCCATCATCTATGACAATTCATTCAAGTTTAGTAAAAAAAAAAAGAAATGTATAACTAATAAATATGAAATACTATCTGATCCCAAAATGAATTTTAAGAATGCAAAATCCTTGAAAATGTTGCAATGGGTCAGAAATTGCAAGGACATTTATGTCAACTTACATAGAACATCAACTTCATCATCACTTCCAAGATCCCCTAGAAGAAAAGCATCCAAATCTTCCGGAGTTGATGAAGTAGCCTTGGGTAGTTTTGTTTCTTTTGCTTCTGCTGGAGTAACTAGGGCAATTGTGGGTTTTTCCTTTGCATTATCAATTTCCTTTAATTCTGCTTTCTTCTTTGACTCCTCCATATACTGCTTTTCGTAGCTGATTATTATGAAGAGAGCTTGAGTTAGTAATTTAAGGTTGGCAACTTAGGATAAACCAGCATACTGCTAAATGCAAATACACTTCTTAGAAGACATGAAAGAAAGAACATCTCAAGGCTGGTTAATCATTCCCAAACTTATCTATATTGTAACAAAATAAGTCTAATGTAGTGACAGACAAAACTACATAAATGATTTATTTGAGTTTATGCAGTTAATTTCAGATTGTATCTTAGAGAAGAAAGATGTAGAAAAGTTCTTATGTCTAAATAAAATCCACATTTTAAAATATGAAAAGTTAATGTATCAAAATTATTCTCATGACCTGTATCTACTAATTTTCTTGCTCACCAAATTTACACAGGTAAAGGATCATGAAAGGTTAAGATATGATATATATACCCAACATAGACCAAAGCAATCAGTAAGCCTATTATTTAGTTCTGTATTTGTTTATTTATTTATTTATTTATTTTTACATCCTAATTAGATATTAACATAGAATTCGCTTTCCACAATAAGTTGATTGCTACATGATCAGTTTCTTTGGCAAGTATGTATTTAAGAACAAAAACATAAGCAAAATATGGTTTCATCGAATTCTTTCTAGAATTTTGAACTTGAGTATGGATAAGGAGACTAATTGGAATTCATTGGATATTACATCTAATCACAAAAGGTTTCTAATGCAATTTACCTACTAGTGTTTTTCCTCTGCATGTTCTCCCTATATCCTATCACTCTTACTGTTAAGAAATCTACACTTTAGAGAGCATCAACAGACTTAAAGAAAGATACTTACGGTGCCACATGATTATTTACAATCATAAAATATATCCGCCAGAACTTCCGCTCTTTCATATAGCGAGGGCATAGCTTGTATCTGAACTTGGATATTTCCTGATACACAAAAGTTATTAATCATCTGTGCTAGAAAAAGACAAAAAAAGTTGATGATGCAGATATTTTCTTGACAACATTAACACAAATAAAGCACTAGTTGCTGGACACTGAATAATTAAATATTTATGTAATTAATAAGGTTAGCTAATTGCAAGGTCCATATCTAATGTGAATTGGCTAAAGAGGGCCTCTTTAATCTGTTATCTGTTGTCTGCTTTTTCTTTCTGTTTTTTTTTTTTCAGGTTGATATGTAAATCCATGGATTAAAATTTTGTGTTGTCCAACTTGACACAGCCGATATTATCGTTTCGGACAAAGTTTAGCACACAGCACAGGGTGGCACAGGGCTAAACCATTATGCCACCTGTGCTGGTTCAGGGTCATTTCTGTTGTGTAGGATCTGTTGATACAACATTTTGTCTCAGTCGGCTCAGACAGAACCAAAATCTGTCTGAATTCAACATGTGAAGTGAGGAAGAACTTTTTCGGTCATAGAAAAGAGAGAAGAGGAGATCGAGACTTCGAGAGGCTATAAATTTCTCGAATTAAAGAGGCACAAGCATATAGAAAAAAATGGAAGAAGCTTTGAGCACCAGCAAAAGCAGAAGGTTCCTAGTGAATCGATCGAGGAATCTGAATTTGGCAGCAGATACATGTAATCTGGCTTAAGTGGTTTTAACTCCTAACCAAGAATATAATTTAGACATGTAATCCGGCTTGAGATTCTAGTGATCGCATTTGTTTCAATTTTAAGAGCATCACCACTTCATATATTTATTCTAAAAAATAAGGTTTTACAGAACTTGTTCAACATTCTACAGAAATTACCATTTGGAAACATCTGAAGTAGTTCCATTTCAAGAGGGAAGAGAATGGAAAGTTAATTACTGCCCTGTAATCACACTATATTAGACCTATGACAACAGCAAATAAAATATTTCCAATGGTAAAGAAAGAACATGTAGAATATCTGTGAAACAATAAATCATGCAACAAAAACTGCAAACCTCCACTGTTGACAGAAGAAGAGCAGCATGCCTTGCTTGCCATTCGTTAAGATCCTGCCTCACATTTGACATTGTTGGAGTGTCTGGCATCTCAGGTTCATCTAAAGAAATAACAGTAGTAAATTAGATACTTGCTTAATCTTCCCGAGAACAAAACTCTACTACTCTAGTAAGCCATTACTGTGAAAGATTCAGAAAACAATTTCAGATAGAATAGTAAGACTAATTAGAAATTTCAAGATACCAGATAATTTCCCTGAACAACAAACAAGTTAACTATTTGGTATATATAAAATCAGGTACGTCCCTTTCATGAAAATTCTAAGCATTTAAGCAACAAGAACAAAAGAAGCAAATTTGATGATGATACTGAGTTCGATTCAACATATGAATCTATAGACGAACAAAAGAAAGGATCTTCGAAGAACCTTGCATTGGAAAATCTCTGAAGGTGTCAATAGTGATTCCCCTCACGAACTCCCTCAGCTCCTCGGTGATCCCAAACTTCTCAAGCTCCGACTCGGGTTGGGGGGGAGCTGCCGCGTCGGATTCCTGAATAAGAGTAGAGGGAATTGACGGAACGGGCATGTCAACGGCGAGGGTCTTGATCTGGTCAGCGGCGCGAAGGGCCTCCGAGCGGATAAGGTCAGCCCTCTTGGCAGCCTCGGCGGCGATCTCTTTGGACTTCTTGGCCGTCTCGGATACGAATTCCTGCGAGAACCTTGCAGCACCCAGGGTCAGCTCCTGCGATCGCCTGGCGGCCTCCTTGGAGATCTCCTGCGACCGCTTCGCCGCCTCCTCGGCGAAGCCCCTCGCCATCTGCCACAGATCCATGGTCGACTCTTTGACCACTGAATCCGGCTCCTGGAAGATAAAATCAAAGGTTGATTTTTTTTTCAAATTAATTCGACAAAAACCCATTATTTTAGTTTTATTTTTTATATAAAATATCCATTAAAATCCTTTATTTTTAAGATATCCCTTGGCAAATTAAATTTTTATTGTGATAACAATATCTATTTTTGCAAGAAGATGGAATCTTAAATCTGTCACCCAACGGTCCCACATAATTAGCTTCATAATCATCCATCGTCGTGCCAATCGAGAAAGTTGATTACGACGGAGTCACGACAGAGGAGGACATTGTGAGATTCGAACCCTTGCTTATTTCTGCAACTCTGCTCCGTCGTAACCAATTCAGTTATGTCTCGGAGGTCAAAAACTATCTGAGTAAATTTTTATAGTGACTGACACCACCGTCAAAATGACCCCATAGTAAAAAAAATCCCTAAGAGATTTTTTAGATGTACGATTCCACTGTATTGATAAAAGGTCCCACTGCCAAGACAACATCTCAATCAACAAACCTCTCAAAAGGAATTTTATTTGTTGCTAAAAGGATTCAAATTGGAATCTCTCTCAGGCAATACATGCTATGCTTATCATTTGGGATAAGTCACTTCGACTAAAATTGTCCAGGTAAACTTTTTATAGTGATCGACATCAACATCTTCATATTCAAAAAATCCCTTAAGAAATTTTTTGGATGTACAATTTCATTGTATTGATAAAAGATCTCACAACTAAGACAACACCTCAATCAACAGACTCCTCAAGAGGAATTTTAGAAGGATTTTAAAGAACTCGAATCTGGAACCTCAAGTAGTCCATGTCTTCATGTTTAGCATTTGGAATAAGCATACACCAGTAAATGAGTCGACATATTAAATAATTTTATCTTATATTATAAAATTATTTTTAAGATTCAAATTCATAATTATAAAATCATAAGATAATAACTTTATCTGAGATATATATCAAATAAAATTTAAACTGATTTTGATCCTATTAAATTATTTACATATTTATTAATTTCTAATTCGTGCTCTCCGTTTCGATCGCGTAGCCGGTCATTTCAGAACCCACGGCTACCGATTCCACCGGTCACCCTCTGCTTCACTCCGACGGTCTCAACCCTCCGCGGCGCCGATAAATACCGTCGTCCCCGGTCTTAACGCGCTTAATTTAAATCCTTCCGTCCACCGCCGCCGACATGAACCGCACCGCCTCTCTCGCCTCCCTCCTCCTCCTCCTAACTGTGGCCGGCGCCGGCCGCGGCGGGGCCCAACAACCAGAAGCCTCCCCGTCCCCGTCGCCCTTTGCCTCGGTCCCATCTGGCTCTCCGGATTCGAGCGCGAGCAGCTTCACCCAGCCTCCCTCAGCCGCCTCCCCGGCGGCGGCGCCCAATCAATCGGGTGATGCTCCGACCCCGTCCCCGGACCAAACCCCCAGACTACTGTCGCCTTCTGCTTCCGCCCCTGCACCAGCTGCCGGACCCGCTTCCTCCCCGGCGAGTTCACCCTCCTCCTCCTCTCCCACTCCCGAAGGTTCATATTCCTCCCCCTCCCCGTCCCCCACCGCCCCCGCCTCAATGTCCGTCGCCCCCTCCCCGTCCCCCACCGCCCCCGCCTCAATGTCCGTCGCCCCCTCCCTCTCCCCCTCGCCTTCCGCCACCGCACAAGTCCCAGCGCCGGCTTTTGACGTGGCGGACTCTCCCATAGACGACTTGCTGCCGCCAGGGGCTCCGGACTCGGATGTGACGTCTTCCATAGACGACTTGCTGGCCCCAGGTCCGACCGACGATTCTACCGATGATACCGCCGCGGCTAGCCGCGCCGCCGTGGCCACCGCATTCCGCATGGTGGCGGTTGCTTTAGCCGCTGCTGCCATTGTTTCCTAAATTTTAGATTTTTTTTTTATTATTATTATCATTATTATTATTCCTTTTTTGCGTGTATGTATGCGTGCATATAAACTATCACAGAGTTCATCAAATACGAGGAGAACATGCAATGCAACACTGAATTATATATATTCATATATCAACACGAAGATTTTAGATTTTTAAATAGACGTAAATTATATTCTAAATTTATCATGATCTAAATAGAATTAAATTTTGTGTATCCAATAAGGTAGGACGTCAAATAGAATCTAAATAAATTAATATATTGAAATGGAGTTTTCAAATTTGATTTAATTTTTTTTACAAACTTAAATTTTGATAAATATAATTTTTTTTGATATTATCCTATTTTTAATTCATAGACTCTTAATTTAAATTTATTTTAAATTTATTTGATTGTTTAAAATTTTTATATTTTTAAATCTATTTAATTAATTAATAAATTTAATATTAAAATTTCTATATTAATTTGAACATTAATATATATAATATATCACCTTTTGATTGTAATACCATTTGAGTATTATAACACCTATACATTAATATCAAAATGGATATTCTTACAAACTTATTTATTTATTTTAAATTTTTTTAATTTATAAATTTGATAAGAATTTTTTTTTATGAATATAATTCATAAATTTATAGATATTACTCATGAAGACTATTTATAAACAATTTCACTATTTATCAGCACTAATAAATTAAATACATATATATTATTCAAATTTATTTATTTTAATTTAATAAATTATTTTAATTTATTTATTTAATTGGTCTTATATATATAATAAACAAACATTTGATCATGTTTATATCGAAATGGAAAGTATGCCAATAATTACATATAGACATAGACCAATCGTATAAGATAGCTAAAATAGCAGACCGTTTGCTGAAGTGGAAAGCATGCCAGCAATCTGTTTTTTTTTTTTAATAAATTAATGACAGATACTGTTCTTCATATTCCATTGTTTCTCACTGCTGATGAATGAAAAAACAAAACTAGGCAAACCATCTGAACTACATTTATGCACTGTAATTATCAGTTTCAGTTGCTTTGAGTTCATCCATTCTTGTATTGTTTCTCACTGCCGATGGTGCCTGTCGAACTGCATGCCTTGCGTTCCTTCCAGCACACCTGAAGTAGATCCATCGGTTATGGTTATTACTCAATCGACTTCTCGATTTCAGGACAGGCAAATGGGGAAAAAAATTTTTGATAAACAAATAAAAAGAATCTGAAAACCTGATAGATCTGGAAGACAATGCAAGGATGCCCTGATTTCTTCTAATAATTTGCAGGCGATTTGTTTTTGTCGAATGTTGGAATATCTACATGAACTGGAGCCATCCTGCATATGAGCAATGTTAGAGGAACAGGTCGAATCGCGTAAACTTTACTAGAAAAATGGAATCTTGCATTTAAAGCTTACTTTGCTACTCAGCTTGTATAACTTGAGGATTTGACTAACCGAGCCGCAAAGGAACCATCGATGCGATGCTTCACTGGGTTTGAGAAATAATAGCCTTCCTCTGAAACAAACTCAGGGGGAACGTATCCATCTACGGAATCGACAGCGAATTCCTGAAAAAAAATGGAGCTTCGTAGCATTTACAGTCGCATTTTTGTTATTTCATATGCGAGTGTCTTAATATCTAAAGAGGGAACCTTGGCATTGATCATCAGCAACCGAGGTAGCGAGGTTAAAGTCACAGAAAAGGTTCTTACCTTGTGGAAGGTTTTGTATATAGACCTTCCCTAGGCTTCAGGTTGGCAGTTGTACAATACATTCACCCGATTTATATGATTGACAAGTGAGAATGTATGCAATGCGATGAAACTTATATCATTTTCTACGTACTAGCATATTATATCTCGGCACACTATTTGCCAGCCTATTGTGTCGATATGATACGATATCAAAACAGTAACATCTCAACCAGAGATTGAAACCCTAGCATGGAATTGTACTTAGACATTTGTTTGTAATAGTTACATCTAGGCCTTGGGTTATTGATGTCGTATTTTTGCATGCTACTTCACTTAATGAATGTAAGATCAAGCTTGAAATAGAAGACTTAGCGCTTGGGATGCATACACAGGAAAAGATGCTCGAGGAATTAAGTTCATAGATCATACAGGATGCCTCAGAAGAAATGCCGCCACCCTCCCCTCATTTTCGTGATGATCAATGGAGCAAGTACTATACACAAGCACACCGCCGGGCTTTACCAACCTATTCATGTTTGTCAAAGTTATAAGCTCGTAAGATGTGCATCCAATATTCTCGAAGCAAGAACATGGATAGTTGGATACAAGTTATAGGCATGAGAAAAGAACATTATGTCTAGAAAGATACAGATTTATATTGATTCAAAAACTTAAAGGGCGGCGTAATTAGTCAAATGCCCTGAAATGGATTGTTGTAGCAAACAGTGATAGCAGCTCTATCCAGTTGAAGGATATAATAATGAACTGCTCTGAAAGATTCATCTGGCATTTTGCAATTAAAAGACAAAAGGAAGAATAAAAAGAACCTCACATGGAAGCGGCATCGAGGAGCTCATCTTGCAAATTCTTCAATTGCTCAAAATCTTCAAACCGTCTATTCCAGCGCAAATCTGCCCGCTTTTATTGAAGAAGGCAACCAAAAAAGCAAGTGGATAAGGAAAAAATATATATCCAAGAACACCATAACATTATATCTTAATAAATTTAGTAGACGAAATCATGCATCTTCACTAGAATCTGAATACATCAAAGCAGTTTCTACTTTCTATTTTATAAATTCAAAATCCAGAATTTCTAATTTGGATTAAAGATATGAAGGAGAGGAGGGAAAGCCTCACAAAATGAGATACAGAGCTTTATCATTTGTATACATTTTTTGTCATTTTTCCACCTAATCGTTATATTTTATCCAAGTAATTGGACCTTAAAGTACCTTGGAGAGGACACCCAGTCCTGAGCAAGGAGCATCTAACAAGACTTTGTCAAACTGAATATTATGCATTTCCTGCAAGGAAGAAAATATAACTTGCAATAAGTTATGCCCAGAACGATAACAAAATGCCCAGCAAGCACATTACTAACAGCAAAAAATACCTTCCACAAGTTTTTTTTTTCCCTAAAAAAAAGTCAAAACGACACATAAATAGTAGACATGAGGATGGACTGTTTAGTTATTTTATTTTTCTCTTGTTTAGCCTCAGTTTAGAATGATGCAGAAAAATAGAGTTCAGAAAAATCTAGATCAATCAGGGTCCAATAATATTATTTTACCTCTGAAGAAGCTAATTGGAGTTTATGATTAGACTGGTCAAATTAGATTTGACATAGTTGAGAGGGATTTAATTGTATTATTCTGGAGATTCTAACACAAATATATATATATATAATATATATATATATATATAGATAGATAGATAGATATTCTAAGAGCCATATAACTACACTTCCCTCAAGCTGAATCATAGAATTGATTGATGTCTAGTTTGCAGGGAAAAAAAAAGAGACAAATCGTGAACAATTGACAGAAAAGACATTATTTTAGTATCTACTCATTTGGCATAAACGAGAAGGCTGGGATAAAGTCTAATATTATTCTCAAAGTTGAGGAGACGATCTTAAGGAAGCCAAGTTAAGTTTTGGCATCAACTTGAATCTGCATAAAAAACAAAGAGGATACTGGAAGAGAGGAAATGGCTAATTTATCTACCAAGAGTGCAATGAAGGGATATATAAAATATTTCTGATAAAAATAATATTAGGAAAAGGGATACACTGGGAGAAAGAAATTGACCATTTCACCATAGAGGGAGCAGATGGAAGGTGAGACAGTAACAAAACTAATATGGATTTTGAGGAAAGAGAAATGTCAGAGAGGAAAACGGCAACTAATATCATCTTAAATGATAGAGCCAATATATCAAAAATAACTGAAACAATAAAACTGAGATAAAGAATTTCGTTACCTTGAGAAAAAAGAAAAAAAGATGACATCCGTTCAGGTTTCAAATATTGCAAATTTTTCATCTGCCTTCTTTTATATACTAGCTTTTTCCTTTTGACCAATAGGTGACCCAATTAAATTTTCAGGGTCATAACAAGTCATATCCACAGGAAGCCAATATGCTGCCAGGTGGTTCCAAAGAAGATGGCTAGGCCTAGAAGTAATATATGTGTGGTGCAACGGGGTTGTTGATGTCTATTGTTTAGCAATAGTTGGCTAGTGACACCAATGGAGATTGATGTGTAGAAGTCACTAAGGCTGCGTTTGGTTTGAGAGACACAAGAGACAGTGACAGAAATACAAAAATACAGAAGACAGTAGAGACAGTGACAGAATATTAATTGTATCTGTCTCCTGTTTGGTAACACAAAATACAAAAACAGAATCACGGACTTAAAAGACTAAATTACCCTTCTTTTACGGACAAAAGTATACCTATTCTCTCCTTCGTCTATTCTTCCTCCGCACCGTCTTCTTCCGTCCGCACCGAGTCGCCTTGATTCGATCGCCTCCTTCGCACCGCCCCCGGCCCCCTTTCGATCGTGACCTCCGCACTGCCTTCAAGGTTCGATCGCGACCTCAAGCACCGCCCCCGACCGCTGTGGGAAGCGACAAGGCGTCAGGTGGAGGGTGCGAACGGCGGCGCGTCAGGTGTAGGGTTGAGGGTGCGAAGGTACCCTTCCTTTGACGAGCCAGGTGGAGGGTGGAGGGTGGAGGAACGGCGGCGCGTCAGGTGGAGGGTGCGAAGGTGCGAACGGCGGCGCGTGAGGAAGGGGTGCGAACGGCGGCGCGTGAGGAATGAAGATGCAGCTGAGGGTTTAGGTGAGGGTTTTGTGGGTAAAATGGTAATTTACTTTTTCTGTCTCCGTGTAAATCCCACTGTCTCCGATTTTCGAATGGACAAAAAAAAGGGCTCAGTTGGCGACAGAGACAGAGACACAAAATGATTTTTTGTATCTGTCTCTCATTTCCAAACGGGGACAGAGACAAAAAATCAAAACTGTCTCTGTATTTCTGTCCTGTCCCCATTTCCAAAAAAAAGGGCTGCGTTTGGAAACGGGGACAGGACAGAAATACAGAGACAGTTTTGATTTTTTGTCTCTGTCCCCGTTTGGAAATGAGAGACAGATACAAAAAATCATTTTGTGTCTCTGTCTCTGTCGCCAACTGAGCCCTTTTTTTTGTCCATTCAAAAATCGGAGACAGCGGGATTTACACGGAGACAGAAAAAGTAAATTACCATTTTACCCACAAAACCCTCACCTAAACCCTCAGCTGCATCTTCATTCCTCACGCGCCGCCGTTCGCACCCTTTCCTCACGCGCTGCCGTTCGCACCTTCGCACCCTCCACCTGACGCGCCGCCGTTCCTCCACCCTCCACCCTCCACCTGGCTCGTCAAAGGAAGGGCACCTTCGCACTATCAACCCTACACCTGACGCGCCGCCGTTCGCATCCTCCACCCTCCACCCTCCACCTGACGCCTTGTCGCTTCCCACAGCGGCGACAGCGGTCGGGGGCGGTGCTTGAGGTCGCGATCGAACCTTGAAGGCAGTGCGGAGGTCACGATCGAAAGGGGGCCGGGGGCGGTGCGAAGGAGGCGATCGAATCAAGGCGACTCGGTGCGGACGGAAGAAGACGGTGCGGAGGAAGAATAGACGAAGGAGAGAATAGGTATACTTTTGTCCGTAAAAGAAGGGTAATTTAGTCTTTTAAGTCCGTGATTCTGTTTTTGTATTTTGTGTTACCAAACAGGAGACAGATACAATTAATATTCTGTCACTGTCTCTACTGTCTTCTGTATTTTTGTATTTCTGTCACTGTCTCTTGTGTCTCTCAAACCAAACGCAGCCTAAGGGATAGAGGGTTGTGCAAAGGCATGGTGACAACAGAATAAGACAACTATAAAAGTCTTGTGCTAGCAAAAGAGGAGAGGAAGCAAGAACAGTGATGATCTAATGAAGGCGCCATTGCCCATTGGTGCTGGCAAAGGGAATTATTATAAGGGACGATAATTGGCGAAGGAGGAGATTTGATATGCAGAAACTCTATTGAATGTTGCCCAGGATGATAAGTGGGAGAAAAGAGCAAGTCAGGAAAAGGTTGGCAACGTACTTGCAAATGGTCAAGGATCTATTTGTAAATATGCAATTACACAATATGTAAAATAATAAAATAAGATAATTAACACAGCTAGAAGGGACTATCTAGGGGGATTTGTCCTAATAAGTTGTCAATTATAACATGGTGCCAGAGCCACCTCGTGTTTGTTCCCATCATGCGATCTGAACATCATGCACAAAACTGCTCTTACTGTTGGGATTCTGTTCCAGTCACACAATCTTCTTGTTGTGGGTTCCGACCATCTACTTCATCAAGAAATTCTTCTGCTGCTTGTATCATCTTATTCTTGATGCACATTCTTTATTGCCAGTACCACACAGCTTGTGCACTGACTTGCTTCCTCTGCAGGAATCGCTCATGAGGATTTTAGAAGAGCTCTGACACCAGTTACATGGTCAGATCAATAAAGGTTGGTAATACAAATGGTATAAACCAAACTATATCCCTCATATCAATCCCCACAAATAGAAATATGTACCAGCACATGAAACAAAGGTTCTGATCACAGCTTTGTCAGATTGGTACATGGATTATGTTATGTTCATGAGATTTAATGAATGCACCATGGACTTAACATGATTTTAGAAGAATGACAGTAGATTTCCAATCAGAACATTCATAAAGATTAGATGGATATAAGGATTGCTATGATAAATATGCATTTGTATGATTAAATTTTGTGAATTGTATACTCACGGCGTACAAACGAAGGTCGGCATTGGTTGTGGCCACCACATCATGGACATTATGTAACCTGGATGTTTCCTTGAGAATTCTTAAGCGTCCTTTGTTTATGTCTATTGCCAATATCATACCTGGAAAAGAGAATCAGAGTTAAGTTTCTGACTAAACTAATCTCTAGAAAAAGGCAAATCAAGACTAAATGTAAAGTTTGCGACCAGAAGACAACCAGCCCCAGATAGGGCATCATTAAAATCAATTAGATGGAATTTATTAATTAGACTATTACATGCTATAAAACTAGTACTACGTTCATAAGACATGCCATTTTCATTTCCATCCGTCTCAGTCAGAACTACTCAATGTATTCTAGAGAGAATACATTCATAATCCTACTAGCTTTCATATTTTCTACAGTGGAGAATATTTCCATGAAATAGTTCTGAAGGAAACTTCAAAATTTCTTTCATGAAAAAGTGTTATTTTTGGTATATGTAAACTGGGATTTCACTGAAAAGTTATTGCCCCAAACCTGGAGGAACTAGATTGTCACGTTGAACCACCAAAAAGCTGCTTCAGACATGAGAAAGAACTATGTAAAGAAGAATATATTTTCACATATGATATTACCTTGGCCTCTCAAACATGACGCCATAAAGAGTGTCTTTCCACCAGGGGCAGCGCAACAATCAATGATGGCATCTCCTGGTTGTGGGTCCACAACTGACACAACTAGACCTGTTATGAAATATTGTCTCGTGTCATTATATTGTCCAATACCTTATGATTGATCCAATACCTTATGATATATATGTTGGGAATCCTATGCGATAAAACAAAAATTTCACAGCGGAAAATAAGATCCCTCGAGCGATCCATGCGAAAAATCCATACAAGTTTAAATCTATGAAATCTAAATCCTATTTAATAGGATTTACCTTTAATGCGTGCCCTTCGCTTATCCCGCTCGTCCAAAGGTTGTCGGATCTCTAGCACGTTCAAGTGTCTGTGCCTCTATGCGTATCCACACTAACACTTACACTTTGGAGAAACTTGGTTGTGCTAGCAACCTTGAAGAACTCGGCCAAGAAGAAGAGGAGAGGAGAAGAATGAACCACACATGAGTTTTTACAAGAAAAACTCTTTTATACTCATGTCATGAATACCAAAGGTTTTTAGGTTTTTTTTTATTCTCTCATCAATGCATGAGGCTTTTAGTATTCTCTCATCAATGTATGAGGCTTTTGGTATTCCCTCATCAATGCATGAGGCTTTTGACATTCTCTCATCAATGCATGATTAATCTTATTAATCATGCATGATAATTTCCATGCATGATAACTTCCTTTTCTTCCATGCATGATTAATCCATATTAATCATGCATGATAAATCAAATCCATTTATCAACTTGGTTTAATTTAAGTCTAACTCAAATTCAACTAACTTGAGTCTAACTCAAGTCTAGGCCATCCAATGAGCTTAATTGTTCCTTTAGTTAAATTAAAATGAACTCATCCCCAAATAAAGTGTTATTTGTGTGTGACCCAATAGGTTCTTGTAACGTTGGCAATGCCTCTAAAATCCATTTTAGAAACATAAGCAATGAGTGACATCTAGCAATGCATCATTGCTATCCAAGTGACAAGAATATCGAGATCTGACATAACCTCCGTGACTATAATAATGTATGATCATGTCCTTCTATCCTCGATATCTAGATTGATCAATGAGGTATAGACCGTGTCATCCTCTTATCAATCTTTGTGTTTCTTGATCCCCAAATAGACTCACTCAAGCAAATGAGCTCAATATCTCATATTGACTCATTTGAGCATGACCATGCATTTCGTGGTCCTACTCTATCAAGAGGCCGCAAGATATCACTTCCGTTATATGGGAGGGATAGATCTCATCTACATCACTCACATCCCTCCGCATAATTTGATACATACCCAGTGATCGCCTTTATAGTCCACCCTATTACGGGTGACGTTTAACGATACCAAAGTACATAACTCCTTATGTAGAGAACCGTAGTGACTTCAGATCTAAGGACTATTCATACTAATAGTCACATGAGAAAGTTTATGACACTCATATAACGATCCATGAAATTTTCTCATGACAGGTCAATTCAATATACATTATTTAATGTATACCCATGTGTCAACTCGATATCTCATATCCATAACTTGTGAAATCAAGTCATTCAGTTAACCTACATGCTAATCTCAGCGCATTATCGTCCCTGAATATTAATGTTTGACTAGGAATGATTAAGAGTAGTGTTCTCTATATCATCTCACTATCGATTCAAACAATCGATATGATATAGATTAGAACTAGCTACCCAAGGACATTATTATACTTAGTTATTGGGCACAAATACAAAGTAAGTATAATAATAAAAAAACATGTCTTTATTAATAATAGAATATGATACAAAAGTTCCTAGTCAATCATCACATAATTGGCTCTAGAGCTTCTACTAACAATATATATATATCTTGTTGGGATCTTATGCAAAAAATAGTAAAAAAATGCAGCGGAAAAAAATGATCCCTCCAGAGATCCATGTAAATACAGTATACCTGTTTGATCGAGTTGTCACCTTTGTTACGTGAATGGAATAATCCCAACAGCAACTTTGATTCGGTAGATTTCAGCACGATCAAAATGGTCGCGCCTCTTCGGTATCCACACCAACATGTCCTTCATTCATCGCACGGACTCAGCCTTTGGAGAAGAACCACTTTCGTTGTGCTAGCAACTTGGATGGTTTGGCCAAGAGAGGAAGAAGAGGAGACTAGAAGTGATATATATATATCTGAAAATGCATTGCAAAATGACTTTTGTACTCATCCAATAAATACAAAAGGTTTTTGCCTTTTGCTTTCCTTTTCATTAATGCTCCATTAATCCTATTAATAGACATTAATCCTCTTTAGTGGTTGAGTTTAGTCCAATGAGTCTAATTCGGATTAGACTTTATCTAATAATCCAATAGTTAGATTCATTTGAGTCTAACTCAATGAGTCTAATTCGGATTAAACTTAACTCTATAATCTTAGGGTCCATCATATTTTAGTCAAACTAAAATAAACTCATCTCCAAATCAATATGTTCTTTACGTGTGACCTAATAGGTTCTCGTAACGTTGGCAATATCTCTAAGAATGTCGAGATCCGACCTAACTTTTTTGTATCTATTATCTTGTATAACTTGATCCTTCTATCCTCAATATCTAAATTGATCTATGAGGCATAGACCGTATCATCCCCTTATCAATCTTAAATACACAACTCTTTATGTAGGGAACTATAGTGATTTCAGGTCTAAAAATTATTTATACTAATAGTCACTATGAGAATGTTTATGACACTCATATAACGATCCATGAAATATTCTTATGGCGGGTTAATTCAGTACATATTCTCTAATATATACTCATGTGTCAACTTAATATCTTATATCTATGACTTGTGAGATTAGGTCATTAATTGACCTACATACTAGTTTCAACGCATTAATATTGCCCTTGCATATTAAAGCTTGACTAAAAATAGTTAAGAGTAGTATTCTATATATATCTACAGTTTTCCACTATCAATTCAACCATTGATATGTTGTAGACTAGAACCTAGTACCTTAGGACATTATTATACTTATTCATCTGGCACAAATCTGAAATAAATATAATAACCATAAACTTTGTCTTTTATTAATGAAATATGATATAAAAATTTCCTTGTCAATCATCTCATAATGGCTCTAAGGGCTAATACTATATATATATATATATATATATATATATTATGTGATCTCAAATTAGGGAAAAGAACTTAAGATTTGTTTTAAAAAATTTTACAAGTTAGTCAGTTATTAGGAACAAGTCACTTAGAGCAATCTCTTTTTGTCTTTGTGTTCTATAAACTTCACATAAGCAACTCTCAATTTTAATAAATTTTTCCTCTTTGTGAGATTTTTATATGCGAGATTGGTTCTTTGTGTGAGTTTCATTTGGTTTTTTAGTGTTTTTAGCAATGCATTCTCAGTCCTTTTATACATCGAAGGGAAAGGAATCAATGATAGAAAAAAGATTCTCAATAGAAAAGAAAAAGATGGAAACATGGGAGGAAAAGGAAGGCTTGGTCATGGGCTCTCCGTGAGGCCTCTGCTGCATCGAGGAGGCATTTGACCAGACAAGGCCACCACAACCTCGTGGCCAAACGAGGCCACAACAACCTTTGAAGGCCTCGTAGCCAAGCGAGGCCACTGCAACCTTAGAGGCTTTGTGGCTAGACGAGGCCACAACAACCTCACGGAGACCTTGTGGAGAGCTCTGCCTAGTGCTAGTGCCAACTTCTACTCGTGCCGACCAATATGGCTCAACACTTTAATCCTTAAATGCTACAGATATGTATATTTAAGATTGCATATGGAATCATATATATATATACTAGGTCTTTCTTGAATATTTAGTCTAAAAAGTATGGAATAAAAACCACTTTCAATAAGGCAACCAATAGTGTATTGAGGATGAAAACGGATATAATGATTGAAATTAGGTTATCTATGACTTCGCAATGAGCAAGCTTGGAGTTCTAAGTGGAGCAGCTGTTTCCATTATTATACTTGGTGAAGATGTATACAAGCACTAAACTTTTCTTGATATCCATTGCAAAGTAAAGATATATCTGCAAAACTTAACCAAAAAGCACAGAAATTTGAAAGTTCTATAAATCATAGATACTCATGGCAAATATCAACTTGCTCATTGAAAGTAATAATTCTTGATAGTAAAGAAATTATGATCAAAATTTACATGATAAAAAGAGTCTTTGAGAAATTACTACCTGCACTTTCATCCTGAACTGAACATATACCTTCTTTTAGTAGTCCAGATTGTATTACAGTCTGAGTAGAAGGAGAAGTTAGAAATCTGATGCTAGAGTAGTACCATAAATTGAACTTGAAAAGGTCACGTCACACAATTTTAATCACTAAACTCAATTATGGGACTCCAATGACAATGCTGGGAGTGTACCTTGCTGAGTGCTTTGAGACTATAGAATGTTGGCAAGCTAATGGATATTAAATGTCAAAAAAAAAATCAATTCACACATAATATGAGTGAAAACCAATGCAAAAATTACATGACCAAGTAATACCAGTTTTACCTACATTGACAATTCTTTTATGGAAGTCTTCAAGGTATGCTATATGCATATAAGTTTATGTATAAGCATATCCGTTTGCACAGCATTCTAAATACTAGCTAGAAACAGGCAGTTTGCCCTGTACTGAGGGTGAAAATGCCAGATGAGTCCTTGTCATCAATGTTTGGACTGAGGGTGTAATTGCCAGATGAGTCCAAAGCTTCTTAGTGTTTAGTCTCTTTCTTCTTGAAATTGCCTCTGCTATCCTTTTTTGTTAACTTCTTCTCCCTCCTTTATTTTGCCTATTTCCTTTCTTTTCATTCATGCCAACAACCCCACTCCAAATGGTCAATAAGACACCACTTCCATAATATTTTGAAGTCATGAAGGAACAAGTTTTACATACGAGAATGTAATCAATCAATTCAATGAAAGACAACAGAAGAATGCATCACTAAAAATTAAACACATCATCATGATCTGTAATAACAATTATAATTTGTTGCAATACCTGCATCCCAGTTTGAAGTCGAACAAAATCCTTTAAATATGTTGAAAGTTCAAATGGAACCTGAGGAAAACCATTAAGTTAAATGTAGAGAAAATATATGCTTATAGAAACATTCTAATGTTGTAAGTAACAAATTCTCCTGCAATATGACAAGAACCCAGATTTTCAAATGACCAAATTTTAACCTCTCCAAAACCACTACTATCTCTCTCTCTCTCTCTCTCTCTCTCTCTGTGGATGTCTATGGGTGTGTGCACACAGTTCCATTTCTAGTAATTGCTTGCTTGAGTAAAAAAAAAGATGGGAACTGGAACTTAAGATCACAAACAAATATCATATAACTTGGCAAGAGCAAAATGGCGAGCAAGCAAGTAGGTTATCATGAAGACAACTAAGGAGATTAAAGCTAAATAGATAAGAAGAAATTCAACATTAATCCCAAACAATGTTAGTGGAGTCCCCTAGAGTCTCTAGAAGACATAACTATGAGCCAATCTACCACCTCCGATGGATGATTTGATTTTTCATCTTTTCATCTTTAGTTTATAAAAAAAACATTCAAGTTCAAATGTCAAAGACATCTCAAGCAAAACATACTCTAATATCCCTCCTATAAACTATCTTGTTACTTGTTGTTTATTTTAATGATTCATGTTAATTTGTGATGAAGCTTCCTAACCAGATTACACATGAAATATAGTTATTGATCAAGAAAAAACTTCATTGACACGTATCTTCCATGGAGAATAAGGAGAATTAAGGATAGAATCATGATAAGGAAACTTTTCAAATCCTTTGAGAGCTATGAAAACCAAAAGTATTTTGATTCCTAAATCACATGCTCGAAATGTAGCAAGTGTCCAAACTAGAAAGTGCTTAAGATAATTGTGCTATGACAGAAAAGAAACTTAAATCACCTTCAAGGATTTCAATCGATTAGCAAGGTCAATTCTTGTGTAACCTTTGGCAGTGTTAACCCTAACAGAAACTGGATTGTCATCAGTCACATAAAAAACAAGGTGTTAAAATCCAGAAAAGTGTAGCATCAGATGTTACACAAACCTTAGTCCAAAATAAGGATTACTGTTATTCCAATTCATTAGTTTCACAGATTCCTCGATCCCCCACAAGTGTATCCATCTTCTCACCATCCACTGAATAATAGAAAAAAATGACCTCCATCAGTTTTGTTGCTTGTTTCTTTACATTCTAGTGACTAGAATAATCTCATTTTAGAAGTAATTTCGGGCTAATTAAAACTGAAGTACCAATTAACACAGGGAAATGCTCACCACTGGGTGGGAATGTATAACGGCAAGAGCACGTGCTTGTGAACGATCATCACCGACTACCTTTGGCAAGGGAAGTGAATCTGTATCCTGAAACAGAAAGAGAATACTTGGTCAAATAAAAATAAGAGGCCAACAAGATTCTGTCAAACAAAAGCCAAACAATATGATCAAACACCTTCAGTGAAAGCAGCTTCCGCAAAATTCCATTAACCAAATTTCCTGCTCCAGGCCTTAAAGCCCTTTTTGCAAGTTTGACATTCTAAGATTTCAAAATAAGTCACAATACATTAGCTTGTAAAGATAAAAGGTAAATATAAACAAACAATACCATCATCTTAATGCCATCATCATCATAAATTTAGGTTACTCCTAACTATTTGGGGAAGGGTATATGGATATTGTTGCACCATTGAACTCTTTACAAGACTATCTCACTAATGATATATCTTTCCCTCCCCTTCATACCTTCAACTCTAAATCTGTCCGATTATTAAATTTACTGGTCAACTTTAAAATGTGCATATCGTCTTAACTTATGTTCCCTCAACTTATATCTTAGCAAATTTAGACTTAATGACTCATGGATAGTAGTATTTCAAGTTTTTTGTAGTGTTCTCGCACATTCATCCTATAATTCTTATCTCTAATGAATTGACTTCTGTATGTGTCATTTCCAAACTATCAAAGACTTTGATCTGTAAAGTGTAAAGTATAACAGATCATACCATAGTCTAAAAAAAATTTCTTTAAGTCTAACGAGCACTGACATCTAGAAATAATTGATGCAAACTGAAGCCATAAATAATGTGATATTTTGAAACTAATCATGAAAGGTTCTATTCCTCTTATTTCGCAATACTTCAATGAGCTATCAAATCAAAGGTAATTACAACAACTTATTTGGAAGTTAAATAAAAGAAATGTACCTCATCAACAACAGCATATGGGGGCATTTCTAGCTTGATAATCTCATAAAACCCAATTCGGAGTACCTAAAAGTTAGAGAATGTTGCCAATACATCATAGATTAACAGTGATTGAAACATTAGGCCAAGGTATCTAATGATAATGATATACCATGAGAAACATATGAATTTACAAACATGAGTTAAATAATTGACATTAGTTAAGAATTATGTATTGCAGAGAAATGTGACCCAAACAAAGATTTCATGCTACAAAAAAAGGACTAGATATTGCTTCTTTTTTTTTTTTTGTTCATTTGAAGTTCTACTAATGATCTGAGTGTCTGTATAATAAGGTCATACTTGCAAAAGCAGTGGCTCCATGTTTCTAAACATGCTCTCCTCCTTGCAAAGAGACATGATGAGATGATCAAGGTAGCGTCTCCAGCGTACAGTTCCTCCAACAATCTCACTCACCTACAACAGAGTGGGGAAAGTAAGTTCACCTGAAGATTTGATTTTACAATATTCAAAAATTTGCACATATATTCTTATGAATATAAAATTTAATTTTATATATAAAAAAACATGTTGTATGCTACTAATGAGTTTGTCTCTCTTAAAATAGTAGCTTAATGATTGTAATTTACAATTTTTCTCCATTAAGTTTAAACATTCTATGAAATGCCCTTGAATTTAAACAATTCCAATTATTTTTTTTAAAAAAAATCAATATGTGTTTATTTAATGTCAAAAAAAAGGCCCAAAAAGGCCTCCTACTTTTCAAAAAAGCTCCGAAAAAGGCACCCTCTTTCAAAAACATGTAAATAGGCCCTTCTAAAATTTTTCAAAAAGCACCCTTAATCTTCACATAAATCTCATCTATTGTTAGATCTCTGCTGACTGTCAACTAGAACTTTGTCAAACTTTATTGATAGTCAGACTAATTTATTGCTTTAAATAGAACCTAGAAACTTATTCCCTTGGTGAAATTTGAGCCCTTCACTTTTTGTGAAGCATCATATACCCTCTACCAATTTGGTAATTTAACTCATCTAATCATATTGAGAATTATATCAACATTAACATAGTTCTATACAAATTCAACCATTTGAAATATGATTTTATGCAACTCATGTGTTCAAATATGTGGGTATCAATAAACCTCACTAGTTTCACTTTTCTACACTGTGCAAGGGTAGAACCATGTTTTCCTTAAAAATGGTTATATGTCACAGAGGTATCCATTGGCTTCCTTAGTTTCAATTTTTATAAGTAGGCATCACTACACCTCCCTAATGACATTCCTAACATTGTTTACTATTTTTAGCACTAGGATAATGTAGAATCATGTCTTGAGCAGAGACCCGACAACAAAATTCTTAGAAATTTATCATTTTTTGTCACTAGGATAGTACATATGCATTTTGCTCAAACCATGATTTTGTGCCACAAAGATTTCCATTAGCTTTCATTCACATAGGTAGGCACCATTGCACCTCACTAACACTACATTCCAAGAATTGGTACATAAGTTTTGGCATCGCTAAACCTTGCTATCACGATAAGAGCAAATAAATTATATATAATTAATTGAATATCACTAATATTGATTTAATTTAAACTAATGGAGTTTATTAGATATTTATAGAGTTAGAAGGATATTTATGCAATATTAGATGATATGATAAAAAATCTAGAATTTTATAAATTTAAAGAAAAAAAATGCAATTTCCCCTACTATCATGTTTCAGAACATTTTGAAATTGTACTTCAAATTTGAGGCACAAAAAAAAAGGCAGCCTGATCGATGCATGAAGCTTCCACCAATGTAGATCCCGAATAAAGATTTATTGTACATAATCTTACCCTGCTTTGCAAAAGATGATTTCCGAGACTCGAATTCATGACCTCTAGGTCACATGGCAGCAACTTTATAGTTGCACCAATGCTCCCCTTCAAATTTGAGGCACAAAACTGAAAGAAAAATGAATAATTAGAAAAAGTGAGCAATGTAACGCTACCAGTCTAATATCTCTATCATCCAAATCCCTCGTGCGAAAACCAAGAGTCCTCTCAACGTAACCCATCTCATTCTTCGCTGAATTCCTCCCCTTCTCGTTCAACAAATCCGCAAACGCCCCTCCCTGGTCGATCCTCAACAATCTCACCGCAGACACTATTCCTCGAAAAAGAAAACACCAATTTTTGGAAAATCGCCAAATAAAACAGCATTAAAAGGAAAGCAGACGCTTTTGCTACTTTATGACTCCCGTACCCGCTCGGTGAGGCGAAATCTCAGTATTGACCGTATTGTCATTGTTCTTCTTCCTTGTACCCGGAGAACCAACTGCGTGCTTTTTCTCAGTGAGCTCCAATCCAATAGGAAAAAATCGCAAAAATCCAGTTTTTTTTACCTGGGCGGTAAGTGGAGATCCGAGCACTGGGAATTAAGGCGTTAAAGGGGCCAGAGAAGGGAGGATGAGCCGTTTGAGGGTAGGGGATCTTAGAGAGAGCAGAAGAGAGGAAGTGGGAGGAGCATAAAGAGGAAGCTCCCTCCATGGCTGCTTCGGTTGGAACGCTCGACGCTGGACAGGGTCGAAAAGGTTGCGGATAGGATTAATAGTTCAAAAACAGGCTCGATTGGATGCCAACATGGGCTTTCTTAGTGGGCCACGCAATTAAGGACCAACAGGGCTTCTTTAGTGGCCCAGCATGACTTAAATTTTTTTTAATAATTTAAATATTCAATTCTTACAATCCGATTAATTCTGAATATGACTGATCTAGTCCTATAAAAATTATTCACCGTCCACCTCGTTACCTAAGGAGCTTGCCCCACCTTTTATCATTGTATCGTACCTTCCAGAACTACTCAACTTTAACAAGTACTTAAAATACATATGCAATTTTTGTATTTATCTTCTTTTTTTTTTTTTTTGCTGAAACCAAATGAAGATAAGAAAAAAATAAAAATTTAATTATTTTATTAAATATTTCATTCCAAAAGTTATTCCTAGTCTAAAAGATCTTATATTCATATTATTAAATTGATATTTATGCACTCTTAGTATCCTCTTGAATTGGTCAATATTTTTTAAACAAAATTGAGTACTTTAATGTAATCAATATCTTTTTAGTGAAAAAGTTATTATGACATTAAAGAATTCAAATTTGTTCTAAATTTATATTGTTGTATTTTTATGATCTCTTAAATTTATTCATATATAGTTTTTTTAGATTGTAACTCTTTCATAGTTATTAATGACCCATGGACTAAAAAAGATAATTTGGTGTACGAAATTCTTACTAATATAAGATCTCAAGGAAAGATCTATTGTACTTAATCTTATCATGTTTTATAAAAAATTATTTTTGAAACTCAAATCTGTACCCTCTAAATCATACAATAGCAACCTTACTATTATGCTAAGACTTGAATTTTTTTTATTAATGACTCCTTGACTAAAAGTGTTTATTAGTTTTAAAGAGTTTTTAGTTCATGCCAAATGAATACAATCATACTTCTAGTGATCTCTTGAGTCTATCAATTTTTTTTTCCAAAATTTTGAACCTTTTAGACACGTCAATGAGTTTCGGCCCTACAAAAGTTATTCATAATTTTAAAGATATTGATTTTGTTTCAAATTTGCATCATTATACTCCTAATAATCCTTTGAATCCATTCATATTTTAAAAAAAATGAAGTCTTTTAGTTCATCAATAAGTTTTTACCAAACTCATTAAAATAAATTCAATATCTTTAAGGCATTAATGACTTTTTTTTAGTTAAAACTCATCTAGACTATTAAATACTTTGGGTATAATATCATTGATGACCCAAAGAGTTCCATTTTTTTTATAAAAAAACAAAAATGGTTTCAAGATATTATCAAAAAAATAATAATGTAAATTTGAAAGGAATTCAAACTCTTTCAGGTGATCGAATAATCTTGAATGGGTCATCAGTGACTTTTTGTTTAAAAAAATCATCGATGAATCTAAAAGACTTCAAATTTGAAAAACAAAAGATATGAATGGATTCAGGGATGATCCCTAGTACAATAATGTAAGTTAGAATAAATCTTAACTCTTTAATTAAAGTCATTGATAACTTTTTAATCAAAATTCATTAGTGGTTGAAAAGAGTTCAAAATCAAGGAAGTTGAGCATGATAAAACTCACGAGAGTGTTAAGAAAAGAATAACATAAGTTTAGGAGTGAATATGATGTATCTATGTCCGTCAACGATTATGTGCCCAAATTGATTAATGATTGATTTTTTTTTTTAACTCACAAGGATTTAGAATCAAGGAAGTTATGTACGATAAGACTTGGGAGAGTTTTAGGAATAAAATGGTTTAGATTGAGAGTGGATTTGATGCCCCCGGGACATAGCAGAGTTGGTTACGAGTTATGACGGAGCAGAAGAGGATAAGAGTTCGAATCTTGATGAAGCCGAGCAATATCCTCCTCCGTCGTAACCAATTACAGTTTCTCGATTTACCTTCTCACAGATGGTGATGGGATTGACCATGTAGGGTCGTTGGGGTAACATATTCCATCTTTTACAGAAGAGAGTGAATTTGATGTATTCAGGTACATTAATAATTTTTTATCAATATTTTATTAATGATTGTAAAAGTAAATCTACTATCTCAATGATCCCCTATAATCGACCTCACGGATATAGAGAGAAATTCATACATATACATAGATGTTAGATGCACGATGAGATCGATCCTAGATCATCACTTCTTGGAATCGATCCCTGATTATTATGTCAATAATATTATGCACCCATCATCTATGCTATGCCTTAGGAGCATTGTTCCTGAAAGTATAATGCGATAGTAAGATATAAGACGAACTCTGGTAGGGTTTGATGTGAATATGATGCATCTAGATCTATTAGTGGTTATATATCAAAACTCATTAATGTCATTTAAAGTTAATAAAAAATTAAAATACTCAAAATATTAAAAAAATATATTAATGAATTTGAAAGATTAGTGGGAGTGGATAAGGGCAAATTTAAAATAAATCTAGTTATTTAAGATTATTAATAACTTTTTAATTAAAATTTATTGATAACTCTAAAAGTTTTTAAAAAATTAAAAAATAAATAAACTTAGGGGTAATAAGAATGTACTATGTTCATTTGACACAAATTTTTTGAAATGTTTAAAGCAATCAAATATTTTAAACTAAGTGTTATGCCCAAAAAATTTCAAATTCAAATATATATATATATATATTAATAAAAATAATTAATAGTCCTAAAGAGTTGAATTTATTTTAAAAATATATATATAAACGAAACTAAAAGTGCTCGATATTGATCGAAAGTACTGGACAAATTAAAACATTTTTACTTTTTACCTTAATTTAATTCAAAAATTCAATTTAACGCTATGGACAACAAAAAAACATTTTAAAAGATATATTTTAAATCAAGATAATAGAAACTCGAGGAAACAAATTCCATTAATAGTAAATGTAAACAACTACCTATTTCCCGTCTACGACGACTACAAGGACCCAAAAAGGAGACCTGTGATCCCCATACCGACAACTAGGGGCACATGCGCACCGGCCATGGCGTTCTCCGCCGTGTGCTAGAACCACGGCCACGAGAAACTGGAATTGGAGCCGGCAACGGGAGCCTCCTCGGCGGGGAGGACGTAGGTCCGGCAGAGTGGGCACGTTGCGTGCTGGTAGTCGAGCCACGTTTCCAGGCAGGCTCTGTGGAAGAAGTGACCGCAGGGAAGTGTGTTCACCATCGAGTCCGGTTCGAAGCGGGCGAGACAGACCCGGCAGTCGGATGCCCTCTCCGACGCCGCCGCCGCCGCCGCAGCCCGCCTCCGACCCAGGGCCAAGCCGAATCGGATCGGCCTGCAGCGGCTACGAAACCGGTCCGTCAGACTGTGCGGCTCGCGACCCTCGCCGGCGTCTTGCTCCGATAACGGCGAGGTCGGCGCACCGAGGCGGAGGAGGGAGCGGAGGAGCTGCTTGAGGATGGAGATAGTGAGGGCGGTGTTGACGAGCACGAGAGTGAGCACGCTATCCGATGGGGTCGGCAGGCTGGAGAGCCCCATGGCCGTCGGACTGGGAGATCAGACGGTCGTGATTCCACCCTTGGAGCTTTCAGATCAAAGCTTTGGATGCGCCGGGAGTTAATCAGATGCTTCAAAGGAACTGAGATTTTTAGCTCGAAGTTTGGATTCATACCGACAAAGGTTACAGATAGATCGATCGCAAAAATATACAGATAGATGAACTCATTTCCTTAGCTCAGAATATACAGACAGATCGATCGATCGCAAAAATTGCAGAAAGATAGGAATGAATGGGATCAATACTCGGAAAACAGAGAGCATTCGGAAGCGATCAAGAGAACCGAAAAACGGAATCCAACTCCAAAATTTTCAAAGCAAAGAAACCCAGATTTTTCAGAAACAAAAAGATGAACAACGATCGAACTCCTCGAAGCCGAGCATTGAATCGACGACGCAGATTCGGGGAAAAAGCACAAAATCAACAACAAGAACAGATCTGAAGCACTCACTCTTGGCGACTTGCTTATCTGTTCTCCTCCTGTCCGGAAGACGCCAGCTCGAGGCAAAGTTAGGGCAGCCCAAGTGAGAACGGAGGCGAGCGGAGTAGCCGGAAAACTACGAAGAGAACTAGGGGTTCATTTATAGATGGTAAAAAGCGGTACGCTTACCGCTCCCCTTTTTTACGTCAGTTGCTGAGCTTCCGGACTTGCGAACTTGTCGTTGTCTTAAACTCACCTCCGGTCTGCCCAACTTTTACATTCTACCACTGCATGACCGGGTTCCACCGGAAGGTCCAACCGCAACGCCGGTGCGTTGGGGTAAATGACAACTACCAAATGCTGTTAACTCAAAATTAAACTAATTAATCATATTTTAGCATAGCAGCCTCTAGAATTTTCCATGAGTGACACGTGTCGCCCCGAAAGAACAAAGCCTGTCTACTGTCAGCGCTACTGAGACGGCTTTAGCCGATGGAGCCCGCCCCAACTGCATGCATTCTACGTGTGGCTTCATGCAGGGAGCTAGCTTAATATTCTTAATGGGACTGACACGTGGGCTCTGCTCATCCCTCCATATGTCGTGTTTCCATTCGATGTGAACCTCTTCGATTTGGTAAGATCGATTTGTATTCATGTGGAAATGTTCCCTTTAAAAGATTCTCAAAATAGCATTATATTAAGTCATAGTTGGAAGAGTATCTCGGCAACTTATTATTAGAGGTAATCGAATGAAATCCAATCGAACGGTAAAAGATTCCCTACGTTCTAATTTGGTTTGATTTGAATTTTAATTTTTTAAAAATAATTTATTTAAAAATTAAATAAATTTAATTAATTTTAATTAGTATAATTGATGTGATATTTAGGGATATAGATAACGAATATGATCATGAACTTTTTAACGAATACGTTCATAAGTCTCTAAATGAATATGTTCATGAGTTCATGAACTAAATTCTGTTAAGTTCGACTCGATAATATTTTTAAATTTAAAGTCAAGTTGAATTCTTCAATTCGTTAACTTAATCAAACATTTTTAATTGAGATGTGAATAGTTCACGATTATCTTTGCAATTAATATCAAACAAAATGTTGAGCAGGAATCAAAGATATATAGAATATATTTTAACAAAAGTTAATTCAATTAAATATGTAATTCTCTTATGATTTTTTAAATCCTCTTCTTATTTTTTATTTTATTCATCAAATAAATTCAAAAATAAGAATGATTCTTCGTCCAACAATCAACATCTTAATTTTTGTTTCATTCCATCAAAAAAAATTCGAATTATGAATATCGTCTTGCCGCTGTACCATGCAAGGTTAGTTCTCTTATGATATGTTTTTTTTCCCTTATGATTTTTAAAAGAGGTGATCGATTCTATAGATCGGTAAATCAAAAAAATATGGACGATGCATCGCTCCCTAACTTATATTTTAAGATTATTTTTTATCAGAAAATTAATATACAGATTATATTGTAGTTAAAAATTAATTTATGAATATCTTATCACCGTGATTGGAATCTTACAGTAAAAAGATGAAATTTTTCAATGATCTCATTGGATCGATTTTATGATCTAAAAGAAAATAAATTATAATTAATTATTACGATTAAGATATTATCCACGGTAACAAATCTATCTCATAGTTATTAATTCAATTATATCTCGAGAATAAATAGATTGATATTTCTTCAATAAAAAATAGAATCTATCATTCAACAATTTTACATCATCAATTTTATGATTATTTATAAAAAAATAAATTAAAAAATTATAATTAATTATAATAAAGGAAGATAGCTTTGTCAAGATTTAATTAATTTGTGACGAGACAACTGGATTCGTATTTCACATGCTTGGTCCGATTCGTGCATGAAATCCCCCTCTTTTACGGCTGCGCAGCGGCGTGGCGACAGTTTACTGTCGCCACGTGACGGTCACATGGTCACGAGGTGGACCTCGTGATTCGATTGGGGGGCCGAGTCACGGGCCCTCACGCGACAGTTTGTCCGTGTCTCGGGGAGCACATCAGAACATTCCAGATACAGCAAATTTATTAGTGGTAAAAAAAGAGAATTTAAAAAAAAATCAACAAATCATAAACCAATAATAATTATATGATAAATTCGTAAAGGACGTATTTAAAATTTGAGAATGTCCAATAGATTCATCTAATTTTTTATTTCAAAAGTACATTTATTCTTATTTTATCTTTGAGAGATTTTTTTCTTTTCTCTCTCCTTTTACAGGTAATATTTTTTCTTTTTTTTCCTTTTCTCTATTTTATATGTAATATTTTTTTTCTTCTTTCTTTTCTTTTAAATTAAATTAAAATTTAATTTAAATTTTAATTGACAAGATAATCTTTTAAATTTATTTATTATTATTTTTAATTTTAATTTTAAAACTTTATAAAATTTTAAAAAATATAAAAAGGTTAAAAAATATTTTAAAAATATTTTTTTAATATCTTCTATTTTTTAATATCTAATTATAACAAAATAAAATAAAAATAATAATGAGAGGTGATTTTAATAATAAAATTAAAAAATTATATTGCTGCTAATTTAATTTATAAAACCAATATCACATCTTAAATATAACATCACTATGCTACTGATTTATGAAGACCAACACCATAGTATTGGTTCTGATCACACACTGCTATGTTGATTTTGAAAACCAACACCACTGTAATGTTGGTCTTCGAAAATCATCATCATAGTGTTCTAAAAATTTTAAATTATTTTTAGTATTGCTAAGAGGGCTTTAAAATAATAAACGATGGCTTATTTGGACTCAAGTTCCCTAATAAACCCACAAGAATTGGAAATGGATCCGATCGAAACTCTTTAGGTCCATTAATAAATTTTAACCAAAATACATTGATGGACTTAGACGACTTGGATTTATGAAATTTTATAATGAGATGGAAGTGTGGAGTGTGTAGAAGATAGACATGATGAGAAATCTTGGTCTTGAGTCTTCTACATGAAGTTATAAGCTCGTGTCAATTGATACAAAGTCTGAAACTTTCTAAACTTTTTGAGTAATGTTGAGAATTTTTTATGATGACAATAGATGACACCCTTGGACTCCCGGACACTACAGAAACCTACAAGAGTTGGAATGGATTTAATCAGAGCTCTCTAGGTCTATTAAGATTTTAGTCGAAACCCATTGATGGACCTAGGGTATTTGGATTTCTGAAATTTTACCACGAGATGGGAGAAGTTAATGTGTAGAAGGTATGTATAGTATTCAATCCTGGTCCTAATACATGTAAGCGAAGTTATGCTTGCGTGAAACTATCACAGATTGTGATGTTGATTTTTCAACACCACAATCAGAAACCAACACCATAGTGTTAGTTCAATCATACATTGTGGTGTTGGTATTTGAAAATCAACACTACAATTCTGAAAATTTCAAATCATTTTGAGTGCTATTGGGAGAGACTTAAAATAATAAAAGAGGGCTTATTTGGACTCAGATTCACCTAATATACTTACAGGAGTTGGAATGGATCCGATTGGAGCTCTCTAGGTCCATGACCATTGATGGACCTAGACGACTTAGATTTCTAAAAAATTACAATGAGATAGAAGTGTGGAGTGTGTAGACATTAGATACGGTGAGAAATCGTAATCCTGAGTGTCTTACATGAAGTTATAGGCTCATGCCAATTGACACAAAATCTAAACTTTCTAAACCTTTTGAATAATATTGGAAATCCTTTACGATAATAATTGAATGCACTCTTAGACTCCTGGGTATTGCAGAAATCTATATGAGTGATAATGGGTCCGATTAGAACTCAATCGATCCATCAATAAATTTTGCTCGAAACTATTGATGGACCTAGGGTATTAAAATTTCTAAAATTTTGCCCTGAGATGGAAGATGTGAATTTGTAAGAGATATATATGATATCCATGTCTGATTTTGACATCCTTACAATAAGTTATGTGTATGTGTCAAATGTCTATTTTCATAGGTCATAACTTTTGACTCGGATATCAGAATGAGATATTTTATATGTCAAATCAAAGCTTGTTCAGAAATCAACATTTGTTATTGGGGTGGAACTGCATAACGGGCCATGTTTTGAGTCTAAAAAATATCATTTAAAATCTTTTTGGAGGTTCAAAATAAATTATCTTTTTTTTATTAATTTTTTTCATAACTTATCGTATGGATGTCAGAATCAGTCATGGACACCATAAATATCTTCATTGCACTACCCTCTTCCATTTCATGATAAATTTTTAGAAATTTAAAATTCCTAGGTCTATCAATGGATTTTGATCAAAACTCATTGATGGACCTAAAGAGCTCCGATCGGATCTATTCCAAGTGTTATAATTTTCTGAAGTTTCTCAAAGTTTATATGTGCCCAGAGATATCAATTTGAAGTCATTAACAATATTTATCAAATTTTTTTTAAAGTTTCAAACTTTAAGGCAATTTACATATACATATAATTTATCGGATATCAGAACCAGGATCAGACATCATACATAACCTTACTGCACTACCCTCTTCCATTACATGTCAACTTTTTATAAATCTAAATCATTTAGGTCTATCAATGGGTTTCAATCAAAACTTATTGATGGTCCTAAAGAGCTCCGATCAGATCCATTTTAACTCCTATGAGTTTATTAGGTGAACTGAGTGTAAATAAGCCTTCTTTTTACTATTTTAAGTCTCTCCCAATAGTATTTAAAATAATTTAAAACTTTTAAAATATTATGGTATGAGTATTCAAAAATCAGTAGCATAGCGATATTGTATTTAAGCTGTGGTGTTGATTTTTAAAAACTAGCACTAAAGTAATTTTTTATTTTATTTTTTTAAAATTATTTTTATTAATAAAATTATATTTTTTATTTTTTATTCTTTTATAATTAGATATTAAAAAATAGAAGATATAAAAAATAAAAAACTATTTTAATATTTTATTAACCTTCTTTTATATTTTTTACTTTTTTTATTAAAGTTTTAAAATTAAAATTAAAAATAAATAAATTTAAGGATTATCTATGCCAATTAAAATTTAAATTAATTTAATTTAATTTAAGAGGAGAGAAAAAAGATGTTGTATAATCTTCAAGGATTAAGAGTATTGAGTTGTTCATTGCAGAATAAAATAAGATCTCTATCTATGTCTATATGTTCTTGTAATCTATGATTAGAAGTATTGTTTCTTCTAGTTATAATCCTATCCAGTCCAGAAATAGTATTTGTTTCATTTTGTCTTCCCTTGATGTGTGAGAAGGACCAATAAAGGTCTCTGTTTGGGTTATGATAAGACTCATTTGGCTTGCGGAGGTGTATAAGTCAGGAAAGAGTAAGTTTTAAGTTGCCTTTGGGGAACTATATGTCTGATAGATAACTTGCTTAAATCCTTAGTTAAGTTATCTATGCTTTCTCTCCTCTCAATGACTTGACTTGTTTTCTATATTTGAGTTTCTAGCACAAATAGCTTGTTTTCAATTAGGGTTATCCTATGATGTAGTAAAGTTAATAAGGCTATTATATTGTTTGTTTTGCTAGGTTTGGATTTGATCATTTTTCCCAAGTAAAACAATAGTATAATATTCATCTTCTTTAATTTTTGAATATTGTCGTGTATAGTTGAGGTCTTATTCGTAATATGTATCTTCAAATTATAATTCGTTCATTTATACTTGATTTTTTCAAGTATAGCACGAAGAGTTTTAAGTTCTTCTTCAACTTGAGTCTTATTATTATTTAGTATTTCTTTGACTTACACTAATAAGTCTTTTGATTGCAGATCAAATTTACTAGGTTTGTTTTCTTCAATAAATTTTGAGAGCATGAGTATATCTTTTTTCTTAATAATACTTACTAAATTAAGTTGATTGAATCTTCTGTTTAGCGAATATTGTGATTCTTTAAGATAGTCTAGATTTCTCCGAAGTTCACTTAATAGTTGGTTTTGCTGAACCAAACTTTGAGTAAGTTGGTGTAAACTGTGGCATGTATGTTTTTGATGAGTTTCTACTGTTATTCCTAAACTAATAAGAAGACCAGTGATGGTATTTAAATGAGAAGTATGAATGTGAATGTAGATAATGAGTATATGTTTTTGTTAGGATATAACAATGATGACTATTCAAATCTTCAATGGTAATTTTTCTAGCAGGGTAAAGTGCTAGGTCTAAGTAGTCTAGGTGGGCAAAATCATCTATGTTCAGTCCTAGATTTTTAGGCACTAATACCAATATTTTTATGATTTTTGTGTTTTAAGAGTTACAGGTGTGGTAGATTTTGTGGTAGATCTAGGTCAAGAGTAAGAATGCCCTAATTCTATTTCTTCTTCTTTTGTTATTTCTCTTTTTAGTGAGCTTCACATGTTAAGGGACCAAAACCTTGCTTGTCTTAGTAGACTTAGCCCCAACTATATTCAGGACTTACTCTAACTTCTTGCCTTGTTGTCTTACTTAGCCTACACAGGTCTTATAAGTTCAAAGAGCAAGTTTGCTTGTTGTCCCTTATTCAGTGACCATTCTACGTGGGTGTATACTTGGAAAAGGACCGAGGAACAAAGAAGATAAAGAAAAACTAAGAACTGAAAAGGCAAGAGCCTTCTTTAACCTAGAAAGTTTCTTAAGCTGCCATAAGGAAAGTGCTCACACTTTATTGATAAACTAGGATATTACAACATAGGTAATTACAACAAACTAGGAAATTAAATTAGGGAATTATAGCAAACTAGGAAATTAAATGAGGAATAAACTTACATAGGATTAAGCTTGTCTTGTTGCCTTACTTAGCCTGCACATGTCTTATAAGTTCAAAGAGCAAGCTTGCTTACTATCCCTTATCTAGTGACTATTCTACGTGGGCTTATACTTGGAAAAGGACTAAGGAAAAAAGAAGATAAAGAAAGACTAAGTATTGAAAAGGCAGAGCCTTCTTTGACATATAAACTTAAGCTGCTGTTCTAGTTGGATGTCATGGACAATCAAACCACCAGTCAATAAAACTTCAACTCACGCACAACCGCTCCCGCCGGTGAAAGAGACTTGAAGAGAGATTGAACAGGAGAGTTAGATGGGCGTCGGAGATTCCCGACAGGCCACTCGACACTCAAGTTAATACTGAAAGAAGATATGGAAGAGAAAGTATGTGAAGTTGCTGAATTTGTCGAGAGAGATTTTTCATACCTGTGGGAGGGTTTATATACTTACAAGAAAGACATCTCCACATCGACCTGAGGGCAAACCTCTATCGAGGCCAAGGAGACCAATTCTGCGGGTTGCTGACATGGGGTCCCCACATGAGGCACCTAGGAGACCAAGTCTGCCAACCTCGTAACGCCCTGTGGCTCGGCATTACTGATTATTTTTACCTTTTGGCTATATGCGCAGATAGAAGGGGATTCAGGGAACCAGCTCTGACAACCTCGTAATCACCCTGACCCCTTGGCAGACCTCGTACGCTTGGGGGATTATGGCAGTCTCTGTGTGAGGCGGTGGCGGTGGCCGAGATGAGGCATGGAGATCGAGCGGGCTGAGGGGCCACTTAACTAAGAGATTCGTAGAGGATGAGCGGTGGAGGAGCTAATTCATCCGAGAGTCGGGTTGTCGAGTTGCTGAGCGATTAAGGGGCCGAGTGATCAAGAGGTGGATTGGTTGAGTAGGCCGAGAGGCTGAGAGATTGAGATGGTTGAGGTTGGGATGACCGAGTGGCCGAGACGACTGAGAAGCCGTATGATCAAGGGGATGAGGGATCGAGTAGTCGAGACGGGATGAGATATAGTGGCCGAGAGACTGAGTGACTGAGTGACCGAGTAATCGAGACGGGATGAGATGGAGTGGCGGAGACCTAGTGGCCGAGGCAGCCGAGGTCGAGGTGACTGAGATGGTCTAGGTCGGGATGACCGAGTGACCGAGATGACCAAGAGACCAAGACGGTCCAGGTCGGGATGGTCGAATAGCCGAGAGAGATGGAGTGATTGGAAAACCAAGTAGCCAAAATGGCTCAAGTCGGGATGGAGGAGCTGATCTACTCAAGGTTGACCATTGACTTTCTAACTTGACACATCGGCTCGTCCCTTGACCATCCCTGCCACGTAAAGCTAATCAGAATCCGCCACATCAACTGCCATAAGGAAAGTTCTCACACTTTATTGATTAACTAGGATATTACAATATAGGTAATTACAACAAACTAGGAAATTAAACTAGAGAATTACAACAAATTAGGAAATTAAACTAGGAATAAACTTACAAAGGATTAAGGTTACACACACTTGCTTCTAGTTTCTAGTTTCTTGTGTTTCTATCCTCTATGCTAGGGACTGAGGTCCTTATATAGAGTTGGACAGAGCTCCGGACGCTAAAGTTTGACAATACATTTCTGTTGCTATTTCGTAGTTTTTTTGTGGTGCCATTTGAGCTCCTTTTGAAAAAGTATCTTGCTTTTGGCCTGTAAAGTAGTAGCTTTTAAAAAAATTAGTGAAAGTAGAGCATCTTGTATGACGTTACTAGTTACGACTCCATCATATTGACTATATTCCTTTCTATCGTGGAGTAAAGTGATAGTGCTCTAGGTAAGCTGGTAGCTCGGGATGAGCTAACGATTAATTAGGCATTTACTGCTTTTGTTGAGCTAACCAAGTTTTTATGGATCCATTCCTCATTCTTCTTTTGGTAGCGCCGGCACAAAGCTTCATGCTGTGTAGAGAATTTGTAGGGAAAGAAAACTATTCCCATTTCTCTAGACCAATATATTTTTCAGTGTAAGTTTCTCCTACTAGAAGATACTCGGAGGGGTCATGATATTTATCCCATAACCTGTAGCTTCCTTGAACAGAGGCTCTCCAATGTTTTAATTGGTCTGCTGGATCTATGAGTGCTGCCCATTTTAGGTCTGGGTCTGAAGGATAATCTTTAAGTTCCAAATGTAGTCCTTGATTTCATGTATATCTAACCGAATGAGATGCCTTGTTAAACTTTTGCAATGAAAACTATGAAGTTTGGTAATCATGAACTTTAGTAGTTCACTTGACAAGATAACCAATTTTGTTTTGACTCTCGGTCAAAGATGGACACTGTACAACAATACCTTATAGACAATGTTTGGAATATCCCTACAATTCCAGGGAGTTCAAATTATAAAATTGCAATTATAAATGTTTTAGCTAATTACTTCTTAACCATAGTACAAATATCAAAGGATAAGAAATTTTTGTGTTATGCTATTTTCTCAGGAATACAAGTAGGTGTTTACTATGACTGGGAAGAAGTAAAGACTCCCATCCAAAGATGTGATAAACCTTCTTACTGAGGATTTTATTTTTTAGATGATGCTTTTATAACCATAAGGGCAAATGCATGCCCTAACTTCTAGTCCTCAGTACTCTACTTAAATCTGATGGAAGAATTTAGCTAAGATAAAAGCTACCTACAAGTAACAACCAACTCACAGGAAACTTCTCACTTTACTGAAGTAAAAGAGTTAAGAAACTTTACACTTAAGCCACATAACTACTAACTTTGGCAACTCTTGAAGCAAAGGCTAAAACTACTCTTGAAAGGATAAATGCCAAAAGGATTCTTTTTAGGTAGATGAATACTATCCCAGAAGATATCTCAACTTATATTTAAAGCTTGGTAGAACACTATTTTTCAAACTTTCTTAGATATATAGGAACTCCTTAAAATACTTCATGAGAATCCACTTGCAGGCATCTTCTGCAAAAGGTGAAATCCGCCACCTTAGCGGCCTCACACGGTCGGTCCCACGACTATATGTGAGGAGGTAAATCAAGAAACTGCAGTTGGTCACGATGCAGGAGGGTATTGTCTGACTTCACCAGGATTCGAACCCTTGTCATCTTTTGCAAGTCTACTACATTGTAACTAACTCAGCTATGCCTCAAGGGCACCTACAGGCATCTCTTCTGCAAAAGGTGGAATCCGCCACCTTAGCGACCCCACACGATCGGCCCCACGACCATCTGTGAGGAGATAAATCGAGAAATTACAGTTGATCATGACGCAGGAGGATATTGCCTGACTTCGCCAGAATTTGGTTATAAATGAAAATACCAAAGGGTTTCCTCAATTTGTGTCAATTCCATAACTTTTTGCTACAGCTGTGAATTAGTCTATTCTTTCTTAAAGGTTAATATTGATTTGGAAAACTTATTCCTCACAAGTTTAAAGGAAGATTAATTATTCCTTTTACCCTTATCGAGTATGGACTTCTGCATAACTATGGATATATATACGATGTGGACTCTACTTGTGTTTTTCCTAATAAATTGGGCACTATTATAAATCATCTCTTTCTCTCTCTCACACTCACACAAACACATTGTTTAGTTCCTTAAATAATTTTAAAATATTTTAAAACAATTAATAAAGTTTTATCTTGTCATTTTAGATTTATTATTATTATATTTTAAAATATTTTTTCTAAGATTTAGGATTAAATTTAATTTGATTGGGCATGACCAGGAAGGCTATGTCAAGGTCATTTCATTTCGAGACATGTTGAGCTGCTCGACATGGCTCAATAGGGGTTGGACCATCTTGGATCTGGATCTATTGGTTCATTTAGCTAAGGTGAATGGTAGGGTTACTAAAAAGATAAAAATAAAAGAAATTAGTCCAATGATCTGGTTGAGATCAAGGGATATGGGCCAACTCCTTGGTGTGTCCGAAGCTAAGCTCCTCTAGTAGGTCGAATGTCAGTCGGGTCAATTCTATCAGGTCCGTTTCTATTGGGTTGGTTTATGTCGGATCAACTTTTGGTGACAAGAGGTCTAGCTCAAGCGAAGGTTTTGGGAGATGGCAAATACTCTGGGAAAGTTGGAGACATAGGAAAGAGTTAAAATGGAGACCAAGACAGACTTTGACGAAATCCCCTCAGATATTCAAGTCAGATCTAAAAGGAAAAGGAAAAGGAGAGAACAACAAAGAAGTGAGATAGCATAGGATAATGATACCTTATTTAGAGAGTGAAAAGTAGTAAAAGTTTTCAAAGAGTGTACCTCTTTCATCTTCACCAAAAGGTTCTTCCCTCTGCAACTATCGTCATTATAATCGCCGTGTTCGTATCCAAACTTAGGAGCAGTTTGAGTTGAGCCTGATCTTAAGTCTGGCTGGTTGAACTTGAGATCGACCATGAGTTGGGTTGGCTTAAGTTGAGCTTGTTGTGAGTTAGATTGACTTGACATGAATTCAACCTTGAGTCGTTCTCGTTGGACTTGAGCTTGTTGTGAGTTAGGTTACTTAACCCAAACTCAACCTTGAGTCGGGTCGAGCTAGCTGGGCTTGCCACGTGGCTCATGCCATTTTTGCCACATCATCCCATGCATAATAATTATAATATATATATATATATATGAAAGAAATTAAATTAGTTAAGATACTAGTAGGACTTTTGAAAAATAAATTAAGAAAATGAGTTTCGGAATAAGAAAAAATATACGATGATTATAAATTTAAACTTATAACTAAGGTGCTATAAATAAAAAGAATATATTGAGTATTTCGGTACCAACTCATCTAAGGGGAAGGTAACTTGCATTTGAGTGTTCATTGTTGTCGTCCTAAACTCAATGCTTAATTCCGAGTTAACATCGATCCAATTAAAGTCCATCTTAATGTAATGCTAAGAGATAAGACCAACATAAAGAAGTTATTCATTATTTTTTTTAATAATTCAAGTATTCAATTCTTCAAGTCGATTAATTTTGAAAGTGATTGGTCCTAATGTAATACTAAGAGATAAGGTCAACACGATCACAAACTATTTTGTATATATTTCACCCTTCCTTATTTGCCACCCTATGGTCATAAGTGACTTAGGTAATTGGAGACTCGAGTCCAATATTATACAACAACAATAAATCTATACGATGTATCACTTTCATATATATACACAAGAGAGAGACCGCAATGTTAATGAGTGTTTTCGAACAAACAAAATATCAGCTTTACATGGTAGTGCTTGTCCTTTTCAACAAAAAGGTGGAATAATCCATCATCCCAACGGCTTCACAGGGCCGATCTCTATGACCATTTGTGAAGAGGTAAATTGAAAAACTGCAATTGATCACTACAGGAAAGGACATTGTCTCAACTTCGTTGATATTCGACTCTTACTCACTTCAATAAATATGTCCTCGCAATAACTAACTCAACCATGCCCAAAAAACAACAGTACTTGTCCTCGAAACCCGTAGTTGCGATGGCTCATCTAGTGGCATGTGAGCCAGTGAGAAATCCATGAAGCAATTGAATGCAATTGAGGGACCAATACAATAACAAGCAGCACTGGAGCAGTTTTTTTTTAATCAAAACTTCTTGTTGCATTAGATGAGCAGTTCAGCAATATCAGTCAATTATTATTATTATTATTATTATTATTATTATTATTATTATTTTATTAATATACATATTATATATTATATTTTTCACACGATTTTTTTAAAAAAAAAAATTGTTTATGCCACAAATCATTCTATGATCAGTAGTAGTGGAGCTAAAGAAAGCAGCATCATGCATGAGAATTGAGATAGGCCATTAGAAAGCAAGGTGCTAATTAATTAATTAATTAATGCATGGAATTGAAAGAGAAGCATTATTTGCTTGCTAGCAAGGATCTTCCAAATCTCCTCCTTAATTATTCTAAACCTTTTGTCACCCCTCCACTAGCTATATATTTAAAGACAACAAACCCTAAAATTAGGGTTAAGTAGTAGGCCAATCCAAAACCACCTTTTGCATGCTGCAATGGGCCAGGGAACCCTTGTGTATATATATATAAGGATAATTAAAAGAAGGGATTAAATATACCAGTTGTACTTTAAATAAATCATTAAAAAATCATCTATATATCTTCAAAATTAATCGAATGAAATTTGAACATTTAGATTATGATAATAATAATAATAATAATAAAAAGAGTTTGGAGAGTAAATAAGGGGTCCCTAGTTAGGCCCATTGTGCTGGACAGTTTTGCTGGCTTTAAGCAGAGTTGATGGGGGAAAGAAGAGGCATTAAGTAGTGCCTAGAAGGAGGTCAATTAGAGAGGTAGGCAAAGTGGATGGATCAGTATTAGTTGGTGTGATGCTACATGTTGTGAGTATGATAAGTATGTGTGTGTATATATATAAATATACTGTGCAATTAAAGAAAAAAGTAGAGATGGATTAGCAAGTGGCCACAAATTCAGGGATATAGACAACTTGAAGTGACTTAAAATTGATTGTTGTTATCGACTAGTTCTAAAATATTATTAAAAAAAAAAGAGTGGCTCGTTTTAAATTTTCTTTTCAAAATATCCTTCTTCACCCGACTAGTTCGATATTATTGTAGTAGTTTTGATCAAAATTATTAATGAGTAGCATGTGAGGTTTACCTTTCTAACACCTCACCATATCTAGTATTAAGTTTGCTTTAGTATCAATTGTCGCGACTTACTTAAATGAAATAATTGACTTAATAGCAAATCTAAAGCTAACTTTGTAAGTTCAAATTAATAATAGCTTGCTTACTCATCTAAACTAAGACATCCTTAATTCTTTTATGCGTTTACAATTCACTATGTTGGACCAAAACGAAGAATTAATCACAATTTATCAAAGTAGGTGGTTAGTCATGCCATTTATGTGATCGCGAGTATGCTATCATACTCGAATGTGGCAACACATAGACTTGCCAAATTCTCGTAACCCTAATGGATTGTGTTATGAGGAAAAGCCTCACTATGATGACATGGTGATAGGAATTTACTTTGGACTAAAGAGCGATGATGTCGAAATCTTCTCCTCGCATTCTTTCTCGTGACATGACATAGATGATCATGTGCATGGAGAACAACATGTATCAAAGAGCTCACTGGTAGTTATCCTAATAAGGTCCCTTCGATGATTAAGTCATCATGAAACACTAAAAGAGTAGAATAGAAAGAAATGATGAAAAATACAATACTCCCTTGAGAGAGTCTACTTTTATATCATATAGAGAGAGAAATTCAAAGGATACATCTCATAGAAAGAAACTTGAAGAACACACCTCATGAAGAGAAGTCCAAAGGGTGCACCTCTTAAAAGGGCTCTATTGTAACCATCATGTCTCTTTGCATGTTATGATAATTGTTGTGTCTCTTCGTATGCCAAGATGTCGACTCTACTCGGTAAGTCAGAAGGTTGGCTCTGCTCAGTAGATCAAGAGGTAAACTCTGCTAGGCAAGTCGGCTATACTTGACAAGTCAGGAGGTCGAACCGACTCAACAACTTAAGATGGGACCATGTAGAAACATTCTGCTGACCTGAAGCTAACTAGATACTGACGACATCACATCATATTATAACATTCAAAATTTTTATATTGCAGTAAAAGATCTTTAAGTCATTGAGTTTCCATGAGTACAATGAAATTTGAAAACTTTTGCTTCAATTACTTTATTAGAAAGTGCATACCACATGAAGAACAGCTACCTAATGCTTAATCTTAAGAGCTAAGCATGTGATCTTCCTCATAAATATTTAATCAATCTTAATTTCAAGATTGACTAAAGTTAAAAATTATATTAAAAGAGTAAAAATTATATTTAATCAATCCACTTTAAAATTATATTAAAAATTGACTAAAGTTTAAAATGTTGTGAGTTAATCATATAGTTGGAGCGCAATTAACGATTATTAGTCCAATTCATATATAGTTACGTCACTACTCTAAGGCACGACACAGCTAAGTCGTCAATTTGAATTAGATTCGTCAGATTGATCCATCTAGGGCTGAGTATTCGATTAAAATCGAATCGAACTGAATCAAATTAATCAAAATCGAACCGAACTGATTTTTTTTTTAACTAACCGAACAGACCAAATTTTCAAATAAAAATTGAACCAATAAAATATCGATTAATTCAGTTTTCGACCGAATTAATCAAAATAATTAAAATTTTTAAATATTATAAAAAAATTATCAATTAGTTAGGAATTTATAAGTTTACCTACTTAGGAATTTATAATTTTTTTTATTTTGATTAATTTGATTTATTTAATTTATTCAGTTTAACCGAATAAGAAATTTTACAATCGAAATCGAATTGAATTAATCAATTTTTTTAAAAAATAACTAAAATTTTAAAATAACCGAATCAAAATTTTAAATTCAATTGGTTCGATTGGTTCAAAAAAATAACTGAATTTTTGCTCACCCCTAGATCCACCCTCGTCGAATAATTTAAACGGGTTGGGTTGAAATTTTATCAACCTATTTTATGATGGATTCAAGTGGATCTATCCGCCCAGGTCCGCAACCCATGTGGGTCGGCCCACGACCCACCCACATGGGTTGGCTCACTATTCGTGTGGGTCGACCCACGATCCACGTGGATTGGCCTTCCCGCATGTTGAGAAATTTTATTTTTTTCATCAAAATTTAAAATTATATTAAAGGAGAAAATTCAATGAATTAGTGGGTTTAATCCGTCTAAACCGTAATTCAAATTTAAAATTTTTAATTTGATCCGTTTAAACTACAATTTAAACTTAAAAAATTTAATATTTTTTTACTTTTTGATAGGTCCATGGGTTGATCCGTCTAACCCGTAATCTATCTTAAATTGAGTTGAATTAAAATTTTTTTCAACTCATCAAGTTGATGGACCAGTTTGGCTCACTCTGTTATGATGAAATTCTGACGGATGACTCACTCCGTCATGAATTAATCCATTTGACAGTTCTTTGTATCTTTTGTATAAGATGGAATTCATCACCCCAGTGATCCTATACCATCAACACATTTGACAGCTCTAAACAATAGGACAGCACAGGGTTGATAGATAGAATCAAGCCCTATCATGTGACCTAGACGCTGTCTGTCATTCTCCCTCATAATGCTCTGCACTGCATATCGATCACACAAACAACACATCATGCCCCATGTTAATAATCTGCTGCCCCCAAACCCTGTCTTTCTCTCAACCCTGTTTGATCCGGACACATGTATATAATTGTATTCTGGAGGATCAAAATGCACCCAGGGAGGAAAGAAAGTCTCGATCTTAAAAGACTGAAAGCAACTGAGCTCGCTAGGGAGAGACCCTAAAGGCATCTTGTTAGAATAAAGACACTGATAAGAAGAAACCCTCCCACTGCACATGCCTGCCTGCCTCGTGTATAAAAAACTCAGCTCCTTTGCCTGAAACTCTGGACTAGTGCCATGGCCCATCCATCCATCCTGCACTACTCAAGAACACCACTATCAGATGATATAAACAATTTGAAAGCTAGCATGTTCTTTGGATCCAGATCCTTTGCTTTCCTGCTATAAACAAAACATGCATGTTGCTGCTCCTTCTGATTCCTCCTCCTCCTCTTCTTCCTCTTCTTCTCTTCTTCTTCTTCTTCCTCAGCTCCGCAATCCCAACATGGCCATGGGCTTGCCTTTCAACGTACGTACCGTCTACACTAGCCCCTGCTCCTTCACCTCTCTGATTCTTCTGCTTTCCGTCGCCTCTTGCTTCCTCTCCGGCCTCGCCGTCGACGAGCAGGGCCAGGCGCTGCTGTCGTGGAAGCGGGGCCTCGGTGGCGGCTCTGCGGACGTGCTCCGGTCTTGGGATCCTTCCGATGCCAATCCATGCGGGTGGGCGGGAGTCACCTGCGACTCGCGAATGCAAGTCGTCAGCCTCGTGCTCAAGTCGGTGGATCTCCGAGGCCCGTTGCCCGCCGGTTTCCGACCGCTCCGGTGGCTCAGCGAGCTGGTTCTCTCCGCCGCCAACCTCACCGGTCCGATTCCGGCGGAGTTCGGGGAGTACGGCGGGCTCGTCTCCCTCGACCTCAGCAGGAACCAGCTTTCCGGAGAGATCCCGGTCGAGGTTTGCAAGCTGAGCGGGCTCCAGTCGCTCGCCTTGGATTCGAACTCGCTCCTGGGTGCCATTCCTGCCGACATCGGGAACCTCTCCAGCCTCCGGTATTTGGCTGTCTACGACAACTTCTTGAGCGGGGAGATACCGGCGAGCGTCGGGGAATTGGCGAAGCTGGAGGTTTTCCGGGCCGGAGGGAACAAGAACCTCAAAGGTTCGCTGCCGCCGGAGATCGGGAACTGCAGCAACTTGGCCATGTTAGGCCTGGCCGAAACCGGCATATCGGGGAAGCTTCCGGCCACAATTGGACTGCTGCAAAAGCTGCACACGATTGCTATCTACACTTCGTTTCTGTCGGGATCGATACCGGAAGAGATCGGCAACTGCACTGAGCTAACCAATTTGTACCTGTACCAGAATTCGCTCTCCGGTCCGATTCCTCCGCAGCTCGGCGAGCTTCCCAGCCTTCAGAGCTTGCTCCTGTGGCAGAACAACTTGGTGGGTTCGATCCCGCCGGCGCTCGGCCAGTGCACGCAGTTAGTCATCGTCGACCTGTCCATGAACTTTCTCACCGGAGATATTCCCCGGAGCGTCGGAAACCTAGTCAACCTGGAGCAGCTTCAGTTGAGTACTAATCAGCTTACCGGAGCGGTGCCGAAGGAGATCTCCAACTGTGGCGCGCTCACTGATCTCCAGCTCGACAACAACGAGCTCTCCGGCGAGATCCAAATCGACTTCACGAAGATGGAGAACCTCACTCTGTTCTACGCTTGGCAGAACAGGTTGACGGGGAGCATCCCGGCGGGTTTAGCTCAATGTCGGAATCTGCAATCGTTGGATCTCTCTTGCAACAATTTGACAGGGTCGATTCCCCGGGAACTATTTGGGTTGCAGAACCTCACCAAGCTGCTTCTCCTTTCCAACGAATTGACCGGATTCGTGCCGATGGAAATCGGCAACTGCACGAATCTTTTGCGGCTCCGACTGAACGGCAACAAGCTCGCCGGCGCAATTCCGCCGGAGATTGGCAAGTTGAAGAGGCTTAATTTTCTTGACATGAGCAGTAATATGCTCGTAGGTCCTATCCCAGCGGCAATATCTGGATGCGATTCCCTCGAGTTCCTCGACCTCCACTCCAATGCTCTCGCCGGAGGTTTGCCGGAGACCCTTCCGAAGACGCTACAAGTCATAGACGTCTCCGACAACCGGATCACCGGAGCGTTGAGCCCCAGTATTGGGTTGTTACCGGAGCTGACGAAGCTCAACGTGGGGAGGAATCAACTCTCCGGTTTAATCCCGTCGCAGCTTGGTTCGTGCAGCAAGCTGCAACTTCTAGACCTCAGCGATAACTCTTTCTCCGGTGGGATCCCGGACGAGCTGGGGGAGCTTCCGGCGCTTGAAATTGCTCTTAACCTGAGTTGCAACCGTCTCTCCGGCGAGATTCCGAAGCAATTCTCTGCTCTCGGGAAGCTCGACTGCCTCGACATGTCCCACAATGCGCTCTCCGGCGGCCTCTCCGCGCTCGCCGAGCTCCAGAACCTCGTCACGCTGAACGTCTCCTTTAACGCTTTCTCCGGCGAGTTGCCCGACTCGCCCTTCTTCAGAAAGCTCCCGCTCTCGGACCTCGAAGGCAACCGGGGGCTGTTCATCGACGACGGCTCAACTGCAGAGGGCCGGCGGGCCAACAGAGCCTCCATCTCTGTTCTGAAACTCTCCATGTCGGTCCTCCTCAGCGTCAGCTCCCTACTGCTGCTGATGGCCGTCTACGCGCTCGTGCGCGCGCGCATGGCGCCCGGCGGAGAAGCCGCCGCCGACGAGTGGGAGATAACGCTCTACCAGAAGCTCGACTTCTCCGTGGACGAAGTGGTCCGCGGCCTCAACTCAGCGAACGTGATCGGGACGGGGAGCTCCGGCGTGGTCTACAAGGTCGGAATCCCCAACGGAAACTCCCTGGCCGTCAAGAAGATGTGGTCGTCGTCGGAGATTGGGGCGTTCCGCAACGAGATCGCCTCCCTGAGCACGATAAGGCACCGGAACATCGTGCGCTTGCTCGGCTGGGGGGCGAACCAGAGCACCAAGCTCTTGTTCTACGACTACTTGCCCAATGGAAGCCTGAGCGGGTTGCTCCACCGGAGCAGGAAGGCGCCGGCGGAGTGGGAGACGAGATACGAGATCTTGCTCGGGCTGGCACACGCCATCGCCTACCTCCACCATGACTGCGTGCCGCCCATCCTGCATGGCGACGTCAAGGCCATGAACGTGCTCTTGGGCTCACAATTTGAGCCGTATCTGGCAGACTTTGGCTTGGCCAGAGTGCTCAGTGGAAGCCACTGCACTGCTTCACACAAGTTGGAATTCAAGGCCTGTCCTCAGATTGCCGGCTCCTACGGATACATAGCTCCAGGTGAATCACTGTTCTGTTTCAGTTACTGAATTTCGATCAATTTTAGCTGCTGCTTCTTCTTCACCTTCGTCTTTGTTCGACAGAGTACGCTTCGACGCAACGGATAACAGAGAAGAGCGACGTGTATAGCTACGGCGTGGTGTTGCTCGAGGTTCTAACAGGAATGCATCCGCTGGAGCCGTCGCTGCCCGGAGGAATGCACTTGGTCCAATGGGTCCGCGACCACTTGAGCCGCAAGGGCGACCCGGCCGACCTGCTCGACCCGAGGCTGCTTGGCCGGCCGGACTACGAAAGGCAAGAAATGCAGCAGGCAATCGCGATATCGGTTTTGTGCATCGGCCACCGGGCCGACGACCGGCCGATGATGAAGGACGTCGTCGCAATGCTGACCGAAATCCGGCACTCGGCGACCGACGAGCCGAAGGAGTTATCAGCATCTGCTGCTGCTGCTGCTTCTCCGGTGCATAAAATGGACCTGCAAGGCTCGTCGACTTGCTCTTTTGCAATGTCAGATTACTCTAGCTGAAGAGAATATACCAGTCCCCACCGTGCCTTTGTAAATTAACGATATACTTGTATCCTGCTCGATTCCAAGTACATGTCAGTATTCCAAGCACCATGCATGGCTTATCTGTCCTTTCCACTAGAAAGAACCTGTGAAGAAGAAACAAAACTGCAGTACGAGCGGAAGGAAACAGAGCTGAAGCAACAGGCAATAATTGTGAAAACAACACAATAATAGAGGAGATGAGATATCTAAACTTTGGGGTATCACTTGGCTAGAACTCTACAGAAGGAGAATTGGCAACATCAGTGTGTCGCTCTCGCCAGCCTGCCATCCATGGCATTTTGCCTTTGGCCAATGCTATAATGCAGGTCTGAGCGTTTCTTTCAGGCATGGCATACATGACTTAGGCTCAAACCTTACGTTTAATGCACAGTAATGGCGATTGGAGAGTAGAAAGTAATGATAAGGATTGAGAAATTGGATTGTATCAAGTGCATGTGGTGCTGCTAGTAATTTTTCTTGTGCTCTGATTATGACCTACAGGGCAATAGAATCCAAGAAAAAAACCCAACTAGTTTCAACCTTAAATTTGAAATAAGGTTCGGATATCTGTTCTGAAACCAGTGTTAAAAGACGTGCAAATGCAATTTTTTTATTAAAATAATATAAATATGAATTAATGTTTACCTAGAACCAACCACAAAATGGCTGGCACTTTTACAACGTGAATTTTCCACAAGGGAAATGTTTACTGCTACTGAGTTCAGGTGCCAAGCGCTCCTTCACATTCTGAGCTGCAAAGGCAGGAGGAGGCTGCTTGTTTGCCTTCTTACCACTCGGCAGTAACTCCTCTGCCTGAATGGAGGCCCTGTGAACCAGGCAAGCTTGATCTTTAGGCAAATTATAAGAAAAATTAATGGCATAGACAGAAAAAAAAGTTACCTTAGTTTAACATTTGGTGATATCCTCGGATTGTGATGGAACTTCTTTAGTTTGTAATTACAATCATTCGGAGACTCGAGAAGGGTGCCGACATTTTCTGTCTCTGAAGGTTGGCAGTTCTTCTGTGACAACATTGTTGTTGTGGTATCAGCATCAAACATATGCAATTTGATTGATTCTTCTTGTTTCATCCCGGGCTTATTCTCAGTTGTGATTCTTTGTATTTTTCCATGTCTGAACTGAACTCCCGGTTTGAATTGCTTGTCTGCTTGCTTGGGGTTGTCATTCCTCAGATTGCTAATCTCGTGGGGATCCCAGCACCGGCTTAAACTCTCATTTGTGAGCTCTGTGGAAATAGCGGAATTGAATTTGCTTGCTGGTGTTTTCTCCATGAACTGCAATTTCAACAATGGTGTCCTCTCGCTGGCAGTTTCAGCCTTGGCCTTTCTCCTCATGAGGGGAGCGCGGTCAGCAGATATTGATCTTCTTATTTGTGGCGACTCGGACCTCACATTTGTGGACTCACAGCTTTCACCAGAAATAAAAAGAGGTCTTGCACCAACTTTTTTACTGGAGGATATCACAGAGGAGCAGAGGGGGTTTTGCTGTTTCACCGATGAGCAGCTTCTTGGCTGCAAAACAGAACAATCCAAAAAGAAATGCTGATATATCCATTTTTCATTCTTTAACATAAAATGAACAGATGCTAAGATAAAGATCAATTTGCAGTTGTTTTATGTCTTTAGATCTGCTTAAATTTTTGGCTGAAATTTTGAGTTCTTTAGAGAAACAAAACATCCTTTTTTGCATTCTGGGATAAACCGACAGTTCAATTGGTGACACAAAGAATTCTCGAGTCTACCTTAACTTTTAAATCAAGGTCTTCTAAAAAAGAATGAGAACTAGCAATATATAAAACATACCATTGAAAATTCTAAAAAATGAACCTGCAGCTTATTGATAAAAAATCAAAATATTGGTACTAAACTTTGGTCAGCGTGTTAAGCTCCCAGATAACAAGTAACAGCTGTAGTCTGGGATTCAGGTCATAGAGTTATTTTTTAGTGTGAATCAAAATGGAAGTTCTGATAGAAGAAATTGACTCTTTCTGCCTATTTCCTTTTCAGTTCCAATCAATGGTTGTTTTTCTTATCATCATTTTTTTTACAATGATTATAAACATGGCCAAATATAATTTATCCATTTAAAGCACATGGTAAAGTCATTGTGGATCATTTTCAAGTTACCTCCAGTTTTTTAAATTCATGGTTTGATTGTTGACAATATTCAGGTCTTCTCTTCACGCTCAGCTCCAATGGTGATCTAGTTTCTGTCTTTTGCACCTCAAAGCCCATATGGCGTGTTTGAATTTTCAACTGCTTCAGCTCAGTCTCCTTGCTCTCAAGTGCCGTTCTTAATCTCGATATCTGAGAAAAGGTGTAACATTTTGCCACTAAAAAAAATATATATTTAAATTCAAAACTGATCAAGACGAAAGACAACCTCTTCTTTGAGCTCTATTACTTGGCCAGCTTCCTTGTTAACCTGAGCTACCCCAAGCTCAATCGATGCAACACGTTCAGCAAACTTGAGTGTGCTAATGGTTTCCCCGAATGCATTAGCTTCTGGGTTTACATGAACAAACATCAAGGTCTTGGCTTGACCACCTGCATGATAATTCCCATGAAGTGATTCACTATAATACCGTGAGTACATTGTTGTTATTCACAACGTTGATTAAGATCTACTGTTATTTTAAAAATTAAACAATTTTGATCTGGAAATGGCAGTTAGCCAGTATTCAATTACATTTTCATAAATAAGGCATCAAAATCCACTATAAAATTGTTGAAATGTTTATGGGTCAGAATGATAAACTTGTCGACTGTTGAAAATTCCAAAGCCCGCAGCCTAAAGCAACACCAAAATTGAACCCTCTCAAATCACATAGCAAATTGAAATGAATTTAATGAAACACCGAGAACTATCTCACCTCACAGGGGAATTATTAAAGAGGGTGATTTTTTTTGATACATAAAGACATGACACTTTCAGTAAGAGAAATATCACTATTTGAAGAATATAATAATCTTATTAAATACTTGCCAAAATAAAAGATATCTAATAAATTTATACCAAAATTAAAATTCAAATTGTCTCTTTTTACTGTTTGCATCATAGTCACTTTCATCCTCACCAATGGTGTAGATGAAAGTGCAGTTTGACCACTGTCTCAAGAAATTCCATGAAAGAGTGGTGGAAGGAGTGAACTTCAACGACACTATTTACCTAACTTGAAAGGGAGTTATTCGATCTCATCTCATTTTGTATATATGTCGTTGCTTATTTTACTTTTGTTTAGTTTAGGATATATTTAGTTGCTTATCGTTTTTTGTAATATACTCCCCTTGCATGACTCTATATCACTTTAGGATGTGAAATCGATGTGGCGAATTTCCTTCAAGATATGATGAGAATGTCAACTAGTTTGCGACTTGCATTGTTGAGGATTGCTCGAACAAAGAGTTTTCTGTTGGTCGTTGTGAGTTTGACTGATTCTACCCAACTCACAATCGATCTATATATAAATCAATTTGCACTTTTGTGTTGACCTACGAATGTTGAAAATTAGTCTTCATAATTAACAAAATAGAGTGGAGGCATGAATCATTCATTCAGTGAGTATTATCATAAAATTAATTTCGAAAGTGAATGAGAAATTAATGTCAATTATGAGCTACTTAATTAATGAAAGAAATTGTGAGAAATTTTAATTTGGTCTAAGTTAGTCTACGATCAGATGAGAGCACAAGCTTACACAAGCCTAGTTCATGGATACAAATATGTCAACATTAACTCTAATTAGGAGAATGTTATGGACCCATATGTAATTATGTAGACGGTGAAGGTGTATTTATAATGTCAAAACAACAATTCTTGACAGCCTGACACCTTCATACAAAGACTTCTATTCACCAGAAGAAGCTTTACAACAGTAAGAGAACGATTTGATCCTAATTTTATTGTTAGTACATTACTCAAAGTCGGAGAGTATAAACAGGAGGACAAAACTTATGCTCAGGCAACCAAACCACCTACTCATAGTTTAGGGAGACCTGGTACTTCACATTCAAAGTCAGTCCCAAAACTTCTACCACAGAAACCTCCTGTTGTTTCTATTGTCTATGAAGTTGAGCTCAACTACAAATTCAAATGCAAAGATAAGTATTCAACATGCATAGATTCAAAGAACTTTGGTAGTTACTCTACTAATTCAGAAGAGCAAATATTGACTATGAAAAATTTACTCAACATGAATTTAGAGGACGACTTATTACCCCCTTCACCTTAATGGATTATGAACTTTTACATAAGCTTTGGGTCAAGGATTTTGATTCCCTTGAAGATTTTCCTAGTAAACTTGGCATGATTATAAAATATGCCTTAGAATCTAAACCCTTTGAAGTCTTTGTGATTGTCAATTTTGAGAGTTCACCTCTAGAATGGATTAATCTCAAATTTGAGTTGGCTAGCCATCTCATTAAACTGGACATTCATGAAGTTAATGAGTTACATTTAATAGTTGACGATTTTTCTTCGGATCCTGATCTCGAATGGGTTGTTAATACTGACCCACTAGATTAGTTAAAACACGAAGGGCTTCAATACAAGGAGGACAGTGGTAATGAGACAAATATCATGCCCCCAATGATCTTATTCCAGCCGGAGAAACCTACACGAAAAAAATATACTAGCCAAGAACCATGGGCACTATCTTTTTCCCCTACAGTATAAAGGTTTATGTCAACATTACCAAAAGAAAAATAAAATTTGGATGAACAAGAAACTAGATAACTCAACCTATCTATCTTCAAGCTCAAGAGCACCATCCAACCCAAGAGCCCCAACAAGCCCAAGGGCACCATCTCTAGACTTCATCGCAGAATAAAATTTAGACAATATGATGGAAGCATGATGATAGCAACAGAGAATCTACTTTATGACTCAACAATTTTATTTTTCTCAATATGCTAACTTTACTATTCTTAGTGCGTTATTTGTCCTCAGTATGCTACTGTGTCAGACAGTTAAGGCACCTTTACTCAGTGCTCTACCTTCTGACTTAGCGGATAAGCATGAACCAGACTTAATAATGCACTTTGAAATCTGACGCTCAAATCTATATAAAAGCACTCTCCTTAGCTCAAAATATATAAAAGTAAGCAAGAGTGCAAATGTGTGCAATGTGCAAGTGTGAGCTTCTTTCTTTTGTAAGTCTCTAGTTTTTGTAATTTCCTAGTTTCTTTTTATAATTTCCTAAGCTTGTGTAATTTCCCTATTGTATGTATAAGTGTATGGGATAGAGTGTTGATCTTACTCTAAAAGATGCTTGGTTAGGCTGATGTGGAACTGAGCCTAATTTGGAACCACTAACAGTCGTCCAGGAAAGGAGCTTCAGCTATGCTAACAACAAGGAGTGCTTTGATTCGTTCCCTTTTCCCTTGACTGGGCAAACTGTAGTTGGACTGGTAGGAATACCTAAAGCATTCTGATCTTACTTACACTGCTACAATTGCTTTAGTGCGAACAACAGTCTGGTCAGTCAGTTCGTGTAATTTCCTAGTTTCTTTTTGTAATTTTCTAAGCTTGTGTAATTTCTTAGTTTTGCAATTTCCCTGCTATATGTACAAGTGTGTTTTCTATGAAAATTAGAGACTTACAAAAGAAAGAAGCTCACATTTGCACACTGCACACACACTTGCACTCTTGCTTATTTCTATATATTTTGAACTAAGGTGAGTACTTTTTATAAATTTGAGCTCTGCTTCGGATTTCAAAGTGCATTATTAAATCCAATTCATGCTTATCCACTGAGTCAGAAGGTAGAGCACATGAGACAACACTGGGTAAAGGTGTCTTTTAGCTGCCTGCCTCAAATAGCATACTGAGGACAAATAGCGCATTGAAAAAAGTAAAGTTAGCACACTGAGAAAAGTAAAATTGCTGAGTCATAAAGTAGATTCTCTGTTGCTGTCATCATGCTTCCATCATATTATCTAAATTTTGTTCTGCGATGGAGTTTAGAGATGTGCCTTAGGCTTGATGGTGCTCTTGAACTTGAAGTAGATAGGCTGAGTTATCTAATTTCTTGTTTATCCAGACTTTATTGTTTTGGTAATGTTGACATAAACCTTTATGATGAGTTGTAAACTGGTAGAGAAAATTAGTATATTTTTTCCGTGTAAATTTCTCCGACTAGAGCAAGGTCATTGGGGTCATGATATTTGTCTCATAACCATTGCCCTCCTTGCATTGAAACCCTCTAGTATTTTAACTAATCTAGTGGGTCAGTATCAACAACCCATTTCGAGATTAGGATATGAAGGAATCGTCAAGTGTTAAATGTAACCTCCAGTTTAATGAGATAACGAGCCAGCTCAAATTTGAGATTAATCCATTCTGAAGGTGAACTCTCAAAATTGACAATCACAAAGGCCCAAAGGGTTAAGATTCTAGGACATATTTTATAATCATGCTAAGTTTACTAGTAAAATCTTTCAGGGAATCAAAATCCTTGAACTAAAGTTTATGTAAAAGTCCATGATCCATTAAGGTGAAGGGGGTAATAAGTCGTCCAGTGAATTCATGTTGAGCTTTTTTAAATTAGTAGAGTAACTAACAATGACAGGCAAAATTCTTTGAATCTTCGCATGTTGAATATTTATCTTTGTATTTGAATTTGTAGTTGAACTCAGCTTCATAGACAATAGAAATACTAGGAGGTGAAGTAATATGAAACATTTGAAGAAGTTCTTTTAACTCAAAAGAGTTTGTAACCTTAAATGTTCTACTAAACTTCTGACCTATATGGATAGATCCTCTGAAAGATTATTTTTCTGTCCAATGTGAATTCTTTCACTCTAGAAATCTTCAAGAGTTATTGCTTGTGAGCTAAAATAGTGAATCCTTTTAGGCTTCTGAGGTAGAAGTTATGAGACTGACTTTGAATGTGAAGTATCAGGTCTCCCTAAACTCGAGGTAGGTGGTTTGGTTGCTTGAGCATAAATTTTATCCTCCTATTTATACCCTCTGACTTTGAGTAATGTACTGATGAAAAAATTAAGATCAACTTGTTTTCTTACCGAAAGCTTCTTTTAGTGAATAGAAGCTTTTGTATGAAGGTGTTTGACTGTCAAGAATTGTTGTTTTGACTTCCTTCCAGTCATAGTAAACTTCTACTTGAGTTTCTAAAAAAAATCGCATTACAAGAAAACTTCTTGCCTTCTGATTTTTGAATTATGGTCAAGAAAAAATTAGTTAAAGCATTTATAACAGCTATTTTATTATAGTTGGCAGTTCATAGAATGGTTGGGATGTTCCAAATATTGTCTATCAAATATTGTTGGATAGGGTACATATGTGTTCTAGAGGTAAAGTGAAATTGTTCCTCGTGTCTTGTATACTGTTGAAGTTCTTGGCCATCAAACTTCACAATTTTCATAGAAAAAGTTCTCACTTTTCTTTGTATGTCCATAAGTTTTCTCTGCAGGAGTGTAAGTGTGTAGTGTGAGCTTCTTTCTTTTGTAAATCTCTAGTTTTTGTAATTTCCTAAGCTTGTGTAATTTTCTAGTTTTGTAATTTCTCTACTATATGTACAAGTGTGTTTTCTGCTAAAACAGTCTTTATTTTTGCATCTATGGTAGCTTAAATATTTCCTAAGTCAAGAGATAATATTCTTCTCTTAAAATTTTTTCTTCTTCATCCTTTAGTCCTTATCTAAGTAATCTTATTGATGAACAGTAACTGTAAAAGACAGATAATCTTGACTGGTAAGACATGTATAGGCTAAGTAAGATAACAAATAGAAAACTTCACTAGGAGGAGAAGTTAACTTCTTAGAAGAATACATCCTAAACTCTTGGCTATCTTTCGCAACTCAAAACCACAAAACAACCCTAAGATATTGCACCATTCACAACCAAAAACAACCCTAAAATTTTTACTTTCACAACAAAAAAAAACCCCTAAGATATATATATATATATATATATATATATATATACACATGTAGGTAGTGGGGGCTACTTAGGGTATCTCATTGCGAATATTTCCCCATCACTCCTACAAAGATACCTTATCAAACTTAGAGATTAGAGACAAACAAATTAAACGACAAATGAAAAAGTATATGAATCTCAATAAGCTTTTAATACCTAGAGCATCTTGTAGAACTTGTGTGAGTTTGCTATTTCTGTATGGAACGTGGGAACTTTTCTGCGCAAGTGCTGAGATAACATCTCCAAGTGCAGATAATGACCGATTTATATATTGAGCTTCTTTCAATCTATCCCCAGTAGCTTCGGATTTGTCTACCCGCTCACTTCCCGCAAGATCAACCAAATGAAGACAACCCCTTAGCTTTGCACCAGAAGCTGATTCCTTCCCTTGGATATGAATTGTCAGAACACTAAAACAAATAGAAATATAAAATGAGCATTCACAACCAAAACATTAGAACAAAGGACTCTAGAATATAATTCTGTAGGTTAATCGATACACTACCATGCAAATGCATTAAAGTTTTGTTAGTTTCATTGGCAGGTCGAAAGTAGTGGGAGAACATGCAAGAAGTGGATGTTGTATCAACAATAAAGTAATTCCAGGAATGGTCCCCACCCAGGACATACAATCCTCTTGTAGGACCAGTTATTATTATTACTACTACTACTACTTTTTCTTCTTCTACTACTACTGCTATTAATATTCAATGAAATAAGATGATAAAAATGAAAATCAGCTCAAGCTGCTTTGAGTTTATATTTCTTCTACGTTAGATTGATTCTATATATAAAAGTTTACTTAACAACAGAGAAAGGCTTTTCCATAAGTCAAGTTGCTAGTCAAGTTGATATATATGTGTGAAAAATCCATTAACTAAAATGTAGATCACCACATCCAAATATGTTGTATGTTGCAATTCTAACTTTTGCTGAAAATAGCTCTTACTTATTAAGCTCTGCGGCATAAAAGGTTCTTTCTACAAATTCAAGGAATAAACATTCTGATATGTTCAGACTTATCTTACCATTTACAATCAGATACATGGTTAATTGTTCCTTTAATTCTTTAAATGGATTGGTTGAAGACAAGAAAAGATAACAATCTCAGTATTTGGTCTTTGCAGCATATTCTTTAAGTCCGAACGTGATGTGTACATGGAACTCACCAACTATTTTCATTCTTTGAGTAGACACCATAATTTGAAATAACAACTGCAAAATAAAATATTCATTTAGTTCTTTGTTAAACTATTTGATAGTGAGTTACACACCTGTGAGAGCGGCTGCTGCGATCATTGAGTGCAGTGGTCCCCACTGCACGGTTTCTTTGACCAACTTTCATCAATTCAAGAACATCTTGAGTACATTTAACAGCAACTAAACTTGCATCGGGAATGTTGAGGCCATTTAATTGAGAGTAGTTTCGTATATCTAATGTTCTAATAGTTCAGGATGCTTTAACTTGGATAGGAAAAAAAAATTGCCTACTGTCTAATGAAAAGGAAACAACCGACTATTATTCATTGTGGTTCTCGATAATAAGCAAAATGAAAAAAAAGGATATCTTCTGTCAGAACCATCAGCCACTAAAAGATCCCTCACTTGTTCATTGTAAATTTCAATCATTTGAACGCTCAATTGATATGAGATAATACCTTGTCTTGACTGTGATATATGGAATAAGTCATCTAGTGCTCGATAGTTTACACCGCTTGTACTTTCTGACTTTATATCTGGACCACTCTGAGAAGCAAAAAATGAGCAATGTAAATTATACCTTTCAAGATAAGTGCGAAGAAGAATAGTATCTATGAAGGAATTACGTCAAGCATACACAGGTTAAAAAGAAAGGAATTTTTCTATCATGAATGTTGACATAATTAGAAAAGAAATTTCATTTTGCAAAATACAAAATAGCTTGTTTGTAAATAGAACAACAGCATCCAACCATAGAAAAATGGTTATTGGTTGAATATTTAGAGAACCAAAGACAAACTTGCTAACCTCAATTAGCTCTGAATGTAGAAGAAATGGGTGTGAATTCAAAATCATAATAGTCTAGAAACCAATACAAGGTAAAACATACTTAAAAACATGATGAAAATTGTCTCAATGGAGAAACATACATTTTTTCTTATTTTATTAATGCATATAGCCTGGTCTCAAGGAGCAAAAAACGGAAAAGATAAACACAATTAAGCAAAAAAAAAAAAACAATTTAATCTTCAAATACTAGGATGCAAAAGCTCATCTAAGTAGTTCAATAAGTCCATACTATATAATTGTGTTGGCAAGAATATATATTGACGGGATAAGAATGTTGCAATTTAACCATCCAGCAGAGCATACCATTGTGTATGTCTTCCCAGATCCTGTTTGTCCATAGGCAAAAATACAAACATTATAACCATCAAGAACGGATCTGATCAATGGTTGAGTGTCAGCATAGATGTCAGCTGTCATAAATAACCAATTGTCATTAGGTCAAACAGTTACTCATGAACTAAGATGAATTTAAGTTTTGACAATAAAAAAATTAAAATATGCATTTCAATTATGATATTCTAGCAAAAGCACTGGTTGTTTTCTTTCATCCAACAAATCTTTTCTAAGAATTGACAGAAGAGTATGAGGAATTCATGAATAAGGACAATCTGATAATGTTATAAATAGACCAAGATATCCATGTATGCAATTTAATTGAAATAACTGGTATGCTCAATCTTAGTCCTATTCTATGAATAATAAGTTTAATTTGGAAGTTTGCATACATTGAGTGGCATTTGCCCCAAAAGCTCTGTTGAAAGAGAAAATTTTCCTTGCATCTTTTCCTTGTTTACTAGGATCCATAATTATAACATTTCCATTTTCTCCAATATGCTCAACAACTGATCTTCTATCAGAGTGTTGTAGGAATGGCCTCACTCGGCAATACACTCTAATATTACCTGCAGTAAAATTTATGGTTCATGGATTTATGTATCTCTAAAGCAAAGGATGTAAAATTAACTGATCATAGTGGCAAATTACCTTTAAGATCTTGGACTTGATTGTAAAGCATCCGATTTTCTTCAAGCAATTTTAAATATGAAGACGTGTTTACTTTAAGACCTTGTATATTGCATTCTACAATCATAATGCAAGAGAAGGAGATGAGCGTATTGGAAATATCGCTTCTCAAAATCTAAATTACTAGCACCATTTCTCACCAAGATTTTCAAGGTCCTCTTTCCATTTCTTGTGTTGGCATTCAACCTCATCTTTCATTTTACTGAAAGAAATTTTCAACTTCTGAAAATGTAAATGTAGATTTAGTTACTAAAAACCACCAAAACAAATTCTGGACTATATGGACAAAAAACAAGATAGCTACTAAAAGGAATCTATATGCTAGTATTTTTGTGCTGTTCTATGAATTCAAAAATGATTGGTGTGGCCAAGACTGGTCAAATTTCTTTATGAGACACCAATCAACAAGAATGTGAACACATTTTTAGTAAATAGGCTGAATAAGATTCACAAAATAATCCTAATTGATAAGGAATCCTAAAGTAGTTACCATACTGAGTTTACTTCTGTTACAAAATTTCTCTGCTAACAGAAGAAACAATTTATGGGGCAATTCAAAATTAAGACACTTGGATTGACAGGTTTATAATCAATATTGGCACCATTAACCAGTGGAAAAATTATTAAAGGCATGAAATGTGCACGAATTTTCTGAAGAAAGATGAAAATATACCGATTGGTTTTAAAGCTTTTAATGATAAAAAGGCTTCTGCATCCAATTTGGGGTAATTGGCTTCTGCTTTAATAATTCCATTTATTCTCATTACAAATACATAGTAATTGCTTTATACATTTTATTAAGATGATTGGAACATCTAAAAAGCTTTTGTCACCACCGGTTTCAGCTTTTAAGAAACAAAAGGAAAATACATAGATACATACAGAAGTTTTCTTAAAGCACAAAAATCTGTAGGTCACTGTCTACTAATTTATTTTACCTCTATATACTTTTGTTGATCATCAAGTTTGTCCTCTTTATCTTTACTTGCTTTACCAGACTGCAAGTACAACTTAGTTGACAAGGATGAATTGCCAACATTTTCAATGAGAAATTTTGAAACAACTTCTATCAAATGAGCTTTTGTCATGGTTCTGCTTTCACTCTTCATTTCCTTCCTCAATAGCAAGCCAAGCTAATGAATAAGTTCACAAAGATAATAATCACATAAGAAAAAAATATGGGATAGCTTAAGGTAGTTATACTCCTACTCAATAAGTTGACACAGTATCAGAATTGTGTATTGAAGATATGTCATCTTCAATATATTACCTTATTTTTATGTGATATGAGATGTATATAAAACTCTTTGACAGCCTGCTCAAGCACCAAATCAATAAACTACAAAAAAATTAAAATCGTCATTAGTCTAGAGAGTTTAAATTGCAAGGGAGTAAAGGCAATGAACTGTAGCACAATTAATTTTTCAATTGACAAAAGCTTAGAAGTAAAACTTATCATTGGTATAGAGAAACAAGATTTATATAATCTCTATAAAAATATAGAAAACTGACAAGATTGTTGAAGTTTCTTGGTGTTACTATGCAAATAAGATACTAAATATAGTGCCAATTCTGTAAAGCACTTATTGTAGAATTATCAGTAACAAGTTGTAGCCAACATCAAGCATAGTGCATAACTGTTGGTAAAGTATGATACTGGCGGCGAAATTAAATAATTCTCTAAAGCATGAAATGTTGCAGGTAGTTTTCACTACGATCCTTGAGTATGCAAAAGAAATTCCTACATGACTTATGCAGCTCATGTTTGTTTATCAAGATGGGAGGCAAGAGTGGCATGATAAACAACTCTGATTCCAATTGTCTTCAATCATTGAATATGTAGGTAAGGAGGCAGATTGGGCTATATAATATATTTGCTCTTGCTACAATATATCCATATATTTGCTCTCGCAAAGGATAGCATTCACTACAAGGTCAATGTATCCATAAACTTAAAGTAGAAGGTACCAACACATAAACTTAAAGTAGAAGGAACCAAGTACGAGAGGGAAACTCTAGCAAAGGATAGCCATCTCCAACTTTCTATGACACTCCGTAGTTTAGTTTTGTATGGAGAATTGTGACCAAATGAGAACAATCTAATAGTTTAGCATGTTAGGAAACTAATTGTGTGTGTGTGTATTCACACCATTTCAATGGGTGATCTTGAAAACTTTAATAGAGTGAGGACAAGAGAGCCTCAAGTAAGAAACTGCTGAAAGAAATAGACAACCTTGAACCAACGTACCAACATTGTCCATTTTGGTTTTATCAAACCAATATTTACTTCTTTCTTTAACAAGTAATTTATTGATAGCAATCAAGCAAGACAAGTTAACAGTTTTGTAAATGTAGTAGTGGATTTGATAATTATGGATGAACATAAGAAATAATGTAGGGTTGTCAAATAGAAAGGTACATTACCTTACCTACTTTTTCCTTCACAGGAAACTCTTCAGCATCACTACTTTCTGAAAATACAGCTTTTAAAAGTTGGGCTCCAAATTGGTTAAAGATGATATCAAGGGCATCAGTAGCTCTGGAGTCTTCTAAAGTAGCTTCAGTGGTCGAATGTAGGAATTCAGATAATTGTTGGTTATTTTGCAAGTTATAATCATCTAATGACTTGTCAGAACTTCCACTAAGAAGTGAGGAAGGGAGCCCTCGACTCATATTTGTGATCTTGACAGTTCCACCATACCTCCACACACCAATTCCACCAGCTAGCTTCCATTCATGATATCCTTGCAGGCATAGAATACAATCAACGACCTTGGCTGATGATCCACCCTGTGGATAAATGCCAATAAAAAACAATCCTGTTATACAACCGATTCACCTTTGGTTATTTCACATTGAGTTCAGTTCCAATGAAACACACCTTTTCTAAATCCGACGCTTCAAAGGTCAGCAGCTTCATGCTCCTAACGGCGACAAGAAAGTTCCGCATATTTTCAAAATATTGAATTGCAGATTGAGCTGCTCCATCTATTGACTGGACAGTAATAACTGGATTCTCTACAACCTTCATCGACCCAAAGAATGCATTATTACAAACTTATGAGACATTAAATAGAAATATATGTGCAAAACAAGCCCAGCATATTCTGATGGTGTTGCCAGGGAAAATAACACCAGCGCATAGCTGGATTTAGATAACTAATTCATGGCAACAGAAAAAGCGAGTTTGATAAAGACAAAGGTAGAGGAAAACCTTCGGCACAGCGCCTGGATTTACTAGGTTGAGGACGTTGCATAGTATCAGTCCGTTGCGCAGAGACAGGCAGAATTCCTCCTCCGTCGGCTCTTTCGGCAGGGTTTCGGTTGCTCCCTGATCCATTTGCCTCAGCCATTCTGCTGCTTGATACCTTCTTGAACCTAATGTTGATTGAAAAAGAAAGATAAATTTGCAATTAATACAAGGTTTATAGAAAATAGCGCGCGCGCGCACAATTATTGATGCAATCTTTTGTATATATGCAAGGCTATACTATCTTCTTTTGTGATAACCCAACCAATTACTGCGGCAAATAACATATAACAATGTGAAAAAATTAAATTCAACAGATCCAATTAGCTTCTTTTTTTCTCTGTTTATATAATGATACAATATCAATAAAGTAAATCGAGAATCATTTAGCACAATTAGTTTTCATTGGTGTTATGGTCGTAAGAAATGGGACTCAGGATCGTCAAGCTCGAAGCCTATCTATCAGGTCCAATTCGGAGCTTCGCCGAAGTCAAGCCGGATCCGAATCCCCAACTCCTGGTACCTCGAATCGGATCAGGCCGTATCCTCTATGCCTACCCTCCCGGTATCTCGAAGCGGGCCTGATCCTCTACGTCCACACCTCAACTCCCGGTACCTCGAATCAGATCGGGTCGTATCCTCTACGTCTACCCTCCCGGTATCTCGAAGCGGGCCTGATCCTTTACGTCCACACCTCAACTCCCGGTACCTCGAATCGGATCGGGCCGTATCCTCTACGCTTACCCACTCGGTATCTCGGATCGGGCCGAAATCTCTAGACACACGCGATCCGAATCCCGGGACCCCCGATTGGAGTCGCCGAATCGGGAGAGGGCCTACTGTCCTCCAGACTGCCTCCTCCACACTTCAGACCACTCCGTCCTGCTGTACGAGCGCCGTTCTTCAGTATGATGACACGCTGACAGATGTACTCCCTTGTCCTCGCAAGTACGATTGCCATTCCTACCCCACTCCTCCGCACGTACGGACCTCACCTCGGAGGTGACCCTGCACCTTACCCTTTCCGTAGTACGGCTCCTATCTCCTTATATAATGAGAGCCCCTCAGTAAGGCAAGGTATGCATTCTCTACTGTTCCATTTCTTCTGTGCCTTTCGTTGCTCCTCATTCCCTTTCCTGGTCACTGACTTAAGCATCGGAGTGGTCGCGCCGGACATCCCCGGCCTTCCTTCTCACGATTGTTGTGTTTGCAGGCTCCTAGTGACCTCCTAGTCGTTCCATCATCCATCCTCGTTCCGGTGCAGTGCTGAGGAGAGGCCGCGCATCCAAAAGCTGATCTTGACGGGAACATATTTTGGCGTCGTCTGTGGGAAATCAGCAAGTCCTGAATCAAGACGTGCTCATGAATGACTCGCAACGACCTCTGCTCATCACTATGACGCCGGAAGAATTCGATCGGAGAGTAGCGGCTGCCGTCTTGGCCGTTACACGGAGTCAACATGAAGCCCCGGCTCCTCCTTCATGAATTCCCACCAGGGCCGAGGAGGCCCCCCCGATGCCAACTCGCCAACATCACGCACCTGCAGACGCCCCGCAAGCTCCCTCCATGAGGCCCTTGCCGGAAGCCGACTATTACGACGCCTCCATGGAGTCGGCCGCGGAACAAACCCCGATCAGGGAACAAGCCCGGGGGAAAGGACCCGAAACGGGAGAAGGAAGGGGGCTCGAAAGCTCACCCTTCGTGCACCGGATCCTCGAGGAAGAACTGCCCCGCACTTCAGAACCCCCAATTCTCCGACTACACGGGAATACTAACCCGGAGGACCATCTAGGCCGGTTCGAGAACGCCGCCTCCTGCACTAGTACACCGACGCCATCAAGTGTCGTGTCTTCTTGACCACCTTAGCCGGGTCAGCTCTACGATGGTTCAATCGGCTCCCCCAGTCCTCCATCCGTTCCTTCGCGGACTTCAAGAGCGCTTTCTTGCGACACTTTGCCACCAGCAAGACCTACCGCAAGACGACAATGGATCTCTTCACCACGAAGCAGAAAACCCGCGAATCCCTAAAGGACTACGTGCATCGATTCAATCATGTGGCACAGGAGGTGCCTACAGCGTCCTCGGAAGTTCTTGTGAGCGCCTTCTCCCAGGGCTTAGTGGAAGGGGACTTCTTTAGATCACTGATCAAGAAGGCCACCGAGAACTTCGACATTTTGCTGAGTCGGGCCGACAAGTACATCCACGTGGAAGAAGCTCAGTCCGCGCGGCGCAAGGAAACTGACCCCACCCACCGGTGCGCCCATCGGCACCTCCCCTCCGCCCCCCGAACCGAGCGAAGATCAACGCCACAACTGCTCCATAGGCCCGACTCGGACACTCTCACAGCTCCGGCTAAACCTAGCAATCGTGCCATCCACGAAGTAGCCAGTCAGCCCAACCATTCCGCCGGAACCTCTCGGTGGGTCCCGCGTTTTTGCGCCTACCATCAGTCCCGAAGCCACGCCACCAGCGAATGCCACCAGTATGCCCGAGAGCTACGCCAGGCTGCTGATCAGCGCGCACGGAGGTCTCCCGCGCCGAGGCAAAGAGGATCCGCTCGAGCGGATTACTCCCGGAGCGCGACCTCAGTCGCCTCTATCTGCTCGCCCCGAGACCGTTCTCCGAGGCGGTGGAACCTTCTCCCGTGCTCCGAGGCTCCCCGAGAACCTAGACCCCCTCGCCCCGAAGATATCCCTGAGGACAACCATCACAACGCCCCCCGAGGAAGCATCCACATGATCACGGGGGGAGCAACTGACGGTGACTCCCACCGGGCCCGTAAAGCCCACAATCGACAACTTGAGGTTTACGGTGTCGGCAAGGGACACATGAGAAGCGGGGCCGATCCTCGGATTCGGACCCCAAGACTTGGATAGGAGTTGAGGTCCCGCATGACGACGCCTTAGTCGTTCATGCCACCATAGCCAATTACGACATCGCCCGAGTCTTCGTCGACACAGGCAGTTCGGTCAACATCATTTTCAAACAAGGCGTTTGACCAGATGCAGATCTACCTGGCGGACTTATCGCCTATGGCCACATCCCTGTTCGGATTCACTGGGAACGAGGTGCGGCCACTCGGCCAGATCATCCTAGCCATCTCGCTAGGAAAGAACCACTGAAGAGAACTCGGCGTGTCTCTTTCACCGTGGTCGATGCACCATCGGCCTACAACATCATTATAGAAAGGCCCACTCTGAGTGCCTTCTCGGCGGTGGTCTCCACGTACCACCAAAAAATGAAGTTCCCCGTTGGAGACCGAGTCGGGGAAGCCTGAGGGGATCAACTGGCCTCTCGGCGATGCTATGTAGATATGGTCCGGACTGAAGCCCGGAAGAATCGAAGGATACAAGGCGCCGAGATCCACTCGGTACAGGAAGCTCCAACCGCGGTCATACTTGAAGGTAAAGAATCCCTGCAGGTTTGCCCGGGCCGAGCTGAGGCCACCGTCCAAGTAGCCGCGGACCTGTCCCCAAACTGAAGGAAAGCCTCGGGGTCTGCCTCCTCCGCAACCAAGATGTCTTCGCGTGGACTTTAGACAACCTCACCAGCGTTGATTCCTCTGTTGCTATCCACCGACTCAACGTTCTGCCCGGCACCCGACCCGTCAAGCAAAAAAGAAGACATTTCGGCCCCGAGCAGAACAAGGTCATCCGGGAGGAGGTACAAAAGCTCCTGAAGGCCGGGCACATCAAGGAAGTACACTTCCCGACCTAGCTGTCCAACATAGTGCTCGTGCTGAAACCAAACAACAAGTGGCGAGTATGTGTGGACTTCAGGGACCTCAACAAGGCTTGCCCGAAGGACTGTTACCCCTAGCCAAGGATAGACCAACTGGTGGACTCCACGGCCGGCTTCGAGTACATATGTATGTTAGATGCTTATCAGGGCTATCATCAAATACCACTCGATGTAACCGACCAAGACAAGGTTAGCTTTATAACAACCGATGACACCTTTTGCTATACCGTTATGCCGTTTGGACTAAAAAACGCAGGAGCCACTTATCAACGCCTGATGGACCGAGTGTTCCAACATCAACGAGGCAGAAACGTCGAAGTGTATATTGATGACATCTTGATCAAGACGACTCGGGGCGAATCTCTCGTATCCGACATCGACGAAACCTGCAACACTTTGAGGCAGTACGGGCTCAAATCGAACCCAGCTAAGTGCCTCTTCGGTGTCCGAGCCGGCCGATTCCTCAGATACATAGTGACCGAAAAGGGAATCGAGGCCAACTCGGAGAAAGTACAAGCCTTGGCGCAAATGGCTCCTCCCCGGAACCTTCGAGAAGCCCAGAGATTGGTCGGTCGCATAACAGCCTTGTCCCGGTTCATCTCCCATTCGGCAGAATGCAGCCTCCCATTCTTCAAAATCTTGAGGAAGGCTCAGCGGTTCGAGTGGAACGCCGAATACGACCGAGCCTTCGAGGAACTCAAAACTTACCTGATGCAACTGCCCCTATTGGTGCAATTTTGCCCCAAGCACATTAGGTTTCAATGTTTGGCTAAACCATGCTTGAAGTTAGGCAATTTATGTGATCTAACATGGTTGATGCAAGTTTGCAGGAAAGTCCAAGTTGAAGACTTGACAAGGAAAAGTCCAAGTGTGATCTTAGCAAGGAAAGTCCAAGCGTGGGTCTTGGCAAAGGAGAAGTCCAAGCGTGAGTCTTGGCAATGGAGAAGTCCAAGCGTGAGTCTTGGCAAAGGAGAAGTCCAAGTTGGGTCTTGGCAAGGAAAAGTCCAAGCGTGGGTCTTGGCGAAGAAAAGTCCAAGCGTGGTCTTGGCAAAGGACTTAGCGGACGAAGCCGATAGAAGCATCTCAAGCTAGTGACAGGATGATGGAGCATCCAGGGGAGGCACGAGACTGAGGGAGGTGTTTGAAGGCCGAGGTCAAGGCTAAGGGAAGCTGAAATGTGATTTTTCAGCTTGAGCAGTCGACTGGCCCTGCCAGCAGTCGACTGATTATAAATCAGAATCAAACAGAAAGTTCAGTCAAGTCAGAGGAAGACGGCAGTCGACTGATGGATGAAGAGTCGACTGATGTCAGTCGACTGGTCTTGATCAGTCGACTGATATTTGAACGTTGGGCAAAACAAGGCAAGCATTAAATGCAGTTTTTTTTGCCGTTGAAGCCCATCAGTCGACTGGCCCTGCCAGCAGTCGACTGATGTCGGGAAGAAATAAAAGAAGTCATCTCGAGATCAACTCAAGAACTTTCAATTCTTTCATTCTCTTGTGGTTTCTTTTGAGAACGTGTTTGCTCTCTGTTCTGTGCTTTCTTCCCTTCCTCCAAAACTATATTTCAAATTATTCGAGGAAGACAAATCTTGTAAAGGTTTCTCCGCCTTCAAGGTTTCTTGAGAAGGAGATATTCATAGTGCAATCGGGTGTGGTGTGCGTGTGGATCCTTGAACTAGTCACCTCTGCGGAGGTGGATACCAAGTAAATCATATGGGTTAGTGTTGATCTTTGATTTTCTTATTATTATTTTTGCTTCCGCTAACGATCTCGCAGAGAAAGATCGAAGAATCGCTATTCGTCCCCTCTAGCGAACGCATCGGTCCTAACAGCCCCGACTGGCAAAACCACTCCCAGGCGAACCACTTTGGATGTACCTCTCCACCACCGACTCAGCGGCCAGTTCTGTTCTGGTAAGGAATGAAGGACAATGCTAACAACCCATATACTTCTCCAGCCACTTGTTGAAGGATGCTAAGACCCGATACAGCAGCTTGGAGAAGTTGGTCTGGATCTTGGTTTTATCAACTCGGAGGCTTCGACCGTACTTCCTTTCTCATCCGGTAATCGTGTTGACGAACAACAACTTGGGGTGGGTGCTCACTCAACCCGAGTCCTCCGGGCGACTCATTAAGTGGACCGTGGAACTTGGCGAATATGACATCCAATACCAGCCCCGCACGACGATCAAGGCCCAAGCGTTGGCTGACTTCCTCGCCGAGCTACCTCAAAGCGACTCAGAGGAGGAGTGGAAAGTGTACGTAAACGAATCCTCCAACAAGCAAGGAAGCAGAGTCGGGGTGCTCCTGGTATCCTATCAGGGAGAAGAGATCCGGTTCTCCATGTGGCTAAGTTTTAAGGCTTCGAACAACGAGGCAGAATACTAAGCAGCTATCGCAGGCCTCTAAGCGGTCCGAAGAATGGGAGCAACTCGGGTACAGCTTCTCTCCGACTCCCAGTTGGTGTCTCAACAAGTAGAAGGGAACTATGAAATCAAGAACGACCGGCTCCGTTGGTACGCTGAAGCCTTCACGAAGTTGCGGACGGAATTCCAAGAAGTCAACCTCCTGAAGATCCCTCGAGCCGAGAACAGTAAAGCTGATGAGTTGGCCAGGCTGGCTAGTTTTGTCACCGAATGGACGGAGGAGGAGCCAGTCACTCAGGTGGCGTGGATAGCACAAATTGACCAACCATCTGGGGCGGTGGAGCCGGGCGATTGGAGAACAATACTCGCGTTCCTCCGAACTGGCAAAGTACCCCCGAATCCGGACCAGGCCCGCCTCCTCAAGAGAAGAGCTCCTCGATTCACTCTAATCGGGGATCAACTATATCGGCGGGCGTTCTCCCGGCCATTGCTCAAGTGTTTCGGACCTGAAGATGCAGAATACTATTGGTGCAATCGTGCCCTAAGTGCATTGGGTTTCAATGTTTGGCTGAACCATGTTTGAAGTTAGGCAATATCTGTGATCTAACATGTGTGATGCAAGTTTGCAGGAAAGTCCAGGTTGAAGACTTAGCAAGGAAAAGTCCAAGGTTGATCTTGGCAAAGGTGAAGTCCAAGGTTGGTCTTGGTAAAGGACTTGACATGACGAAGCCGATGGAAGCATCTCAAGCTAGTGCGAGGATGATGGAGCATCAGGGGAGGCACGAGGCTGTGGGAGGTGTTTGAAGGCCGAGGGCAAGGTCAAGAGAAGCTGAAATGAGACTTTTCAGCTTTACCAGTCGACTGGACCTGCCAGCAGTCGACTGCTCATAAATCAGACTCAAACAGAAAAATCAGTCGAGCCAGAGGAAGACAGGAGTCGACTGGGCAGTCGACTGGAGTATGGGAGTCGACTGGTCTTGGATTAGTCGACTGATATTTGAACGTTGGCGAAAACAAGGCAAGTATTTAATGCATTTTAATGCAGATTTTGTTGTCGATTGAAGCCATCAGTCGACTGGTCCTGCCAGCAGTCGACTGATGTCGAAGAATTATAAAAGAAGCCTACTTGAGATCAAATCAAGAATTTTGCCATTCTTTTATTTCTTTGTGCTTCTTCTGAGAATTTGTTGTTCTCTGATTCTTTGCTTTCTTCCTCTCCTCCAAAACTATCTTTCATATCATTTGAGGAGAACAAAGCTTGTAAAGGTTTCTCCGCCTTCGAGATTTTCGAGAAGGAGAAGATTCATAATGCATCGGGTGTGTGCGTGTGCGTGGATCCTTGGATTAGTCACCTCTGCGGAGGTGGATACTAAGTAAACAATCTGGGTTAGCGTTGATCTCTTGTTTCTCTAGTATTATTTTTGCTTCCGATAACACTCTTGCAGAGAAACTCGAAAGAAAGATTCGAAAAACGCTATTCACCCCCCTCTAGCGAACCAACTGATCCTAACAAGTGGTATCAGAGCGAGGCCGCTCTTCACCGGACTAACCGCCGGAAGAGCCATGATCTAGATCTAACCATGTGGGTTGAACTTTAAACAAAGGAAGTGGGTGATCCCGTGTCTGAATCAAGAGGACCAGACACCAGGCAGGAAGTCCTGGTTGCGACTGGGCAGGAAGTCCTAGTAGGTCGGGTGGACCGAGGGGCAGGAAGTCCTGGTTGCGACTGGGCAGGAAGTCCTAGTAGGTCAGGGTGGACCGAGGGGTAAGAAGTCCTCGTGGGTCGAGGATTCGGACATCAAACGGAGGCTTTCCGTTTGGGAAGGGGCCTGTGGTCCTTTGTTTGAGGGGGAGATTGTTGGTTTGCAAGGGTGCAAACATAGTCCCACATCTAAAACACATGGAAAAGATCATAGGTTTAAAAGGATGAAAGATATCTTCATTGGTATGAGGCCTTTTGGGAAGAACCCAAGAACAAAGCCAGGAGGGTTTAGGCCCAAAGTGAACAATATCATATCATTGTGGAGATGCGGACATGCTTGGGGACCTACATCCTTGAGTCGACTAACCAGTCGACTGATATTCTGAATATGCTCTATTGATGCATTCTGATCCGAAATTCAGAAATGCCGTAGAAATTCCATAAAATTTAAAAAAATCTGAAATTTGCCGAGCATATTTGTTTCAATGATATCTATCAAGGAAAAATTATACTTCATGAAAATTCATCATATTTACGGATTGGCACAAACTTCAAGAATGTGCTTAAAAGTGCATTGTTAAAAATCACTATGATGCATTGTTGTGATTCCTATAGTTTTGTGACTGTCTAACATTGTGATTTCATTTCATACATGTTTTTCAAACATTTTAAATATCCAATTATGACTAATGAGCAAGATATCCATGAATTGAATATTTGCTTTCCTCACAATTAGTCTATTATTAATATTTTGATACTTTTCATACCATAACAATGTGTCATAAGCACAAGTAAAGTATGAATATCATCCTATCATCTCACATATTGATCAAGCAAGCACAAACACAATCAAAGTCATCCTAATTGTCTTGTGAGATGTTGTTCATGTAATGGCTCATACATTGCTAAAATCAATCATTCCACAAAACACATTCCTAAACCCCTTCTTATATTTGTAAATTCGGCTTCGGACAATGGTTTAGTAAATATGTCGGCAAGGTTTGATTTGGATTCTATGTAATTTAACTCTATATCTCCTTTTGCTACATGATCTCTTATAAAATGATGTTAATTTCAATATCTCATATGATGCTTTTCCATGTTCCTTTTATGATTTTCTATGTGTTTAGGACTTATTTTGATTATCAACGTTAATGATGCATATTTTCAAAATCTTAAGGGGGAGTTAGAACTTTCATATTTAAGATGAAGTTTAGATTTCAAACCTTAAGGGGGAGTTTTGGGTTTTCCATATTTAGAAAGAGTCCTTAATCTCAAATCTTAAGGGGGAGCTAGAGTTTGAAATATCAAGAAAGAGTTCAAAATTTCAAAATCATAAGGAGGACCCTAAATGTGTTAAATTTAAAGGAGTTGTGAGTAAGGGGGAGTATACGTTTTATAAGTGTTTGAAAGGATCACATTGTGTTTAAGGGGAGCCCTTTGGGAAAATCCTAAACTAATACATTCAAACATATTTTAAAATCCCTCAAGAAATTAAGGAGAGTGTCCAAATCAGAAAATTCGAATCCATTAGAAATAGTGATACAAAGTTGGACTTATATAAACTTTTTCCAACTATCTTTGGACTTTATATCAAACTATCATATTTAAGGTCAAAATTTTTAAAAAATATTTTTCTCAAATAGTGTTAGTCATAAGTAATGTACGTGTGAAATTTCATGAATTTTTGAAACTCGTACAATTACTTATGTATTTTTCAATCTCGTCTCTGATAACTGAAATTCAGTGTATCAGTCGACTGGTTCAGAGTACAGTCGACTGATGAGTCGACTGATGGTTTATGAGTCGACTGATACTACTGTTTTAGCATATCTTAATGAACTTAAGGTATTCTTTTCCCTCCGAAACTCTTGTTGGTGCTATTCTAAAGGGGGAGAATCAATTTTAGGAGAATTTAACCTTACTTAACTTATGGAATCACTTTTTGATCTTTAACAAAAAGGGAGAGATTTATGAAGGGTTAAGTTAGGAAAAGAGAGAGATAAATGTTTATCATGTTTTATCATGCTTATCGATTCATGCTATTCATGTTTATCATGCTTATGATGCTTTGATATTTGATGCTCTGATATCATGTGATTCATGCTTTATTTATAATATGTTAATCACATGTTATATTGTATATGTTTTAAAGACCTAACTTAAACAGGGTTTTGTCAAACATTAAAAAGGGGAAGATTGTTGGTGCAATCGTGCTCCAAGTGCATTGGGTTTCAATGTTTGGCTGAACCATGTTTGAAGTTAGGAAATATCTGTGATCTAACATGTGTGATGCAAGTTTGCAGGAAAGTCCAGGTTGAAGACTTGGCAAGGAAAAGTCTAAGGTTGGTCTTGGCAAAGGAAAGTCCAAGCGTGGGTCTTGGCAAGGAAAAGTCCAGGTTGAAGACTTGGCAAAGGAAAGTCCAGGCATGGGTCTTGGCAAGTGAAAAGTCTAAGGTTGGTCTTGACAAAGGAGAAAGTCCAAGCGTGAGTCTTGGCAAGGAAAAGTCCAAGGTTGGTCTTGGCAAAGGTGAAGTCCAAGGTTGGTTTGGCAAAGGACTTGACATGACGAAGCTGATGGAAGCATCTCAAGCTAGTGCGAGGATGATGGAGCATCCAGGGGAGGCACGAGGCTGTGGAAGGTGTTTGAAGGCCGAGGTCAAGGTCAAGAGAAGCTGAAATGGGACTTTTCAGCTTTACCAGTCGACTGACCCTGCCAGCAGTCGACTGCTCATAAATCAGACTCAAACAGAAAAATCAGTCGAGCAAGAGGAAGACAGGAGTCGACTGGGCAGTCGACTAGAGTATAGGAGTCGACTGGTCTTGGATCAGTCAACTGATATTTCAACTGATATTTTGTTGCCGATTGAAGCCATCAGTCGACTGGCCCTGCCAGCAGTCGACTGATGTCGAAGAATTATAAAAGAAGCCTGCTCAAGATCAAATCAAGAATTTTGCCATTCTCTTATTTCTTTGTGCTTCTTCTGAGAACTTGTTGTTATCTGATTCTTTGCTTTCTTCCTCTCCTCCAAAACTATCTTTCATATCATTTGAGGAGAACAAAGCTTGTAAAGGTTTCTCCGCCTTCGAGGTTTTCGAGAAGGAGAAGATTCATAGTGCATCGGGTGTGTGCGTGGATCCTTGGATTAGTCACCTCTACGGAGGTGGATACCAAGTAAACAATCCGGGTTAGCATTGATCTCTTGTTTCTCTAGTATTATTTTTGCTTCCGCTAACACTCTTGCAGAGAAACTCGAAAGAAAGATTCGAAAAACGCTATTCACCCCCCCTCTAGCGAACCAACCGATCCTAACAAATACGTGCTGAAGGAAGCTCACCAAGGTTGCTGTGGTGATCATCCGGGTGGTCGATCCCTGGAGTGGAAAGTCCTGCTGGCTGAATATTTCTGGCCAACTCTCCAAGCAGACTCAGCGAAAATGGTGTCAACATGCCTTCACTGTCAGAAATATCAACCTTTCTCGAGGCGCCCGACAGATCAACTGAGGACAACCACCACTTCCTGCCCGTTCGACCAGTGGGGAATGGACATAGTAGGACCTTCCTGACAGGACCGCAACAGAAGATGTTCTTATGGGTCGCCGTAGATTACTTCTCCAAATGGGTGGAGGCCGAAGCCCAAGCCCGAATCAGGGAAGATGTGGTGCTCAAGTTCTTATGGAAAAACATCGTATGCAGATACGGCATCCCGTACCGCATCGTCTCGGATAACGGGCGTCAATTCCAAGGAAAGAAGATACAAGAGTGGTGCAAAGGACTCGGCATCCAACAAGCCTTCACTTCGGTAGCCAACCAACAGAGTAATTGGCAAACCGAAGTCGTCAACCGAGAGATAGTACGGGGGCTCAAAATCAAGTTAGATCATGAAGGGGGGAGCTGGGTTGAAGAATTGCCTTGCATTCTTTGGGCTTACCGCACCACACCGAGGGAAAGTACCGGTATAACGCCCTTTCACTTAGTGTATGGCGGAGAAGCTGTGGTCCCTATGGAAATTGGGATCAAGTCGGATCGGCGGCAGTACTACGACGCTGGCAACGGCGATCGAAGACTCGCAGAGCTAGATTTCGTGTCTGAAACCCGAGACCGAGCATCCACTCGGTTGACTGTCTACCGACAACGCATGTGCAACACGTACAACAAACGAGTCATCCCCCGAATCTTCCAAGTCGAAGACCTGGTGTGGAAGAAAGCCAAACCGGTAGGAAACGTCGGCAAGCTTGAACCACCATGGGAAGGCCCTTACCGAGTCGTCAAGAAAACGAGTGTCGGCGCCTACTACCTGGTGGACTCAACAGGGAAGAGCTTGGTGCGGCCGTGGAGCACAACCCACCTGCAACCGTATCGGACTTGATGGGCTAACGGGAGTTCCTTACTTTCTGCACACTCCCTTGTACTCACTATTGTAAATATGCCTGACCAATGAAATTGCTTTTCAGGCAACACTTGTCTCGTTTCCTCGAAACTCCATCCTCCGGGATCGAGCTCAATTCAGGTCTCGGACCTGCTCCATCAGCAATTACCCTCTTCAGGATTCAACCTCTCTCGATTCGGGCATAACCGGGATCGAGTTCAATTCAGGTCTCGGACCTGCTCCATCGGCAATTGCCCTCTTCAGGGTTCAACCTCTCCAGGTTCGGGCATAACCAGGATCGAGCTCAATTCAGGTCTCAGATCTGCTCCATCGGCAATTTCTCTCTTCAGGGTTCAACCTCTCCCGGTTCGGGCATAACCGGGATCGAGCTCAATTCAGGTCTCGGACCTGCTCCATCGGCAATTGCCCTCTTCAGGGTTTAACCCGGCAATTGCCCTCTTCAGGGTTCAACCTCTCCCGGTTCGGGCATAATCGGGATCAAGCTCAATTCAGGTCTCGGACCTGCTCCATCGACAATTGCCCTCTTCAGGGTTCAACCTCTCCCGGTTCGGGCATAATCAGGATTGAGCTCAATTCAGGTCACGGACCTGCTCCATCGGCCATTTCCCTCTTCAGGATTCAACCTCTCCCGGTTCGGGCATAACCGAGATCGAGCTCAATTCAGGTCGCGGACCTGCTCCATCAGCCATTACCCTCTTCAGGGTCCAACCTCTCCCGGTTCGGGCATAACCGGGATCGAGCTCAACTCAGGTCTCGGACCTGTTCCATCGGCAATTACCCTCTTCAGTGTACGATCTCTCCCGGTTCGGGCATAACGAGGATTGAGCTCTCAAGTCTTAAGCCTACTTCACGGGGCGACACTGACTCCATTCTTGTCGAAGAGGTAGGACACTCGGAGACAGAAGGATAACAACGAAACTTACAAGGTGGACGGTCGGGCCACTCTCGAACTCGCCGAGCCCGACGTCGAGGTGGCAGCCCTTGGAGATGCTCTCGACGGCAGCGCTGCCCCTGTAGTTGGCGACATTCCTTCGGTAATTGTTGCTACCGCCGGATCAGTAGATGGTGCTGCTGCCAACCCGGTGGGCGTCGCCGAATTGGACGCCCTCGTCTCCCCTACCGTAACCGGCGACGCGGGGTGGAGATCCCGACTCGGGGGCGAGGCCGAATTCGCCGGCGCCCGTGCTCAGAGTGGGAGGATATCCCTTAGACACCTTGGACTTCTTGAGCCGCTTCGGGCTGGATTTCTTAGACCGCCCCTCCTCCCGGCGAGGTGAGCGCGAACGGTGGCGCTTCTTCTTGGATTGAGAGGGAGTCTTCTTCGACCGACTCCTCTCCTCCGCTATCCCTTTCCCTTTCTCGGCCGCGGGACGCGGTCCCCTCGACTCCTCAGCTGTGGTGCCCTCCTCCCGAATAGAGGTCTCGGGCCCCAACGATTCGGGCAATTGCCCCGCACCCTCATGTGACACTCCCATCGTTGGCTCCGCGGACTCGGTCTCCGGAACAGCATTCGACTGGGTGGGCGTGATTAGGTCTTCCACTGACACGCAACTCCTCTTTATGAACTTGTTAATCGACGCGTCCATCCAAACGTCGTCTGCAGATAAGAAAAAAGAAATTAAGTTAGTTCTTACAGAAGTCCGGGTGAAGACACAGCTTACCGAGTGTTGTAGGTAGCGCCTTGGCGATGGGGCTCAAGTGCGCTCTGAAGAGTAGCCCTTCCTCGCCCACCAGTTTGTTGACGTCAAACTTCAGGCCTTTCAGCAACTCGGACGTGTCCAAGTAAACCTTATTCTTCTTAAAAGGCTTCGGGACGGGCAGATCCGGGAGCTCCGATAGCCACTCAGTCGGGAAATCGAATGGACTCGGGGAGGAAAGATAGAAAAACCTACGGTGCCAACCCTTATGGGACGTCGGGTACTTATCCAAAAAGTTAAACCCCGGCTTCGCATTAAGGAAGAAGACACCGTCCAACTTCTGCTTCGGGTAGAAAAAGAAATGAAGGACGGCTGGGTCCAGGGGGATTCGGTACATCTTGAATACAAGAACGACTCCACATAGGAGTCGGAACGAGTTGGGGGCCAACTGGTTCAAGGGGATTTGGAAGTATTCGGAGACTTCCTGGAAGAACTCGGGAATCGGGAACCGGAGCCCGCTCTTTAATTGGCCATGGAAGAAGGTTAGGAAACCGGGTGGAGGGCTATTCGGCCGCTAATGACGCTCCGGGACCTCTATCCTATATTGACCCGGAATTTCATACTTAAGCCTAATCTCCGACCTAATCTTATCGGTAAAAGTACTAGACACCGACTCATACCAGCAACCCACAGGCTCATCGGATGCCATGGCTAAAGACAGATCCCTAAGAACGCGATGGAAAAAGGAAATGAGGGAGAAGGAAAACGAAGCTTACTTGCTGCGGAGAAAGGAAGGAAAGCAAGGGAGAAGGAATCGCCGGAGAAGGGAAGCAAGACGGAGGCAGGAGAGGAACAATGACGCAGGCGCACAGCGCCTGCCTTCGCCGCCCTACTTATACCCAAACCCTACCGATCCTCCGCCGTCCGATCAGGCCTTAGAGAAATGGCAGGATTGGCTAACAGCCGCCCATCCCGATGGATCCCGTTTCCCAGGCGAGATTTTCCTCATCATTACGCTGATCCGCCTGTCTCATCGGACACCCCGCGTCATTAAACCCATGCCCCGGAAAAGACCCAAGCCATGTCGATCAAGTGCCCGCCGTCTTGGCTGACCACTATCTCCTTGACACGTGCCGGCCTCTCATACCTAACCGATTTCAGGGATATCGGCCATCGGAGCTCAACTCGGACTCGGGCCAACGGTCGCAGGGAGCTAATCCCGATTCGGCCTATAGGGGCTATTAAACTGAGTGTATAGCTTCTTAAGCCCGAGTGTATAGCTTCTTAAGCCCGAACAGAGTCGACGATCGCTCAAACCCGGATCGAGACTAACGCTCATGAACATGCGGGCCGAATCCCACACACCTCGGCCTCGATCCGAGTTGACCCATTCAGACATCAGCCTTCCGGACCCTTCGGCAGCTCCTCCCCTAGCCGAATAACACCGATCGAATCGGAGCGAATTCACAAAATCAATCGGCACACCAAATCCGACCGTTGTCTAACAAAATTCATTCAAGGGAAACGGGTCCAACAAAATTCATTAAAAAAAACGGGTCTAACAGAATTCATTCAAGGGAAACGGGCCTAATACATTTATTACATCGCTACTTTGCCACATTGTTAAAAGAAGCAGGCGCTACTCCTCGTCATCAAACGGTCTCTCCTTAGAAATGGGTTGGATTGACTGTGGATGTCACCTCCCGGGATAGCTGCTCCATGTGATACTGAATCATCGCTAAGGACCCTCCCACATGTGCAGCCACCACGCTGTCACGCCGCTCCATGTCTTTTATAACGGTCAGAAGCCGCTGGTTTTCCAGCTTTTCCCGCACCACCGTCGCTTCCGCCTGTCGGGCCCGCTCCTCTGCTGCTCTTGCTCGCCTGCGGAGCACGGCGATTAGTGTCTCCATCTCCCGCCGAGGGCCTGGATGATTAGTGGACCTCGCGTCGCTCGAGGCGGACCTGCTACCTTCACTCTCCATGGCGATGACCCTCTGCATGAAAACAAAACAAGAAGAAGACCCCCCTCACTTACAGCGCCTCGTAAATGATCCCGCCACGTCACCGGCGCCTTGGGACTAGTTGTCGCCTCGTAAATGATCCCGCCACGTCACCGGCGCCTTGGGACTAGTTGTTGTCATTTCCCGGGCTTCGCTCTGGCTTGTTTTGTTTTCGTGCAGAGGGTCATCGCCATGGAGAGTGAAGGTAGCAGATCCGCCTTGAGCGACGCGGGGTCCACTAATCATCCAGGCCCTCGGCAGGAGATGGAGACACTAATCGCAGTGCTCCGCAGGCGAGCAGGAGCAGCAGAGGAGCGGGCCCGACAGGCGGAAGCGATGGTGGTGCGGGAAAAGCTGGAAAACCAGCGGCTTCAGACCGTCATAAAAGATATGGAGCGGCGTGACAGCTTGGTGGCTGCACATGTGGGAGGGTCCTTAGCGACGATTCAGTATCACATGGAGCAGCTATCCCGGGAGGTGACATCTGCAGTTGATCCAACCCATTTCTAAGGAGAGACCGTCTGATGACGAGGAGTAGCGCCTGCTTCTTTTAACAATGTGGCAAAGTAGCGATGTAATAAATGTATTAGGCCCGTTTCCCTTGAATGAATTCTGTTAGGCCCATTTTCCTTAAATGAATTTTGTTGGACCCGTTTCCCTTAAATGAATTTTGTTAGACAACGGTCGGATTTGGTGTGCCGATTGATTTTGTGAATTCGCTCCGATTCGATCGGTGTTATTCGGCTAGGGGAGGAGCTGCCGAAGGGTCCGGAAGGCTGATGTCTGAATGGGTCAACTCGGATCGAGGCCGAGGTGTGTGGGATTCGGCTCGAGCTTGTTTGGAGGACTCGGCCCGCATGTTCATGAGCGTTAGTCTCGATCCGAGTTTGAGCGATCGTCGACTCTGTTCGGGCTTAAGAAGCTATACACTCGGGCTTAAGAAGCTATACACTCAGTTTAGTAGCCTCTATAGGCCGAATCGGGATTAGCTCCCTGCGACCGTTGGCCCGAGTCCGAGTTGAGCTCCGATGGCCGATATCCCTGAAATCGGTTAGGTATGAGAGGCCGGCACGTGTCAAGGAGATAGTGGTCAGCCAAGACGGCGGGCACTTGATCGACATGGCTTGGGTCTTTTCCGGGGCATGGGTTTAATGACGCGGGGTGTCCGATGAGACAGGCGGATCAGCGTAATGATGAGGAAAATCTCGCCTGGGAAACGGGATCCATCGGGATGGGCGGCTGTTAGCCAATCCTGCCATTTCTCTAAGGCCTGATCGGACGGCGGAGGATCGGTAGGGTTTGGGTATAAGTAGGGCGGCGAAGGCAGGCGCTGTGCGCCTGCGTCATTGTTCCTCTCCTGCCTCCGTCTTGCTTCCCTTCTCCGGCGATTCCTTCTCCCTTGCTTTCCTTCCTTTCTCCGCAGCAAGTAAGCTTCATTTTCCTTCTCCCTCATTTCTTTTTTCCATCGCGTTCTTAGGGATCTGTCTTTAGCTATGGCATCCGATGAGCCTGTGGGTTGCTGGTATGAGTCGGTGTCTAGTACTTTTACCGATAAGACTAGGTCGGAGATTTGGCTTAAGTATGAAATTCCGGGTCAATATAGGATAGAGGTCCCGGAGCGTCATCAGCGGCCGAATAGCCCTCCACCCGGTTTCCTAACCTTCTTCCATGGCCAATTAGAGAGCGGGCTCCGGTTCCCGATTCCCGAGTTCTTCTAGGAAGTCTCCGAATACTTCCAAATCCCCTTGAACTGGTTGGCCCCCAACTCGTTCCGACTCCTATGTGGAGTCGTTCTTGTATTCAAGATACCGAATCCCCCTGGACCTCGACCGTCCTTCATTTCTTTTTCTACCCGAAGCAGAAGTTGGACGTGTTCTTCTTCCTTAATACGAAGCCGGGGTTTTAACTTTTTGGATAAGTACCCGACGTCCCATAAGGGTTGGCACCGTAGATTTTTCTATCTTTCCTCCCCGCGTTCATTCGATTTCCCGACTGAGTGGCTATCGGAGCTCCCAGATCTGCTCATCCCGAAGCCTTTTAAGAAGAATAAGATTTACTTGGACGCGTCCGAGTTGCTGAAAGGCTTGAAGTTTGATGTCAACAAATTGATGGGTGAGGAAGGGCTGCTCTTCAGAGCGCACTTGAGCCCCATCGCCAAGGCGCTACCTGCAACACTCGGTAAGCTGTGTCCTCACCCTTCTTTAAGGACTAACTTAATTTCTTTTTTCTTATCTGCAGATGACGTTTGGATGGACGCGTCGATCAACAAGTTCATAAAGTGGAGTTGCGCGTCAGTGGAAGACCTAATCACGCCCACCCAGTCGGATGTTGCTCTGGAGACCGAGTCCGCGGAGCCAACGATGGGAGCGCCACTTGAGGCCGCCGGGGCAACTGCCCGAATCGACGGGGCCCGAGACCTCCATTCGGGAGGAGGGCACCCCAGCTGAAGGAGTCGAGGGGACCACGTCCCGCGGCTGAGAAAGGGAAAGGGATAGCGGAGGAGAGGAGTCGGTCGAAGAAGACTCCCTCTCAATCCAAGAAGAAGCGCCACCGTTCGCGCTCACCTTGCCGGAGGAGGGGCGGTCTAAGAAGTCCAGCCCGAAGCGGCTCAAGAAGTCCAAGGTGTCTAAGGGATATCCTCCCACTCTGAGCACGGGCGCCGGCGAATCTGGCCTCGCCCTCGAGTCGAGATCTCCACCACGCTCGGATCCGACCGAGGTGGTCTTTGTGGATATGGATGCGGGAGGAACCACGTCACCGGTTACGGTGGGGGAGACGAGGGCTTCCGATTCGGCGACGACCACCGGGTCGGCGTCGGGCTCGGCGAGTTCGAGAGTGGCCCGGTCGTCCACCTCAAGCGCAGACTTCCTATCGCTGGCGACGACCCAAGTGGCTGCGGATGCTCCTTCTCCCGGGAGGAGGTGATGGACGTGATGAGCCGGGTCCGCGCTCTATGGACCCTCGAATCGTTCCAAGGGATTAACACCTCTGAGCTGAGCTTCCGAGGCAACTTCCATATTCTGCGCGTAAGTTCTTGCAGCTCTCCTTGATTTCGCTTTTCCCTGCGACTAACGAGGCCTTTGCTTTTTACGCAGATCTGGGTTGAACATATGGAGATGCACACCCGGCTGCACTACCTGAACTACCAGTTCTTTGTGGTGGACCGGCAACTGTAGTCAATGAGGGCTCAAGACTCCGAGCGGCTCCGCGAAGTGGGGGAGGCCCGAGCCGTAGCAGACAAAGCAGCCAGGAAGCTGCCCACTATCGGGCCAAACTGTTGAAGGCCCAGGAGAAGGTGGAGAGCTTGGAGCAAGAGGCTGCGGCTGCTAGGGCCAAGGACTAAGAAGAGCTGCGACAGGTTCGGGAGCAACTGGCCCAACAGGCTAGGGAGTTGTCTCGGGCGCTCGAGGAGTCGGCCGCCCTAAAGAAAAAAGCCGAGGACTTGACCGCAGAAAAGAAGGCGCTGGAGGACTCGGTTGCCAGCTTAAGGGGCGAATTCGACGCCTACAAGGAAGGGGTGCCCGGACGAGTGCAAGCTGCTCAGAAGACCTGGCTGGAGTCGGAGGAATATTTCGACCAATTCCAGGAGAAGACTGCCCGCATGCTGGAGCACGGCTTCAAAGGGGCGCTGAAGCAAGTAGCTGCGGCGGGCTTTTTCCCTCCCGGTACCTCTCTGCAGTTTCCAGATCCAGCCAAGGTTTGGGCCGAGCTGCCCGAGTCGAAGAGGAGAGGGTAAGGAGTAGGAATTGTACCTTTTTTGCCAAGTCACATAGAACTTCGTGTAATATTCCTTAGACTTCGAAATTAATAGAAGCTTTTGCCTTGTAAGTTTTCGTTGTTATCCTTCTGTCTTCGAGTGTCCTACCTCTTCGACAAGAATGGAGTTGGTGTCGCCCCGTGAAGTAGGCTTAAGACTTGAGAGCTCAATCCCGACTCCGCTCGGGCCGGGAGATTTTGAGCCCTGAGGGCATTTGTCGAGGAAGCGGGTTCGAGATCGGATTGAGCTCGATCCATGTTATGCCCGAACCGGGAGAGATCGTACACTGAAGAGGGCAATTGCTGATGGAGCAGGTTCGAGACCTGAGTTGAGCTCGATCCCGGATATGCCCGAACCGGGAGAGGTTGGACCCTAAAGAGGGCAATGGCCGATGGAGCAAGTCCGCGACCTGAATTGAGCTCGATCTCGATTATGCCCGAACCGAGAGAGGTTGAACCCTGAAGAGGGAAATGGCCGATGGAGCAGGTTCGCGACCTGAATTGAGCTCAATCCCGATTATGCCCGAACCGAGAGAGGTTGAACCCTGAAGAGGGCAATTGCCGATCGAGCAGGTCCGAGACCTGAATCGAGCTCGATCCCAATTATGCCCGAACCGGGAGAGGTTGAACCCTGAAGAGGGCAATTGCCGATGGAGCAGGTCCGCGACCTGAATTGAGCTCGATCCCGGTTATGCTCGAACCGGGAGAGGTTAAACCCTGAAGAGGGCAATTGCCGATGGAGCAGGTCCGAGACCTGCATTGAGCTCGATCCCGGTTATGCCCGAATCGGGAGAGGTTGAACCCTGAAGAGAAAAATTGCCGATGGAGCAGGTCTGAGACCTGAATTTGAGCTCGATCCCGGTTATGCCCGAACCTGGAGAGGTTGAACCCTGAAGAGGGCAATTGCCGATGGAGCAGGTCCGAGACCTGAATTGAACTCGATCCCGGTTATGCCCGAATCGGGAGAGGTTGAACCTTGAAGAGGATAATTGCTGATGGAGCAGGTCCGAGACCTGAATTGAGCTCGATCCCGGAGGATGGAGTTTCGAGGAAACGAGACAAGTGTTGCCTGAAAAGCAATTTCATTGGTCAGGCATATTTACAATAGTGAGTACAAGGGAGTGCGCAGAGAGTAAGGAACTCCCGTTAGCCCATCAAGTCTGATACGGTTGCAAGTGGGTTGCGCTCCACGGCCGCACCAAGCTCTTCCCCGCTGAGTCCACCAGGTAGTAGGCGCCGACACTCGTTTTCTTGACGACTCGGTAAGGGCCTTCCCATGGTGGTTCGAGCTTGCCGATGTCTCCTACCGGTTTGGCTTTCTTCCACACCAGGTCTCCGACTTGGAAGGTTCGGGGGATGACTCGTTTGTTGTACGTGTTGCACATGCGTTGTCGGTAGGCAGTCAACCGAGCGGATGCTCGGTCTTGGGTTTCTGACATGAGATCTAGCTCTGCGAGTCTTCGGTCGTCGTTGCCAGCGTCGTAGTACTGTCGCCGATCCGACTCGACGCCAATTTCCATAGAGACCACAGCTTCTCCGCCATACACTAAGTGAAAAGGCGTCATACCGGTACTTTCCCTCGGTGTGGTGCGGTAAGACCAGAGAATGCAAGGCAATTCTTCAACCCAGCTCTCCCCTTCATGATCTAACTTGGTTTTGAGCCCCCATACTATCTCTCGGTTGACGACTTTGGTTTGCCCGTTGCTCTGTGGGTAGGCTACCGAAGTGAAGGCTTGCTAGATGCCGAGCCCTTTGCACCACTCTTGAATCTTCTTTCCTTGGAATTGACGCCCGTTATCCGAGACGATGCAGTACGGGATGCCGTATCTGCATACGATGTTTTTCCATAAGAACT
>NC_133861.1:6906988-6972197 GCF_044706935.1 Curcuma longa
AAATTTCAAAGCAATTGAAATTATCTTCAAAGAAGCTTGTTTTGGATTGTTGCACGAGGTGGAATGCAACATTTTGCATGTTATCGGTTGTTTTAGAGTTCAAAGATATTTTTCCTAGATATGCAGCAAGAGATGCAACTTATACTTTTTTTGCCAAGTGAGGAGGATTGGAAGAAGGTTAGTGTTATTTGTTCATTTCTTGAGGAATTTGATGAAGTAACTTATCTTATTTCAGGAAATGAATATCCTACTTCTAACTTATTCCTTATTGAACTTTATACTATAAAGCAATTGTTAAGTAAAGCAAGTGCAAATGAAAGAAGTTTCATGATAGAAATGACTAACAAGATAAAGGCTAAATTTGTTAAATATTGGGGTGATAGCAACTTATTGATCTCTATAGCAATAGTGTTAGATTTAAGGAACAAGATGAAGTTGATTGAATGGTATTTTCTGGAGATCTATTCTGTTAGTGATGTAATTGAGTACATTTCTATAATTCGTGAGACATTGCACATGTTGTACAATGAGTATATTGAAACTCATAAGGCTAATGTTGACAGTAGTAATGTTCAAGGTAAAACTCAAAGAGAAAGTTCTATTGGTTAGAGTAATTTGAATGGAAGAGGAAAAGGTAAGTAAGGGCATAATTTTCTAGTTACATTAAGAATGTTGATAGTGTTGAGCAAGTAAAATCTGAACTAGATGTGTACTTGGATAAAGGGTGTGTTATTTGTGAAGATGAAACTGGCTTTGATGCATTGTCATGGTAGAAAATTAACAACTTAAAATTTAAGATCTTATAAAAAAATGACTTGTGATGTACTATGAATTTTGATAACTACAGTGACTTCTGAATCAGCTTTAGTGTCGATGGTAGAGTAATTGATCCTCAACACGCCTCTTTGGGAACAAATACAGTCCAAGTATTACTTTGTGCATCAAATTGATTGTGCGCTCATTATGAATCAAGAGAAAATCAAAAGTGAGTACATAAACATCCTATTTAATTAGTTGTTTACTTACTACCATATGTTTTGTATATTATTTTATTCATGTATAATTTTTTGATGTTATGCATTTGTATGTAAAAGGAAAAATCAGATATTTAAGAAATTCAATTGACTTAGATGCTACATTTGTTATCATCTTTCAAGAGGCATTGACAAAGTCATCATTTTTTCTTGTGATTTTCCTATGTAGTTTCATATAACACATTGAAAAATTCCTCCCACTTATCCTTTTAAAAATTTTCTTATAATTCAATATCTTGTACTTAATTATTTTAATTTTTGATTATTTGACAGCGACAAGATTAAAAGCAAGATTAATTGAGTTGGGAGTTTCAGTTATCTAATCTTCTGCAACTCTGCTCCGTCGTAACCTTTAGTTGTCTAATCAATATATTGTAAGGTAGTTTCAGTTGTAAATAATTTTTTATTGTTAGTACATAGATGATCATTCATAGTCATAAATTCTCAATTTGACTAGCAGTTCAACATTTCTTTTTTGCATGACTTTATTGATTCTGGATTCTCCTTTTCCAACTTTGTCTGATTTTATTTGCAATTCTATTTTGTTAAAAAGGCTGACATTGTTGATTTTTCATAGCCAGTTACATATCATTGTTAACACGTGGAAAATCACATGCTCCATATAATTTGTTATTTTACTACGAGTTTGTTAGATGCATAATAATAACTTATATTTTACAGGTTTACTAGTCTAAAAAAATAAATTGTAGGACATTGGACCAACTCACTTGAATGTACAAGTTAAATTGCCCGATACTGTCTAAATTTGACATGAATTGATTCCTTTATGTTTGTGAACTTGTGATATAATTTGTTAATTTTACTGTTTGTTGTGCAGAATGATTTATGATGGTTTTATGTGTTTTAGAAACCTTTATATTGCAATTTTTTTGCTTGTAATTTTTATGATATGTAAAGTTAAGAACTATTAAGTGTTAAGGATTTATGTGGCATGTATTGACACTTCAAGTTGTTTAATGTTTTGTTAATTTGATTCTTGTGGTTTTGATTTTGATTTTGATTTTGTATGTTATGTATTTATTTTTATAAGTGATTTTCATGTTTTGTATGTAGTTGATTTTCATGTATTATAGGAGATTTTTATGAGCTCGAACTCGAGCTCGATTATGTGCTTAATGAGCTTGCTTGACGATCTCAAAATAATATGTTAACGAGTCAAATTCGAATTAAATTCGTTTAACTTTTAAATGAGCTATTTTCGAATCGAGTTCAAGCCGTTCATAAACTATTTAATTTCGTTACGAACCAAGCTCGAGCTTAAACATTAAAACTCGAATCGAATTCGAGCTGAGCTCGAGCTTAGGGAAAAATCAAACGAGCCAAGCTTAGGGAAAAATTCAAACGAGTTTCATCTGGACAAGACAAAAGGATTCGCCTACAAATTGAGTGATTTTGAAGGAACTTCATAGAATCTAGATTTAGTTGGGCAACTCAAATGCACAAAAGTTTATTTAGATTAGACGATTTTATCATTTTGTCGTACGCGAAGGGGACACCTGAAAGATTTTGATATCGTCTTGTATATAATTAACTAACTTCCGAGTTCATCGGTGTTGGTTTGTGCTTAAAAACTCGCCTAAATTTGAAAGGTGTTTTTGTCTTTTTGAGGTAATCTCATTTTGATCAAATATGGAGTGGTTTGGCTAGTTTCAAAGCTGCGAGAAATATTTTACTTATTTTGGTAGGTGCAAAATTTATCATCGAAGACTTATACAACAACATGAAAAATAAATTATTATTTTTTGAATTTAAAGAAATTGATTTTGACTAAAGTAGAGATCGTCAAAAGATTATTTGGTTAGTATTTTGATCGATTTAAACCTAATCAATTTCACTTGTGTTTGAGTTCCATCAAATAATATATATATATATATATATATATATATATATATATATATATATATATATATATTATTTTGAATTGTTTGATTGAATTAAGCAAGTCTTGGCTATTTTTTTATTAATTGAGTCCTATCATTAACTTGACTTATCAATTTATTTTTGGATAATCTAAAGTATCCCGCTTTTCGAATCTATTAATTTCGGAGATGATTGATTCAATCTTATAGAAATTTTTCATCGACTATCAGAGTAAATCGAGAAGCACAAATAGTATATCACTCACAATCAGTGCCTAAAATTGTCTTTTCATTGAAGAAAATTAATTAATATTGCATGTGCTATAATTGAAAATCAATCCGTACGTAGATACTTGGTTCATTAATATTAATGAATAGAGATTGTCAATTATTTATAAATAATATTCATAAATAAAATTTATAAATCATATTAACCAATAAATTATTTTATCAAACTTATAAATAAATAGAGAAGATCTTGAAACAAATAAATAAATTTATAATATCAATCTTACTAATCAATTAAATAAGATGAAAACGATTAAATAATTTCAAATTAAAATTTTAATAATATCTAAATGAATTAATAATTCTTGACACTTCCCAATCAAAGTATAATCATGCCATACTTTCAATTGCATCTTAGTGTATGGGAGGACCATCTCCTTCTTCTCCGTTTTGTGAACGAGCACCGACATTGAAATGAAGGATTTGATCGGCCGATCGATACAGGCTTGAAGTAGACTTTATTGATATAGGCTTCTTGGCCATCAACGAGCATCCTTGTCCCCTCCTCTTTTCTTATCATTCTCGTTTATAGCATGGTGGTATTAAGATTTTTTTTTTTGATAATTTAGATATTCAATTCTTATAATCTGTATAATTTTAGAGGTGGTCGATCTAAGCCCACGAAAATTTCATACCAACCACAAGGATAAATCAAAATATGCAAATAAATCATGAATATCTTTAGTGAAATTTAAATTCTTAATTTAGGAAGACTATTCCACCTCTTACTATTTTATAAAATAGTCCTGGGAGGACTATTATATGAAAATTTTTAGATAAATTTATATAATCCTCATTCACTTCAATAAAAGATAGAATCTGTCACCTTAACGACTTCACATAGTCAATCTAACGATCATCTATGGGGAGGTAAATCAGGAAGCTACAATTGATCATGATAAAGAAGGATATTATTTCAAATTTATTAAAATTTGATCCTTATCCACTTCAACCATTCTATTTTATCATAATCAATTTAATTATGTCTCAAAAATATATAATCCTCGCTCGCTCACTCGCTCACTCGATGTGTCACACCAATCAATGCTCATAATTTGGGGCTGTCCATCATCTAGGAAACACTCCACTCAAAGGACCAATAATTTGGCCAGATGGCACATTCACACTCAAAGATCACTCTGAGTGGTGGCCGCTCTGTTGTTGCAGATGGGGCATACGGCATACCATTCCATCGATTAGAATCCAACCCACAAAACTATTTAAAATCAAACAAATCAATTTTTTTAAAAATCAAATCAATCAATTTTTAAAATTTAAAATTAAATTTTTAAAAAATAAATGATAACTATATGAAAATACAGTATAAAAATACAACATGATATAATAAAACTTGAATCTCATATATTCATGTAGTATATAATATGTTATACTATATTTTTATACCGTATTTTCATATAATATATTATTTCTTTTTTTTAATTAATTCAGTGGGATAGTTTTGCTCGGCACTGTTTGCAGAACACTCTGCCTCTGTCCTGCCGCTGTGCCACAGCGGCCTGGCCATGCCATGCACCACCAGTTTGGCATGGCATGAGTAAAAAGTGCCCCATCTCTCTCTCTCTCCAGTCCTAGGAATTGTCCCTGTCCACTGCAGTGTCACCGTAATCATAATGCCTGTCTTGACTTTCTTCCTCACAAAGAAAGTAGATTGCAATCAGCCTTTCTTTCATCTTCACAAACATCACGCAGCAAGTAAAACATATTCAGTGCGGGCCTTTTGACACTGCAGTCTAGTTCCTCATCATTAGTTTTGTCAAATTCATGTTCATCCTTTATCGCAATTGGATAGAAAAAGCATGTTCAGATGCTAATTAAGTTGTGTTCAGGCACCCTGGGAACTCGCATCAGCTTCCAGAGCATCGTCGGGCGGCTTATCGTCCTTTTTGCGTCTGGAAGTGAAAAAGTTCTTCAAGGATGAAACACCACCAGCATTCTGTGCTCTTTTTCTCTTCCTGACGTTCTTCGCCCAGCCGTGCAAAGTGCTTCGCATTTCCTCGTCGAATATCGCTTGCTTGAACATGTCCCCCATCTTCACAAGACAACGAGTCGTAGTGAGTAAGTAGTTGCAGCGATCTGCCTCAAAGAAATGGACTCATGGTTCTACAAACCTGGGTAACGATGGCATACAGTGGGGCGGTGCTATAACTGCAGAGGACTTGAATCACTACACTGTAAATGGGATGGTAGAAGATAAATCAGTTAAACTGATGGAACAGTGCAATCCATTAGTTGCATTACTGAGAGCATTACCCCATGACAAGTCTGGGGACGAGGTACCCAGTTTTTTCCATAATGCAGGATTTAAATCCGTAGGCACACTGCGAACGCCAAGCTTGATGTTAGAAAAGAATCTTATAATGGTAACATGGTTGTTGTGAATATGCTCACCAAGATCCAGAAGAAAAAAGCCAGCTCAAATGCATTCTGAAATAAGATGAAATGGATCAAATGTAGGACTATTCCAGGCCTATCGAACCAAAAGTGGCGGTCGGAGGGCTTCACTTGTGGTGCCTCATGACCATCTGCAGGCTTCTCTGCAGCTTCTTGAACCAGACATGTTATGATTTGCTCCAACTTTGTGCCAATTGCTAACAGAAGCTGAGATTTCAACCGCTAATTAAATTCAGTTGCTAGCTAAACTTTTAAGTAAATGATACTGTTAAGATTTCAGAAAGTGCATTATGGACCAAAATATGGATTTGGAATGTGTTCCCAAAAGCTTAAGCTAATGAGAAAATGATTTTTCACATATAAGAATAAGAATATATATGACACTACTTCAAGGATTCAAAGACTAGTGCCAAAACAATATTAAGTCAATAAACTAGAGCTGTTTGATCAGATCAAACAGCATCATGCAGTGAAGATACTTGTTGTGTGTTGTTTTTGAAAGTTCATTATGATTGTAGATAACTGCATTAGAATGTGGCTTCAAGCAATGTGCAACTCCTTGAGTTTCTCCCCCCAAAATAAAGCTCTTCCTAAAAAACCTCTCTATGTGGGAAAAACAATATACAAGGAAAAATGTATTTATAGTTCATTTCATTTTCTCCTTGCCCCAATTATGTTGGAAATTGGATTTGCTGGTGGGTCACAATGCATGTTAACTTGTCAATTGATAACAATTAAGAATCTTGAAGCATGTGAATGTTTTCTTTACGGCTTGTTGCAATCAAAGTCTAACAAATTTCCTTCACTGTATGATAGGAACAACACCATTATGAAAGTCTTAACTTATGTTAAGTGCACTGTTAATTTTGCTGAATTAAGCTATGAACAAAGTAACGAATCTTAAAAGGAACAGAATTGTAAGAAGACTTACAACAAGAGGCAAGAAAGACAGCCAAAAATATGTGTTCCATCCTGTAATAATTAAACAAAGGTGATAGATGTTAGACATGGCCAGAAATGAGAAGTTACATAGTAACTGACAGTATTTTGTAAGCTATTTATTTAAGAGTTCCTGAAGAGCTATTGGTTGTTTCCAGCATACCATTCACATTCAGCAAGAGGAATATAACAACAAAAAGCCACATGTACCAGCTGCATATGAGCACACAAATTTAGCTCGATAGAAAACTAATTAAAAGTAATGAACAGACTTCAGTTTGCTAATAATCCACCTTATACCAACAAGCAGCTTGAAATCATCCTCAAGAGTGCGTAACATATATTTGTGAAAATCAAAGTTTTGGTTTGTACTGCAGTGTCTCTGAAATGATGTCACGTTATGAGAAAACAATAGATGGATCATATTAAAATGAAGAAAAGAAATGATACATCTTACCATTATAAAGCCTGATCTCAATGCTCTGTAATCTGATTTGGTGACAGAGGCATAAAACTGCCTGAAGAATGACATCTATTCAAGCACATATAACACGGCAATTAACTTAAGGATCTGATACTAACAAAGCATGCTTTTAGAGGTTTTTCAGAGACATGTATTATCAACTATTTTGGTAATACTGAAATACTATCCAACAGTTAAGACTCGTTGTCATTCTATAACACAAAATTCTGTATACTTTCTTGCATAGGCATCATATGCGAGTTTCATTTAAAAAAATTAGAACTTACTGTCCAGCTTATGATAATTGACTTTTGCCAAAGCCCTTTTGCACGCTCCATCACAAACTCATGATCATGACTGGCATGTGTATCATGTTCATCTATAGAGGCTGAGGAGAAACGTATCGCAACCAGAAGTAAGATCTTGTTTGTTGACAAAACAATTTATAGGGGCAAAATTGTTGGTGAACTCATGAAATAGCTTACGATTTTCTTTCTTGAGTTGATCCTTCCTGATATCATTTTCCCAGTGTTTCCATTTTCTGATCTACAAAAAGGTTGAACACATTCTTCAATTCGCAATATAATAAACTCTGCATAGATTTTTTATAACTTGTGTGACAGTTACCTTTGCTCCTACTAGAATTATGGTAGTTGCACAGAACACAACATGGACAACTGCTAGCACAAATATAAAAATGTGCAGTTGTTCTAATGCTTCAATTGACAAAAGTGGAATTTCCCCCTGTAATCAATAACTAATAATTGTTAAAGACGATTCCATACAATTGTTAAAGAAAACTTAATTAATGACAAATTACTGCTTTACAAAATGGTGCAAATAGATTCAATGTATCACTTGATGATTTTTTTATTTGTTATTTTATTAATGCATAAGAATGGGAAGTTGCATCATGAAAGACTTATTTATCGATTTATAAACGCAGAGATCAATAGGACCATTGTTTGTGCCGACCGGAAATCCTAAAATATTTCTTTTTGATCTCACATCAGCATGTGGAACAACATGAGATATGGTTGTGAGAAACTGCTTCCTCCTCCATGAGCACGACTAGCTTCCTCCTCCGCGAGAATCGACAAGTTAATGGCAAATCCAATTTACAAGACAGATATAGGAGATGAAGAAATGATCAAATGCTATTAAGTCAATGACAAATTTGTTCAAATTTTAATTGGGGCATTTACTTTCATATAAAATGTTCCAAAAATCTAAGCTAACCTTTCTTGGGCAAATATCAGTGTCATCATTCTCAGACAAAAGCTTCCTATGTTTCTGGGTTATTTGATGGTTCGTGCCTTTTTCATGATGAACCTCCCCATTATGGGAAAATGATTTTTCCTTACATGGAAGCATGTTGTCGAAAAAACTTGTTGGAACACATATGTGGTTAATGGTCCTCCGAAATACTGTTAACAAAAGGGATATAAACCCAAGGAGCATCAGCTCTGCAAGAAAGTAGAGTCACTTCGTCAGTAGTAATCCTACAATATCCAATACTCATCAAGTATGGAGAAAAAATGTAAAACAAAATACACGGTTGGTAGTAATTTTCTAGGTCCTATTACAATGAAAAACAGTATGCAAGATGGAATTGAAGATGTAGAATAGTTCATCCAAATTATTCCAGAAGAGGAGTAGATTTCTAGAGCAATGCTTTGAAACTAGGGGTAAATTATTCTAAATCTGTTACAGCTAGAGGAAAATTACAATTTTGAAACTCTAGAATTAAAATTTTCTCTAGAAACTATTCTTTATTTTTGAACAATGTCAATGTCATCTTAGCCTATTTTTCATGCTATAGTGGTAAATCAAAACCATCTTGTAGATATATTCATACTATCAATGCATGACAAAAATAACATATTTGACAACTTGCTTACTAAGAGGGGGGTCTAACGCTAAATTGCCTTGGAAAATTAGGTGAGTTATTCCAACTAAGCTTACCTTCTTTTAGCTTTTGTAAAGCCTCATACAATGCATTCTGCTGATTACGCTTCAAAATCTGAAAGGAAAAAAAATTGATAAGCAAAAAAACAAGAATAGAAGAATTGTATAATATTAAGTGCTCATAAAACTAGTATTGTCCTAAGTGAAGTAAATTTACTATAAACTTAGTCTTGCAGTCTAATGACGTAAAACGTAATGCTGAATTAAAATAATGGGTGATAGAGTAGGACAAAAAGAAAACTCTACTTGATGAAAAAATAATTTAATTCACTGACCAATAGCCTCAATAACCTGTTGAAATTCTGAAAACCCCAAAGGAGATATGAACTGTAATAAAAGCTAAACACATGAACAGGAAAAAGGTAACAAAAGTTTTTTTGGTGATAAAATATTTTAAAACGACCGAAAACATGCCAATTATGGATCAAGGGAACAAATTGAAGATTTCGATTTCACAGCATGAGTATATTACAAGTTGTTCCCAATTCTCTTCAAGTGAGAGTTATTCTTCAAAGCTTCCTTCCTCCTTTGAATGAATAGAGGAAGAAATATTGTTCCCTCATGAAATATTTTCTATAGAGCAATTTACTACTCATTTGCAAATCGATGCAAATTTTTTTGCATGTGATGCTCCATGTTTCTGAGCTCAAATGTTAAACGTTTGTGAATCACAATGGTTACTCCATAAAGTCCTTAAAAATGAGAACATATTCGTTAAAAAAAACTTATGAAAAAGAATAAGTCATACTTTCACCGTGAAAAGAAAAGGCCATTATATCAAGGAATGCAGGTACACAAATGTTAAAATAATAATGGTTTCTAAAATGCAGATAGGCATGATTTTCGAGCTGCATATGACTGCACTGTGAAAAGAAAGGAGGGAAAAAGGAAAAAAGTCTCCACTGGCAACCGCAATTCACAGTTAGCCACCATGAGCTCTTTCTAGCTAGGTTGTTCTGGAGTTCGAAATTGCAAGCTGTTCTGGAATACGTTCAACTGAATTTTTTTTGTGTGAGAGAGGATAAAAAATTCATTGCGTCGATTTCAGTTAGACAAAAACAAAGACCCAAAAGTGGTCCAAAAGGAAACACCCAAAAGCGGCCCACAAAGGGATATAGGATCTGCTCGTGGATTATTTTTAGGATGAGTAAACAGAGGAGGTTGTCTCGACCTTGTGTCATCCATCCATTTCTTATCCATGCTTCCTAGGGCTCTTAGGATCAAATTTAATTATTATTTTTATCCCAATATTGCAGAATTAATTTTTATAAAATTTTCAAAGCAATTTTACGTTAATTAGAAATTATAAATGCACTTTATGAAAAGTTGCAACTATTGGTCATTTAGAAAGGCTGTGCCTCTTGCCCATGGTGATTGCTTGAAATTCCTATCCTATAAAAGACTAACATCAATCGAGATTATGATCATTCATAATTTTTAGCACTTTGTTGTGTCCACCCACCACTTTCAATAATTCTCCAATCTTCTTCTGCATCCTTTAACCTTAGTTTTTCCCAGCTTATTAGCCTATGAAACTTGGTTATTTAGAAAAGTTGTGCCTATTGGCCATGGTGAACAATAACAGACGAGGAATGGATCTTATGAACTAGAACATACAAAAGGCATGGCAAAGGGGAAAAAGCCAAAAGATCATCCTCGAGAAGAAGAGATGCTGCATGATAATAACTAGAAGAATATTATACACGTCCTATCTATATGTCATCAGCCTCAACAACAAGAAGAAAAATAGCACTAGTACGTTGAACAAAAAAAAAGAGAGTACAGATAATAGATCGAGCAAGCACATCAGATAATAAATTAAATCTCTTCTAGAATCAAAATCGGAAGCAAAGAAACTTCCAATGGGTAACAAAAGGATCGGATATCAACTTCTACTGTTTAGAACCATAATATAATGCTACAGGGAGAGGAGCAGATTTAGTGTTTATCATGAATTGACACCAGCAATAAAGTAGGAGTTTGAACAAGTAAAAGACAGAGAAAAAGGCTAAATTTTTATTTCATTTCAGGATTAAAAAAAGTGCAACCAGCAGTGAGCTGGTGAATAAAAATCGTACCTTTCCGACGAAATGGAGACCGCGCTCAACGAGCAGAGAGATAAAGACAATAACGGCGCAGACTGCCGCCAGAACCCATGTAGGCGTGTATTCCAGTGCCTCAGCATGCTCCGAAGCCTCCATGGCCTCCCTCCAGCACCAAGCTCATCAACCAACTCAACGAAGATGGATGGGAAGAAACCATATTTGTGAAGGTGAACGATTGGGACTGCTTGGTTGATGCCTGCATGCGTGGCACTTGGTATCGAGGGGAGGATAATGGAGGGTGTAGCTTGTGGTGAACAGTGCAACGCAGGGCACTACTAGGCCGAAATCAAATTGAGTGCACCTCTCTCTGTGGTGCCTCCCTGTGCATCCCATTTGGAACGTAGCGAACGTAGATCTTCGAGATGGCGACAGAGAATAATTCTCTCCATGCAAATTGGAGGAGCTCTAGGGTGTGAGTTTAACCCGGTGGAATTCACCGGGTGGAGAGGAGAACTCTCCCATTTCGAAAGTCCTTCCACCGTATAGCCGGTGGATAACCAAAGGAGAGATTTTTAAAATCCTCTCCGTTGACCTAAAACTCGGTGTACGCTCCATTCTAGCATGGAAAGGGCAGAAATTTTGATCTAGCCTGCCGGATGGGGCGTCGAGAGGGCGTTAATCGAAGTCGAGCAGGCGGCGCAGGCGGCAGACGACGGTCGGTCGGAGTCGAGTGGGCGTGCGTCGAAGTCAGTCACGCGACGGAGAGCGTCAGTGCGCGCCGGCGAGCGGTCGGCGGACGTCCCGACCCCACGGAAGCACACGCAGCGGACAATTCAGATGTTTAGAGTTGGAGAGCACGCAGTGGCCAACCCAGATGCTCAGAATTGAGGATCGAAGTGACAACTGAGATATCCTACCGTGGCACGATAGCCCCGGGGACGCGAGTTGTTTTCTAGTTAATGGTGAATCTTATGGGATCGGATGATCAAATCTGATATGGTATCGTATTAATTTTTTTTTCATTTTAAATTTTTTTTATGTATTTAATGTTATAATCTAATTTCTAAATTATAAAAAAATCATTTAATCGTAAGAAAAAAAAATCATGATTTAGTTTGAAATTTTTTCGAACGAGTCGCATATATTATAAGATGCGTCGGATGTATATATACACGGTGCTCTGCACAGTCAACAGTCAAACGGTAACCTTGCCAACCCCACGCTCTCGAGCGCAATGCAAGCCGCATACTCCTGAAGCATGCGACAAACCTGTCGCCCTAATCCATACTACACGTTATTTAAATCATCAAACCGTACGTTAACCACAAAAAGGAACTCATCTCACATTCAAAGTCAAAGCCCACATCGATCGATTCCTTCTACTAAGCTTAATCCACCTTTAATCGCGCAATTAAAAATAAAAAATGCAGTTGCATATATAATCAGGATCCAAATCTCTGAAGCTTTTTTTTTAATGTTATGCATGCTTGAAAATAAAGTCCAAGTACATTAACCATAAGGAATTGACTAGCTAGAGTTGCTAGCTAACAACAACACAGCAATGATATTTAGTAGAAGATAATTCAAGAAAAATTAAAAAAAAAAAGTGGATAGGAAAATGAATTGCCTGGCTTTCCCGTGTATGCCATCGACCTGCAGTGTGTTCTTCACCTTACGTTAGCTCATGTTTGCGTCGCCGGCCTGAGATCCAGCAAGAAGGAGACTGACCCTGCAATACAGAAGTAGAGCTATCATTTTGGACTCGATAGGATGAAGAAGAAGAAGGAGAAGGAAGGAATAAAGAGAAGGAGGCAGCTAGCGCCGCTTTGTGGTTATGGGGTTTAGGGTATTATTATGCTTTAGGGTTTAGGGTATGAAGATGAGGGAGGGGAACAGGTCGGAGAAAATTACGGTGGTGATTAATTAAAGGAACGAGGAGAGAGGGAGGACGAAGGGTACTGTTGCGAAGAATTAAAAATACGAAGAAGCGAGTTTCATGCACGTAGGCACATGTCTCGAAGGCCGAAGCTCCGGGCGGTTGGGGAATGGGAGTCCGAGCCCGACAGCATCGATCGGATTCTTCGAGCCCGGCCGGCCGGGAGGCGTCGTCGGGACGGGCGTAACTAGAATTAATGTCGACCCTCAGCTGGCATGACTGTACTAGCTCGATGTTTGCTGCCGCCTTGAAATTTTCGAGGGAAGAGGACGACGAGAGCCCGGCCCGTGCGTGCATGGGACGATGGCAGTGACAGGGGACAGAGATTGCTGATGGCCAATGGGGTGGTTCTATTAGGAACCGCATAAAAGTGAGGGCTTCTGGTCCTCGGACTGCGGGATGTGTCTCTGCTTTACAAGAGAAAGAAAGAGAATGAATTAAGAAATCTTTCTCTATTTGAATAACACAAAAAATTGATTCAATGCATTTTGGAGGGATTTTTTTTTGAATGCATGGTGTAGTCTGAAATTAACTGGAGATAACAAATTTAGAATCACTTCAAATCAAAATTAATATATTTATTATGTTTTCGTATACGACAACAATGAATTATTTTTGAATGAGAAAGGAGTATAATGGGGATGCACTCATGAATTAAATATTATAAAAATTAGATATGCAAAATGAAAAATCTTGAAATCTACATGTGTGGTGTAACATATATCGATCAAGAAGTCTTTCTCTAATTAATTAACATAAACAAAATTTTGGAGGCTATTTTTTTAAAAAAAAATTAAAATGGCCATCGATCCTAGAGATTAGTTTAGAATTGTAAAAAAAAAAGAATACCTTTTAAAACGTTAAAACAATACTCTTATTTTGAAAATACCTTAAAATGGTTCGATTGATGATTTCATAATGGGAGGGAAGGGCATAAAATATTTAAGAATGGAGGGTTATCTATTTATAGATAGAGGTTAATATTAATGAGTGACTCTTTTTTGAAGAAAGAAGGTTCATTGATGCATGCAACAATGTTCATATATGGGATATATACTCTACTTGGTAAAGAGTAGAGTGTACAAGAGAAAGAGTTAAGAGCAATTGTCACTTATTAATAATATTGTCAATATGGTAACTAATAAGATTATAACACTAAACTATGCAACAATAAACAAATAAATAAAGGCTTGTTAGTGGTGCTTATTGGAGAAGGAATAAAAAAACTTGTACAAGGTTCAAGGTTTTAATATGAGAGAATCTTAAAGTCGTCAATTTGAATTAGGCATATTGGATTGACCTACTCCATCAAACAATTTAAGTGGGTTGGATGTGAGTTGTGTTGGGTTGTAAGGGTGCAAACATAGTCCCACATCTAAAATACATGGGAAAGATCATGGGTTTAAAGGGATGAAAAATATCTCCATTGACATCAGACCTTTTGGGGAGAGCCCAAGAACAAAACCATGAGGGCTTAGACCCAAAGTGGACAATATCATGCCATTGTGGAGATGTGGATATTCTTTAGACCCTACAATTGGTATCAGAGCGAGGTTGCTCTTCACCGAACTAACCGCCGGATGAGCCATGATCCAGATCTAACCATGTGAGGACCCTCGGGAAAAACAAAGGAAAAACAAAGGAAGTAGGGGAGGCTCGAACCATGAGGGACATGACAGCTGGACCATGAGAAATGGTAGGGAGCTTCCAGTGGTCCTTTGTTTGAGGGGGGATTGTTGGGTTGCAAGGGTGCAAACATAGTCCCACATCTAAAACACATGGGAAAGATCATGGGTTTAAAGGGATGAAAAATATCTCCATTGGCATGAGGCCTTTTGGGGAGAGCCCAAGAACAAAACCATGAGGGCTTTGGGGAGAGCCCAAGAACAAAACCATGAGGGCTTAGGCCCAAAGTGGACAATATCATATCATTGTGGAGATGTGAACATTCTTTAGACCCTACAAGTAAAAATTTCAATCTTATATATATATATATTATTTTATGATAATAATCCACCTAATCTGTAACTCAAACGTAAAAATTAATGGATTGATCTCTTATGACCCGTTGAAAATCATTCATGCATTGAGTTACCATTGAGGATCACACTGGTAACAACTCTGGTTTGTGTAATCTAAATTTATCTAAGTTACGTTGCTCATAGACACATATGCAAGGACGGAGTTAGAAAAATCATATTAGGGGGAGGGTGTAAATTTTTTTTTATTAATATTTACAAAGTTGAGAGAGGGCAGCCGATTATTCACTCCTTCGTTCCTTCCCCATTTCTACACTTTTATACTTTTTTATTAAAAAATTAAATAAAATTTATAAATAATAAATAGACAGTGGGACTCATGAATATTAATGTTAAAATGAATATTAGTATATTAATAAAAAAGAGATATTAATATAATAGGTATGTGCCATATGAATCCTATATTTTTTTTAAAGAGGTGACTTATGTTCAAATCAATACGAATGCCCTTAGAATAGGTGACACTCTCGTTCTCATAATATTCATAATGTTAATGTTCAAATCAATATGAAAACTCTGAGAGTAGTGGTATGCATTAGAGCACCATCCTTATTCTCATAGCATATGGTCATTCGCTCTAACACACCCCCTGAGGGCATTATCAAACTGAATATTTTTTCTCAAAATAAACGAATTTTTTCATCTTAAACTTTCTTTAGATGGAAAAATGATTTTTTTAAGTGATAATAGACGCTCCTACAGATGTGGAAGAGTTTTGTTCTGACCAAATCCAGCGAATGGTCTTGGATTCGCAACGCACGTCGGCCCACTGTAGTGTCTGTCTCTTCAGCACCGTGGAGCGACTAGCTAAATTGCTCTGACGATCTTCTTGTTCTTCAGGGAGGGAAAGAATCGTGGCCAATCTACGAGACGATAGCGACGAATGGCTTCCGCCGCTCTCCTCTCGGCTCCTCCGGCAGCAGCGCCGGCTGCGTCGGTTCCAGCTCGGAAGCAGCGCGTAGCCACGGTGCATGTGGCGGCGGTGCCCCTGAGGGCCGCCAAAGGCCCTGCCCAGACGCTGCTGTCTGCCGCTTACTCGATGGGCGTCTGGCAGCTGCAGCACTTCGTGGTCATCATCCATCCAGATCCATCTCAGTCCCAGGTGATTCGCGCCTTCCAATTACACTTCCCTAACTTTTCTCTGCATTTTATGGAAGAGGCAGCAGTGAGAAGAAGTGAAGAAATTAACAAACTAGAAGAATTGCTATGGTCTGTGAAGTGATGGTAGAGAATTCATCAGTTGAATTGCAGATTGATATGGTGTATGCTTCTGCCTTCTTTCAGGTGGTGGCCTTTGATTTTCAGCCTCAAGATCCAGAGAACTTGTATGCATTACTTGCTGTCTTAACTCAGAAGCACATGCCTGGTACGCCTATATGTTCCATTTAACTAGTAATTAAGCACATGAATCGAGTTCTTGATTCTGACTGATATGTTTTCCCTCTTCTCTAGGAGTTGTTCTAAGGAGGAGCTTGCGAAGATTACCCAGCACGAGGTGCTGGTTTATTGGATTTGCTGACTCTGATGCTGTAGATGCGGCTGACAGATTCAGTAAAAGCTGGTCGACTGAACTGATTGTTGGAAAGCACGACTGTCGCCATTTTGCAAATGGTAATAACATATTAACAATCTCTGAATTCTTCTCACTTCGAAATTGGGACGTCGAGTTGAGACAAAATTTGTCTGGTGAATGTCAAGGATTGGTTGAATGTCTGACTGGCGAGCAACATGTTTTGAGCTATCTTCAAACAATCTCCCACTAGATGAACCTGTGGATGCTGGAGAACAAAAAGGTACATCCATGCTCAGAAGTGTTTCATTAAGTGACAAACTATTTGTCAAAGGTATCTAGAACTTGAAATCTTTCTTATTTGATTTGGCTTCCTTTTCCTTTTCCTTGTAGTTAAGAAGTCATGGGAACAAAATCAGGAAACAGCGATTCCAGCTCGATATTCCAACAGAAATAAAACACAGTAAGAAGCAGTGGCAAACCTCTGCAATCATGTCACTGAAGTCTTCCTTCTGGTTTCGTTCCTTCTCTTCTTCTCGTGCTTCTTCATACCTGACACGTATAGCAAAAGATGCTTTGAAAATGTTTGAAAGATGATCTATTAAAAGAAGTGATTCGAGCGCATCTTACTTGGCTGCTAGAACATCATCCATGACTTCCAGCTCCTCTGGTTGTATCGTGACATCAACCTTGTCTGATTTCTGACCACGTAGCCAAGTAACTCTCAGGAAAAAAAGAAGACATTGCAGCCAAGATCTTTACTTGAACTGAGAAAACGAACAAGACAAAATATATTGAAGCCTCACCCTCTTAGGAGCTGCTTTATCTTGTGCCCCAAGAACATAACTATTCACAAAAAATAAAAATTATATCAGCGATGATCAATTGATGGATTAAATACTTTATCAATAATTGGAATTAATAAGATTTGCAGGACAGTGCAGAGAACATACGTTTGTGTGGTACCAAGCAAAGTGTCTGGTGCAATTCTTCACTCTTCAAGTGAAAACCATTGTGAAAACCGGAAAAGGCAAAAAAAATGTCAATGTAAGTAAATGGTAGATGAAGCTTATTGCTGAAAATAATGAAAATTACTTGATAAAGTGGTTTCTCAGGCTCCTTGCGTTGTTGTTTTCGTTAAGTCAATGACATCAGGTGTTTCTACAGCGGTGGGAGTGCTGAATTCCAAAACAATAAGTTGCATAATGAGGACAGAAAAGAACATAAAAATAAGCGATAACATGAAGCACCTTGAAAGGCTATCGACAGACTGGATACCAGCCTCCAATTCCTCTTCTTCCATCTCTTTCTCCTTTTCCTCTTCTTCTTCCTCCTCTTCCTCAAGATCTCCCCAGTGTTTACCCCGATCAACTGGCTCTTCCTATAATTGAAAAAAAAAAGAGATTTAAATCGTAGACATCCACAGGACATTCAGATGCAAAGCTCTGTATTACAGTAAAGCCAATGTGATTGCTGAATCATGCCATCATCATATTTTATGGAAAAAAATAGGCACCTCATAGTCGAATTGTTCCTGCTGTAGTACCCTGAAAACATCACCATACGGTGGGGTGAACAAGTTAACATCAACAGTTATATAAACCCTGGAATCTAATCTAATACTTATCCTATTGAAGGCATCATTATGCATCTACCTAAACGACACTATCCTATAATTTTGTTAAAAGAGAAAGCCCTCAAAGGCCCTTTGACAGTTACCATTGATGTCCAGGCTCAGTCATTGTTACAGCTAGTTCCTGCAAGAATTATGTACAAGCATTAAGAGGGTGTCAATCGATTGCATTTGCCCCCACCCCTCATGCAGAAAATTTCATATACACCCTCCTCGAAAATAAGAAGCATTAATCATCTAGCTTATGTGAAAGACTGACTCACCTGGAGGAATTTCCTCTTTTGACACCAATGTCGTGGAACCGGCACAGTATTGCAATAGGACTTAAGAAAAACAAGCAACTTTGGATCTGCTGTTGTTGCATCCCAGACCTGGAAAAAATTGGAGCATTAAAAGTTTCTCATGCAAACACAAATCCAAACAATGGTGATCAAACTATGCAGACCGCAATGAATCAAGTATATATTGCAAAGTATCTGAGGAAGCATGAATCAGATATCTAAATGAAATAAGACTGACAAAAATAAAAAAGTTCCATGCCTACAATGTTAGGTAAGGGCCAATAAGAAAATGAATCCTCAACCGTCACCAAATGTATTGTACAATAATATAACATCCTTCAAGAACTCATTGAAGCATCATAGTCGAACAGAAAAGGCCACCTTCATTTGTATAAAAGAACAAGAACCACATTAGTGATCTCTCAGAAGTTTAAAATGTTCCATACTTGTAGTGACAAAGTTATTATAAAAAGGGAACCATAACTTCAAGGGTTCTAACAGATAACTAAGGTTACACAAACCTCAATAATCAATATGATTAATCACATGACATCTACTCTGATCCTTTGTATACCAAAGCATTTGAGTGCAGAAGAAAACATAAAGGTAAACAACTTCTTAGGAGGAGCTACCACGAATCATAATGCATTTAATTCCGACAATGAGGTAATGCAAATCTTAACGGTGTAAACCTGTTAATATTCTAAACACAGTTAGCAATCAGCATTTCTTCCATCTGACATAAATTATTTGTTCATCAAAGTTTTTACTCATTGACTTACAACAAGATTTGATCTTTCTTCTCTGGAGAATATAATTTTTTAAGAAAAATTTCTATAGAGGGTTATGTTACTCCTACCTTTAAATGATGATTAGAAACTTTCACGGCAGCTAATGATGGATTTTTTTTAATGTATCGCATGTTTCTTTATCCACTGGCCATTCTAACACAAGAAGAAAAAAGAGCATAGTCCATTAAGGAAGCTGATCTCAATTGATTTAACAATTACATCATTAATTTCCTCCACCATTACTCTCTTTAGTCAATAATAAAAGTTGAAGAAAGTATCACTATACGTTAGCATTTTTTACTTATAAGACTATAATTGGCTAGAAAAAAATGCGGGAAGCAAGACTGTAGTAATGTTTTTGTAATTCATTTGCAAATCTATTAATAGTAGATTCATAGTATGGTCAATTAACTTCCCAAATCTCAATGTTTATTGTGTCGTATGGATAACAAAGCTAAGGACCCTGAACATGATAATACATTTTTAATTTTAATCTGGAAAGCAAATTCAGAAAGGTGAAATATAATTTAAGCGTACCTCAACTACATCTGCCCTTGAGCAAATTTGTTTTAGTTCTGCAATCTTCATTCGTTTTTTAAGCTACAGAAACATGCAACAGGATAAGCATAAGTGCACTCACTCTCAGAATATGACAACAGTTAATCATTTCTGACCTTTTTCTTCTTGTTTGATAGTCCTTTCTCCTTCTGCTGAGACTCCTGTTCATCCTCTTCTGAATCAGAATCCTCTTTCTTGGCAACTGCATTGACAGCAGTCTCATCCTTTTTGGTAACATCCTGCAAGAATAGTAACACCAATCACGTTAAAAACTAAACAAAAACAAAAGAAAAACAAAAGCATCTTCGTTTAACAACACTCTGCGGACAGGTTATAAATATACCTCACCACCAGCATAATCCCTGAAGTTGAACTTCTCAATGACACTCTTAAATTCCTCAAGCAAGCCCTCATCATTATCAGCCTTCTCAGGAACACACTCCACCTCCACTGCCACCTCAACCTAATAGAAATCAACCGCCTTTTTAAAATCACATCAGCCCTGAAATTGTAGTCTAAAACATCTGAAAATGAAAAAAAAAAATTGAAGGACATGATACCATGCACGGAGGAAATGAGAATCCCTAATAACTGGCGAGTACCGTGGGGAAGGAATGATAAGTCGAAATTCTTTAAAAATTAAACATGAATAGTGGTTCTTAATATCGAATGACAAACATATAGATCGAAGATACGCAGATCAAACGTATCATACTCAACAAAAACCCTAAGGGACGCACCTCGGTGTGAGAATCAGTTCACCTTAGCGCCGCTCTCTACTTTCCCTTCCTCAGAATACACTCCACTCCTCCGTATTCCGAGCGAGCCGAAGATTTTTTGTCGTTCTTTTTCTGCTTCCGCCATCGGCGGCGGCGCTCGCGCACGCAGGATTTCTCTTTCTCAGCTGAAGCACCGAGGGATTTAACAGTAAGAGTGTCTCCGGCGACGTCGCCGTTGGTCCGATCCTCTTCCCTTCAATTTATAGTGCCCGAAACCGCTCGATTATAAAAATAAAAAAAATAAGAATATAATACTATTTAATTAACATATAAATATGCATATGACAATAGACAAATAAACAAATAAAATTATTTTTTCTGATGCAAAAAATTAAAATTATTTTTTCTGATGCAAAAAATTAAAATTATTTAAGTTTATACACATGTAGAATGGTTAGACTTATAGAATTAGGCTTCTTTTTATTTTAAGAGAAAATATTTTAAGAAATTTTCATTTGTAGATACTTTAAAAAGAAAAAAAATCTATGTGCATATAAAAATATTTTTTTGCTAGATTTTAATAGCGCATCTAAATAGAAAACATCCTATTTTTCTAGAAAAGAGTTTCTTATTTTCCTACCAACAAAGAGTTTAAAAATAAATATATTTATAGAAAATAATTGTAGTTCTTAATACTTTAGTAAAAGATAAAATCTATCATTCAGCGATCTCACACGGTCGGTCCCACGACTATCTGTGAGAAAGTAAATTGAAAAGCTGTAGTTGACTATTACGAAGGAGGATATTGTTTCAACTTTATCAAAATTCGATCCTTGTTTACTTTAATAAGTCTATTCCACACCAACCAACTCAATCATGTTTTAAAGGTTGAGTATTATGTAATTTTTAAAATTGATTTGTTGTTACGTAATTTAGTTGAGAATGTTGAAGACTGAGGAATGATTCTATAAAATTAGGCGCGCATGTTTTGGAAAAATATAGAAAAAATTAATCATAAAATTTAATTGTATTTTATCACTATGATACATCATTCATTCATATATTTAAGTAAAATGTGTTCATATTTTTCGTATTGGATTTAAAATATTTAAATTAATTGTTTATACAAAATTTAATGATATATGCATTCTAATGTATTTTTAATATTTTTAAATTCGCATCCTAACAAATATCTGGGTTTTGCCTTCACGACTTCAATTCTACCACTGAAACCATTAAATAAAAAATAAATATAAATTAATAAAAAATCAATAAGAAATAACTTACAAACAAGAAGCTTATTAAAATTAACAATGAAATTTATTATAATTTAAGGTTAAGCAAACAATAATAATATAATTAACCTAATGATCTCTCTCTCTCTCTCTCTCTCTATATATATATATATATATATTTACCTATATATAAATATTATAAAAATCAAAACCAAATCGAAATTGATAATTTTATCAAGTATCAAGCTGAAAATCATCTGAATGATCCAGATATTGAAACTGATTTATATATATTTCATGTGTCTGCTTCACCTAATCCTATATACAAATAAAACAAAAAAAATATGATCGTTACCATTTACCAACTGTAAAGAAAACAAAATCAGATACAGGATCAATATCCATTGACCTGATCTCTCCAGTAATTGTGTTCTAAGAGAAATCTCTGAAAGCTTCCTAAATTGCACTAGTTTTATGCAAAAGAATCCCACTTGATACACTACTTTGGCAAAGTTCATCTTGGAGAAATTTCAGTACAAGTAGCCTGACTCGAGGAGAAAGGGATGGTTGTATCGATCCTTGTGGAAAATTTCGACTGAGAACTTGTCGAAGTTGTTGCACCTGAACCTTTGACAAATTTCCCAGAGTCTTCCATGTAACCAGGCTGGGTAATTTCTTTATCATTGATCTGTACTGGCTTAGATAGCATGTCGAGAACTTGGAGCATGGTCGGCCGACGCACACTTGCAGCTTGTGTGCAGAAAAGAGCTACTTTGATATACCTTAAAACTTCTTCATGATGGTAGTCTTTCAGAGCAGGGTCTACAACCTCAATGACCCTCTTCTCCTCAAACAGCTTCCATACCTGTGAATGGCAAATGAATTAATCGGTATGATGGCTAAGAAAAATCAACTTAGCATCCGCAATTCAAGCACGTGGTCAAGGCGATGCGATGTTGAAAAGAAGACATTTAGCGCTTTAGCGAAGATCAAACAATCAATTTCACATGGATGGACCATTCCAGCAATAAAAACAACCCGCGAAGAAATACTTCATGTGTGCTACCACCATTACAAATATAGGGATGGTTTACCATAACCTATCTCAAGCTATACGATTGCACAAGATATTTCTAGCTATAAGTGACAGATGATAAAACAGAAGATCACATGAAACGGTGGGAAAGTAGGTACGTGGAATATACTCGAAATAAGTCCTTACCCATTCCACAAGTGGTTTCCCTCTTTCTGAAAATGACCTTGAGTTGCTTCTGCCACTAATTATTTCCAAAAGGACAACTCCAAAGCTATAAATGTCTGCTTTCTTTGTTAATTGGCCTTGCAAAGCATATTCAGGTGCTAAGTAGCCACTGCATCAATGTTATCATTATTTAATATCAAAAGAGAAACTTATGAATCTTACTAAAAAAGCCCATATAAACATATATACATTCCATCATTCAAAATTTTTGCACACCAAGACATTAAAAGAAAAACTATTTCGAGAACAAGACTTTTCACTTTCCCTATTCTGGAGATTTTTACATATGAGGTACTCTTAGTATTTCATCAACCTTGCAGTTTCGCTTAAACTGAAACTACAGCTTAAACAGGCAGTAGCATATTGTATCATGAATGTCACATCATATGCTATTTAAGTTAAACATTGCACCAATTTCATCTGATATGCAGATGGATATGATCCTTAACCAAACCTTGGTGATAATGTTAAATCATAAATAACTATAACATCTTTAGTCAGACAATGTATATCACTCATTTTTATATTAACTTTGAAATAAAGGTAACCTTTAGTGTAGTGTAAGACATTTTGCAATAGTTGTCGGTTGCTAATGCATAATAGAGAATATAAGAATACAGAAAGAATTATTAATTTAAGGAAGCTCAGTGATAGGCGAAATCATACGTTGTTCCAGCTACACGGGTGCTGATGTGGGTAATATTATCAGGAAATAACTTAGCTACACCAAAATCTCCAATCTTGGGGACAAAATTGCCGTCAAGAAGAATATTGCTAGGTTTGATGTCCCTGTGAACAATTGGTGGTACAAGAACCTCATGAAGATGTGCAATTCCCCTGGCAATACCCAAACAAACCTCAGATCTGATCTGCCAGTTCAGCTTAGTCGCTTCACTAATTGGACCTAGAAGATAAAACAAGCAATCGATGAAATTATATATGCTAATGAAACCAACAACCAGTTATACTAAAATGTGACAGTTACCTAGTACTGCACGGACTAGGCTACCATTTTCCACAAACTCGTATACTAAGATGCGATTCGCGCCTTCAACACAGCAACCAATAAGCTCAACAAGGTTTGGATGCTTGACATTGGAGATAACGTCAATCTCAGTCAAGAACTCTCTAACTCCTTGACGTGATTCTGCAGAAAGTACCTTTGTTGCAACAACTACTCCATCCCTAAGGGTTCCCTGACACAATTGCAAGGGTAAAAGGAGAAATGTATGAGAGATATTTTTTTTTAATCACAATTCAAAATTCAAAAACTATGTCTTCCTATTATTTGTTTATTGTTTGTAAGCTCAACATAAGATTCCTCTTTCTGGATTTTACTGTGTCAGTAAGCTTGAGTAACAGTAAGAAAAACAGATTTGGTGCATGCCATGTGGATTACAGAAAGGACATTTAATAACTTAGGGCAAGTATCTCCAGATTTTCAAGCATTATTACTCTAAAAGACAGCCATTGCCATAGTTAAGAACAAAACTTATTCTAGGTTCCTATAAAGATATAGAACATCCAAAGGAGTTCAAAGCTTTTATTAGAAATTGTTGGATATCTAATGAATGTTGTCTTCTACTGAATGGAAAGAAATAGGATGAAAATGAAGCAGTTTAAGTCAAAGTGTAAAGAAAGAAACGATATATCAACTCACTTTCATTCTATTCTATTCTATTCATCTTGTTTCCTTGGACAGAATCCAAAGAAAATAAATAGTATAACAATACCACAGATTCTCGAAACACCCATATAAAGCCCAAATGCAAACTGTAGAACAAGAAACATGCTATCTCTACAATAAATATCACAAGCTAGAACACTTAGATTTTGATGCATACCTTGTATACTGTTCCAAAACCACCCCGGCCAATTTTGTTGCTTGGATGGAAATTGTTTGTTGCTAATTTAAGCTCAACATAAGAGAAAAGTCTTATATTCTTTTCTGATGAAAGCACTGTAAGGAGAATATGTGTCAATACAAGATATATCACAAATATTAACAGGGAATTTAAATGATATTATTGGATATATATATACAAGGTATTTGTGAAAATTTTCAGTACAAAAATGTTTGTAATTACATATGTGAAACAAGTGTCAAGAAAGCACCCAGTTTGAGTCTTTTCTAGATATATTTATATGCATAAGGACCAATTATTTGTAAAATGTAGACAATATGAAAAAAAGATCATGCTACTCAGAGTATGAAATATACACTATAAAATTTGTGTTGCAGTTTCCACAATGCCATAGGTCACAATACTATGGGAGTAGGAAATGAGTGAATTATGAAGATCATGCTCAGGAGTAAAATTTCAAACTGGAGATGAGCCTAGTAAGTTATTTGGAGTTGAACTTGGTAGAAGTAAACATCTAGCTAACCAGAAGCCTAATGGAACATAACTATTCATGTACACAATAAAAAGGTTCATTTGGTATATAAACAATAGAAGAGAAAGGTAAATGTTCTATTCAGTATTCAACTATTCTCTTCACATTTCAATATGCTATCCTCATTCCTCACTCTTTTCTAAGCTGAAATTCAGTGCACCATTATTGAAAATTTTCAGTTGACCTCATCTAAAAGTATAGCGGCAACGCTTTCTCAACATATTCATGGTCTCATTTACTTTCCAAAAGAAAAGGCGTGCATATACAATGTCTTGTGGATATCAAGCCAAAATTTCTTAAATTTGAACAGTCACATCCTACCAACTAAACCTATTATAATTACCACATCCTTCGCAAGAAATTACCTAGTGAATTATAATTAATCAATATTAACCTTATAGTGTGACAAAAGGTGCAAAAAAGTAATAATTTTTTTATGAGGATATTCTTGTAGCCTTGTATAGGGATCAATGAAGTGATAAGATTCAGTGTGGATGACCTGAAACAGTTAAAACAGACGTAACTTGGGGATGATTCATGTGAGAACATGCGACAATGAAGTTTCATAAGCTTTCGATACCATGTTAATCACAGGAAAGTCATATATGATTCTGAGAAAAAGTATCATCCAGATAAGAAAGAAGTGGAAACTTATATCGATTCACAAGCTATACTACAGAGAATATTGCAGGTGCCAAAGAAAGACATAATTGTAAACATAATAATTGCCCCAAAAATTTCTGAACAACTTATACTGCTGCTTATCACAGTAATTTACCATTTTGGTCCCTTGCAGAAGGATTAAGATGCTTTTTCCGGGACAATGAAGCACCAAAACAGGAACAACTCATGTTCCCTTGATCGATTCACCAATTCAGCATATGCTGCCTCACTCTGATATGAATATGAGCAAATTAGAGAAGGAATATATATAGCTAATCTTCCATGAAATCAAAGTTTTGGTACAAAAAACTCACAAATTCATTCACCAAACAAGTATATTTAAGTACATAACTACTACGAACAGTGATTCAAGTAAATGAGCTAAATGATGCCACTTCCACAGCGCTCAGCACAGAAGTGCTAGCTCTTGGCTACTAAAAAATCAGGGCATCTGCACATGTTAGATCATCCAAGAATCTGCCCCAGCAGCTCGAGACAAAAACCAAAGAGCGCACAGGTAAAAAAAAATCCTATCTTTACGAAAGAAGCATTCGAGAAATCATTCATCTCGTGAAAATATTAATTATCCACCCAAAACAACATAAAGATCCCGTAGAAACCAGTGCAAGAATGCGGAAAAGATCGAACCTTTCTGCAGATCCACGCTCCGCAACGCTGCGATTACAGAAGTGGGCAGCGATGCTTGATTTAAATCAGTGGCTTCCACCAGTAGTCTACGAATCCCTAACGCAAAGAACAAGTCAAAGAGGGATAACAGTTCAATTTCAAAGCAAAATGTGTAGAATTCTTCTACCGATTAAGCAGAGCGAGCCACAGCCGAAGACTTCGTCGCCACTGTAAATCTCGCACACTGTCGTCGTCATGAAATGCACTCCGTTGATTTATAGGACACCGACCGCTTGCCTCCCCGTCGTTCCCCGCCGTCGGATGGACGACTTCCGCGTGGTCGTTGGTCTCGAGTCCTGCAGCGGCATTTGGGCCGGGGCCATCTTTAACCCGGACCGGCCAAGCCCGATTTGGTCTGGTCCGACGGATGGATTTGGTCCACAGGTCGAGCCAGTCAGGGATGGCTTAGACCGAACACAACGTAGACCGGAGCCGTGTTGTGCTAAGCCATGTGTCCCTTCAACGCCGGCCGTTGATTATAGGACTAATTTTCCTTAAGTGTAGGTCGTAATTATTGACTAATTTGGGACTTTGTTGTTATTTTAATGAAAATAAAAACAAAAACAAATTGTTTTATATAAAAAAAAGTCAAAATGGTCTAGGTCAATCATAATCAAAATGATCGGGTCAATCATAATCACTAGAAGATAAATACTTGCGTTGGACTTTCATTTCATCACAATTATATGTCTAATATTATTTATATATATATATATATAAATTCTACAATAAAAATAGAATTTATCGTTCCATTCTACATGATTGATCTTATAATTTTTTATAAAAATATAAATTAAAAAATTATAATTAATCACTATCAAGAAAGTTTCAATTTCGTTAAAATTTGACTTTTTAATTAGATTTATAGTTTGACTTTTTTATTAGGATTGGCGGAGCTGACGCGCAAAAGGTGTTTATGCGAAATTGACCCAATCTCAGCTCCACAACCGCACGATCAAACGACATTTAATCTGGCTTTGCAAATGGACGGTTGGGATTAAATTGTTCCAGCTGCTCCCGGAATATCCTCAGCGTACCGGAGAATATCACGGCACCGGCGAGCAAGTAGTCATCGTCCACCACCCACACGTAGCTCACCCGGTGCGCCAAAGCCTGTATCATGACTGCCACCGGAGAGCTCCTTGGGTGGCACACTATTGCTTCGTTCGACAGCCGCCCCATCCTTGGGGCCGCTTCCATGGACCTCACCCGCCTCGGCAATACTCTTCGTCCGACGAAGAAGAAGAAGAAGAAGAAGAAGAAGACGATGACGCCGAAGGTGAGAATGGAGGCGAGAAGTCGCCCTTGTAACATCCCCCTCTTTCTTATACTAATAGGGAGACGTTACGTACTTTAACTTTTCCTTAACTTTTACATTAAATAAAATAACTCAAATAAACTTTTCTTTTTCTGTTTAACAAGCGGAAGCAAAGAAATAAATATAAATTCTTGGACATAAAATAAACATTTATTAAATTCTTGATCTTATTCCGCGGTTCCGCCAACACCACACATCAAACACTTCTCCAGCTGCCTCCTCTTTCATAAAACTTTTCCTTTTATTTATCTGCAGTATAAGGAAATGCAAACTATAAGCAATGCTTAGTAAGTACATCATCTAACTCACAAAAACCATAGAAAACTTCGTAATGCAAACATGAATGTTATATGAAAAACATGTGTAGGGGATATGGGAAAACTTATATTTATATATAAGTGAAAATAAATAAACATCCATCCTTTGGGCCCAGACGAGGTATCAATGCAGACATCTCTTACATAGGCGAACCTTGTGCCTTGGTATCGGGGTACCTTGTGCCCGGAATTCATTATGGGCGAACCTTGTGCCCTCGATTCCTTTCCTTATGGGCGAACCTTGTGCCCAGAATCCTTTATGTCTTGCATTTCTTATGGGCGAACCTTGTGCCCGATACCCGCCTTTTAAAAGTAAAATACATTTCTTATACTTCTTATATCATGCAATTTGGAAAGAAACAATTTACACATGCTTTAACTTAAAATGATGTCATGGAAGGAATACTTTATGCATGCTCTATCAAATCATATCATGGAAACAATAAAGAAAGTAACGGAACAACTCATACTGCAGGTGAGAGATGTACTTACCTTATTGATGAATAGTCACACTACGAGCCTCGAAATACTACTAGATCCACGAGTCAAAGTCCTGTAACAAAACATCCTCTAAATAACATATTCTAGAATAATCCCAAATGGTTCTTATATCTTATCTGAATTTCACCTAATCATAACCTAATCAATTAATTAATTAAACCCCAAGCAATTAATCAACCTTTTCAATTGGATTAATCCAACATATACATCTTTGATTAATCAAATACTAACCATTAAACTAATTAATTGATTTACTAATTAACTATTTAATTAACTGATTAAACTAATTAACTAATTAACTAATTAACTAATTAATTATTAACTTACTATTAATTAACGAATTAATGGATTAGTATCTAACTAAACTAGTTTAATTAACAACCTTTAATTAATCAAATTGCTTAAATTAATTAACTTACCTTAATTAATAAATCTAATTAATTAAAATCTGTCTTCTTCTCGCGTGAATCCGCAGAACAGGGGTGGCGTCGGCTCCGGCGCCGACTGGGTGAGGACGCAGGTGGCGCGTGCAGGGGAAGACGGCGGCGCGTCTTCCGGCGACGGCGGTGCGACGGTGCTGTGCTGGGGGTGAAGGAAACAGAGGGCGGCACCGGTTTCGGTTTGCCTTGATGCAGCCGACGAAGGCGGCGGCTGAGGGAGAAGGGATGCGGTGCTGGCGTCGGCAGTCGCAGGCGACGTCGGGGTGCTTCCGGCAGAGGGCGGCTGGCCGGGCGGTGACAACCGGAGGAAGAAAGGCCGGCGCTGCTTCTCCACGCGGCGGCGGCGAGGTTGTCTTCACGCGGCGGACGCGAGCAGAGGAAAAGGATAGTGGTGGCTAGGGTTGGGTCGCGGCTCCTCTTATAGCCTCCTCCTCGTTCCGTTCCGCGTTTTCCGCCGGCGGAATCGGGCGGACGCAGTCCGCGCGGGGCGGACGCGGCTCGTGGGCGCGAGTCGCGCGGAGAGGAGAGAAAAAATAAATAAAACTTTTATAAAGAGGAGTGCACAGTACTCCTAACTTCGGGTTTAAGAAATCCCGATTAAACCGGGTCTAATTTCCCACATCGAACCAGATTAAATTTTGGTTCGCTTGGTTCGGCCATCAAACGACCTCCAAATTGACCCAAACAAATTTTGTTTGATTCGTCTTCACGAAACGAATCTTTTCCTTCTATTTGATTTTATCAAACTCCTTTCTATCATTTAACTAAAGGACTTTTATTATACTTTTAAATCTAATTAAAAATCCTAAAAATAGGGACAAATAATCGGGGTGTTACAATCTCCCATCCTTATAAAAGTTTCGTCCTCGAAACTTAGAATAACTCTTGGGTATTTTTAGCTCATATCTTCTTCACGTTCCTGAGTTGCTCCTTCGAATCTTTGATTCCGTCAATCGCTACCTTAATTGGTTAATTGCATCAATAATTTCTCTAAAGTGAAATCTCATTTTCGACCTTTCCAACATATAATAATCTACTAATCTCAAACATTTACTCATGTCATCCATATTTACTTTCAAAAATGGATCTCCCAAAACTCCTTACTATTCCAAGTTTAATATCAAGTCCTCCACCAGTTAAATGGTTTAAATGAACCTAGAATCCTAGTTTCAGCCTCCATCCAATGTATCATCCGAATTAAAACTAAAATACACCATTGCATTAGTTGGTTTAACATCACCTATAATTTAATCATAATTTCATGTCTTACAACCATTTCTTATGTTTCTCTTACATGACTCTGCCCTTACCTTTTCTTAGATCTATATCCAATACCATCAACACGTTAATTAGTTACGTATTTCTCAAGTATTATCTTTTAAACTTTACACCTAATCTATATTCTGGTAAGAAAAAAAATTTATTTTTCCTATTACTATTCGCTTAAGTACTTTCACCCAAATCCAAAACCTACATATATATAGGAAGAAATGGCTATTCTATTTACTAGTTTAAAGAATCATTTTCTGTCTTAAGTTTTTCAACTTACAACGAACCTTACTCTATCTTTATCCTACAAAGAACCTTTCTCTATCTTTCTCCTTGCACGTTGAAGTTGAATCAACTCTTCTCTTAGTCTTAACCTCTTGTACAGAGAATTTGTTAAACAAGCAAAAATTCTCTTAACTTAAGAATCATTCTTTATGCTAATAATAATCATATCTAATTTAAGAATCATTCTTCATGCTAGTCATAATAAGCATGTCTAACTTAATAATTATTCTAAAAAGAGAAAGCATATATTCTTTCTTACTTGGAAGGCAGTAGGATTGATGCTTGATATGAGTGTGACGGAAGGGCGGAACCTGCTCTGATACCATTTGTAACGCCCCCCCTCTTTCTTATACTAATAGGGAGACGTTACGTACTTTAACTTTCCTTAACTTTTACTCATTAAATAAAATAACTCAAATAAACTTTTCTTTTTCTGTTTAACATGCGGAAGCAAAAGAAATAAATATAAATTCTTGGACATAAAATAAACATTTATATTCTTAATTCTTGATCTTATTCCGCGGTTCCGCCGACACCACACATCAAACACTTCTCCAGCTGCCTCCTCTTTCCTAAAACTTTTCCTTTTATTTATCTGCAGTATGAGGAAATGCAAACTATAAGCAACGCTTAGTAAGTACATCATCTAACTCACAAAAACCATAGAAAACTTCGTAATAACATATGAATGTTATATGAAAAAAATGCTGGTAAATGATATGGGAAAACTTATACTATTTATAATAAGTGAAAATAAATAAACATCCTTCCTTTGGGCCCTGACAAAGTATCAATGCGACATCTCTTACATAGGCGAACCTTGTGCCTTGAATTCCTTTTCTTATGGGCGAACCTTGTGCCCGGAATTCGATTATGGGCGAACCTTGTGCCCTGGATTCCTTTCCTTATGGGCGAACCTTGTGCCCAGAATCCTTTATCCCTTGCATTTCTCATGGGCGAACCTTGTGCCCGATACCCGCCTCTTAAAAGTAAAATACATTTCTTATACTTCTTATATCATGCAATTTGGAAAGAAACAATTTACACATGCTTTAACTTAAAATGATGTCATGGAAAGAATACTTTATGCATGCTCTATCAAATCATATCATGGAAACAATAAAGAAAGTAACGGAACAACTCATACTGCAGGTGAGAGATGTACTTACCTTATTGATGAATAGTCACACTACGAGCCTCGAAATACTACTAGATCCACGAGTCAAAGTCCTGTAACAAAACATCCTCTAAATAACATATTCTAGAATAATCCCAAATGGTTCTTATATCTTATCTGAATTTCACCTAATCATAACCTAATCAATTAATTAGTTAAACCCCCTCAACCTTTCCAATTGGATTAATCCAACATATACATCTTTGATTAATCAAATACTAACCATTAAACTAATTAATTGATTTACTAATTAACTATTTAATTAACTGATTAAACAATTAACTAATTAACTAATTAACTAATTAATTATTAACTTACTATTAATTAACGAATTAATGGATTAGTATCTAACTAAACTAGTTTAATTAACAACCTTTAATTAATCAAATTGCTTAAATTAATTAACTTACCTTAATTAATAAATCTAATTAATTAAAATCTGTCTTCTTCTCGCGTGAATCCGCAGAACAGGGGTGGCGTCGGCTCCGGCGCCGACTGGATGAGGACGCAGGTGGCGCGTGCAGGGGAAGACGGCGGCGCGTCTTCCGGCGACGGCGGTGCGACGGTGCTGTGCTGGGGGTGAAGGAAACAGAGGGCGGCACCGGTTTCGGTTTGCCTTGATGCAGCCGACGAAGGCGGCGGCTGAGGGAGAAGGGAGGCGGTGCTGGCGTCGGCAGTCGCAGGCGACGTCGGGGTGCTTCCGGCAGAGGGCGGCTGGCCGGGCGGTGACAACCGGAGGAAGAAAGGCCGGCGCTGCTTCTCCACGCGGCGGCGGCGAAGGTTGTCTTCACGCGGCGGACGCGAGCAGAGGAAAAGGATGAGTGGTGGCTAGGGTTGGGTCGCGGCTCCTCTTATAGCTTCCTCCTCGTTCCGTTCCGCGTTTTCCGCCGGCGGAATCGGGCGGCGGGCTGGCGGACGCAGTCCGCGCGGGCGGCGGACGCGGCTCGTGGGCGCGAGTCGCGCGGAGAGGAGAGAAAAAATAAAAAAAACTTTTATAAAGAGGAGTGCACAGTACTCCTAACTTCGGGTTTAAGAAATCCCGATTAAACCGGGTCTAATTTCCCACATCGAACCAGATTAAATTTTGGTTCGCTTGGTTCGGCCATCAAACGACCTCCAAATTGACCCAAACAAATTTTGTTGGATTCGTCTTTGCGAGACGAATCTTTTTTCTATTTTATTTTATCAAACTCTTTTCTATCATTTAACTAAAGAACTTTTATTATAATTTTAAATCTAATTAAAAATCCTAAAAATAGGGAGAAATAATCGGGGTGTTACAGGTTCTTAATATCGAATGACAAACATATAGATCGAAGATACGCAGATCAAACGTATCATACTCAACAAAAACCCTAAGGGACGCACCTCGGTGTGAGAATCAGAGTTCACCTTAGCGCCGCTCTCTACTTTCCCTTCCTCAGAATACACTCCACTCCTCCGTATTCCGAGCGAGCCGAAGATTTTTTGTCGTTCTTTTTCTGCTTCCGCCATCGGCGGCGGCGCTCGCGCACGCAGGATTTCTCTTTCTCAACTGAAGCACCGAGGAATTTAACAGTAAGAGTGTCTCCGGCGACGTCGCCGTTGGTCCGATCCTCTTCCCCTCAATTTATAGGGATAAAAAAAATAAAAATATATAATACTATTTAATTAACATATAAATATACATATGACAATAGACAAATAAATAAATAAAATTATTTTTTTCTGGTGCAAAAAATTAAAATTATTTAAGTTTGTACACATGTAGAATGGTTAGATTTATAAAAAAAACTGCTTGTCACAATATACTCCCGTCATAAAATTTATGACGGAGTCTGTACCGTTCGATTTTAAAGTTAAGATTAAATTCAAACCGTAGATTAAATGGGTGATTGCGATGGTCTAGATTTAATCTTCTATTTTAAAATCGAACGGTCCAGATTTTCGTCACAAATTTGTGACGAGAATCTGTGGCTTCTTTTTATTTTAAGAGAAAATATTTTTAAAAATTTTAATTTCAAGATGCTTTAAAAAGAAAAAAAAATCTATGTGCATATAAAATATATTTTTGCTAGATTTTAATAGCACATCTAAATAGAAAACATCCTATTTTTCTAGAAAAGATTTTCTTATTTTCCTACCAACAAAGAGTTTTAAAGATAAATATATTTATAGAAAATAATTATAATATAAACATGGTCCGAACCGATGCATACATCATTCATTCATATATTATGTAAAATGTGTTCATATTTTTCGAAATGGATTTAAAATATTTAAATTAATTGTTTATAAAAAATTTAATGATATATGCATTCTAATGTATTTTTAATATTTTTAAATCCGCAGCCTAAAAAATATCTGGGGTGTGACTTCAATTCTACCACTGAAACCATTAAATAAAAAATAAATATAAATTAATAAAAAAATCAATAAGAAATAACTTACAAACAACAATCCTATTAAAATTAACAATGAAGTTTATTATAATTTAAGGTTAAGCAAACAATAATAATAAATTTCAACAATTAACCTAATGATATCTCTCTCTTTATATATATATTTACCTATATATAAACATTATAAAAATCAAAACCAAATCGAAATTGATAATTTTATCAAGTATCAAGCTGAAAATCATCTGAATGATCCAGATATTGAAACTGATTTATATATATTTCATGTGTTCTGCTTCACCTAATCTTATATACAAATAAAACAAAAAAAATATGATCGTTACCATTTACCAACTGTAAAGAAAACAAAATCAGATACAGGATCAAAATCCATTGACCTGAACTCTCCAGTAATTGTGTTCTAAGAGAAATCTCTGAAAGGTTCCTAAATTGCACTAGTTTTATGCAAAAGAATCCCACTTGATACACTGCTTTGGCAAAGTTCATCTTGGAGAAATTTCAGTACAAGTAGCCTGACTAGAGGAGAAAGGGATGGTTGTATCGATCCTTGTGGAAAATTTCGACTGAGAACTTGTCGAAGTTGTTGCACCTGAACCTTTGACAAATTTCCCAGAGTCTTCCATGTAACCAGGCTGGGTAATTTCTTTATCATTGATCTGTACTGGCTTAGATAGCATGTCGAGAACTTGGAGCATGGTCGGCCGACGCACACTTGCAGCTTGTGTGCAGAAAAGAGCTACTTTGATATACCTTAAAACTTCTTCATGATGGTAGTCTTTCAGAGCAGGGTCTACAACCTCAATGACCCTCTTCTCCTCAAACAGCTTCCATACCTGTGAATGGCAAATGAATTAATTGATATGATGGCTAAGAAAAATCAACTTAACATCCGCAATTCAAGCACGTGGTCAAGGCGATGGCGCGATGCGATGTTAAAAAGAAGACATTTAGCGCTTTAGCGAAGATCAAACAATCAATTTAACATGGACGGACCATTCCAGCAATAAAAACAACCCACGAAGAAATACTTAATGTGTGCTACCACCATTACAAATATAGGGATGGTTTACCATAACCTATCTCAAGCTATACGATTGCACAAGATATTGCTAGCTATAAGTGACAGATGATAAAACAGAAGATCACATGAAACGGTGGGAAAGTAGGTACGTGGAATATACTCGAAATAAGTCCTTACCCATTCCACAAGTGGTTTCCCTCTTTCTGAAAATGACCTTGAGTTGCTTCTGCCACTAATTATTTCCAAAAGGACAACTCCAAAGCTATAAATGTCTGCTTTCTTTGTTAATTGGCCTTGCAAAGCATATTCAGGTGCCAAGTAGCCACTGCATCAATGTTATCATTATTTAATATGAAAAGAGAAACTTACGAATCTTACTAAAAAAGCCCATATAAACATATATACATTCCATCATTCAAAATTTTTGCACACCAAGACATTAAAAGAAAAACTATTTCGAGAACAAGGCTTTTCACTTTCCCTGGAGATTTTTATATATGAGGTACTCTTAGTATTTCATCATACTTGCAGTTTCGCTTAAACTGAAACTACAGCTTAAACATGCAGTAGCATATTGGATCATGAATGTCACATCATATGCTATTTAAGTTAAACATTGCACCAATTTCATCTGATATGCAGATGGATATGATCCTTAACCAACCCTTGGTGATAATGTTAAATCATAAATAACTATAACATCCTTAGTCAGACAATGCATATCACTCATTTCTATATTAACTTTGAAATAAAGGTAACCTTTAGTGTGTAGTGTAAGATATTTTGCAATAGTTGTCGGTTGCTAATGCATAATAGAGAATATAAGAATACAGAAAGAATTATTAATTTAAGGAAGCTCAATGATAGGCGAAATCATACGTTGTTCCAGCTACACGGGTGCTGATGTGGGTAATATTATCAGGAAATAACTTAGCTACACCAAAATCTCCAATCTTGGGGACAAAATTGCTGTCAAGAAGAATATTGCTAGGTTTGATGTCCCTGTGAACAATTGGTGGTACAAGAACCTCATGAAGATGTGCAATTCCCCTGGCAATACCCAAACAAACCTCAGATCTGATCTGCCAGTTCAGCTTAGTCGCTTCACTGATTGGACCTAGAAGATAAAACAAGCAATTGATGAAATTATATATGCTAATGAAACCAACAACCAGTTATACTAAAATGTGACAGTTACCTAGTACTGCACGGACTAGGCTACCATTTTCCACAAACTCATATACTAAGATGCGATTCGCGCCTTCAACACAGCAACCAATAAGCTCAACAAGGTTTGGATGCTTGACATTGGAGATAACGTCAATCTCAGTCAAGAACTCTCTAACTCCTTGACGTGATTCTGCAGAAAGAACCTTTGTTGCAACAACTACTCCATCCCTAAGGGTTCCCTGACACAATTGCAAGGGTAAAAGGAGAAATGTATGAGAGATATTTTTTTTTAATCACAATTCAAAATTCAAAAACTATGTCTTCCTATTATTTGTTTATTGTTTGTAAGCTCAACATAAGATTCCTCTTTCTGGATTTTACTGTGTCAGTAAGCTTGAGTAACAGTAAGAAAAACAGATTTGGTGCATGCCATGTGGATTACAGAAAGGACATTTAATAACTTAGGGCAAGTATCTCCAGATTTTCAAGCATTATTACACTAAAAGACAGCCATTGCCATAGTTAAGAACAAAACTTATTCTAGGTTCCTATAAAGATATAGAACATCCAAAGGAGTCGAAAGCTTTTATTAGAAATTGTTGGATATCTAATAAATGTTGTCTTCTACCGAATGGAAAGAAATAGGATGAAAATGAAGCAGTTTAAGTCAAAGTGTAAAGAAAGAAACGATATATCAACTCACTTTCATTCTATTCTATTCTATTCATCTTGTTTCCTTGGACAGAATCCAAAGAAAACAAATAGTATAACAATACCACAGATTCTCGAAACACCCATATAAAGCCCAAATGCAAACTGTAGAACAAGAAACATGCTATCTCTACAATGAATATCACAAGCTAGAACACTTAGATTTTGATGCATACCTTGTATACTGTTCCAAAACCACCCCGGCCAATTTTGTTGCTTGGATGGAAATTGTTTGTTGCTAATTTAAGCTCGGCATAAGAGAAAAGTCTTATATTCTTTTCTGATGAAAGCACTGTAAGGAGAATATGTGTTAATACAAGATATATCACAAATATTAACAGGGAATTTAAATGATATTATTGGATATATATATACAAGGTATTTGTGAAAATTTTCAGTACAAAAATGTTTGTAATTACATATGTGAAACAAGTGTCAAGAAAGCACCCAGTTTGAGTCTTTTCTAGATATATTTATATGCATAAGGACCAATTATTTGTAAAATGTAGACAATATGAAAAAAAGATCATGCTACTCAGAGTATGAAATATACACTATAAAATTTGTGTTGCAGTTTCCACAATGCCATAGGTCACAATACTATGGGAGTAGGAAATGAGTGAATTATGAAGATCATGCTCAGGAGTAAAATTTCAAACTGGAGATGAGCCTAGTAAGTTATTTGGAGTTGAACTTGGTAGAAGTAAACATCTAGCTAACCAGAAGCCTAATGGAACATAACTATTCATGTACACAATAAAAAGGTTCATTTGGTATATAAACAATAGAAGAGAAAGGTAAATGTTCTATTCAGTATTCAACTATTCTCTTCACATTTCAATATGCTATCCTCATTCCTCACTCTTTTCTAAGCTGAAATTCAGTGCACCATTATTGAAAATTTTCAGTTGACCTCATCTAAAAGTATAGCGGCAACGCTTTTCTCAACATATTCATGGTCTCATTTACTTTCCAAAAGAAAAGGCGTGCATATACAATGTCTTGTGGATATCAAGCCAAAATTTCTTAAATTTGAACAGTCACATCCTACCAACTAAACCTATTATAATTACCACATCCTTCGCAAGAAATTACCTAGTGAATTATAATTAATCAATATTAACCTTATAGTGTGACAAAAGGTGCAAAAAAGTAATAATTTTTTTATGAGGATATTCTTGTAGCCTTGTATAGGGATCAATGAAGTGATAAGATTCATGTGGATGACCTGAAACAGTTAAAACAGACGTAACTTGGGGATGATTCATGTGAGAACATGCGACAATGAAGTTTCATAAGCTTTCGATACCATGTTAATCACAGGAAAGTCATATATGATTCTGAGAAAAAAGTATCATCCAGATAAGAAAGAAAGTGGAAGCTTATATCGATTCACAAGCTATACTACAGAGAATATTGCAGGTGCCAAAGAAAGACATAATTGTAAACATAATAATTGCCCCAAAAATTTCTGAACAACTTATACTGCTGCTTATCACAGTAATTTACCATTTTGGTCCCTTGCAGAAGGATTAAGATGCTTTTTCCGGGACAATGAAGCACCAAAACAGGAACAACTCATGTTCCCTTGATCGATTCACCAATTCAGCATATGCTGCCTCACTCTGATATGAATATGAGCAAATTAGAGAAGGAATATATATAGCTAATCTTCCATGAAATCAAAGTTTTGGTACAAAAAACTCACAAATTCATTCACCAAACAAGTATATTTAAGTACATAACTACTACGAACAGTGATTCAAGTAAATGAGCTAAATGATGCCACTTCCACAGCGCTCAGCACAGAAGTGCTAGCTCTTGGCTACTAAAAAATCAGGGCATCTGCACATGTTAGATCATCCAAGAATCTGCCCCAGCAGCTCGAGACAAAGTCCAAAGAGCGCACAGGTAAAAAAAAATCCTATCTTTACGAAAGAAGCATTCGAGAAATCATTCATCTCGTGAAAATATTAATTATCCACCCAAAACAACATAAAGATCCCGTAGAAACCAGTGCAAGAATGCGAAAAGATCGAACCTTTCTGCAGATCCACGCTCCGCAACGCTGCGATTACAGAAGTGGGCAGCGATGCTTGATTTAAATCAGTGGCTTCCACCAGTAGTCTACGAATCCCTAACGCAAAGAACAAGTCAAAGAGGGATAACAGTTCAATTTCAAAGCAAAATGTGTAGAATTCTTCTACCGATTAAGCAGAGCGAGCCACAGCCGAAGACTTCGTCGCCACTGTAAATCTCGCACACTCTCGTCGTCATGAAATGCATTCCGTTGATTTAAATGACACCGACCGCTTGCTCCCCGTCGTTCCCCGCCGTCGGATGGAAGACTTCCGCGTGGTCGTTGGTCTCGAGTCCTGCAGCGGCATTTGGGCCGGGGCCATCTTTAACCCGGACCGGCCAAGCCCGATTTGGTCTGGTCCGACGGATGGATTTGGTCCACAGGTCGAGCCAGTCAGGGATGGCTTAGACCGAACACAACGTAGACCGGAGCCGTGTTGTGCTAAGCCATGTGTCCCTTCAACGCCGCCGTTGATTATAGGACTAATTTTCCTTAAGTGTAGGTCGTAATTATTGACTAATTTGGGACTTTGTTGTTATTTTAATGAAAATAAAAACAAAAACAAATTGTTTTATATAAAAAAAAGTCAAAATGGTCTAGGTCAATCATAATCAAAATGATCGGGTCAATCATAATCACTAGAAGATAAATACTTGCGTTGGACTTTCATTTCATCACAATTATATGTCTAATATTATTTATATATATATATATATAAATTCTACAATAAAAATAGAATTTATCGTTCCATTCTACATGATTGATCTTATAATTTTTTATAAAAATATAAATTAAAAAATTATAATTAATCACTATCAAGAAAGTTTCAATTTCGTTAAAATTTGACTTTTTAATTAGATTTATAGTTTGACTTTTTTATTAGGATTGGCGGAGCTGACGCGCAAAAGGTGTTTATGCGAAATTGACCCAATCTCAGCTCCACAACCGCACGATCAAACGACATTTAATCTGGCTTTGCAAATGGACGGTTGGGATTAAATTGTTCCAGCTGCTCCCGGAATATCCTCAGCGTACCGGAGAATATCACGGCACCGGCGAGCAAGTAGTCATCGTCCACCACCCACACGTAGCTCACCCGGTGCGCCAAAGCCTGTATCATGACTGCCACCGGAGAGCTCCTTGGGTGGCACACTATTGCTTCGTTCGACAGCCGCCCCATCCTTGGGGCCGCTTCCATGGACCTCACCCGCCTCGGCAATACTCTTCGTCCGACGAAGAAGAAGAAGAAGAAGAAGAAGAAGACGATGACGCCGAAGGTGAGAATGGAGGCGAGAAGTCGCCCTCCTGCAGCAGCTCCAGCATGACATGCAGCCCCTTCACCCTCAGCTGCTCCTTGATCGACCTCACGGCCGACGCTGGGCGGGGATGTAGTCGAGGAAGGACACGAGGTTGCCTGCGGAGAGGGCGGGGATGTAGTCGAGGAGCGCGGAGGGGGATATCTCTCCGACGAGGCAGCCGTCGTCGGAGACGACCGCAACGGATGTCTGGTCGGAGTGGGCGGTGCGGATGAGGGGGAGGGCAGAGAGAGCGGGGTCTCGCAGGAGGACGGTTAGAGAGGCGGGACGGATGAGGGCCAGCTCGGTGATGGAGAGGGCGGATAAAATTGAGGGAGAAACGGGCGAAGTCCTCCTGCGTCAGCCAGCAGAACTCGGAGTTGCCACCACCGCTGCGTCCGTCGAGCTTGCTCCGAATGGGGGCAAGAAAGATCCGCGCGCCGTCAACAATGGCGTCCAGGGCTCCCAAAATGCTGCCGATCACCAGTAGAAAGAGTTATTCTCGAAACAGAGAGGTGGCTTTGAGTTGTATTAATTAACCTTGAGTAAGGTTCGAGGCGCCGGATGACGGTGGCGGCCTTGACAAGAGCAGAACTGAGACGGGCGCGGAAATGGCAGCGATGGGCGCGTCGAGATTCTCCTCGGCGGAGAGGTAACACAGAATATCCACCATGCAGACCTTCCACGGGGCACGGGCAGTAGTCGGTAGCCCAGACGACGAGGCGGTTCTCGCTTCTGCCTCCGGAGCCTCTTCTGAATGAGTGGAGAGCGTCGGAGACGGTGGCGGTGGGTGGAATCGACCTGGCAATCGGCTTGCCGATGCAGAGGTCAGCCACCTCGTAGGCCTGCAGGGAGTTCAATGCCATGCGGCGGCGAGCGCAGAAGAAGACCGGGGAGGAAGTCACGGAACCGCGAAGCCAGAGTAGTTGGCGGGCTTTCTATCCTATAAAAAGCGCGGTGAGGTGGCGGCGGAGGCGTGCGCCACCAGCCACCAGGTGGAACGGGCGCGGTGAGGAAGGCGTGGGGAGGCTTGCGGGCGGAACATGGCAGGAGCGGATTAGCGAGGGAAGCGGTCGAACCGGACCTGTTCCACCTGCGATGGACCAGCCGGTTTAGTGATTCGACCGGGATTAGGTTTCACGTTCTTCTATTTCATGCGCCTCCGCTCCGGACTTTTGATGCCTTCCGCGCTTCTGCAGCTGCTGGAATCGCTAGGGTTCGTCACCTCCACCGCCTCGATTTCAATCCAGATACGTCGATGGAGAACACGAGCCTCGTCTCCTGCGAGAAGCTCGACCGAGTGATGAACTGGGTGGGGGCGAGCTTCTCCTCGGCGTTCTTCGCCTCCCTCGAGCGCTGCTCCTGCATCAACCTCAGCACCGACGACGACGACGATGAGGAAGAGGCCAAGGATCGACCGCTGATGTTCATCAAGCCTGACGCCCTCGAAGCCCCCTTCGGCCCCGATGCCGCTCTTCCCGTCTCCACAAGCCCTACTGCCGCCGACAAGCTTCCCCCTTTATAGTTGCTGATCCTTGCACCGGCGCTTCACTATACGGTAATTGAAGTTAATTTCTTAGCTTCCGGCCTGTTGTGTGGATGAAACCAGCAACTTTAGCTATTGAGTCGCATGCTATTGCCAGGTTTGAGTACAGAAACTTATGGTTCTATTCTGCACAAGCTTTCCTATAGTCCTATGTGCATATGTAGTCTGTAAATACCGGTCTTGTTCCTTACTATAGATTACTACTTCTCTTTTAGCCATAGTATTATTGTTTGTTGGTGTTATCTTTGAAATGAAAGGTCTTTTCTGTTCCTTTTTTAGCCATGATTGATCACTGATGCTTTCGCTCGCTAGGATGAAACACTACAAATTAATGTGAGGGTTTGTCGAGAACCATGTGTGGTTGTGAAGGAGAAAGAGAGAATAACAAATAGATTCGGAGGAGATGGGCAGAGAGAGCTATGTAATAGTTAGATTACTTGTATTTCTTCTCTGTCCTTCATTACACACATGACTTCTTATATCTAATAAAGAGGCAACCTGGTGAAGTAAGATAATTAAATAAAGACACAATTAAGTTAATTACAAATTATTTATACTTTTACTTGGTCTTTTTCCTTTATTGTCAAGATCAATTCCTTCTTTGGTTTCTTTATATATGGTAATTACTTCATTACTCTTTGGTCATCCTAAGAGATCAAAGTCCTTTTGGTTGTACTTGGCTTGCTCCAACCCTTCAAAATTGTGCTTGCTTGCAAGTATGAGGTTATGGTATGTGTATTTAGATTCTACTACCATGATTTTTTTGATGCCGATCCTTTTCTTTTCGTGGATTATGTGAAATGATTAAATTGAGGGTTTCTTATCTCTTCGCGGGTACTTGACTACTATCTCTTTGATTAGAGAGGCAATATGGGTGTAAAGCTTCCCTTTTAAAGCTAGTTCCTTTTGCTTTTAGTAAGAGGAAGGCCCAAAGGCCTACAGATGGATCTAACTAACCTTGATTTCTGAATGTCAATTGCCAAGTATCCTGATTAAACTTGTGTGTGAGTATCTACCCTAGATACAGACCTAGGTATTGAACAATGTTTTTTCTAAACATTCGGTATTTGAGTGTCAGCTGTCTGACTTGGGCGTGGAAGGGGTAAATCTAGATTCAGAGTATTAGACCATAAACCTAGTGTGGGATTCTCAGGACTAGCTATTCAGATATAGCATTACTACAGAATTCCAGGTTGAATGAAGTCCATTAGAGCAACAATAGTCTGTCTGAATTTTCTTTAAAGTTTTAACCTCCAGTGATCACTCTGATGTTTTCCAACGTTCAGGAACTAGAAGATGAAAAATTAGTAGGGAAATCAGAAACTGAAAATAGGAAATATCCATTACCATTTTCACTGACGGTTGCATTTAGTTATGTATAACTATACATAATTCTAGTATGAAGTATAATGTGTGATATAGGTTGGAGATTCCATTGGAAAAGTTGATCGAAGCATTATCATGCATGGATTGGATATTACAACTCCATTAGAGATACAGGAAGAGCTAATTCTAACACTGGCAAACCAGTTGTGCCACTCGGTTAACTTGGAGAACAACAGCAACAGTAACAACAACAACAACAACAACAACAACAAATGGATAAACAATTATTGTTGGTACTTAGTAATCGCTTCACATTTCAAACCCTAAATTCATATTTCCCTAGGCCATAATAAATAGTTAAAGTGGTGGATGAATATCCCTAGCACAGTTTGTACCTTAGCTCTGTCTGTCATCTCCCTTGGCTGAGAAGTAGACGACATCACTTCTTTGGATGATGAAGTATATCGAAGTTGATAGCTCAAATCGAGTGGGTTTTTTTCTGAGAACACAAAAGCAACATCATCACTGAGAATGTCATTGCCACTGAGATATTGTGTCACTTGCCTCATGGTAGGTCTTGCTTCAGGAGTAGATTGAGAACAAAGCAATCCCAACTTTAGCACCAGTTCCATTTCCTCCTTGTCGTAGTGTTCATTTAGCCTTGGATCTACGACAGTTAGTAGTTTGTTCATGGTGTGGCACTCTCGCACCCAATCAATTAGAACCACCTGCGTTGATGGAGCAGTGTGTTCTATTGGCCTCCGACCAGAAGCCACCTCGAAGAGCAATATGCCATAAGCAAACACATCTGATCCGGTCGTGGCCTTTCCGGTATGCGATAACTCAGGGGAAATATAGCCCACAGTCCCCACAATGTGGGTGGTGTGGGGGTTCTTTCCATGCTCGTATAGCCTAGCAAGGCCGAAATCACCCAGCCTTCCATTCAGCTCGGCATCTAGTAGTACGTTGCTGGACTTGATATCTCTATGAACTACCACTTGCTCCCAATCTTCATGCAAGTAGACCAGCCCAAATGCGATATCCTTCAGAATTTTGAATCTCTGGTTCCAACTCAAGTTGGTGCTGTTATTGTCATCGAAGAGGAAGGTGTCGAGGCTTCCGTTGGGCATGTAGTCATAGACGAGGAGGAGGTCCTCATTTCGCTTGCACCATCCTAGGAGTTGCACGATGTTCCGATGTCTCATTTGGCCTAAACTAGAAAGCTCCGCAATGAACTCCCGCACACCTTGGCTAGATGTATTTGAGATCTTTTTTATGGCCACTTGTTTTTCGGTGCGCCACAAGGTCCCTCTGTAGACTTTACCGAAACCTCCTGAGCCAAGGACCTCGGTTTCTTTAAAACCTCTGGTCGCTCTATAGAGCTCTTTATACGGAAACCGATTGGGGTAGTCTAACTCCCAAATCCTCAAGGTTTTCTAATAGTTTCCTTCGATTTTGTAAGTACTTAGACACAAGGAATAAGAACAACACAAACACTAATGTGATAAGGGAAGACACAAGCACAGCCTTAACGGTAAAAAATCTTGAAGTAGTTGGTGAGTTTACCTTTTTCCTTAGAGGAAGAGGCAATTCCGATAGAGTTAAATTGGGTGCTGATTCATTTGTGCTAAAGCTCCAGCCTAGAACATAATGGTAGCTCATGACCTTCCCAGTTGCTGAGGAGAAACCGACATACATGTATTCCTTGAATATTGGCGAAAGATCGATTGGCCAAGATATGAGAGGTCGGTGCGGCTTTGTAAGCATAAATGGAGCGATGGTGACGTTCAAAACTTTCACAGCACCATCGTAGTCGATCCACGCCTGAATTGGCTCTCCACCCAACAAGTTCACCGACACATTTTCAAGCTCATCTGTCTGATAAGCAGCAGGCACTCGCAACAACTGAACTGAGGTTGTTAATGTCCACTCCGACATGGTTATCATTTATGTCAGCAAACTGTCCATGGGCTGTAGTGTCGAACTCTATAGCGAAGAGATGGTTGGAGGAGTCGCCGTTGTTATCCTCGTCAAGAAGTCCAAGGTACTGACCGGCTTCAACTTCACGAAGGGGGATGGAGGGGGCAACCACAAAGGCGATGCCATGCCCTCCGCTGCCATTGTAAGTGATGATGTTGAACACGAACGTCGTACTGAATGACCGAGCAGGAGAGGACGTAGATTCCTTCTTCAACATTAGGACAGGAGAGCTAAAGAAGGCGTGGCCGATTTGCCTCATGCTGTCATTGGTTATCTGGAGAACTCCATTGGATGTGATAAGCGCAGCACCGTCCATGCTCAGGTTTTTCGCAGCATCTCGGAACCCATTGAAGAGAAACTCAGTGGCTAGAGCTGCTGATAAACAAAGGGAGAAGAAGAGGAGGGAATACATGAGGGAAACGGATGAGTTGTTCATGTTTTGAGCAGAAACAAGCAAGCAGGTGTTAGCTACAAGTCCAACTTTCAACACTATTTATTGATCAATACATGTATGTTGCTGCAGCAACATCTCTTAGAAATATCTGAACAGTGATGCTGAAATTACCTCCCCAGCAGTGCAGGTTAACTAACCATGGTTCAGTTTAGATCTCTCTTGTCCCAGTCAACGACTTGCAAGTCTCCTCTGGCAACGACTCAATATATATAAAAGTATACCCTGTATCCTTGCCCTTGGCCTTTAATTCGTTCTTTCTTCTTTATGCGTGCACAGGTACGAAAAGTCGACGACTTTGCTGCATGCATGCAACGTGGAGCGACGAGTAAGGAGAAGAAAGATGTACGTGAACCGGCGGGTCCTTTTTTTAATAAATTAATAAAAAGTCTAATCGTTCTCCTCGTTGCAGTCCATAAGTCCATTTAGTAAGGAGAGGCCGCCGGTTCGGCCCGGCTAACCGGGTCAACGGGCCACCTGGCCCATTGACCCAGGTTGGGTCTGGGCCAGATCTAAATCGATTTGACATGTTAGAGGGAGGGAGTGAATAGCGTGTCGTCACTTTTCAAAAATCGTTCGTTCTATCAAACAAAAACTTACAGTCGAATATTAGAAAACAAAACAAAGGAACACGTGGATTTACTTGGTTCCTAACCACCCATGGTTAATACGTCCAAGGCCTATGTACGGAAGGCGCCCGTCCACTAGTGGTCTCCTTTTCGAACCTTGTTCGGAGGCGAAGAAACCCATCCTACAGTCCAAAACTAAATTATAATAAATATAACATTAAAGCAGGATAAGTAAAGAAATTAAACCAAACTTCTCGATGTCGTTCTGGAAGTCTTAAGCGCCTTGCACTCCTCCTGGATCTTCCCCGATTGCAAGATCTTAGCTCCATTCGCGTTCTGAATCACCACTTGTAAGAAAGGACGACTTCTAGATCGATATGCTTCATTTGAGCACGTTCACCTTCTTTTATACTGCTCCTGAGTCGACTCCAGGCTTATCTGGGTCGACTCCAGTCGATGTGGCAGTAACTCTTCATCCTGCTCGTTATCCATTGTCTGAGTCGACTCCAGACTTATCTGAGTCGACTCCAGGCTCACTCGAGTCGACTCAAGCTACAGTTGAGTCGACTCCAAAGACACTTTTTGTAGAGCTCTGAAAGGGTTTCGAAACGCATTTGACCATGTCTCGTTCTGAGTCCCGAGTCAAAAGTTATGACCCGTTGAAGTCGGACTCCTCATGTGTTGCCCCTGCATCATGATTCCTGCAAGATAAGCATGCAAACAAAGCAACACATCCTACCCTTATTTTGTGGGTCTAACTTAAAATTTCTACCGAAATCCTAGGTTAGTCTGACGCCTACTGTTCCACTTCGGAAACGCGTCCTTACCCACTCCACTCTGAAGAATTTACCTTTGCCAACCAAGTCCTCCTGACTTGTTGGACTTTTGCTCGGTTCTGTCCTCAGCCCCTAGGATTTATGCTGCGGCTTGGTCCTCTCTGACCAGCCCAGACTTCTGCTGCAACTCGATCCTCCAGATCAGCCCAGACTTCTGCTGCGACTCGGTTCTCCAAACCAGTCCAGACTTCTGCTGCGACTCGATCCTCCAGACCTGCCCAAACTTCACCTAGTGCTTCGACTCTGCCAAGACTTCCGCCTGATCCTCCAAATCAGGACTTCCCTTTACCTAGCCTACAACTAGGATTTTCTCTTGCCTAGCTTCACTTATCAGGACTTCCCTTGCCCGATCTTTCAGATTAGGACTTCCACTGCCTAGTCTAACCGACTAGGACTTCTCGCTAATCATCTGACTAGACTTCACTCACTTCCACATATCCAAATATCAAATCCTGTTTGGATCAACCCTTAGTCAAACTGATCAGACTTAGGTATATTATCAAACATCGAAATCTTAGGAAAGATCTAGTATTTTGTGCACCAATAATAAAAATATTTTAGACACTTCGTCCATTAGACTTTAAAAAAAGCGCCTATATTGACTTTTTAATTTTGACCAACTGAGACACCTTTATGCATGATATTTTGACTTTTTAATTTTGACCAACTGATACACCTTTGTGTTTAATAATATACCACAAAATTAGTGGGAAAGAAATCTTACTCTCAAGATATAATTGAATTGAAATTACGATAAAACAGATTTATTAAAGTGGATAAAGATTGAATTTCAACAAAGTTAAAAAAAACTTTTTCGTAATGATCAACTGTAACTTTTCGATTTATCTTCTCATAGATGATTATAAAATTAACCGTGTGAAATCATTAAGTGTGAAAGGAACCTTCTATATGCAATAACATAGAAGCTGACATTCCAGACTTGATATAGTTAGTTAAGAGATTTTTAAGGATATGGACAATTATTACACTATCATATTGTAGAATTTTGAGGATATGGACAGTTAATTCCCTATCAAATTTTAGAATTTTGTGGATATGAACAGCCTATCGTATTGTAAAATATTCTTGCATTCCATACGTCAAAGGAAACCTTCTAATGCAGAACTTCGCTTCTCGTGTTTGAATCACTGAAACTACTGAGCTATCATATGGACTGTAATTTACTCTTCTGAATTTATTTTATCTTGATAATAGATGAAAAACTACTATGAGATAAACCGTAAAGTCTCCAATTCAATTGTGATATAGTTACTCTGGATCGTTTATAAACAAACGGCCAGCATTACATCAAAAGACTGAATAGTAGAGACATCTATGAGGTTCATGATGAAATCCTTAATTTTTGTAACCAATAAATTGAATAAGAACATGAATAAATATTTCAGAAGCAGATAGTGGAAAATTAATTTCTAAAATGAATGAAAAATTAATGTTTGAGATTGTTAGTAAGAACATGGTTCAGATTTATTCTTTTTAACTCTTGCTTCTATCTTTTTTTGTTTCTAATGATCAATATTTATTTACTATTTTCTAAAACAAAATTATTAATTTATATAACTACAATAAATCAAACACGATTAGCTTTTGATGCCAGCATCAACCAGTTAAACTGGCCAATCTGATCTGCTTTTTAAATACACTACCTTTAGCTTTATGTTAACAGCATTAGGAAACCATGTTTTCATATTCAGATCACAGAACAATGTTTATGAAGCAATGATAAAATAGCAATACTCTGCACATGAACAGCCATGTAAATTAGACGATTCACAGAAGGGAATTATGCATGTAAACCATGAGCGTCCAATAGAGCTGTAACCAAGATAATGAAGAAAAAAAAGGCACGCTCTATCTATTTTTAACAAGGACAAAAACCTTCTATCAGTAGGATTATAAAGGAGCATGATGTGAAATCTTACCAATTTTCTCAATGTTCAACACCTTTATGCGATTAAGATTGACAAGAACTTTGTATGTAATGTAACCGCATAACAACATAGTCAAAAGCTTGTGTCACCTTTTACCAGGGTAATGGTTGCTCACGGTGGATGGGCTAGGTACATACCGAGAGGGTACATTGTCGGAACAAATTAATCCACGTTACTGATCTTGAAAGTCTCTGCTCTTCAAATAACCAGGGAACCACTTGAGTTCCGTTGTGTTTGTGATGGCATGAGGAGGATTCATATTTGACAGACAATGGAGAAAGCCCGATTAAAAATCAGCATATGATGTAAAGTTGCTTTTCAGAGGAAAGGACGCATGAACTTCGGGAAGCATAGATCCTGGAGGACCTGGCCAGTTTTAGTTTACAACACTAGATTCTCCCTGAGAAATGCCTGCAGTTGGATAGCTTGGTGAATTGGTGTGTGATGTAAATGTAAAGTTTTGTTTTGGAGGAAAAGATGCATGAGCTCCAGGAAGCAGAGATCCTGGAGGACCTGGCCAATTCCTACCACCAGGTTGGTCCAGCTGATAAATGGCAGAAGTTTGATTGCTTAGTAAATCTGCAGTTGATGTAAAGTTGCTTTTTGGAGGAAAAGATGCATGAGTTTCAGGAAGCAGAGATCCTGGAGGACCTGGCCAATTCCTACCACCAGGTTGGTCCAGCTGATAAATGGCAGAATTTCGATTGCTTAGTAAATCTGCAGTTGACATAAAGTTGCTTTTTGGAGGAAAAGATGCATTAGCTTTGGGGAACATAGATCCTGGAGAAGCTGACCAATTCATAGCACCATGTTCGCCTTGAGAAGTGGCAGAAATGTTTGGTCTTTTTCCTTTATTGTCTGGTCGGAGTGGGCGGTGCGGATGAGGGGGAGGGCAGAGTGATCGGGGTCTCGCGGGAGGACGGTTAGAGAGGCTGGACGGATGAGGGCGAGCTCGGTGATGGAGAGGGCGGAAACAGAGGAGAAAAGGGGGATAAAATTGAGGAAGAAACGGGCGAAGTCCTCTTGCGTCAGCCAGCAGAACTCGGAGTTGCCACCACCGCCGCGTCCGTCGAGCTTGCTCCAAATGGGGGCAAGAAAGATCCGCGCGCCGTCAACAATGGCGTCCAGGGCTTCCAAAATGCTGCCGATCACCAGTAGAAAGAGTTATTCTCGAAACAGAAAGGTGGCTTTGAGTTGTATTAATTAACCTTGAGTCAGGTTCAAGGCGCCGGCCGACGGCGGCGGCCTTGTACAAGAGCAGAACTGAGACGAGCGCGGAAATGGCGGCGATGGGCGCGTCGAGATTCTCCTCGGCGCAGAGGTAATACAGAATATCCACCATGCAGATCTTCCACGGGCAGTAGTCGGTAGCCCAGACGACGAGGCGGTTCTCGCTGCTGCCTCCGGAGCCTCTTCTGAATGAGTGGAGAGCGTCGGAGACGGTGGCGGTGGGTGGAATCGACCTGGCACTCGGCTTGCCGATGCAGAGGTCCGCCACCACGTAGGCCTGCAGGGAGTTCAATGCCATGCGGCGGCGAGCGCAGAAGAAGACCGGGGAGGAAGTCACGGAACCGCGAAGCCAGAGTAGCTGGCGGGCTTTCCTATAAAAAGCGCGGTGAGGTGGCGGCGGAGGCGTGCACCACCAGCCACCAACCACCAGCCACCAGGTGGAACGGGCGCGGTGAGGAAGACGTGGGGAGGCTTGTGGGCGGAACATGGCAGGAGCGGATTAGCGAGGGAAGTGGTCGAACCGAACTTGTTCCACCTGCGATGGACCAACCGGTTTAGTGATTCGACCGGGATTAGGTTTCACGTTCTTCTATTTCATGCGCCGCCGCTCCGGACTTTTGATGCCTTCCCCGCTTCTGCAGCTGCTGGAATCGCTAGGGTTCGTCACCTCTGCCGCCTCGATTTCAATCCAGATACGTCGATGGAGAACACGAGCCTCGTCTCCTGCGAGAAGCTCGACCGAGTGATGAACTAGGTGGGGGCGAGCTTCTCGTCGGCGTTCTTTGCCTCCCTCGAGCGCTGCTCCTGCATCAACCTCAGCACCGACGACGACGACGATGAGGAAGAGGCCAAGGATCGACCGCTGATGTTCATCAAGCCGGATGCCCTCGAAGCCCCTCGATGCCGCTCTTCCCGTCTCCACTGGCCCTATTGCCGCCGACACGCTTCCCCTTTATAGTTGCTGATCCTTGCACCAGTCAGGGGAGGTCTTAGGCAAAATTTTTTTAAAATGATTATTATTATTTAAATTTTTTTTTTCGGACTTGAATCGATATTCGTGGATTTAAAATTTTTTTAAAATAAATTAAAATATTAATTTTAAAAATAAATTTTTTATATACAATTAAAATTTTTAACTTTTTGAGATGTAAAGTTATTAATTAAATTTTCATATTCAAATTTTAATAATAAATTTTTTTCAATTGATAACATTGTGAAATTATTTAATCTTTCTTCAGAAATAATTGAACGTAAATAAGACTTTATTAATTTTAATTTAAAAAAATTTCTTTTTGCTGAAGCTACACTGACAGGTATGGTAAGTAATATTCTATAAACTATCCATGCATTAGGAAAATAATTTAATTTTTTATAAGATTTAATACTTCAAGTGCTGTTTTTAATTCTGGATTTATTATTTCTTTTAAAACTTTCAATTCTAAAAATAAATCTAAACCATCAATATCTTGTGACATATCATGTGTTAAAAAGTTTTTTTTCTCTACCTTATATAAAAATTTAAAATATATGAAGATAATTTTAAATTGTTCAAACCTACTTTGAAGTGAAGAAATAACATGATCAATAATATAATTAAAGTAATTGATTTTAAAAGATTCTGTAGGATCGTGTACACGTTAGAGGGTGGGTGAATAGCGCGTGGTTGCTTTTTAGAAATCTTTCGTTAATTATAAAACAAATACTTGCAGCGGAATTAGAATTACTATGCAGGAGACACGCAGGATTTACTTGGTTCCTAACCCCAGGGTTAGTACGTCCAAGGCCTAATTCGGGAGGCGCCCGTCCACTAGTGGTCTCCTTTCCGAATGTCGTTCGGAAGCGGAGCAACCCGTCTTACAGTCCGTAAATTATAACAAGAATGAAGACTGAAGGTAAATACAATAATAAAGAAAATCAAACACTTAGCCGATCTGGAAGTCCTGAGCGCCGCGCACTCCTCCTGGATCTTCTCCGATTGCAAGCGTCTGACCTCATTCACGTTCGGTAGCAGCTCTTGTTGGAAAGGAGGACGTATTAATTGTTGTCACAGCTGCTGGTCGAAGCCTCCTTATATACTAGTCCTGAGTCGACTCAGATGTCCATCTGCGTCGACTCCAGTTGATGTGGCAGATCAACTTTTATCGCTTCCGTCCGTTATCCTGTCTGAGTCGACTCCAGTTGCCTTCTGAGTCGACTCCAGTTGATGTGGCGTCAACTGCGATAAGTCTTGACTCTGCGTCAGCCTGAGTCGACTCAAAACCTTATCTGAGTCGACTCCACTGCCGAGTCGACTCAAGTCTCCGGTTGAGTCGACTCAACTCAAGTTTGACCTGAGTTGACTTCGAGCTTGACTTTGAGTTGACTTTGCTTGCTTCACCTCTGCTTTTTCCTCTTGCTTCCAGCTCCTGGTTCCTGCAAGACAAGCATACAAGCAAGCAAACAAAACAACCTAAAGTCTTACCTAGTGGGTCTAACTTCATATTTCTACCGAAATCTTGGGTTAGTCTAACCCACTCCATTTTGGAGAATTCATGCCAACCAAGTCCTCCAGACTTGTTGGACTTGTGCTCGGCTCTGTCCTCGCCCCCTAGGATTTTTGCTGCGGTTCGGTTCTCTCTAACCAACCCAGACTTCTACTGCGACTCGGTCACCCAGACCAGCCCAGACTTCTACTGCGACTCGGTCACCTAGACCAGCCCAGACTTCTGCTGCGACTCGGTCACCTAGACCCGCCCAGACTTCACCTGGTGCACTTGACTCTACCAAGACTTCCGCCTGATCCTTCAAATCAGGACTTCCCTTTGCCTAGCCTACAACTAGGACTTTCCCTTGCCCAGCTTCACTCACCAGGACTTCTCTTGCCCGATCGTCCAGATCAGGACTTCCACTGCCTAGTCTAACCGACTAGGTCTTCTCGCTCACTTCCACACATCCAAACATTAAGTCCTGTTTGGATCAACCCTTGGTCAAACTGACCAGACTTAGGTGTATTGTCAAATATCGAAACTCTAGGCAAGATCTTAGTGCACTTTGCACCAACAGATTCTTCTGGTGATAGTTTTACTTCATTAGTTACATTCTCATCAAATCGTTTATTTTTTCTAATTACCCGTTTTTTATGAAATTTTGGTTCTATATTCATTTCATTTGTAATTTCTTTAGCAGAAATCATAGAAAATATAAATCCATATTCTCTATACTCATTCAAAAAAGAAATAAGACTTTTTAATTGATCTAATACAATTGTAATGTTCATATCTTTATATTGTAAAAATTTACTAACAGTATTAACTGTGAATAATATATCATACAAAATAATCATACCTAATAAAAATTTAAAATTTTCAATCTCATATGTTGCTAAAGAAATTGCTTCACTTTTTGTTTTAGGATCATCACTAGTCTCTACAAGTTTGTATAAAGCTTCTCTTATTTGTGGAGCTTGATATTTTATAGGTTTAACACTTTCAAGACGACTTTCCCAACGTGTTTGTGATAATGGTTTTAGAGTTAATTTAGAAACGTGATCTTGTAAAATTTTCCATCTTTTGGTAGAAGAGAAAAATAATGAGTAAATACGTTGTATAACACCAAAAAATGTTATAACACTAGGACAATAATTAGTCATATTACATAGTACTAAATTAAGACTATGACAACCACATGGTGTATAAAAAGTATAGAATTTATATCTAGTAGTCTTTTTTGTACACCTTGTTGTTTACCCTTCATATTAGATCCATTATTATACCCTTATCCTCTTATATCATTTACATCAAGTTCAATTTTTTTAAATATAATGATAAGCGTATCAAAAAGTTCTTTTCCTGATATATTATCTACTTTTAAAAATTCTATAAAATATTCTTCTATTTTGATTGGACTTGTTGAAATATCTACGCATCTTAATATAAGAGACATTTGTTCTTGATGACTTATATCTAGAGTACAATCAAGTATAACAGAAAAATATTTTACTTCCTTTATTTTTTTAATTATAATATTTTTTATTTCTATTCCTAATATATTTATTAACTCGTTTTGTATATTATGACCAAGATAATGATTATGAATTTCACCATTTTGAATACGTTTGAGGTGTTTTTGCATTATAGGATCAAATTCTGCAATCATTTCAATTAAACCTAAAAAATTTCCATTGTTTTCTTGATAAATCTTCTCATTTGCACAATGAAATGCTAAATTTTTTTTTTACAAGATTTTTAATTACAATAATAATTCTTATTAATACATTTTTCCAATGTTCTTTTTCTTTGTTTATCTTTTCTTGTAAATGTTGATCGATGGTTTTATTTTTAAGTAATCTCATTTCAATATCAAACCAAGTATTCATATTTATAATATGTTCACTACTTGTTTCATGACTTTTAAACTTGGCACTAAGATTTTTCCAATCTCGACATCCTTCATTTGTTAATTGAATTGTAATTATTTTTTGACTAAATAATTTACAACAAAAGTAAAATACTTTATCCAATTTTTTTGAATATATTAACCATCCTCTGTCATGTTTTTCTCCATTTGGTAATTTTCGGATATAATGAATTGTAGAAAAATGTCTACAATTTTCATCATTTGGGAAATATTTATAGATTTCTCTAAATGGACCTTTTTCAACTAATAAATCTATTAAATTTGTATTTATATTTTTTCATTGTGCTGGATCATATATATTTTGAATAATAGTTTCATCAGTATTATTAAGATATTTATTTTTGAAATCTATTGATTGATTTTCTTCTGAATAAGTATTATCTTCTTCGTTTAAATTAAGACAAACTTCTTTTTGTCCTATAGATAATCTTGTAATTCAATTGATTTTTCATTTAAATTTTTAATTATATTATTTTCAGAGTTTCGATTTTTACTATTAATAACAAATTTATTAAGTGCACCTTTTTGAGATTAATAAAATTATTCTATTTTTCTTTTTTTCATACGTTTTGTATATCCAGAATCATATTTTTTAGCAGACATATTTATATTCAAATAATAATAATAATAATATAAGTCTCTACTATTTTATAGAAATAAAAATATTTTAAAATTAAATAATAATAAAACCAAATTTATGTCTTATAATTTTAATCTAATGATATTTCAAAGTTCGACAAATGACCTGCAAAATTTGAAACTAGAATTATTATATTGATGAAATTTCATCGTAATTAAAATATGAAAGTAATTTAGTAAATAAAGATGAAATATTCAGAATAAAAAAAATCTAAAATTTTGAGAATAAAGATGAAATATTGATGAAATATTAAGATAAATCATAAGTTTCTAATGTGAACTAACAAGATTATAAGTTTACAATAGGAATCATTGATAAAAAAATAAGAAATTAACAGAAGTATAAAAAAAGATTTGACAGGGAAATGAGGAAGGCGATACCTTTAGGTCTTAAGATCATCGAAAAATTTATAACAAAGACTTTTAATTCTGATCGTTCCTCTCCTTGCACCCCTTGTGATGATCTCAGAAATGTTTTGAGAAGAGAAAATAAGCTATCAAATGAGTAAAATGTTTGAAGTTGGGTAAAATAGGTTGTTAGGTTAATAAGGAAGGAAGGAGAGGAATATAAAGAAACTAGTAAATTAGAGTTTTGAAAATTAAAAAATATTAAATATATTGGAATCATACCAATATATTTAATATTGGTAAGGGGTAATCAGGCTTGTAATGTAATCAGGATTACATTACAAGATGATTTACTTTGTTTGGTAACGTAATCAGGCTTGTAATGTAATGTAATTGGATTACAAAAGAGGAGCCAAGATATGTAATCTGGATTACAAAGGAAATAGTATGTAATCCGATTACATTACAGATTCTATTTTTATCGTACCAAATATACCCTTCCACTTTATTAATAAAATTAATAATTTTATAAAATCAATAATTTATTAATTATAATTAATAATTAATTATTAATAAACTTAATTAAAATAATTAATAAAAGTATTAATAAAATAATAATTATTAATTATAAAAATAAATATTAATAATTATAATTAATAAAATAATTAAAATAATAAAATTAATAATAATAATAATATTTATTAATTATTTTAATAATTTTTATTTTATAATTTTAATTAATTATTATTTAAACTAATTAATTATTTTAAAAATAAAAATAATTAATTAATTATTAATAATTAATTTTGAAAATTAATAGTTAATAATAAATTATTAATTATTAAAAATTATTAACTAATTTTAATTAGTAATTAATAAATATTTTAATAATTATTAATTTTATTAATAATAAAAATTAATAATTATTAATTATTAATTATTAATAAAATAATTTATTTTAAATATAATAAAAATAATCTTTATTATTACATTTATTTTTATTTTATTTTAAAAATTAGGAGGGTATTATTGATATTTTATAATAATAAAAATTAGATTCCTTATTGAAAATAATGTACACCAAACACTGTAATGTAATCATTCTTGTAATCAAAGATTACATGCATTCCTTCAACCAAACATAGTAATGTAATCAAGATTACATTACATTACATTACAAACTTGATTACATTACATGCGTGATTACATTACGTCGTACCAAACGCAGCCCAAATCTCTACAAAATTCAATGATCATGCAAAATCTCTCCAAAATCCAATAAAGATATTTTTAATATTTTTTTATTCTCTTTATATATATATATATATATATATATATATATATATATATATATATATATATATATATATATATATATAATAATTAATATATAAAAAAATGGGCCCCTCTAAATTTGGGACCCTAGGCATAGGCCTTAATGCCTTAATGGCCTATGCCTAAAGCCGGCTCTGGCACTGGCGCTTCACTATACGGTAATTGAAGTTAATTTCTTAGCTTCCGGCCTGTTGTGTGGATGAAACCAGCAACTTTATCTATTGAGTCGCATGCTATCGCCTTGATGGGAATTGAAATTCCGCTCTGTTGAATTCTTGCCAAATTTATACTTTTACTTGGTCTTTTTCCTTTATTGTCAAGATCAATTCCTTCTTTGGTTTCTTTATATATGGTAATTACTTCATTACTCTTTGGTCATCCTAAGAGATCAAAGTCCTTTTGGTTTGGTACTTGGCTTGCTCCAACCCTTCAAAATTGTGCTTGCTTGCAAGTATGAGGTTATGGTATGTGTCTTTAGATTCTACTACCATGATTTTTTTGATGCCGATCCTTTTCTTTTTCGTGGATTAAGCGAAATGATTAAATTGAGGGTTTCTTATCTCTTCGCGGGTACTTGACTACTATCTCTTTGATTAGAGAGGCAATATGGGTGTAAAGCTTCCCTTTTAAAGCTAGTTCCTTTTGCTTTTAGTAAGAGGAAGGCCCAAAGGCCTACAGATGGATCTAACTAACCTTGATTTCTGAATGTCAATTGCCAAGTATCCTGATTAAACTTGTGTGTGAGTATCTACCCTAGATACAGACCTAGGTATTGAACAATGTTTTTTCTAAACATTCGGTATTTGAGTGTCAGCTGTCTGACTTGGGCGTGGAAGGGGTAAATCTAGATTCAGAGTATTAGACCATAAACCTAGTGTGGGATTCTCAGGACTAGCTATTCAGATATAGCATTACTACAAAATTCCAGGTTGAATGAAGTCCATTAGAGCAACAATATTCTGTCTGAAATTTCTTTAAAGTTTTAACCTCCAGCGATCACTCTGATTTTTTCGAACCTTCAGGAACTAGAAGATGAAAAATTACTAGGAAATCAGGAACTGAATAGGAAATATCCAATACCATTTTCACTGACGGTTGTATTTAGTTATGTATAACTATACATAATTCTAGTATGAATTATCATGTGTGATATAGGTTGGAGATTCCATTGGAAAAGTTGATCGAAGCATTATCATGCATGGCTTGGATATTACAACTCCATTAGAGAGACAGGAAGAGCTAATACTAACACTGGCAAACCAGTGTGCCACTCGATTAACTTGGGAGGAACCCTCAGCACTTTTCAGAAAAACAGTGAGACTGAAGGACATACCTGGTATTCAAATTTGTAAGTGAATCCAACTAGATTGTTTAGTTAAAATTGAACCGTCCAAAATTAACTAATTGAAACTGAACTAATCAATTTTTTTTTTGACAAATCAAACCGATGGAAGTTTGCCATTAAAATCGAACGAAATTAAATTGATATAAAATTAGTTAATTTGGTAATTAATCGAATTAACTAATTTACTGTAAGTGAATTTGATCTTTCATCAATAGTTGATGTGGTAAAAGATTATACGCTGACTTTAGGAGTTTCATATGGTTGGTCTCATAATCATTAGTAGAAAGGTAAATCAAAAAGTTGAAGTTGGTCCTCATGTGGTAGGGTAATTCGAATCGATATTTACTTAATGTGGCAAATCTACCATATGTTACTAACTTAGCCATGCCTTGGGTCTTCATCAACAGTTGATAGATATATGGATGGTTGATTCCACCAGATTCAAAAGTTCAACAATTAATTGATCTTGATTTTGATTTTAATGAGTCACAACTTTGCGATTATATGGGTTCGAAGATTTTTAAGTTTTTTTTATCATAGACCTCAATAGCAGCAGTTGATTGATACGTTAAATCGGTTTGATTTAATTGATTTTTTTGGTAATTCAGTTCTTTGAACCATTTAATTTTGAAAGTGATCGGTTCGGCTCAATAGAAATTTTTTACTGACTATCAGAGTAAATTGAGAAGTACAAATGACGCATTACTTTGCAATCAATATTCCAATATTATCTTTTTAACGGAGGAAATTAATTCTCAATGTGTCGTAATTAAGAATCAACTCAGAAATGCTTGACTAATTGTGAAAATACTTTGCCATTGCATCATGGCCCGATATTTAATTGAATTTTGAGTTTTAAAATTGAGACCAAATCAAAATATAGAAATTTATATTTTAGTAACTACGGTTTCGTAATTACTATAATATGAATTAGGAAATTATGTTGTCGTACGTAAATAAAAATTTATATTGTAGTAATTATAGAATCGTAACTATTATAATTATATGTTATAACAATTATAAGATTTTATATTATCATAGTTATAAAATTTTAGTTGTTACATATTGTATTGGTGCAAGTTAAAGATAGTATCAAAGGATATTTAAATAATATATATGATTATAGAAAATGAGATATCTTTTTAATAAAAAAATAAAATGGAGTGCCTTTGGAAATAAAAGGGTGTCTTCTGACTTTTGCCAAAACTTTGAAAATTTATGGTCTTCTTTTTGAGACGTGTAAATAATAATTTGAGTAGTATTCTGTAATATTGTTATGGCAAAATTTGACGCATCGTGAACGTCACGTGATTCATCAGAGAAATTTACACCAAAGAATAAAATGCTGAACTTGAAAGACAATGTATTATATGCATTTCAATAATAAAATACTAATAATAATAATCTGAAAAAGGATTCACGGATTCACCTTTAGCAACAACAGTAGCCAAATACATTTCAATAAAAAGGTGGTACAATAGATGGCTAAAAGACAATTATTGTTGGCTTCATATTTCAAACCCTAAATTCATATTTCCCTAGGCCATAATAAAGAGTTGGATGAATATCCCTAGCACAGTTTTTACCTTAGCTCTGTCTGTCATCTCCCTTGGCTGAGAGAGGTAGACGACATCACTTCTTTGGATGATGAAGTATATCGAAGTTGATAGCTCAAATCGAGTGAGTTTTTTTCTGAGAACACAAAAGCAACATTATCACTGAGAATGTCATCACCATTGAGATATTGTGTCACTTGCCTCATGGTAGGCCTTGCTTCAGGAGTAGATTGAGAACAAAGCAATCCCAACTTTAGCACCAGTTCCATTTCCTCCTTGTAGTAGTATTCATTTAGCCTTGGATCTACGACAGTTAGTAGTTTGTTCATGGTGTGGCACTCTCGCACCCAATCAATTAGAACCACCTGCGTTGACGGAGCAGTGTGTTCTATTGGCCTCCGACCAGAAGCCACCTCGAAGAGCAATATGCCATAAGCAAACACATCTGATCCGGTCGTGGCCCTTCCGGTATTATATAGCTCAGGGGAAATATAGCCCATAGTCCCCGCAATGTGGGTGGTGTGGGGGTTCATTCCATGCTCGTATAGCCTAGCAAGGCCGAAATCACCCAGCCTTCCATTCAGCTCGGCATCTAGTAGTACGTTGCTCGACTTGATATCTCTATGAACTACCACTTGCTCCCAATCTTCATGCAAGTAGACCAGCCCAAATGCGATATCCTTCAGAATTTTGAATCTCTGGTTCCAACTCAAGTTGGTGCTGTTATTGTCATCGAAGAGGAAGGTGTCAAGGCTTCCGTTGGGCATGTAGTCGTAGACGAGGAGGAGGTCCTCATTTCGCTTGCACCATCCTAGGAGTTGCACTATGTTCCGATGTCTCATTTGGCCTAAACTAGAAAGCTCCGCAATGAACTCCCGCACACCTTGGCTAGATGTATTTGAGATCTTTTTTATGGCCACTTGTTTTTCGGTGCGCCGCAAGGTCCCTCTGTAGACTTTACCGAAACCTCCTGAGCCAAGGACCTCGGTTTCTTTAAAACCTTTGGTCGCTCTATAGAGCTCTTTATACGGAAACCGATTGGGGTAGTCTAACTCCCAACCCTCAAGGTTCTCTAATACTTTCCTTCGATTTTGTAAGTACTTAGACACAAGGAATAAGAACAACACAAACACTAATGTGATAAGGGAAGATACAAGCACAGCCTTAACGGCAAAAAATCTTGAACTAGACGGTGAGTTTACCTTTATCCTTAGAGGAAGAGGCAATTCCGATAGAGTTAAATTGGGTGCTGATTCATTTGTGCTAAAGCTCCAGCCTAGAACATAATGGTAGCTCGTGGCTCTCCAAGTTGCTGAGGAGAAACCGACATACATGTATTCCTTGAATATTGGCGAAAGATCGATCGGCCAAGATATGAGAGGTCGGTGCGGCTTTGGAAGCATAAATGGAGCTATGGTGACGTTCAAAACTTTCGCAGCACCATCGTAGTCGATCCACGCCTGAATTGGCTCTCCACCCAACAAGTTTACCGACACATTTTCAAGCTCATCCGTCTGATAAGCAGCAGGCACCGCAACAACTGAACTGAGGTTGTTAATGTCCACTCCGACATGGTTATCATTTATGTCAACAAACTGTCCTTGGGCCATAACCGTGTCGAACTCTATAGCGAAGAGATGGTTGGAGGATTCGCCGTTGTTATCCTCGTCAAGAAGTCCAAGGTACTGACCGGCTTCAACTTCACGAAGGGGGATGGAGGGGGCAATCACAAAGGCGATGCCATGCCCCCCGCTGCCATCGTAAGTGATGATGTTGAACACGAACGCCGTACTGAATGACCGAGCAGAAGAGGACGTAGATTCGTTCTTCAACATGAGGACAGGAGAGCTAAAGAAGGCGTGGCCGATTTGCCTGGTGCTGTCATTGGTTATCTGGAGAACTCCATTGGATGTGATAACCGCAGCACCATCCATGCTCAGGTTTTTCGCAGCATCTCGGAAACCATTGAAGAGAAACTCAGTGGCTAGAGCTGCTGATAAACAAATGGAGAAGAAGAGGAGGGAATACACGAGGGAAACGGATGAGTTGTTCATGTTTTGAGCAGAAACAGGCTAAGCAAGCAGATGTTAGCTACAGTTCGACTTCCAACACTATTTATTGATCAATACATGTATGTTGCTGCAGCAACATCTCTTAGAAATATCTTAACAGTGATGCTGAAATTACCTCTCCAGCAGTGCAGGTTAACTAACCATGGTTCAGTTTAGATCTTTCTTGTCCCAGGTAACGACTTGCAAGTCTCCTCTGGCAACGACTTGCATTGACATAATATGGCTTGAAAGGTCGACAAACAATGAAAAAAATTAAAAGGGCATGACAGTCAAATCAGAGACGCTCTTTTTTTGATTAAAGTACAATGGACATCCTATGCAAATATGCAAAATTTTCAGTTTAGATCTTTCTTGTCCCAGGCAACGACTTGCAAGTCTCCTCTGGCAACGATTTGCATTGACATAACATGGCTTGAAAGGTTGACAAACAATGAAAAAATTAAATTAAAAGGGCATGACAGTCAAATCGAAGATGCCCTTTTTTGATTAAAATACAATGGACATCCTATGCAAATATGCAAAACTTTCAGTTTAGATCTTTCTTGTCCCAGGCAACGACTTGCAAGTCTCCTCTGGCAACGATTTGCATTGACATAACATGGCTTGAAAGGTCGACAAACAATGAAAAAATTAAAAGGGCATGACAGTTAAATCGGAGACGCCCTTTTCTGATTAAAGTACAATGTACATCCTATGCAAATATGCAAAACTTTCAGTTTAAATCTTTCTTGTCCCAGGCAACGACTTGCAAATCTCCTCTGACAACGACTTGCATTGACATAACATGGCATGAAAGGTCGACAAACAATGAAAAAATTAAATTAAAAGGGCATGACTGTCAAATCGAAGATGTCCTTTTTTGATTAAAATACAATGGACATCCTATGCAAATATGCAAAACTTTCAGTTTAGATCTTTCTTGTCCCAGGCAACAACTTGCAAGTCTCCTCTGGCAACGACTTGCATTGACATAACATGGCTTGAAAGGTCGGCAAACAATGAAAAAATTAAAAGGGCATGACAGTCAAATCGGAGACGCCCTTATCTGATTAAAGTACAATGAACATCCTATGCAAATATGCAAAACCAACTATCCAAAATATTCTTACTGTGTGTTTTAAGATTTAAATGGTAACAACTATCAAAACTATTATAATTTGTACTAAATTACTAACTGCTATAATAATATTATTATTTTATATTAATTTACTTATTAAATAATAATAATTAAATTAAAATAATATTTTAATGAATAAAATAAATTAATAGATTATATAATATTCATTATATTTCATATAAATATTAAAATTTGATATAAAAGTATTTTACTCCTCTTCGGACTTTGAGCTCCAAGTCCAAATCATTCCATCGAATCTGTTTTCGACCGCATCAAATCCTCAGCCTTAAGGTTTGTCCTAATGGATTTCGGCTTGAGCTCTCTCTACTGGTCATGTTCCGCCTCCTCAGTGTCATATGCTACGCTCAACTGATTCCGTTCTGTTCAATCCCTCGTTTAGCTGATCAGATCGTCGTCAGAAAGACACATGCCATCAATGATATCTCGAGTAATTTATCACCCCATTAATGCGGTATGATAGCACAATCTGATATCGTATCGATATGGATGACAAGATTTTTCACTATTGCAACGGCGATGGAATATTCTTTTGACTCGGATAGAATATCTTCTCTGATAAAATCTCCACTAAAAGATATTCTTTTTAATGGAGATCTACTTCATATATGTTAAATAGAGCGGCCATTTGTCTTTTTTTTTTTTTTTTTTTAAGAAAAGAGATGCCTACATGACATTTTGATTTTTTTAATTTTGACCAACTGATACACGTCGAGTTTAGAATTACTCTGGGCAAGCCTGATGTATGACATGTTTAATAATTCATGCCACATGAAGCAGACATTCCAGACTTGATATAGTTATTTAAGAGAATTTTAAGGATATGGACAATTATTACACTATCATATTGTAGAATTGTGAGGATATGGACAGTTAATTCCCTATCAAATTTTAGAATTTTGTGGATATGAACAGTTGTTATCCTATCATGTTGTAAAATATTCTTGCTTTCCATACATCAAAGGAAACCTTCTAATGCAGAAATTCGCTTCTCGTGTTTGAATCACTGAAACTACTGAGCTATCATATGGTTCAGTTTAGATCTTTCTGGTCCCAGGCAACGACTTGCAAGTCTCCTCTGGTAACGACTTGCCTTGACATAATGGCCTGAAAAGGTCTACAAACAATGTAAAATTTAAAAGGACATGACAGTCAAATTGGATCAAATTGGAGACGCTCCTTTTTTTTTTTTTATTAAAGTACAATTCCTACTTTGTGTTTTAAGATTTAAAGGGTAACAACTAACAAAACTGTTATAATTTGTAGTAAATTATTAATCTTTATAATAGTATCATTATTTTATATTAATTTTAATTTATAAAAAAATAATATTTTAATAAATAAAACAAATTAATAGACTATATAATATTTGTTATATTTTAAATATCATTGTATAAAAGTTAATAGATAATTACTACAATAAATCTTAAAATTCGATATAAATGTAGGATCGATGTGACACGCAAAAGGGGGTGAATAGCGTGTCGTCGCTTTTTAAAAATCATTCGTTCTATCAAACAAAAACTTATAGTCGAATATTAGAAAACAAAACACAGGGACATGCAGATTTACTTGGTTCCTAACCCCCCAGGGTTAGTACGTCCAAGGCCTATGTATGGGAGGCGTCCGTCCACTAGTGGTCTCCTTTCCGAATCTTGTTCGGATGTGGAGAAACCCATCTTACAATCCAAAACTAAATTATAATAAATATAACATTAAAGCAGGATAAGTAAAGAAATTAAACCAAACATCTTGATGCCGTTCTGGAAGTCCGG
>NC_133861.1:6972297-7131535 GCF_044706935.1 Curcuma longa
GTCAACCCGTACGCGCCACCGTGAGCGCCAGCCGACCTCTCCTCCTTGCCGCCGTCGCCGCGCCGCCGTCCGGTCACCGCCGACCGTCGGACCGGGTGCGTTGGACGCGCAGCTCGCCGGCGCTCCGACCGGCGTCGGATTCCGGCCGGATGGTGGCCGGAATCCGGCCGAAAATCGCCTGGAAACGCGTTGTTCGTGAGGCGCCCACTGTTGGCCGGAAATCGGTGGGTTTCCGGCCAATCGGGGGCCGGAGACCGGCCGAGGTCGACGCGCCAGGCGACGGCGCGTCGACCCCGGCCGGTCTCCGGCCTCGATTTGGCCGGAAACCCGCCGATTTCCGGCCAACGGTGGGCACCAGCGGCTGACGGGCGATTTCGATCGGAATCGAGCGGATTCCGGCCGAATCGGGGCCGGAGACCGGCCGGGGTCGACGCGCCGTCGCCTGGCGCGTCGACCCCGACCGGTCTCCGGCCCCGATTCGGCCGGAATCCGTTCGATTCCGGCCGAAATCGCCCGTCAGCCGCTTTCCCCTGTTTCTGGCGGTTTTCGGCCGGATTCCGGCCACCATCCGGCCGGAATCCGACGCCGGTCGGAGCGCCGGCGAGCTGCGCGTCCAATGCACCCGGTCCGACGGTCGGCGGTGATCGGACGGCGGCACGGCGACGGCGGCAAGGAGGAGAGGTCGGCTGGCGCTCACGGTGGCGCGTACGGGTTGACGCCTAGCATAGCCGTTCTGCCTGTATGTATATATATATATATATAAAAGTATACCCTGTATCCTTGCCCTTGGCCTTTAATTCGTTCTTTCTTCTTTATGCGTGCACAGGTACGAAAAGTTGACGACTTTGCTGCATGCATGCAACGTGGAGCGACGAGTAAGGAGAAGAAAGATGTACGTGAACCGGCGGGTCCTTTTTTTAATAAATTAATAAAAAGTCTAATCGTTCTCCTCGTTGCAGTCCATAAGTCCATTTAAGGAGAGGCCGCCGGTTCAGCCCGACTAACCGGGTCAATGGGCCACCCAGCCCGTTGACCCAGGTTGGGTCTGGACCAGATCTAAATCGATGTGACATGTTAGAGGGGGGAGTGAATAGCGTGTCGTCACTTTTCAAAAATCGTTCGTTCTATCAAACAAAAACTTACAGTCGAATATTAGAAAACAAAACAAAGGAACACGCGGATTTACTTGGTTCCTAACCACCCATGGTTAATACGTCCAAGGCCTATGTACAGGAGGCGCCCGTCCACTAGTGGTCTCCTTTTCGAACCTTGTTCGGAGGCGAAGAAACCCATCCTACAGTCCAAAACTAAATTATAATAAATATAACATTAAAGCAGGATAAGTAAAGAAATTAAACCAAACTTCTTGATGCCGTTCTGGAAGTCTTGAGCGCCTTGCACTCCTCCTGGATCTTCCCCGATTGCAAGATCTTAGCTCCATTCGCGTTCTGAATCACCACTTGTAAGAAAGGACGACTTCTAGATCGATATGCTTCATTTGAGCACGTTCACCTTCTTTTATACTGCTCCTGAGTCGACTCCAGGCTTATCTGGGTCGACTCCAGTCGATGTGGCAGTAACTCTTCATCCTGCTCGTTATCCATTGTCTGAGTCGACTCCAGACTTATCTGAGTCGACTCCAGGCTCACTCGAGTCGACTCAAGCTACAGTTGAGTCGACTCCAAAGACACTTTTTGTAGAGCTCTGAAAGGGTTTCGAAACGCATTTGACCATGTCTCGTTCTGAGTCCCGAGTCAAAAGTTATGACCCGTTGAAGTCGGACTCCTCATGTGTTGCCCCTGCATCATGATTCCTGCAAGATAAGCATGCAAACAAAGCAACACATCCTACCCTTATTTTGTGGGTCTAACTTCAGATTTCTACCGAAATCCTAGGTTAGTCTGACGCCTACTGTTCCACTTCGGAAACGCGTCCTTACCCACTCCACTCTGAAGAATTTACCTTTGCCAACCAAGTCCTCCTGACTTGTTGGACTTTTGCTCGGTTCTGTCCTCAGCCCCTAGGATTTATGCTGCGGCTTGGTCCTCTCTGACCAGCCCAGACTTCTGCTGCAACTCGATCCTCCAGATCAGCCCAGACTTCTGCTGCGACTCGGTTCTCCAAACCAGTCCAGACTTCTGCTGCGACTCGATCCTCCAGACCTGCCCAAACTTCACCTAGTGCTTCGACTCTGCCAAGACTTCCGCCTGATCCTCCAAATCAGGACTTCCCTTTGCCTAGCCTACAACTAGGATTTTCTCTTGCCTAGCTTCACTTATCAGGACTTCCCTTGCCCGATCTTTCAGATTAGGACTTCCACTGCCTAGTCTAACCGACTAGGACTTCTCGCTAATCATCTGACTAGACTTCACTCACTTTCACACATCCAAACATCAAATCCTGTTTGGATCAACCCTTAGTCAAACTGATCAGACTTAGGTATATTATCAAACATCGAAATCTTAGGAAAGATCTAGTATTTTTTGCACCAATAATAAAAATATTTTAGACACTTCGTCCATTAGACTTTAAAAAAAGCGCCTATATTGACTTTTTAATTTTGACCAACTGAGACACCTTTCAACTGATACACCTTTGTGTTTAATAATATACCACAAAATTAGTGGGAAAGAAATCTTACTCTCAAGATATAATTGAATTGAAATTACGATAAAACAGATTTATTAAAGTGGATAAAGATTGAATTTCAACAAAGTTAAAAAAAACTTTTTCGTAATGATCAACTGTAACTTTTTCATAGATGATTATAAAATTAACCGTGTGAAATCATTAAGTGTGAAAGGAACCTTCTATATGCAATAACATAGAAGCTGACATTCCAGACTTGATATAGTTAATTAAGAGATTTTTAAGGATATGGACAATTATTACACTATCATATTGTAGAATTTTGAGGATATGGACAGTTAATTCCCTATCAAATTTTAGAATTTTGTGGATATGAACAGTTAGTATCCTATCGTATTGTAAAATATTCTTGCATTCCATACGTCAAAGGAAACCTTCTAATGCAGAACTTCGCTTCTCGTGTTTGAATCACTGAAACTACTGAGCTATCATATGGACTGTAATTTACTCTTCTGAATTTATTTTATCTTGATAATAGATGAAAAACTACTATGAGATAAACCGTAAAGTCTCCAATTCAATTGTGATATAGTTACTCTGGATCGTTCATAAACAAACGGCCAGCATTACATCAAAAGACTGAATAGTAGAGACATCTATGAGGTTCATGATGAAATCCTTAATTTTTGTAACCAATAAATTGAATAAGAACATGAATAAATATTTCAGAAGCAGATAGTGGAAAATTAATTTCTAAAATGAATGAAAAATTAATGTTTGAGATTGTTAGTAAGAACATGGTTCAGATTTATTCTTTTTAACTCTTGCTTCTATCTTTTTTTGTTTCTAATGATCAATATTTATTTACTATTTTCTAAAACAAAATTATTAATTTATATAACTACAATAAATCAAACACGATTAGCTTCTGATGCCAGCATCAACCAGTTAAACTGGCCAATCTGATCTGCTTTTTAAATACACTACCTTTAGCTTTATGTTAACAGCATTAGGAAACCATGTTTTCATATTCAGATCACAGAACAATGTTTATGAAGCAATGATAAAATAGCAATACTCTGCACATGAACAGCCATGTAAATTAGACAATTCACAGAAGGGAATTATGCATGTAAACCACGAGTGTCCATTAGAGCTGTAACCAAGATAATGAAAAAAAAAGGCACGCTCTATCAATTTTTAACAAGGACAAAAACCTTCTATCAGTAGGATTATAAAGGAGCATGATGTGAAATACCAATAATCAACCCTTACCAATTTTTCTCAATGTTCAACACCTTTATGCGATTAAGATTGACAAGAACTTTGTATGTGATGTAACCGCATAACAACATAGTCAAAAGCTTGTGTTACCTTTTACCAGGGTAATGGTTGCTCACGGTGGATGGGCTAGGAACATACCGAGAGGGTACATTGTCGGAACAAATTAATCCACGTTACTGATCTTGAAAGTCTCTGCTCTTCAAATAACCAGGGAACCACTTGAGTTCCGTTGTGTTTGTGATGGCATGAGGAGGATTCATATTTGACAGACAATGGAGAAAGCCCGATTAAAAATCAGCATATGATGTAAAGTTGCTTTTCAGAGGAAAGGACGCATGAACTTCGGGAAGCATAGATCCTGGAGGACCTGGCCAGTTTACAACACTAGATTCTGCCTGAGAAATGCCTGCAGTTGGATAGCTTGTTGAATTGGTGTGTGATGTAAAGTTTTGTTTTGGAGGAAAAGATGCATGAGCTTCAGGAAGCAGAGATCCTGGAGGACCTGGCCAATTCCTACCACCAGATTGGTCCAGCTGATAAATGGCAGAAATTCGATTGCTTAGTAAATCTGCAGTTGATGTAAAGTTGCTTTTTGGAGGAAAAGATGCATGAGCTTCAGGAAGCAGAGATCCTGGAGGACCTGGCCAATTCCTACCACCAGGTTGGTCCAGCTGATAAATGGCGGAAGTTCGATTGCTTAGTAAATCTGCAGTTGACGTAAAGTTGCTTTTTGGAGGAAAAGATGCATGAGCTTTGGGGAACATAGATCCTGGAGAAGCTGACCAATTCATAGCACCATGTTCCCCTTGAGAAGTGGCAGAAGTAGGATATGTTGAAAAATCTGCTGTCATAAAACTTTTTTTTGGAGGAAAAGATGCAGGAGCTTCAGGAAGCATAGATCCCGGAGGACCTGGCCAACTAATAGCTCCTTGTTCACCTTGAGAAATGGAAGAAGTTGGATAGCTTGAAGAATCAACTGCAAAACTGTTTTTTGGAGGAAAAGATGCATAAGCTTCGGGATGCATAGATCCTGGAGGACCTGGCCAACTCATAGCACATTGCTCACCTTGAGAAACGAAAGTTGGATAGCTTGAAGAATCAGCTGCCAAACTGTTTTTTGAAGGAAAATTTACATGAGTTTCAGGTAGAATAGATCCTGGAGGACCTGGCCAGCTCATAACACCTGGTACTCCCTGAGAAATTGCTGCAGTTGGATGGCTTGGTAGATTGCCAAAATTTGTTTGTTGTGTTATAATATTGGTATTGGTATTAGACAATCGATGATCTGCAACTTTGACTGAAAGAATCTTTCCACCTATGCTGTACCCATTCATATGAGCAACCGCTGCTGCAGAACAGGCAGGATCGGTGTAGTGGACGAAACCATATCCTTTGCTTAAACCAGTGGTCCTTTCCTTGATCACTACTGCCTTGGAGATGTATCCAAATTGTGAAAAAAGTTCTTTTAGTTTATCATCATCAACGAAATGTGGAAGATGGGCAACATATAAATTAGTCACATCAATCTTGTTTAAACACTTAATATTTGAAGATGCCAAAGCTTCAGATTGTTGATTGCCAACCAAGGTAGGACCATAACTAGGAACTTGGGGATGGATAAATGGGGAAGCTCCAAAACTACCCACTTCGGCGAGGAAATCGTCACTTTTGCTTGTTCCAGGATTTGAAGCAGTCAAAGGACAAGATGTGGTAGGATGCAACGTGCCTCCACAGATATCACATGGATATAGTGCTTTACAATTATAGTCATCTTTTCTAAGTGTTCCATTCAATGCCGCAAGCTCCCTCAGCTGATATTTCTTGTGTTCATTGATTGCTTCTTCCATAGGAACTAGCAGTTTTTCTACCATCTTGGCTGCAGCATTCAGTGACTCCTGGGTATCTGCCTCTATGTAGACATGTAAAGCATCATCCTCTGAGTTTTTTACAGTGTGCTTATTTTTCCGGGTTTTTCCTTCTTTGATACAACCTTTACCTCGCAACAAAATCTTAGCCCCTGTTTCCATCTCCATTTTTTTCTGTGTGTTTCCCCTGGGACCAAGTATAAGACCAACAAAATTGTAGTCAGGGAATTCCTCTACTGGTATATAGAGCTTCCTGAAAAGCTTTTTAGGACCGGCATCGAAAGCAGCATTCCCCTGAATCAGCCGTAACATGATCTCTTGCCGCCGCTTTATGAGCTTCTTTTGATGCTTAGCCTTGATTGGATCATTCAGAGAAGTTTGGTCGTCAACTGATACAATAGCATTCAATTTTTTGTTAATTATAACGAGCTCAGAGTTCAATTTCTCAGTTACTGGATCGCCGGAAGTACCACCTATGATATTTTTGACAAAATCTGGAAGGTTTGGAGGGTCTAACAATTTTGATTGGGAATCCTCAGTAGACCATCTTGTCCTTCGCTTTTTAGTTGTAGTATCTGGATTAGTACTGCATTCCACTCTGTAAGTTTCAGGGTCCTTATCCCATTTGCTGCGTTTTTTATCACCAAACCTGTGAGTGTTCTCTTTTCCTACCATACTGGTGGAAAAGGTGTGTATCTCTACATGTGAGTCCTCATTATGTTTTTGCCTGTTTTCCTCATACCCTTGGGATTTATCAGCTGATCTTCTCTCCTTATCTAAACAGGAAGGTCCAGAGCTCAACTTATGCTCTTCATCATCATGCTTCAAAGATGTCTGAGGTTCAAATCCTTCTGGAACATATTCACTGTGTACCTCAATGTCATCATCCACCTCCTCTTCTTCTTCTGGGTCACTTTCATATAGTTCTTCACCTTGTTCCTCACAAAGTACCTTCTTGTAAGGTTCTTCATCAGGATCTTCTTCAATAAGTTCTTCACAGGGTTCCTCTCCTTCACTGGACTCTTCATCAAGGTTTTGTTCATCACTCACTTCAATAAATTCCTCCTCGGAAGGAACTTCTTCTATCTCACTATCATTCTCCTGTTCGTGGCTCACATTCTCTTTGTTATATTCACTCTGTTTCCCCATATGCTTTGTGCAGGGTACCAGAAGTTCCAAATTGTTGTCTTACCAAATGAACACCACAGAGAATCACTAATTAACTACTGATACCAAAACTTGATTTCATTTAGCATAAACAGCAAATTAACAATCAGGACACAGGCAGATATACCATACATTCAAGTAATCATGATAATCTTGTAAAAAAATTTTTACTTGCTGATTCCAACTAACTAGGTTTTATCTAGCATAAACAGAAAATTAACAACCATTAGGACACAGAGACAGATATACCACACATTCAAGTAATAATGATAATCTCGTAAAAACTTCTGACCAACATTTATCGAAATTTCAATATTTAAAAATCTCCATCTAATCATCCAGGTTTCTTCACCAAGTTAATGGAACCCTAGGAATTTTAGGCCAGAGAGAAACAATATTCATATGTACGCGCATGAGATTAATCCAATAATCAAATTAAGCACACTGATATGGTAAAGAGAGAAAAGAAAGGCTAAAATGTTATAATTTCAAAAAATATTGTTTTTTTAGTAGAAATCAAATACTAGAATACAATCGGCATTCGGTACAGATTCCCTTTTTTCCTCTTTTTTAGATTATTGTCATAAGCATCCATCTGGGAAGGATATGAAATGCCACAGATTATTTGATGTATTGTTTTTCCAGAAGCAAAACAGCTAACAAAAAGGGACGAACACCAAAACTTTAATTGACCCTAAAATTTCCTACAAACCCAGCAACCGGAACGACTCCAACCATATCAAAAGCACTTCGGAGAAAACTAAGAAGTGAGAACGCAGGATTCACGAGCAACAAATAGGAAATAACCAAAAGCGCCCGACCGGATGAGCGAACCCTAGAAATCGAGCGAGCAGCAGAAAGGAGAAGATAAAGGATGGAACTGAGTGATCTCGGAGGAACCATACCAGAAGAGAAGAACTGAAGGTAGAATCGATCTAGAGCTCGCCACGGCTCGCCGTCCAGCGCTCGAAATCAACGGCACGAGCCGCAGACTGCGTGCAAGGAATAAATGGAGCTGGCCGACGGGGGTGAAACCTGATCGGATTGGACCCGGCTCAGAAAGCGGTCCGTGCCCGGCTCGGCCCGATTTGTTTGGTAACTTGGTTCAATCGATAGAGAAATCGCAGTCAAACCTGATTGGTCTCATCATTTGTTTCGCTGGTCAGGTTTTGAACCTGCTTGTCTAATACATTCTTCATTACCCCAAGCAAAGAGAATTATAATTAGGGATGAATAAAATGTCGATTAAATAGATATAATCGACTGAACCGATTAAATTGGAAAATTCAATTTGATCTCAGTTTTAAAATTTCAAATTTAATTAAATCAATTAAACTAAATTGATATAATCGACCACTATATCTAAATCGAACAATGACTATGCAACTCAATTGATAAATTGAACGACAACTATGCAACTCGATTGATAAACCAAACGACTCGACTAATAATGTCATCAATCAATTCATGTATGTCATCAAATTATCCCAATACATGATTGAGTTGATTGCTACGGAGCAAATTTGTTGAAGTGGATAAAGATTGAATTTCAACGAAACCGAGACAATACCCTCCTCATAATAACCAACTATAATTTTTTAATTTATCTCCTCACAGATAATCGTGAAATCAATCGTGTAGAACCATTAAAACAACGAATTTTACCTTTTGCTGAAATGTATATTATCAAATTGAATTGATAAAAAAATTCATTAATTAGTAACATATAGAATTAATCAATTTTATATCAATTAGATTTAATGAGCTTCTCTACACATTACTGTTTGCAAATTATACCAGAGTTGTTACTTACACCCTAAAATAGGAGCATAATACAGATGAACCCTTTTCGCCTATGAAATGAAGAGTGGACAATTATCAAACCAAAAAGAAAAAAAGAAGAAAGACAGCAAAATACAAAAGATTCAGGACAATCATTAATACTCTTTCAGTTGACTTTACTGGTACATGTTAAAATTGCAGTCTTCATTTGTTCTTTATCCAATGATGATTCCACAATTATCTGCAAAACATAATCGTGTTTCAAAGTGAAGAACTGTTAGGCAAAAGATAAGCATCGCAATTAAAAGAAATGAGTAGAAAAATAATTCAAGGATAAGAAAAGCGATATATTTAGGTAGTTGTGATACTTTTGAAGGAAAATATTTAGACATTAACAGCATTTTTTTTTTGTATTTGCTAAAGAGTGGAATAAATAGAGTAGAATATCAAGTTCAATGATGCAAAGGATCCATATAGCCGACTATGCTTAGTAGGATAAAGGCTTAGTTGTTATTGTTGTTGTTAAAGAGCCGAATAAGTTAGCTAGTAACGGATAGATGCGCCATGTTTTAATTTGTTTTATCTAATCCCAAATTCAAAAGTATAGATAGATCTAGAAAACATATCTAGAAGATGGTAGATGAAGCATATGCAAGATGTAGATTCTGACAAATTAATATGTATTAAACAAAAAAAAGAAGTGTATTTCTGTGCTTGTATGAGAGGTTGAAGATGATTACTGCTTGCTAATGTGATCAAAATAATGCTATTTTGCACTAAAATCTTTTCGAAACTAGGCTTTGTTTTGACTAAGAAGTTGTCCATATTTCAACATTTCCTGAAGTTATTAGATTGCAGCAGATGAAACTACAAGGCATCCTACAAAATTGATACCTCTTGGATCTTGTTTTCGAAACGAGCAAGCAATTTGTACTTGTTTCTGAACATGGAAGCCATATACACCTGAAAATAAATAAAAATAAAAATTATGTAATAAAGGTAGAGCAATGCAAGACATGTTACTGACTTAGCAAAATAAAAAGAAAAATTATGCTAATTAACCTGGAATGTCGGAGCTAAACCCAGGCTCTTGAAAAAACGGCCTTTAGAAACACTAGTTACTCCCTCAATCTTCTGCAACTCTTCTATGAGCAAATCCACATCAGCCCACTGAGCACAATTCAAATATGTTACAGTAAAAAGGTTATATTTTGAAGGAAAAAAAGAAGGAAAGGCTACTGACTATCTTGAATATATGTTCAAAATATATACAAATAGGCTAAGGAGTGAATAGAAAAGAACATTCAGAACATTATGATACAATCGACAAAAATAAGTTGATGCAGCAATAGTTCTATAGAAACTACTAATGAATATTCAAAATGAACTATGGACTGCTCTTATTATTGATGCTACCATGAAAATTTTCCAATTAAATAAGTCCTTATGTTGCATGTATCACAAATTCATGGACTAAACTGTTAAACAAATATGAATATTCAACTGAGATGATCAAGTAAAAAATTAGTATACTGAAACATTAACAAAAGATGGAAAAATTTAACACCTCAACATCAGCTTGTGTGGCTTCAAGTTTTCCACCCAAAGAAGTACCATCACCAATAACAGATTCCAAGGCCTCCATCAATGGATCTGGCTGAAAATGTCACGAGGAAGATGCTTGATAGTTATATCCAAACATATCTTATTGCATGAAACTCAGAATGTGGGCATGCATACCATTATGTCCCTCAAAGATAAAAAGATTCGTTCAAGAGTATAATCTAGTTGATGAACTTTTGCTTCCACAATCTGGGGGAAAAAATAGATATGTTAAAATTTCAGAAACTTTAAAGAGAATGAATCTTGTTAAATTATGCAGAATCTTTGCTCAATTTCATTAATCAAGGTGTGCATTACTTCTAGTATAATGGAGCATTCAATGCAAACAAAGACTTTTATTGGCATGCATCAATATAACCAAGTGCATCCTCACCTGATCTATTAACCACCCCACAAGGTTTGTTATTCAGTATTCACATACTAGAAAATGCCTGTTCAATTCATTGTATTCATCATCTTGTCAAACATTTTTATCCAATTATTTGGGCTAGCTACATTAATCCATTAAGCTACATGCAAATCTATATCATTAGTAATATTAAGATTAATTAAATTATTTTTTTGTTACATTAAATAATATTTTTCTATGGCCTCTCTTATCCTCTTACACCTTCAATTTTACCCTTTCGCCTTCCACTATAATAGAGTGAACTGTTCTAACTATAGAATTTCTTGGTTATCTTTAAATATGTCAATACCATCTCAACCTATTTTCTCCTATTTATTTTCTACTGGAGCTATGCTTACCTTCTCTTGAATATTAATATGATATTTTTCACTTTTTTACGATCCTCACACATCCACCTTAGCTTTCACATATATGTTTATTAAATTTATATGTTGCTTCTTAATAGTGTAGCACTCCAATCCATAAATTATGGTGGATTGTACCAGTCTTAATGGAATATTTGTTTTAGCCTAAAGAGGATATAAAGATATACTTGACTCTCCATTGTTTATCCTATTAACTAGAAAACGCTTGCTCAATTGATTCAAATGTTCATATTTGTGTGTGTTTGTTTGATGTAAGGCTACTATCATCTTTTCCATTCAATCATATTCTTGTCATGACACATTGGAACAACAGGATATACACATAGTCGTGGTAATGTTCCAAAATATTACACGTGATAGCTTATGTTTGAGAGACCAAACCTAAAACAAGATGTAATTGGCACAAAAGAATCGATTGGATGTTATTCTTGGGTATTATTGTTATGTGATGTAAGACTATTCAATACCCAACTGAGTACAGATTCATACTTACATGATGTTCTAAATTGAGTTGTTGCTTTAATGTTGACTACTTTATAAATTATCTACATTAAACAATCAATAAACACAGTCTGTATCAGATCACTAGCTATCTTCTTATTGATCATGTTTCAGAACTACATAACTGACAATCCAAAATAGTGCCATGATTTGATAACTTGATTAATGGCTATGCATTATCAACTCTGGTCATGGTAAAAATCAATGTTGTATAAGATCCCTGGTTATCTAGATTGTGTGAAGGCATACACGTACCACTATCTGTCTAGGCTGATGGTAAACCTACCACTAATCTAAGGAAAATATAGAACAATGACTTCACTATATAAATGTCTATCATGATACTGAAATCTTTATTTCAGTGCCAAACATCCATAATTCATGCCAAGAGATATTGATCAATAGCAATATTTTCTTCAATCTAATATCACTAGGAGTACGAGACCTCTATTAAAATGCATGAACTGGTACCACCACAGAATCCTTCTAAACAGATAAACCTATTCAAACTCCAACATAAAGTCATGTGAATTCTAGTCTAGCTACAACAAAACCATTTTGTAATGCCCATGGATGAAAAAAAGAAATTAAAGTATTACTTAGCATACATGTCCAAGTTCAATGTGTAACGATGGATATACAGTGTCATTCATTATGCATGGAGGAAAGTAATCATTTCCTTGCAGTACCTGCCCAACTTTATAGTATGAGGATGGATCTAAAGTTGCATCCCATGAAATTTCTGATTGGTGAACAAGGGCAGGTACTCCTTCAACCTATTGATGCCAAATCAGCTTTTCCTGTCAATGTAGATATTATTGCAAAATGGTACAGCAAAAGAATAGAGAGCACTGATTACCTCCACAAATATGCCAAAGTATGTAATTTTCTTGATCTGACATTTCACAACATCACCAATACTGAGTCTAGCCTGCACAAAGAACAATTAAGAATTATAAACTCAATATGGTTCCTTTATTGGTAGGTGAATATAGTGCTTCCATCACAGTGACAAACAGCCGTATCCACTGGCACTGTTTCATCAAATACTAAGAAAAGGAAAAAATAGTTTTCAACAAGAACAGGAAATTGCAAATCACATGGTTCTACCTGTCTATTCAATTGTGGCCATTTTCCATTTTGGCCATTTTAAGATTCTTTTTTTTTTTGGCCAGAACTACATCTAATTCCAAATACATAATAGAAATAAAGAAAAGAAGAACAAGTAAATCTCAATGGTTTACTATAAAGCATTGATGTCTGACCTTTTTACACTATAAACTAAACAAAACAGAAGAGGAAGAACCCTTTATCGTGCATATGATATTTGTTCACTTTTTTCCCTTTCCAGCTTTATTCTTCATAGGTTTACTATAATCCATTATCCAAGCCAAACAGATCTGGCAGCTTTGATGCCCAACTATCTACTGTTGAGAACTTTTGCTCGTAGTCTTCTTGCACATACCAGGCTAAAAGAAAACTAGAAATGGGTTCTGTACCAGAATGAATTTAGCATAAAGAAGTGACCTAATCAAATATAACTGTCTAAGACTATCTGCCAGCTGGAATCTGAAAAACTTCAGTACATGCTCCAAAGCATCTGGCTATATATAACATGGTTTCTAACGAAAAAGAAAGTGTGATAGCAATTACATAAGCATAGCAAGTTAGCAACATACCATAAGACTTCTCTTTTTCTCAATCAATTCTTCCTTTTCTTTTGGCCTCCCAGAGAACATTATTTTTCTGGATTTTCTATCAGCCAGAATTACTGAACCTTTAAGTCTCTGCATTCATACATTGGTCTTCACTAAGTTGCAAGTAATGAAGTTAGCATATCAAGAATGTAAAGATGAAGCATGTCTTTCAACCTGACCGATAAAAGATGATAGGAACTTGGTTTTTTCAAGGTTGTATGCTTCAAGAAGTTCTTCAAATTTTTCTTGTGATGGTGACACTTCAGTTTTTTTATAAGATTCTTGAGATGTAGGCTCCAATTCAAGGTTTTTATTGCTAACATCAAAACTGCCCACAATGCTCAGATTCTGCCTGTATAAGGAGGGATCCACCCCCTTTTTCCTTAACCATGATTCAAAAGCTAAGAATTTCCATTTGGCACCAAGATGTCTGTAAGGTAAGAAACCAAGCAAAGATCCAAATGATACCTAGGAACCATGAGAAAATGAGAAATATGAAATCAGTATATGATGAAAAATGATTTTTTGAAAAAGACACATGGATTCACAGAGTTCAAGCAAACTGACAACAAAACCTCTGCTGCTACAACTAATCAATTCCACTTCAGCTTTTTCTCCACTATGCAGTAAGTATTCTGCCCTTTTCCAGTCACTTTCCTGCAATTTTCCATTTAAATGTAAGACAACTCTTCCAATAGTATTCTGAAAGTAGTTTGTAAACCAAACTGCATGACATTAATCGTGAAATCACATTTATTAACATGCTCAATACTTCAGCCATAATGACGAAAAATCAACAAAGAGTACCTCTTGATCTGCTGATATAACAGTCTCAGTTCCAGCAGTGAAGACATGTTCATCAAGCTGCAAAGCAACTTTCTCCCCTCTATATGGAGGTAGCATCCCTTCTGTGGATGTGTCCAGCCTAAAGGTTTGCAACGTATCAATTAAAATAGTACCACTTTTTTTTCTAACAATCAATGTCATAGGGGAAGGCAAAAAGCAGATGATCAAGATTTAGAAATCAGAAACTCCAAACATGCAAAGCATCTCTCTAGCTCCTACAACAACAATCCGACTATCAAAAGTTAGCAATTAAGTGATGCAAAACCATGCAGGAAGGGGGAAAACATAGCAATCCACAAAAGTATTCTGTAGTCCTCTCTAATTTTTATATATTATCAAGCAGATAAAGGTGCACAACTAGAGGATAGATGCCATGAGTTCTAGAATCATTTCTCAAATGGACAATCTATCTGAAAGTGGCAGAAAACAACTATACTTGCATAGGATAGCAATCCAAGACAACCAGATAAAAACATCAGACCATACAAATATACTCTTTGTGATAAAATTGTAGCAATGTTAAGAAGTCTTCCATGGTTGAGATACACTTGAATAAGTAGGTATACCAGACAACCAGATAGCAAACATCAAATCATATAGATGTGCTTTTCATAATAAAACTGTATCAATGCCAAGAAGTCTCCCATAGTTGAAATATGCTGAAAGCGAAGTACCTCTGAGGCTTCCCTAACAGGGAAGCATGTCTAGATGTTGATGAAGCAACAGACACTTTGGAAGCACTTTGGTTAGGTGGCTGTGATCCTAAAAAATTTGAATGCTATATAAACACTAACTAAATTTTAACAACGGAAATAAGGCTTCCTATCACATTACCTGTGACCACACCATCATCATCAAGCTTAGGAAAGATAGATTTGGCATCATGGTTGCCATATAAGTGCTCTTCATCCTTATTATTCTCCACAGGTAGTCCCGACTTGATTAACTGAAGTTCATCTGAGCTTGTCACACTGCTAATTGCATTGAGATCATCAGACATCTCTCCCTTGTTTGAGATCTCTGTATCACTATCAGAGCCCCTCACTTCATCAAGACTAGTTTGAAAAGAATCTCCAGCAGAAACTTTCTGTTGTGTGGATTCAAAATTTGGTTTGACAACCTCCGGCTTCCTTAAAAGAGATATATTACTTACATCTTCACTAGATGGCTTTCTCATTTTCAAGAATACATTTGGTTCAATTCTGAACTTTGAGTTAATTTCAAAGTCATCATCCTGGGTGACATAGGGCTTCCGCAAAGAAATGTTGGGAGGTTCACTCCTGTCAACATTATTTCCTCTAATTTGGTTTGGCTGTGTCTGTGCCTGTATGGAACCCTCAGAGGATTTCATGGCTTTAGGTCTTCTGCTCATAGTTGGACGAGACAGATTTATGCTACTATCCTTTACATTTTTTGGATTCTTCTGGTAAGATGTATCAGGCTTCTTGGGTGGCCGCAGTTCCTCCACTATCACATCTGATGGGATATTCAGTGCGTAATCACCCATTTTACCTTTACCTTTGTTCTTATAGAAAGATTTTTCAACATCAAGATAAGAGACATTTGGATCCAATTTCCGCGCCATTATCTACAAGCCAGGTGTTCAAGCATCATATTTTTCAGCCAATGAAATGCAAGGGCAATTGTAAAGAATATAGAAACAGTAAGGTAGTTTTTACTAAAAAATCAATTGCCACCTTTGGGAGGTGATACAATCATATAATATGGGTAATCACCTATTTGGTTCCTTTCTTAACAGAACCCAATGATACAAGATCACACTTTGCTCACATGTTACAATTCTTATATTTAGACTTCTCTATATTTCTAGCATATTTATAAATTCTAATATGATGCTGTCACTATTAAATGAAATTTTGATTAGATCAATTAAAGAATAGAACTGAAAACTTCTACCCAACTTGATTTAATACCAATTTGAGAAACATTGCCTAAAGTCACGATGCCTTTATATATTTAAAATTGTTTACACATATATAACTATATGGATTTGCTATATAAACAATGCTAAAGTTGAAAATATGTGTGTTATAATGTATCTGTTTAGTTCCACATGAATATTATGTCATTAGGTTTTATGTCAGAGGCCAACATATATCTGTGTAATTATTTTCTTTTTGTAATAATAATACAATTTTATCCCTCTCTTTGAAGGAAAGAAAGTCCTCTCTTAGAGTTAGAGTATCTTCCTCAATCCTCTTAGGAGGCCATGGATTTATTAAGATGATGTAGCCTCCCTCCCCTCCATCCCTCCTCTTGACTCTTTTTCTTCCTATTGCTCTCGTCCCCCTTTCCCTTGCATCTAGATCCAACACCTCAACATTGTGCTCATCACCTTGTCCATTAAGGATCCACAACATACTTCTCCCGTCTTCACTCCACGCCTTCAACAGCACCTCAAAAACTGACAACCTAGATTTGTTTTGTTGCTCTATCCCCTGATGCATTGATACACCAACTCTACACAGGTCTCATTGCTCTATTGCACCGACACAAAAAAAAAGAAGCATGGTTCTCACTACCCTGACACATATGAAAATTAGATCAATTAAACCCAGATTTGGGACATTATTTCAACCAAAGAACATATGATGTTAACACATCTTTTTCTCCAATAGTAATCAAGTTCATTATATCTTGATTGTATGTTGACCTATTTCATCTATTCATTCTTAACGCTATTACAATGCCCTAAATCAATTCATTGATAATGTCTTGTTTAGAAAGTCTTGGGTAACAATAAAAATACTGTCATGTGACTTTGATGTCACGGATTTAAATCGCGGAAATAGTCGTTTGCAAAATGCAAAGTAAGACTGTGTATAATAGATCCAATATGGTCAGACCCTTCCCTGGGACCCTGCACTGGCAGCAGCTTCGTGCACCGGATTGTCTTTGTTTTTTTTTATAATGTCTTGTTTGAAGTTGCGCATTGACCTTCAAAATCCTAACCATCTTACTGTTGACTAACTCTCTCTATCATATTCGCCCTTCTACTCTAGCTTCTTGAACGTTGGCAGTCCCTCCACCTACTAGATGACCACTTTCCAGCACAACCGCCACCAAGCCTGAAGTGTCAGCTCACACTTAGGGGATACATCAGCAAAACAAACAAGGCAAGAGTCTGCACGTTGATGCTAAGAGCAATAACAGTAAGGTACATGAGTGGTTAATCCAAGATAACATTGACTAAGACCATATGAGAATGAAAACACAAGTAAAGCTGTGGAATTCATCCCCTTAGCGCTCCCACAATAGACCATTATTTATTTGATTATTTCTTGGAATTTATCAATCTCTCCTTGTCATCTTAATCAATTTTATCTCATTTTATCAAACTTCAACGCCTAAATGCTTTCGCATAGTAACTTATTTTATCTCCCCTAGTAATCCTTCCTCAGGCTCAACACGTTATGTTGATACACCAACAGGCTTTATATGTTTTTGCATGGTTAAATGTAATACAATCATATAAACCATATGGCTAGGAAAGATGCACAATTTGTTCACACTCCAATTTCCAAAAGAGAAATATTTTCTAAGTTTCTCTTCCGTGCAAATACAATTGTCAATCTTTTTCCCTGCCAAACGCTAGGAACATTCTATTTTTGTTTGATCCACAAGTAGTTTTTTCTTCCATGCAAATAAAATCTTCACTGCTACGAAAACACTAGAAACATTCTGTGTTCTTTAACCAAACATACAGTACCTCAGAGAAAGCAAAGGTTAATGGCTCCCTAGCCACTAAAATCTCCCAAGCCAGTTTCAATTGCTCAAACAAAACCAGATTCTAAAAGACTTCATTGGATCATTATTTTTTTTTTACCTTGGCTAGAGTTAGCTTAGGGTCCTCGCCTAGAAGGCGCCCGAACTTGAGCTCCATCATGTCCCACTTATTGAGCTCGGGGCGATCCTTAGGTGACGCACAGCAAAGGACTGGGGCATGCCCATAGCGACCGCTTACTCTCTTGGCTCGAGACGGAAAGCAGAATGGGAGGACAGAGCCGCCGACGCCGTTAAGGCGGACGCTGAAGGCGTTGAAGGCTTCCATGACGGAGGCCTCCGTCGGGGGAAGATGCCGATGCAAACCCTGGCGCAGTCGACGGAGGAGGAATCGCTTGGAACGGGAAGGAAGAACGGAGCAAGATGAGAGGGAACGAGGAAGCGGGCTTCTATCATTTATCAGATAGGCTTATTGCCTTATTGAACACAAGTTTCATTTTGCCCCTCTTAGTTTTGGTTTTCGGTTTCTAAATATGCTAGCAAACTTCCGAGGACAAAAATCTAAAAAGGCCTGTAATTTTGATTAGTATTATTACCAAGGTCCCCTTTAAAAAAGTAATTCTTTCGTTTTCCAAATTCAATTTCAAATATTATTATGAGCGCGACTTATTTTTTAAAATCAATTTGTTTGAGTGAAACAATAAAAGTCAGAAAAAAACTTTAAAAATTGTTAGAAAATTGTCCATTTAATTTTATTTCTTTTTATAAGTCCATCAATTTCTAAAAAAGAAAGTTGTCTCATTTTCTTAAAATAATTCAATTTTAAAAAAATAAAAAGAGAGACAAATGTTTAAATCAATAGATACTTTTTTGCTTACAAAAAATAATTTAATTTATCTAATTTCAATTTATTAAATTGTTTCTCCTATATAACTTCTTAGAATAAAAGATATTTAGTTACACAACTAAATGGACTTTAGCCTCCTACTTTATTTTTTTTTAAAAATCAAATTATTCTAACAATAATGATATAGGATGCTATTTGGGTTTTCCCAATTGTGAATTACCTTTTTGTGTGATTTCTGACACTTTAATACAATAATATTCAATGAGAAAACATGATGCAACATAAAATTGACTATTGTGTGCTGAACACATAACTAGACATTTGCAATCTTTTTGTAGTAAATTAAAAAGAATTATCACCTTCACCTTTTATTAGTATGGCACATGCCAAGAATAACATTTCTATCAACATTTGCTAATCGTCATCGAGGATGAATTGTTCTCAAGACCCAGTGTATTAACACAACATGCTTTGTTCCAAAATGACATGGTACAACAACTAAATAAGTTCTTCTGTGGTTAATCTAGAGCAGCTTTGCTTCTCCAGACAGAGATTTGCTTTGGCAAAGATGATAAAATTGGTTTTGTGATTGAATCAGACTTCGGTGTCCATCTAGAATAGGACCAAGTGGAGTCGTTTTCTTCTTGCAAACTCAAGGAGCTAAAAGACTTGATCATGGCGAGAAGACTAGTAGCTTGAGAAGTTTCTTGTGCTGGACTTGTGTGATCCATCAGACTAGCTAACAATGCCCTTGGGGCTAATCCTCTTCCGATCTTGTTTATGAACCCCTTGACATCAGTGCTCCAAGCATTAGTATCGGCTTTTTGTCGACGCTTGACAGACTTATCCAACTTAGATTTCTCACAATCACTAGCATCTCCACATTTGTTAAGTTGCAAGGCCTTCTGAAGATCAACATTATCTGAGTGGTAGCTCCTGAATGGACCCATGGATCTTCTAGATTGTGTTTCAGAAGCTGGTGATATTTTTGGAAGCAAAGTGTCTTGAAAGTAAGGTACACTGCCTGTTCTGTAAACAGTCATTTCTGTGCTTTTATTTGTATATCCATTTTTATGGCATGGAATATCATAGCATCTCTGTAAGCTACTCATGGCAGGTGAGATTTCACTGTCTTGGAGGAAGTTTAACTTCACCGGCTGGAAAGATTCAAATACATACTCTTCGAGGAGAATTGGTAGCACCATCATCTCTGCATGGTTCCAAATGCAGAGATGGTTCCAAATTGCAAGAGTTATATTAGTACGAGATATATTTTGAAACAAAAAATTATATAAGAGTAAACAGGACGAGATGTGAATAGATATAAAGATAATGTTGGGCTAATCCATCACAAAGAAACAACTCATGTTATAATGTAGATTAGAAACAAGAACAAATAAATTTTTTGAATGGTTGAAAAAGAGTTTTCTTTCAAGTCTTTTGTGGATATCATGGCCCCTTAGGGTAGAAGGAATAGATTATAAAACTATAGTGCAATTTGCCATTCTTCATTGATGGTAAGTGAATGTGTGATGTTACTCGAAGGAATAAAAAATGATACTAATATTTGAGAGCAGTTGAATGTAGTTCAACTTTGCAAGAAGCTGTCCTCTTCCTCTCTCTTTTTCTTATGTTTGGCTTTTGTTATTCCATTATTGCTTGGTGCTGAAAAGGTCTACAAACATGCTTTAGAGCATGTGCAAGCAGCAGTGATGTTGCCATTTGTATCCTTGGACCGAATTCACCTACACCAGGGTTGGAATTTTGCTTTAGGACTCTAACCCTCAGTTTTGCCTCCAGTTCTAACTTCTTACGTTCACTTTTAATTCTTATTTGCAGAATTAATACCAACATAATTTAAGAGGTGCAACAATTCAATGGATATGGGTTTGGGAGGCCAACCTCTATAAAAGGAGCTAAATAGCCCACTCAAACTCATGAAAACACTAACAATTTGCAATTGCAAAATTCCAATTTACTGTGTGCTCTCAACTCCAAAAGCTCTCCTTTTTATTCTTACATTTAAACTTTTGTTTTTCATTACTGCCTAGAGTTGAAAGGGTCTACAAACAAGCCTCTAGAGTGTTGTACAGGTAGTAGAGGTGTCTCAAATTGTATCCTTGAGGGCTAGAGGGCTAGAGGGCCAGATTCACCTACATGAAAGCCAAACTTTTGCTTATAGAACCGTGAGCCTCAGCTCACCCTCTAGGTTGAACTTCTTACTTTCACTTTTAATACTTGGTTGCAGAATTGATATCCACAGAATTTGCAATAGATTCTTGCTGTGACTTTGTTCAAAAACAACAATACAGCCTTGCATAGACCTCAAAGAATGGTCAAAATCTATGTAACCTATGCCAAATAGATGGTGATTCCATTTCAACCTTTCTCAATTGCAAATGCTAATCCAAGCAAGCTAGTCAAATGATAAAATATACATGATTCTCTGCAAACTTCCCAATTTCTAAATACAGCCACCAGCATGACTCATGAATCCTCCTTGCTATATTATGACTGTTGAATTGTTAATATTTGGATAATTTCATTATGAATGACGTGCGGTGATCAAGTTACACAGTGCAAGATAATTTACAAAAAATAAATAAATAAATAAAGGGTAGTCCCCCGCCCCCCCCCCCCCCCCCCCCCTCTTCTAATTTCTATATGTTTCAAGTAACTTCAGTGTGATGATCATTTATGAAGTAATGCATCCTAAAGCTTAAGAAACACAAGAAAGTTCCATGATACATATGAATTTCTGATGATAAAGGAGGCAAACATGGCACTAAAGAGGAGAGTGGCATGAAAAAGATACCTTGCAAACTAGCAGTAGCAGTTGCCATATCCTTCAAAGCCTACTAGATTATTTATAAAGAGGAAAAAAAAAAGTTGCTATTGTCATGATACATGCACCATTGTGACAGCAAAAGAATGTTTGCGATGTTAGAGTGCTACCTGAAACATATCAAAATCACATATCCAATATTATGGTGTGGAATCATGATCCTTTTGGAACTGATATTTTTATGTGAAGTAATGATCATTTTTCTCATTGCAATTAATTTAAAACTAATGACCATAAAATATGATGGCAGAAAGTACCTGTCATCAAAAGAACAATTAAACTGGATTGGAGTAGATGGTGGATGCCTTCCGGGAAGAGGAATAAGTAATATTTTGTGAGCAAACAATTGAAGATCTGTTGTTAGACCATTATTTTCTTGATATCTGCAATCTTTCATAAACAAAAGCGAACACTCTCAGTGCTCACCAGTTTGCACACTATGTCACTAGATGCTTGAAAGATCTAGTAGTGAAAAACTCTACAAAAATGACAAATATTAACGCAATCAAAGGACTAACAATGGAGAGAATAAATAGCACATAAATAAAGACCCTCACATGCCTTCATGAATGGATAAGTGAATAGCAACACCTAATAGCAAAATGCCTTTAATGGATTACTTGTACAATGCAACACAAGAAGGCAAGGGCTTGATTATTTGCATTAGCATGGCATTTTAAAGTCTTAATTATACTTGCCGACAGTTATCACACATTTACCGATTAAGGATTGAAGAAAAATAAGTAAAAAAGAGTTTTTTTAGCAATATTCATCAAAAGAAGAGTTTTTTTTTTCATTTCTGAAACCAGATCAACAATTAGAAAAGAACAATCCGAATTACCTCAACACCGTACTTTATGGCGACGCCTGCAAGTGTGTCCAACTTGGATACATGATGCTCGATGTACTTCAACGCACAAGGAGACGAGGGCGAAAAGGAAGAGGAAGAGGAATGAATCAAAATATCATCCCTCCTCATGGGAAAGAGATCCCATCGCTATAGGGTGAATGCGACAACAAAAAAATAGGGGAAAAAACCTAGAATGACATCAGTTTCTTCGATCGGCAACGCAAGGAGGTGGAAGAAGGCGAACAAACCAAAATAGAAGAAGGAATTGGTAACGCAAAAAACCGAGAAACGGAAAGTAACCAAGATCGGTAGATCTGGAACTCCAGATCACGATCCCATTGATTTCTCAAGTAGATTAGTCAAATAACTCATCGATTTTGACCTTTCCGTCGATCCCCTGTACCAACGGCGAGGGAGCGCCGAAGCGGGAATGGGAATGCGGGAAGAGGAAAACGCCGCCTTTTGCTTTTTCTGTTTCTTGGTTGATTGGTAAAAGATATTTCAAACTTTGAAGATTGAAAATTTTCATTTACCCCCCAAATCCCCAATAATTTGCTAATTTTTAATTATTATTGTTTTACCCCTTATAATGTTGATGGGTTGTCAAAATATTCTAGCCCGGGATAAATTGTAACTTGTCCTTATCTTTAGGGAGTAAGAAAACTTATAAACAAGCTTGTGCCTCGAAAATTTAAGATTTCAAATATTTTTAGAATCATAAATTTATATTATGCCTTTGGTAAAGCTAAAGCAAAAAATCTAAAACAGGCTTATAGTCTAGTCGGTCATAAGTCGATTTACAAACTAAGTTGATTTAAATTCAAGTGCATATGTTGATTTAAATTAGTTTATGATGTAAAAAATCCATTGTGTTAAAATTTAAAATTCTAAAATGCCACTCAAAATTTAGTTGCAAAGTGATTTACATATTAGCTCATGCCAAAATTTGGCATGTGCTATAATAAATGACTAAATTGATTTACAAATTAATTTGTGGTTAAATATTTAAAAACATAAACTTTTAAAGATTTTTTTACTTTAAAAATATAAGCAATTTTGAATTAATATGTGTTACTTTAAATTATGAAAACAAAATAAAATAAGTTTTATAAAATGTAAGCTGATTTATAAATCATCTTTCACTTTAGAAATAAAAATGACAGGATTTAATGTAGCTACGAGTATTTCAACAATAAATCATAACTCTAAAGGGGTGAAATGATGGTTTAAAAACTCGACTATCATTTTTAAAAACACAACCAACTACAAGTGAACAATTTTTTCCTCCTTTTTAGATTAATTTATTGAAAAATTGATTTAATTAAATATTCTCGACTTCAATTTATATCTCTATCAACTAGCCTTTGTCATCAAAATAAAAAAAATTCATTAGGACTAATATTTAATTTTTTCATCGAGAAAAGAATTTTTTTCTAACATATTTAAATAATGTTAGATGTTTTCAAGGTTGCAATGAGGACACGTGGCAATATCCAATGGAGTTGAGTGGTTGCTTTCGGGCAGATAAGCCGTTTGGTGGCCTCATTATTAATATTCTCCACATCTTGTAATTTTAACTAAATTCTGCCTTGTATTTTTTTGGAAAGAAAAAGTTTAGACTAATGAATTTGTACAAGCAAGAGATGCAATTTTTCTTTCGAGTTAAACCCTAAAAAGGGCAGAAATCATATCCTTTTGCTTACGAGAGGTATTTAGGCATTTTTTTAGTTTTCAAGCCATCAAAAGAATTTTGGCTAAAGGGAAGAAACAAAATACCTGATACACATTTAGAGATCCATGTGGCAGTCCAGGTGTTTTTGCATCGAAATGAGAACTTACTAAATTCTGCATCGACAACTATCAATTTTATTTCCATCATAAATCCAACAATCAATGATGATCGACTATACAAAACATATAGAAATGAGCATGTATTTACACGCTGCTTAAGGAGATAATTACAGGGCGATAAAAGTTACTATGAGAACAATGGGATTTTAACTCAATCACCTGGCAGTCGATTCTCCCAGAGGAAAGCAACCGCAAAGCTTACTACCGACAAACAGCTCTACGAGCATTTTGCTTTGGGGGGAAAAATGATAAACAGCATCTGAAACCTTCAATGTTTACTAAGATGAGCTAATTTCTGTGTCACGCCCCAGGGACAAGTCATGGTCTGAAGATCTTCATGGTTCTGGAGACGTGGGTACGGCAAAATGGGCACCGAGAAACCGCAGCAGAGCATCTTTGACATAGAACATGCCCACAGGGGACAATAGTGATGTTCACCTCAGCGCTCAAACACACCCGGCATGACCATGCTGCTTTGGCTGTATCAGCTTCTCTCACTGCCGTATCCACCTTTTCCTGAAAGGTTTTGTGTGAATTAGATGACACATGTAATTGTATCTACTGTAACAATATAATATTTCTCGTCAAACCAAAACAAACAAAAAGACCAACCGAGAATCCACTTTACTTGTATTTGGAGATTTTCATTAGCCTACCCTTCATCCATATGCTGTTAATGACCACTCTTAACATAAATGATTTTTTAAATGCTGATTGGATTGTCACTCCGTTAGCGAGGATAAATTACGGAATTCCCTTCTAACTTCAAATAAGCTTTTGTCAAAGTTGCTTGGGGTGAAGCTAACTATTCACATTTTCAATCAGTTAAATTATCATGTGAAGATTTATATACTTTGCAGGAATATTGGCTGAGGTAAGGAATGATTTAAGAGAACAATTTTACTAAATCAATTATAGTAAAACAGAAGCCAGGTCATGGCTTCATGTATGAGGACGGTGAGAAGGGAAATTGATTAATTGGGTTAGGACATGTCAGCCTAAGGGATGGATAGCAACAATTTATCCATAGCACAGGGTTCTTGACAGTAGTCTTTCATGTTTTCGAGTCTATCAATAATGTCAAAATGTACCATGGCTGCCTGCCGATACTGATAATGTTGACAAATGTCACTTTCGCCTATGCAGACATAGTTGTTATGGTACCAACTTACCAATCAAAACATGAAAATTCTCTTCTAGTCACTTATCCTTCAATTCCACTTGTCAATCACGGGTAGAAGATAAAACATTGTAAAAAGATAGGGGATGGAAGATAAAAAAAACCAACTGGAGCACCAACAAAGAGGAGCAATGCTGGGGTTGTTTAAACCGAGATGTAACTCATATAATGTACCTATCTTTGTTCCAATTTTAGTTATGTCAATCTAAGTTCATCCTTCAATTGTTATCAAGATATATTTATGGATATGTTGAGAAAATAATTCCAATACGACATGCCCTAGAAGTATTATTTAATAATACTAGGTTTTGGAAAATGAAAGGGCTAATCTCATTAGGACACTACAAGAACCAATGCCATCATTGGATGCATGACACTAGTTTTAGTATCAGGATATAATACTTTTGTAATGTGTTCTTAAAAATTCTAATTCAAATCACTTTCTAAGTGCTATAAGAATATTAGTTTGGAGGTAAACAAAGTGGAAGAAAACTATACAAACAAATCTCATAAGTTGATCTTGGTTGCTTTCAAGTGTACCGAAGTGTTTCAAGTGTTGAGTGCGTTAGCTTGATACAATATTTAAACTTAAACTGTTTCAACCAGATACCGAAATACTTGCATTGCACAGAATGATCCTTTAAAGCTGTCATTTTTAAGATCATAATGAATTACCAGGTAAAATTAGAAAACACGTTTGTATAAAGAAAATGCAAGAAGAATAGTCTGTGACAAACCTGCTCAACCAAAAGGGCAACTTGAGATTCCTTTAGCTGTTCTTGCAGAGTTAAAGTTGTTTGGAGAAGTGTTTGCTTCTCAGCATCCATATTTATCCCAGCAGCTGAAAGCATGTCATGAACTGCTCGCACCAATTCCTTAGCAGATACTTTGCCGTACTGGAGCTCTTTTGGATTCTAGCATAAAGAAAGAAGTTTACCATTCTTGCTAGGTTGCTAGGTTAAGATAAAATAATGCATGATAATCAACATAATGTCTGCTAACCTGGATTTTTCTTTTCTCATTCCCAGAATCCTTGGATGTACGCCCATGCAGCATTCTATTTTTGCTTGTATCCTCTCCACTATCCCTACTCGATGATGGCATGGAAGAAGCATCAGACATAGAAACACTTCTAAAAGAGAAGACATTTGAAGAAAGTAGCACTTGAGTCTCTCCAGGGGCAGTATCAACAGGAAATCTGTATAGTGCCTGACCAGCTGATGGCTTTACATCTTCTGGAACCCTACCATACCTAAGTTTTTCCCCTTCTCTTCCACTCTTCCAAGCAACTATTTCTCCCGAGTAAAATGGTCGAAGTGGAAGGAACTGTACCTGCAGAGCATCCTGAGATAATAATTCTTTTCCCACTAAAGTATTGTTCTTACTTTCCTTTCTAGCAATTCCATGTTCAGAACCTAATTTTAGTGCTCTCAGAACTGCTTTCTCTGAATCATCAGGGCAGGCAAAAAGTGGCCCAAATGGCAAAGTTACTGGTGCCCCAAAAACCTGGCTTACGGCTATTGCAACCACATCGTAAACTGTCATAAAGCATGGAGGTTCTGCAATCAAAATATGATCCTTTGATTTGTCAATGAAGCAGAGAGTTCGATGCTTCATACTGTTTTCCCAGTTGGCAATTGAGGACTGCTTGGTTAGGCGTGTAATATCCAGGCATTTTGGAAGTAAAAGAAATCGGGTGTGAATTTGTTCGGCAAATTGCAATTTTTCAGCAATAAGTTCCATTAGATGCTTTATTTCGAGAAAGCCTAAGCTTTCAAGTGTGGGATAGTGATGGGCTATGTTGCTCATAAAAATAGACACTACCTCTTGCAATGATTTGCTCAAGAGCTTCTTCTTCACCCTCATAAGTGTCACACCCCCAATCTGGCTAACCATCTGTAGTTCTGGTTCATCCAATTCCTACGTAAAGAACACATCAAATGTTCCAATTCAAACCTGTAAATTTATTAGCAAATATAAAAACTGGCACAAAAGAAATTCTCTCACCTCAATGACAACGTCAGATAGTTTATTGATACCCAAGGCCATAACAACACTCTCTGATAGCTCTGGATGAGCAAATCTTAACCTGGAAGTATCTATATTACTAAGGAATTGAGATCCATAGAAATCAACATACACGCAGGATCTTGCCAAGACCAGCCTGCAGCCATCATCTGGGATGATTGCATCGGATAGCCAATCGAGCTGATTCAACATTGAATTAGAAACCTCAAGGCACATAAAATTGAGAACTGTGATTACTGCACGGAGTTCATTGGGATTAAGACGTTGATATCCACAGGATTGTTGGATGTTTAGAAGAAGCTCTCTAGCAAATGAAAGAGTAAGAGCCTCCTGCATCCCCATTTCTTTGAGGATCCTCACATATGGTAGATATAGACTGGGAAGTTCAAATGCAAATGGTGAAAGGTTAGCTGCCAGACGTACAAAAAGTGACTTTGCAGTAACCAAGCGAGTTCCATTTGCCACCGGCACAAATGCCACCTTCTGCAGTTCCATAATATCTGCCAGAAGAATATAGGGACAAAATAACTACAATTGCATCACAATTTATTAAATTTCCATAATTGATAGCTTCTAGTTGTGTGTAAAAGAACTAAAAAACAACCTTGCTTCCATATTTGAACGATCTAATTTAGCATCGAACTAAAACACAGGTTTCTGAACTTACAAAATCCACAAATGATAACCTTACACCTTGTCTCAACCAATTTACACATATTGAATCAAGGATGAAAGACAAAATATAGTTTCACTAAGGTTCTAAATTTCTTGATCCTGGTATTCTTCCAATATTTTTCAAGAAACCATTTACATAGGGAAAAAAATGGAAATAGAATATCAACTCCAAGCAAAAAAAAAAAATCATGTTGACAAATAATCAGCATGGTCCCTTTTCTTGAGACATGAGAGAGCATGCTCATCATTCTAAGTGCTTTTATGTCTGCAACATGATCTTATCAAAAGTTGATATACAAAGATTATCATGCTTGAGAATAATATATTTAATGATAGTGTGTTTCCACTCTTTTGATTTCTCTCCCTTTTGATTGGCAAAGCAAGTATATCATGAAATTTACAAGACCAAAGGAATATTTTTTGAATATAGACATTTTCACTTACAAAAAAAGTTTACAGCAAACTAGTTTAAGTATGAACCACATCTTCCCAGTTGTAAATGAAGATTACTTCTTAGACCACAGGTACACACCTCAAGACTTCTGAACTCAATGTTCTGAATTATTCATTTCCCATGTAATCACTGAAATGTTTCTTTAGTATATATAGACAGATCTGTTGTGAACCACTCTATTTCACTGTTACTGCTTTCAGACAATCCATCTTAAAATTTTCCGGAAGAGATCACTAAATTTAGAAGATATGCAGGAAAGATGTTTAACCATCTCTTGCACTTTTCAACACCATCCACATAACAATAATAGAACGCTATAAATTTAAATCCTACTCATAAGCTAGTAGATCTTTTTTTAAAGCTCATACATAGGTATTAGGCAACAAAGAAATTTATTTCAAAGTTACATACAAATATATACTATATTTATATGTTCAAACCTGAAGAAGAGAGTGTGCCCCATATCTTATCCATGTACTTCAAGATATCTGAAAAGGCATCTTCTACTGTCATAATGTCCGTTGATGTCGGCCAGTGAGCAAGGGTATCTTCCCCATTATCTTTTCCAACAACCTGAAACCAATTTTCTCACAATTTAAACTTTGTAAATATTTAAACATAATTTGAAATTTTGCATATATTAAATGTGTTCATCCACCTGCAAATGTTTCAAAACTGTAGAAAAAACTGGAGGGCTCCTCAGACGAAATGCTCCCCAGGAATATTCAGGAGGAATAACATTTTGCATGCTAAGAATAGGTGCAATAGTCCAACACAACGGCCAATCTTTTGACAAGATAGCTTCACTATATGAAGTAAGTACTCTCTTTCCACCCTTCTTACCACTAATACTGGGGAAACCTTTCTCAGCAGGTACAAATGAAATCTTACCAAGATTTTCACAGAAGTTGTTGTCATAGAGGGATGCAAAATTTTCAAATATTGTTTTAACCAACGAAATAGCTAACGTCCATATTTCAAAGGAAACTTCATTTGTATGACCAATGAAATCAGCCTCAAAATCATCTTGACCTTCCTTCTGAGAAATGTTTTCATTTCCTAGTTTCTCTATTTGTTTTGCACATTCCAGTATGGTATCAACTTGAGAAGATGTTCTAAGCCCTGTTTTCTTTAAAATACGTAGCCAACCATCAGTAATGAACCGTTCCCCAGGAAATTGGTTGTGTTCCCCAGAGAAGATTGATGCCAGCAAGCAATCATGAGGATCAAACAAGTCTCTTGGCTTGAATAACTTTAAAGAACTTTCATCAGCATTCCGTACAAAATTAGTCTCTTTCAAGGAGGTGATTACAGTTGCATCCAATTGTAGTTCTTGCCAGTTGCTGTAAAGGTAAAACAATATATTTTCCTGTTCTTCTGATGTTTTCTGCTCAAATTCTCGCAAAGCAAACCTCACTAAGACATCTTGATTTCTTAGCTCATGTACACCAAGAGCATGGAAAAAGGCATTTGCCTCCATAGTATTAGAAAGACAGAGTTCGTCTTGAGGGTGAAAGAACACAGATTGAGAAAGGATGCATTGATCAGGGCTGTACAACCTTGTATATGTGCCCAGAACTGTTCTAAATATGGGGAGTTCTCTCAACAAATCTATCTCTTCTCTTCTATAAGGGCATACACTAGATGACTTAACCTCCTGAGCAAATATATTAAATAGACTATCACGCTCTTCATTGAATAAATCAGCAGGAATGGAAAAATATCCAGCTATTTTAGCAGCAAGCAACTTTGACACAACTACTTGGCCAAGAGTTTGAGAAGGTGCCGGGAAAATACTATTAGGTACACTACAATGTAGGAAGGAGGCATCATATACTGGTATGTTGAATTTATTAAGTACACCAAACAACCATGGATACCTTGACTTTGTCAATTCAAATGCAGATTCATACTTGTTTTGCTCCAGGTGTGGAATAGCCACAGACAAAGCCAATGAGTCCTCCTCTTCACTATTGGAGTTTGAAGCACTATTTCCAAGATCTACATCTGCAACTGGTGGTGCAAAAACAAGGTGAATTTCTTTAACACGATACAACACTGACTTATTCAGAATTGCAGGAATCAAAGGCCATTCAGATATAAGTGAAAGTTCTCCTTTCAAAACTGTGAAGATTTTCCAAAAAAGTAGGATCCATTTGGGAGTGGGTCCATCACCTTGTGAATCAGCATACTTCTCCCACGAAAACCAAGGAGTTCTATTACTGCTCATCACATGACTTACCCATTGCTCATTAAAGACAAACCTCAGATTGCTAGAGAGTAGGTGGGCAGAGAAACCTCTCAATTTCAGAAACCTTTGGATATCCTTGTCAGAGAGAATATCTGTTAAATTATGTCTTTCTAAACATTCTGCATGGATAAATCTATAAGCCAAAGGTTGCATAAGCAATTGCTGCTCTTGATTCCCTATCCAAAGTTCATTAACTCCGAGCCTTACAAGGTTATTTGTTGCTGTTGGAAAAGGTGTACCTTTGAGTTCATAAACTGCAGAAGGAAGTATTCGATCGGCATATGGACCAGTACCCACAGCAGAAGATCTACCCAAAGTATTTCCTGTCCTCCCAATATCCTCAACAACACCACGCCCAAAATCATATAAAGCTTTGCCAAAAAAAGACATGATTTCAAGTGCATCACCACCTGAACCACCAGAAGTCTGGGGAGCACTATGATTGTGCCTATGCCCCAATGTGTTAGGGGGAGTGAAGTTTTCAATCTGCAAGTTGTTACCCTCAGCTGATCCATCAGATATCAATAGATTCAATGACGGCTGCAGTTGAATGTCAGATAGGCAATATTCCAACACATCGACATAGGTATTAATAGATCTAAGTGAAACAGATGAAGAAGATTTGAGAAGATCACGAACCATCTTAGGCTTGATTGCTTTTATCTTAACTCCAACAGCCTGAATTTCATTGACCAGTTCCCAGGGTACAGAAAAAACAGGATAATGTTCTTTTATGAAACTGCAAACATTGGTTGGCGGCAAGCTGCTTTCATCTCCGCCTCCTGAATGAGACAGAAACATGCCCTCATCGACTTTGACTGTTTTACCTCCATAAAGTTGCCAGACAGGAAGATCAGCAAGGCGAGCATAAAAAGGCCTTATAACTTGATCGATTAGAGTTTGCCAATCTGCTTCAGTTTTCTTAGATGTATTACCACTGACAGCAACAAGTGCCTTAGAAGAATTAAATGGTTGTTTAGACCTAGGCCAGAAATTGTAAATCTTATCACCATAAACCTGCAAAATAGAGTACAAGTCACTTGTGATGCTTGGGTCAATTGTAGAATTTAGGGGTTCCTTCCTGAGCCTTTGAAATTCCAAAACCAATTCAACATATGCATCTCGAACACACAACATCAATTCTCTGTTCCACACTTCAACTATACTATTACTAGCTTTAAGTTGTCGCTCTGACATGTTTGTTTCACAACAACGGCTAAAGAGATACCGTCCACCATCGTGACATAAAAGAAAACATCCAAGCAGAGTGACCGGCATACTTAGAGTTCCAGATGTGGGAAGAGGAGACAATATGCAGCTAGATGTATGGGCATTTAAAGGTATTCCATCATGTGATATATGAGCTGCAACTCCAGCAACAGGTGTCAAATCATACGCAAGAAACCTCCTGAAAAAACAGATCTCTCTCCTCAATGACAAAAGAAAAAAACAAAAAGAAATAAATTCTTCTGCTTGGAGTTCTAAAGGTACGTTATGATTGCAAAAAACAAGTGATGGCCTCCTCAATTTTAACTATTCTACTTGTATCCTATGTAAACATCTCTGCCAACCCCTCTTTCCTTTTACAAAAATAATTCTAAATATTCAAAATTCTCAGTTACAACCAAAGTAGTAAACAACAAAAAAATTAAATAAATAAAGCTTTATCTAATAATTGTTTCTCAAGAGTATGTTTAACTCGACTACTTGGTAACTTGTTGACGACCCTTATTAACAAATATCCTTACACTGATAAATTGAGTACCAACTAATAAATAAAATTGTTAATCCATGATACTCCTAGTTAATTGAAAATCTTAATTTAGTCGTGAAAGCATACCTATCAAGGGCCATGTTTCGTGTTTGTCCAGATCCCAAACAAAGCACGACAAGCCATTTGTCAATGGATATACTATCACCATTAATCACCTGAACATCTATCACATTTACCTTTGTGACTGCACTAGAGCCACCAAACAATCTGGTTAACTGAAACTTTCTCCATTTCTTTTCTGAAAATGGATTCCTTGAAATTGCAGGAGAAGGATCCACAGATACAGAATAGTTCAATGCTGGGCGCAAACTCCCCTCCTCCCATGTTGATAAGGACACCTGAAATGCACGGAAGGAAAGTTGTATGTCAAATGTAGATATATTGTAAAGGTACTATGAAATCAGACTTCAAAGTTGATTGAGAGAAACACAGTAGTTTAACAAAATCTAAGCAGAACCCGAGGATTTTCAAAATGGACACTACTTCTGCCCTGTTCAAACCTATGTTGGATACCAACAATTCAACACCAACACTCCCAATGGACACTTCACACCCTGATTAATCACTTGTTAAAATTTTCCAAAAAGAGTTAGACACTAAGATCAAAATCCGTCTTGAATACTTGTACACAAGTCCAAATCTTTTTCAAATATTTTCTTGTGATATTTTTTCTGACCACTTTCTTTTTCTGGTTGTTTCCTACCTTTGTAAGAAGAAAAGCCCCAAAGTTCAATTGGTAGCAAAAGCATACACTCAAATATATAATAGTAACTATACAGATGCTTCCTGATAACCAAGCTTGCTTTCAGTTAGTCTTTTACACATTTCAGAGGTCGTATCTAAGTGGCTGCTATCTGAGCTAGATATCATAAACGCTTTCGTTTGATTATCTTGATGAGTCTATATGGATCTACCTCCTGTGTTGGTTGCTTAGGAGGAAAATGCCCTTGGCTGTAAATTGAAAAGTCATTAAATGGGCCGAAGTGGCTTTCCAAAGTATGATTTGGTAAATTCAGTTATGCATTTATTCAATTTGGCATGATCACATACTTCATATACATTTAGTGTTTGGCATCGCCTCTTAATGTTAAGCTATTCTCCTTAATTATAGATGGTATTGCCACAACATGATACAGGAATCACAAGGTTTAAGTTCTATCTCCACCAACACTTCCTAACTAAAGGTTGAGCTGGCCTAAAATATTTTCTAGGCATTGAGGTTGCTCAGTTGTAAAAGGTATGAGCATGTGCTTTATATACTTGAAGGTGTTGATACGCTAAGTTCTAAACCTTTTGGAACTCCTATGGATCTTAAAGGTGTTAATATCAGGGAAGAGGCGTTAATATCTAATCAAGGAAAATATCCCAGATTGGTCAGAGAATTGAATTATCTTTTTCTACACTTAACATTTCATTTGTCACAATTGTACTTAGTGAATTTTTAGAGTCTGCATGTCAACGTTATTAGGAGGTAGTTTTGAGGATTCAGCCATCCTTTGCAAATGTTTCTGATGTCATGATTTAGGTCACCTTCAAATTACAGGTACACTAAGCAAAATTAGGCAACTTCCCACAGATAATTCACGACAAATTAATATGCTTCTGGGAGGGAATCTAATGAATTAGAAAAGTACAAAGAACAAACTCTAATGGCTTGATCAAAAGAAAAAGCCAAATACATGTTATGTTTATTGCCACATAAGTTTGTTTAACTTAAACAACTATCGAACAAACTAATCCTAATACTAATCAAGCTCCATTGTGAAAATAAGATGTCATTTACATTGCCTCCAATCCAATTTTTCATGAGAGGATAAAACACCAAGAAAGATTATTAGTTTTTCAGAGTGATACAACATAAGTAGTTCATTACGTTTTTTGTTCCAACGACCAATAAATTTCTTAAATCTGAGAGGTCCTTAGTTTGACTATATCTATAATAAGATGCACTTTTAATAAAATTATATTTTATTCAAAGTAAAAAATTTCTTTAGAATAACAATTAGTTATCATTCTTTATAAGTCAATATCTTTAAAGTTATTCTTGTAAATAGATAAATATAATATACTTAATCAGCTAGCTAACTTAATTATTTATATTATTTATGTTAATGTGTAAGATAACAAAAATAATGTATCTGAAATTTATATTTTAACACAACAACAAGTAATGCACATCTAAATTGGGACAATGTAGAGGGGGGGTTGATGTGATAATTGGTTACTTAAGACATTCTTACCTGAACAACTGACTTTAAGTATAGAAGTGCCGAAGAAGCATGTTTCATAAACTGATCAAAAATATGCTTTACTTTCAAACAATCAGATTCTTCTGCACTCTTACATTTTGATGATAAAGGCATGCGTATAACAACAGAATTAGAAGATGACACTGAAGTTTCCTTGCTTATAAGCATTGGACTGAATTGATCACGAAATCTCTCAGTCAAGTCAGTACCTGCAAAAATAAATAAATAAAAGCTGAGTCGACAAATAGTAATGAATATTCTGCACTATAGAATTCAATTGATCATACTATAGACTAGTGAAAAAATATTTTGCTCGTGACCTAATGGAAGCAGAATAGTCACACAACACCATGGTATAAACTATGAAATTCAACAAAGATTCAGTGACTGGTTGGAACAATTCCAATTAAAGTCCAATATTCAAGACAATGCCACATACTCAGGTCTACACCTATATTGGATCCCAGAGTAACGTAGTTGCAGACCATGCACCTAAAAATCCTTAGGTGTTTGATGATATAATTATCATTGAAAAATGATAAGGTAGATATCATTAAGCTTACGATCTTTATATCCCCCCTAGAAAAAGTAAAGACATTTCACCAAACTAAAATATTAAATGTTTAGTCCGACAATGCTAATTTTTCAAATATGTAAGCATTTGGATTATTATATACAAACTGGGTTTAATCCGATTATTCATGCATACTACAAAATCCTATATAATCAGCATAATCCTATATAAATAGTATAGTATTCCAATCCATGGTAGCAGTTTCAAGCATTATAAAATATATTAAAATATCTCAAAGGAAAAATTTTGCTACAAAAGAAGGATAAAAGTAATACCAAGGCATTTGTTAATGCAAATTTTGCTAGGACTGTTGTTGATGAGAAGTTTATTTCTAGACTAAGGCTTGTTGTACCTATTAAGGAAAAACTTCAGAAGGCACGCTTAAGATGGTACAAATACATACATAGATCATGGTTTAAAATCTAAATTGTGCCGAGGTTTCGGTCCTGGATAAGAACGATACAGTTTCAGTACCGTATTGTGTCATGCTAATATTATTTCAATATTTTTTAAATATAAAATATATTAATTAGAAATAAAATTTTAATTTAAATATCTGAAAAATATAAAAATAAAAATTTTAATATATATTAAATTAATATGATAATTTTATTAAGATTTAATTAAATCTATTTAAATTATCTAACTATAGCTAGGAGTTGACTGAAATTATTAATCTAAATTATTTAATCAAAGACTAAGTTAAAACGGACTTTCTCTTCCTCTGTTCACGACTTCTCCCCTCCTCCCTATTCGTGACTTCCTCGCCTTCCTGTTCTAGCGTTGCGCAACTAGAAGGCTCGCGTCGCCCTCCGCAACCACCAGAAGGCCAATGCTTAGACTTCCTCTTTCTCCCTGTTCGCGACTTACCCTCCTTCTCGTTCACGACTTTCTCTCCTTTCTGTTCCAGTGTCGCACGATCGGAAGGCTCACGTCGCCCTCCGCAGCCGCCAAGAGGCTAGCGTGAGGCCTCCATGGCTGCCACAAATCCCGACAACGCCTCCACGGCGACTGCAATACCTCGGGCGTGCCGATGCCGATTTCGATTGGCACGCAGAACGAAATATTTCGTCCATATTAAGTGGGACAACACGAGATTTTAATCGATGACATAGACAATCAATAAATGCTTCAATTAAACGATGTGAAACTATGGCAAATAATTATATTAACCGAGAAAGAGAAAGATAAAAATACTTAGTTAACTATAATAAAATAAGATAAAATTTATTTAAAGATAGATAGAGTCCAATGACGGTCCCAAGCCCGGATAAAGGAGGAGGGTTGCGTTAGGTTGTCAGCCAGCGTTAAACTAAGGCAAACACTCATGAATGGATCCATTAAACTATTGTGTTAATGCTAGGATGTTCCCCGGAAGGAACGCGTTGCAGGGTCCGACTGTAACGTCTCGGCAAGGACCGCTACATCTCCATGAGAACTTGGGTGTAATGTTAAATGAGCAAAAGTTCTCACACCATAGGTTGGGTAAGAATAAAAATTATAGGAAAATTAATAGTCTAAGATTTGGAACATGGAATATAGGTAAAACAATGGAGGTAGTAGATACGATGATTAGGAGAAGAATTAGTATTTTGTGTGTACAAGAGACAAAATGGGTAGGCGAAAAGGCAAAGTTGATAGAGAACTCGGGTTATAAGTTATGGTACACAGGGAAGAGTAAAACAAGAAATGGAGTTAGTGTTATTGTAGATAGTTCGTTAAAGGATGAAGTTATAGGAGTAAATAGAAAGGAGGATAGAATTATAGCTCTCAAAATAGTAGTGGAGAAAGACACTATAAATGTAATTAGTGTATATGCACCTCAAGCAGGATTAGATGAAAATACCAAATCAAGGTTTTGGGATGACCTAGATGAAGTATTACAAAATATTCCATCAAATGAAATGATTTTAATAGGAGGTGATCTAAATGGACATGTTGGAGTGAAAAATGAGGAATATGAGAGGGTGCATGGGGATTATGAGTTTGGAACAAGAAATGAGGAAGGTAAAACTATACTGGATTTTGCGATAGCATATGATCTTATACTAGTTAATACGTTTTTTAAGAAAAGAGAACACTTGATCACATTTAAAAGCGGGAATAATAAATCGCAAATTGACTTTCTTATGGTTAGGAAGAGGGATAGAAAGATTTGTAAAGATTGTAAGGTCATTCCTGGAGAAAGTTTAACTACCCAACATAGGTTAGTAGTATTGAATATACGTCTTAAGCATAATATCCATAAAAAGAAAATATCCACTACTCCTAGAATTAAGTGGTGAAAGTTGAAGGATGAGAAACAAAACATATTTAAGGAGAAGGTAGAAGAACAAGTATTAGGTGAAGTCTACGGTGACCTACTACGACATAGGATAAAATGGTATCAAAGTTAAAAATAATAGCCAAGAGTATACTCGGCGAGTCAAAGGGGCATGTACCACCAAGTAAAGAATCTTGATGGTGGAATGAGAAAGTACAGGAAAAAGTGAAAGAAAAACGACTAGCCTATAAGAAATTATATATTTGCAAGAATGAAGAAAATTAAAAAAAATATACATTAGCTAAGAAAGAGGCTAAAAAAAACAGTGAATGAAGCTAAAAATACAACTTTTGAGCAGTTATATCGAAAATTGGATACAAAAGAAGGAGAAAAAGACATTTATAAAATAGCTAAAGTGAGAGAGAGGAAGACAAAAGATATTAGCCAAATAAGATGTATTAAAGATGAATGCAATAGGGTATTAGTAAATGATGGAGAAATAAAAGAGCGGTGGAAGAGGTATTTTCATCAACTTTTTAATGAAGGTGTAGGTGATCTACTTAACTTAGGTAATTTAAGCAGGTCAAATGAGTATAGAAATTTAAATTTTTACCGTAGAATTCAAATTTCAGAAGTAGAACAAGCTTTAAACGGAATGAAAAATGAAAAAGCCGTTGGACCAGATGATATTCCGATAGAGGTATGGAAGTGCCTAGGGAAACAAGGTATTGAATGACTTACAAAATTATTTAACATGATATTGAAAACAAAGAAAATGTCAGATCAATGGAGAGTAAGTACTCTAATTCCCTTATATAAGAATAAGGGGGACGTACAAAATTGTGCAAATTATAGGGCATTAAATTAATGAGTCATACCATGAAACTTTGGGAAAGAGTAATAGAAAAACGATTAAGGAAAGAGACTATGGTCACCAAAAATCAATTTGGGTTTATGCCTGGTAGGTCGACAATAGAAGCTATACATCTTCTCAGGCAACTAATTGAAAAGTATCAGAGGCAAAAGCAAGATCTACATATGATATTTGTTGATTTAGAAAAAGCTTATGATAGAGTCTCAAGGGAAATTATATAGAGGATTCTAGAAAAGAGGGGTGTTAGCGTAGTATATATTGACCTAATTAAGGATATGTATGAGGAAGTAACGACTAGAGTGAAGACTTCAGGCGGATTAACTAAAGCATTTCCAATAAAGATAGGGTTACATCAAGGGTTAGCTCTAAGTTCTTATCTTTTTACACTAATCATGGATGAACTTACTGGACACATTCAAGATACCGTACCATGGTGCATGTTGTTTGCAGATGATATTGTATTGGTAAATGAGATACGTGAGGGAGTAAATGCTAAATTAGAATCTTGACGAAAAATACTAGAAGAGAAAGGTTTTAGGCTTAGTAGAGTAAAGACAAAATATATGGAATTTAAGTTTAACAATATTGAACGTAATGAGACAAGTATTAAAATAGGAGATGATGAGTTGTCTGGAACTGAGAGTTTTAAATATTTAGGATCATTTTTGCAAGCCGATGAAAGGATTGAGAGAGATGTCTTACATAGAATACAAACAGGATGGTTGAAGTGGAGGAGAGCATCAGGTGTTTTATGTGATCGTAAAGTGCCTCTAAAACTTAAAGGAAAGTTCTATAAAACGGCAGTTAGACCTGCCATGTTATATGGCGCTGAATGTTGGGCTATAACTCGAGCACATGAGCAAAAGATGAGAGTTGAGGAGATGAGGATGTTAAGATGGATGTGTGGACATACGAAGATGGACAGAATAAGAAATGAGAGCATTAGAGAAAAAGTTGGAGTTGCATCTATTGAGGAAAAACTCCGTGAGACACGTTTAAGGTGGTACGGACATGTACTTAGACGACCGATAAATGCTCCAGTTAGGCGGTGTGAAACTATGACAAATACGCATATCAAACGAGGGCGAGGTAGACCAAAAAAAACTTGGTTAGCAACAATAAAACAAGATAAAATTTATTTAAATATAAATGATGATATAATAGGAGATAGAGCTCAATGGCGTAAAAGGATCCATATAGCCGACCCCACTTAGTGGGATAAGGCTTGGTTGTTGTTGTTGTTGTTGTTGTATAGATAGAGTCCAATGACGTAGAAAGATCCATATAGCCGACACCACTTAGTGGGATAAAGCTTGGCTATTATTATTGTTGTTCAAATTTTATTTTATTAAATCATATTTCTTCGTTTCCATATGTCATTTTAAAATCCTATATATGAGGATCTTCTTAAATGGATGATCTCCTTGTGGATAATACATGTTCCAAGACCAAGTCTAATTCTAATTGTTTTGTTCCAAAACAAAGATATCTAAGAAGGCCAATTTGTCCTATTCATGACCAAGAGGAGGTATTGGATTCTCTCTCCGATAGATAATGAAAGAAGGCTGAAATACCAACAAACATATGTCTGTTCTCTAATTCACATGACCCAATCCGCTTTGGAAACGTCCAATGCTAAATTCACTAAATGGGTAAGTCATCCTTAAAACAGTGATCCCCACCATCGCAACTCAAGGAATCTAATTTGCCAGTCTCTGTAAATCCCCTTTATCCCTGCTCCACTTGCCTTCAACCTCTCCCACAAGTGGTGCCTGCAGTCAATTTATCTAGATAGGTTCCCTTCGAAACTCTTTCTATTTCAATCAATAACCAGTCAAGGCAGATTGGCATGAGCTATAATGCTGCAATTTACCCATGTCCACACTCTATAGACTTTAACTGGTTGATAGATCGAGATATTTTGGTCTTGATGGGCCAAATGGCATGATAATTGAATTGTTGTCTCTGACAATGCAAAATTAGAGTAAACCTTGGTATCAGTACAAAGATTGGATTTTTTTTCCTACTTCTGGAGCATCTAACAAAAGGCTAGAAGGTTAGAGTTTAAATATTCAAAATCTAAAATCTGGAAACACTAGACAACCAATCTATATGGAAACTCACACTTTCTTTCCGAGGTAAGTGTCAAGAAGGATCTAACATCTAACTGAATCGTTCTTTCTTTTTGTTCCATTTGAGATCTGACAATCGGAAGCATACAACTCTACATAAGTAAGCTAAAGAACATCAACAACATGATTTTTCATGTGATTAAATATGTTGGCCCTTCTAGCAATTAGTAAGACATTTGTGCTATAAAAACCCCATGGGCAAAGTGATTTTTCATGTAAATTTGTTTGACTTGTCAAACATGTGAGATAAAGCAATTGAATTGCATGCACAGAAATAAGAGGCAGTGTCAAACCTATCAGAGAGAATAATCTTGCAGAAGGGGCACCATTTGAGTGTGCGGATAGAGCCAAGCCAAGAGGATCAAAAATGTAAAAATAACCTCCAGAAACAATAGTCATGAGGTCACAGAGGAAGTATCCACTAATCATTCCCAGCCCGTAGTAAAGTGCACTGCCTTGAACTTTCCATGGCGGAGGCAGGTGCAGACTGCATACCTCTTCCATGCTTAATGTTGTTCCTTCAAAAACAACTGTCAAAGAAGCAGCCTGGAAGTCGCCTAAAATACAAAAGATCAAAATCAATTAGGAAAACTCTCATGTCTAGCCAGTCAAAAAATTGCCTTCTTCAGTATCTTCATACTAATAAATAAATAGCATTAACCATCAACAAGATGGGATCAAAACTGTGCCAAAAGCTATTTTTACCTAAATTCTGTTGGAGCAAAGATTGACGAGGATGTTCCCGTTTGTCATATATCAGGTGCAATTTCTTTGCTTTGCATTTGTCAGCCAACTCTAAAAGATCATACAGTACAAAGTCACTTTCTCCATAAAATGCCAACAGCTCGCAGATGCTAGCATAATCAATGCATGGCAAGTCCCTAGTTGTCTGCTCATCAACTAATGATAAGTTCCGTAGTGATTGAACACCAAGGGTTTTGGCAAGATCATCATTGATACTTGGATGTACAAGGTGCTTCTCACCAGGGGAAATGTTCTTCATCCATGCTGCATCATTGTAGACAAGAGCTAAAGCAGGCATCAGAATCCCCAATGAATCAGGAATGAGAAGTGAGTTTATTAATACATCAGGTACATGCTTCTCAGTAAAACAATCAGCAAAAGCTTCCAAAACACGACGAACAAACCCTAACTGTTCAGCAGATAATGGTTCTTCTCTCACATCATGTTGCAGGCGTTGCAGTACATGCACATAATCAGTTGCATCAAAAGTTAACTTGACACCTAATCCAGAAAGCAAAGATTTAAATTTAGATAGCTCAGAGGGAACAACATAAAGATAAGGGTGGTATTTCACAGGGGAGTCAAACGCAAGCACCATGGGAGATACAAAATTGTCGCCTATATAAACCCAAGGAACATCATTCAAGTATTCTTTAAGAACATCAAATTTATGGGAGCCAACAAATTCCTGTAAATATGAATACATAGATGGGATTTCTCTTGCTAAGACAGCATCAATTGATAGCTCATTCTCTGGCAGAAGTTTTAATTTATCATAGGAACTTGAAAACTGAATCAACTGAGAACACACAACTTCTATACTTGGATTATCCTTCCAGCCAAGCTTTTGCTCAAGGTAAAATGAATGACAATCACCATCAAGAATTCGCATTTTGGACGAAACCACCCACATCTGAGATTTTGGCCTAGTGCAATTTGGAGATGCCACAAAATTCTCTGATATGAACCATGGAATTCCATTAACTGGTGGCACAACATAAACAGGACACCAAGGAATGGTAGCCAACTCTGACCAAAATTCATCTTCAGATTTGTCATGAACAAAGTTAGAAAAAATATCCAGAAAATCTTGATTATATCTAGAGGGGGAATCTGCAGGAATTTCCATTTGTGAATTCCCAAAATCTAAACTGTCATTGTTGGATGGAAGTAAAGAATCATATCCATCATTGTTTCCAGTGATAGTCTGTGAGAGCTGAACCCCAAGAAAATTCAAGAAAACTAGAAGCCTTCTACCGTAATCAAATGCATCTTTATTTCCTGAATCATGCAAAATTGACACTGTCCTAGCACCATCAATTAAACTTGTAAAACTCAAAGATCTTTTTAGGCCAAGACATACAAGAGAGTCAAGTATTTCAGTTTCAACAAACTTGTCACAAGGAAAGAACATTTCTCTGTGGAGCATATTCTGCAACTCAGGTACACGAGGATCATAAAGTCTGGAGAAAACAAGTTAGATTAGATGGATTGCATGGTTAGAATGTTATAATATTTGTCAAGAAAACAGAATGGAAAATGAAATATCAGATGATTAATCGAAACATCAACAACAACAACAACAACCAAGCCTTATCCCACTAAGTGGGGTCGGCTATGATTAATCGAAACATCATTATCCAAAAAATAGAGATACCTAGAGGGATGTTTCCAGGATCCATCAGCAGCTAAAACAAATGGTATGTCAGATAATGTGTCTTTTATGGTTGTATCTTCTTCTGTTAAGATCTTGACATTCAGAAGAATTGAAGAAATAATGTTGGGCTCAGAAAGGAACTCAGAAATTCGGTTTAGTACATGATCCTTGTAAAACTGGAGCTTTGTAGGCTCCCTGACCGATAGGTAGACTTTTAAAATGTTCCTCTCTTTCTCAGATTCAGTCTGGATGAAATTTGCATCCAACAGATCCTCATGTATGCCCTCAGGTTTTAACCATTTAACAGGTTTAACCAAACTAGCAAGTTCTCTACTCCTGTAGCACTCAAATATAGGAAGACGCTTTATTGTTTCGAGGTTCTGATCAGACAGGTGGTTACCAGTAAACCACTTAGATTGGAAAATGAAACTTCGAAGTTCATGCTTCTCTGCAATTGAGGCATTATCAAATAGATCATCAATATTACATAGCTGAAAATCAATAGCCTCTACTGCATTGAGTATACCATTTGCTGTTGCATCTAGAACATATTTGTTTAACAGAGGATGATCAATTGACAAATCTGATATCAAAAAGAAACATCCTAATTTTTGCAGCAGCGAATACATGTTCTCACTCCAACCTTCATCTCTAATGACATTTGAATTCTCGACCAGCTGCAAGAGACACCCATTACTAACTGGCAATACAGGCCACTTAGAAAATATTGAAAGGTCTGAGCACGACTCTTTCAGATAAGTCCATAACAATCGTAATCCATTCTAAACTAGGCTGGCCTTGGAATCCAGGAGTCCAAGAAACCTTTTTAGACTGTAGCCATTCATTAGGGAGAATTCTAGGGAACAGTTCAGCAAGGGAAAAGCATGTTAAAACATGCATATTATATTGCCCAGAAAGGCCCAAATCATATAATTTTTTGAAAACCTCTGCTGGGATTGAACGATCTACAAGAATATGTGGAATATACTCTTTAAGAAGATCATATTCATTTTGGCTAGTAACAAATATCTTGTCACCTTCCCCGCATCTGCTAATTGTTGTTAATGATCCATTTGCCAAGGGAATTAAGGGCAACCCTTGCAACTGCTCAGAAAATGATGATACTATAATATCACTTAAGCAATATTCTAAAGTCATAATCACTGTCTCTTTATTTTTAAAACCTCGCTTTCGTCGAATAAGTAAGGTTCTCAGTAAGTGGGGATTCAAAAAATGCAAGGACGGGCATGCATCTAAAAAATTTTCAACAATTGGCTTGGACAAGGATATAATAGGCAAACCAGCTTCAGATAATGCTTCTGCAAGCTCAATAGCCTTTGGGAAATTAAAATCAGGAAAAATAGCTTGTTTGGTCGAGATCCATTGCCCTCCTCTAGCCTTGGTGTAGAGAACCGGTAAATCAAGATCAGTGATAGACAAATATACTTTCCGGACCATTGAAGCCCATGGTTGAACCCCTGTAACAGTGGGCCAATGTGAGAAGAATAGATTGCATAGACCAATTTCTTGAGCAAGGACATTGATCAAGCGACCAAGAGTAGGAGCAATAACATCTTCAAGGAGACAGATGTTCCACTCAGATCGTGCTTTTCCACCTCCAGCCATGTCATTGCCAAACCATATATCCCTTCTGTTTGAAGATAATTCAAAATAAGCATTAACATGGACAGGCAGACCAGTACTAATTGGCAGAGGCAGGAAGCAGAATGCTTGTCCCTCAAAGTTTTTTCGAACTTGTGACACACTGGAAAGAGGCTGATTTAAAATCTCATTTAGTTCCTCTGCATTTCTTATGTCAACAGAGCACATGTAGGCAGCAACAGAAGCCCAAGGGATCAACTTATGTGATCTACGATCCAAAGATAAACATTTCGTCTTAGCAAGTCCACCACCTATACTTTCATTTATTACCCAAAAGTGCAAAAGTTGGCCTATATGATTTTGCTCCACAATAGCAACTCTCTGACAGTACCAAGGCAAGTCTTTATCTTCAATATTAGTTAGCTTGTTCAAGAATTGATCCATATCCATTCCACTTTTGAGATGTCCATGAACAAAATTGAGCATAGAATGATGAGGATGTGGCTCCCGTACAAGGTCACTAGTTCTGTGCTTAGCAACACTATACACTAACTCCATTGGTTGATCAGTTCCATCCTTCACAAATATGGTGATCTTTTCAACATTTCGAAGAAAGATTAATGCTTGAGATACCACTTCAGAAAAAGAACAGAAGAGCTTTTCGACATCCTCAGGTGTGTATTTTTCTTTCTTTATTTGGCTTCTAGAAGCAACCAACTCATTCCTTAGAGGAAACCGAAAAAGGGTACCTGGAAACGGTTCCTGCAAATTGCAACCAAAGTGCAAGAATGGAATGAACTGATCAGGAAACTGATCCAATATCCTCCTTCCCACAAATTTTATCCTGAGGCCTGGATGAGAAGGAGAAATTCCAGGTAGGTAACAGGCATGAGGGTCAAACATTACAATGTTCTCTCCAGAAACAAAACTAGGGATATCAGTAAAGTGATACACACAGTTAAAGCCAAGCCCAAACCGTCCAATAGCGAAAGGCTTTTCAAGTTTGCTGTCTTGACCAATGCGTGAGATCGCATAAAGATCTTTTGAACTAAAAATGGAGTTGTTAAAACAGTAAAGTGCAGGGCCCTGCCATTCAGCCATCTCAGGAGAAAGAACAGAGGAAGTTCCGTACTGGCTCTTATCCAAAAGAAAAACTACTTCAGAAGCATGTGCATCCTCTGCATTTTGGACAAGTTCAAAAAGAATCCCTGGTCCATCTGCATACATTTCAACAATGTGCTTAAGCCTAGTTGTTAAAGCTTCATGCTGACCAAAAGCCTCAGCAACCCCTGACAAACTTAAGTTCATAGAATCAGAGCTCTCGGCGAGCAGCAATCTACGAAGAGAACGAACTCCAAGCTTTTCTGCAAGATCATTTGAAATGTTGCCATGGACAAATTTGAATACTTCTCTATTTGTATCAAGAGTGCTAGCAGATGTATCCCCATATAGACTCTCACCAGAACCGAGCAGCCATGGAGCATCATTGAATACCAGATCAGTGGAAGGAAGCAGTCTACATGAAACATCTGGTAAATATATCTGAACCTGTAAATCCTGAGAGTGAACTTCAACCAAATGTTGAACCAGCAACATTATTGTTCTAAGTTCTTGCCCATCAAGTGGAAGACACTTTTTTCTTGAAGCGATTCGGAAGAGAATATTGGCATAATCTACTGGATTTAAAAATTCCTTGATACCAAGCTCCAAGAACAATTCTTTGAATACTGCTAGATCAACAGGAATAATGCGTATATAAGGAGATAAATGAAGATTACCATTGAGGACTACTTCATCTGCAGTTGCAAACCCATCACCTACCCAAATCCATCTACAGCCCTCTAAAATAGCTTTAACAATATCAATCTCATCTGAACCAATCAAATTTGTCAACAAGGAATATATCTTTGGCATCGCCAGTGCCAGTTCTTTTCGAAGCATCTGGTCCTTGACAATCTCATTATTTTTCCCAAGCTCAAGCAGTTGAGCAGCAATTACACTTCCACTTGGCGGAGAAGACCAACCTAAGCTGGAGGACAAGGCAGAAGAGGAACATTCTCCATCTAATATGCGGGTGCTAGCAGATACTAGCCACATATCTCCCTGCAATCTGACTACCTTTGGAGGTGCCACCATAGATGTGACAGAAGGCCATGGTAACGCTGGATGTGGTGATGTAACAAGGACAGGGCACCAGCAAATCTTTCCAAGCTCATTCCAAAATTTTCCAATATCAACTTCTGAAGACACATCACGGGGCCTTAGCACTGTAGAAACCTTTGAGAACACCATATTAATCTTTCTAAAATTATCAGATGATACATTATACAACCATTTAACCGCATTGACCTCAAGATACGAAAGAAGCACTTTACCCCGCGAATGAGCCTTCACTTGATCCTGATGCATCAAGGATTCAATTTGATGAGCACTCTCTAAAATGGTGTCAGAAGATACAGAAGTCTTAAGCCCCAAAAGAAGCAACATATCCAGAACATTAGGTTCGCCATATGGACCAAAAGGAAAGCAGTCTGATTCTTCCAGAAGAGCGAACAATTCATCCACACGAGGATCATAAACGGATTGTGGACTCTTTAAGCTCCCATTAATTGTTACAACAAATTTAAGTGTCTTCAAAGACTCCCTAAAAGATGGATCTTCTGAGCACAGCTGAGGAAGATCTTGCAGAATTAACAGCATGACCATGTCACGAACAACAGATTGTAACTCATCAATTCTGTCTAAAATATTCCGCTTATAAAATACTGTCTTCTTCATCCTCTCAATGCCAAAAAACCTTATTAGGATATCTTCTTCACGTTCAGAGACGCAGAGAATAAAGTCATTACCCAATAAGTAATTAGGAATGCCAACAGGTGGTAAGAATTTCTTTGAGCTCTCTAAATCAGAAAATTGTGAAGTATTAACCTGTTCACCAGTGTAAACTTGAAAAATAGGTAATTTTTTGCAGCTTTGTATGTCTGAATTAGACAAAGATCCCGAATAGTACCACTTGGGGTCTAGAAGAAATTCAGTGAGTTCATTCTTTTCTTCAATAGAAAATGTTTGAAAAAGATGCAGCAGCTGATAATTGTTAGAAGAAAGTGATTCAAAAATTGAATTCAGAACACCAACAGCATTGCCATCATAAATATACAGTGGTAATTCCCGATGTTCAATGGTATACTGCTTATCCAATATTTTACAACCAATCTTAGTAAGGATCTCTTTCATTGTGCCCGATAACAACTCTGCATTCAACATCTTCGAAAACTTGGAAGCGCGATAGACATATCCCGTTGTTGATGGCAATATGGGCCATTCATTTAATAATGTCAAACTATATGGTTGATTACTCAGATACTGCCAGAAAAGTGCAAACCAATCTTTTGTCGGAAATGCAGTACCCAATTCTGAGTTCCAGGAAACTTTGTTTTTAAATTTCCAATCTACAGGGAATAACCTTGGAAATAACTCAACAAAACTTTGGCCATCAAGAAATCTAATATTTGCCTTGGAGCCACTAGCAATCTTAGACAATCTACTAAATAAATCAGGAGAAATACTCCTGTCAACTATCCTATCAGGAATTAAACTCAGCAGCTTGTATTCAAGATCATTGCAGACAAAATATGAGAATCCAACAGATGCCACATAAATAGATCCAAATTCACCATTTGCCAACGGAAGCAATGCCAGCCCATTTGCACATTTACTAACCTCAGAATCATCTAAATCATTAATGCAGTAATCTAATAAAATTAATTTAGCAGTTCTGCTTAATGCAGACAATCTTATGCACTCCTTTAGAAAACGCCTTACTGATAAAGGATTCACAATTCGTTCACTAAAGTTCTGGTAAACATTGTGCAACTTCTGCATGAGCGCATTAGGAAGATGAACAACAGGCATCCCCAACAAAACAAGAGCCTCACCAAGCTCTTTACTTTTGAAGAATTTCTCATCATGAACAAAAGCTTCATCCAGTGATATCCATCTTCCTCCCACAAATTCTGAATAAAATACAGGAGATGATTGAATAATTCTATAGATAGTCTCAATTAAAATGTTCCAAGGCTCCTCATATGAACCAGTTGGCCATAAAGAATAGTATAATCTTGTTGGTCCAACAAGCTTACGCAAACAAAGCATTAATTCATTAAAAGCTGGAGCAACCACATCTTCCAACAAAAATTGGTTCCAGTCAGAGCGAAGTTTTCCAGCCCTGTCCATATCAGTTCCATACCATATGCTGCGTCGATTGGAAGAAACTTCAAAGAAACCATTCACTTGGAATGACAATCCAGTAGCCACTGGCAGTGGAAGAGAACAAAATGCTTGTCCGTGTCTAAGAACACTATCCTGTACACCACAATTCCAAAAGAAGTTTACATCACTTGGATTGGCAACATATTAAATATATTCAATTTAGAAGCATATTATTATTAAAAATGATTGGACAACCATTCAGCCCAAAAGCTTAAGGTTCTAGGGAAAATATGAAGTTATAGATCTATGGTTTAAGACATGAAAACAACATGTTAAAGTCCAGAACAAGGTTTAAAATTTGCGTACAGCCTCCATTGCAGAATGATTCTTTCTGTAAGGAGATAGCTGTACTCTAGAGGAATGGACTATCAATGTTATAGCAAGACCTGAAACCTTAAACTAACGCCACCAAAAAGTGCTTTACAGGATATATAATATCGTGTTTGCTCAAAAATTGGACATAAGAATAATACAAAAAAAAAAGAATCAACTGAAAATGTTGCTCCTTTTCTCATACAATACAATCAAAAATAAGAAAATTACCTCAGGCAAATCATCAGATATACATGCGGCAACAGATGCCCAAGGCAACAAATGAAGATCATATTCTTTTGCGGCATCAATTGCAAAAGCACCAATTCTACTTGACGGTGATGCCATTGCCTGTACTATGACAAAAGAATCATTCTTTTTTACTGAATATGCCCCAGAAGATGACTCGCTCAAAAAATCCAAAGAAAATGAATCTATTTGCATATCAGATACATTGGCAGAGCCAGAAAATCTGGCAAGTGCCCTGCGGTGCCAAGCTATAGTTTCATTTGGTGAGCTGAGAGAGCATGAGTATAACTTTCTTGGTTCATCTAATTCAGATTCCCAATCATACATTTCAATAGTTACTATGTTTTTAAGAAAAATAAGACAAAAAATAGATTCCTCATAGAGTTGCGAAAACATCAAAGAAATATCATCTTCCAAGTATGCCTGCCGAGAAAGCCTACTAGTAGCTGCTTGATCTACATTCCTCAAAGGTAAGCGAAATAAAGTTCCATGAAAAGGCCTTTTCATATCACATCCAAATGCACAAAATGGTGAAAATTGATCTTCGAACAATGATATGGCTGAGGAACTAATATAATCGAGACGCTTTCCAGGATTTGCAGCTGAGATATTTGGAAGATATTGTCCTTGGGGATCAAATAAAACAACATACTTGTCACTTACAAAAGATGGCAAGTCGGTCAGATGGTACACTGAGTTAAAACCAATCCTAAATTCAGGCAAACGAAAAGTATCAGAATACATTTATTTGCTAGAGTTCCAAGCCAGCAAAGGAAACAGCTTTGTAATTCTACAAGACACCAAACATAGCCAGCAATTTGGAACATATTTTCCATACTAATCTATGAAAGACTTTTCCTCCAAGCATTGAATAAGTAGAAGAATTTTAGTAGCAGAAATTATGTAGATGATAGCAGTTCATTAGATGCGTGAGAAACACATTTACTATACTTGTAGAGATAATAAATAGATTAATAATAATGATAATGCAAGAAGAGAGAATGTTAGTTTCATCTTCTATATTCATAACACTATTTAAAGGACCTAGACAGCATAGTTGCCAGTATTATTAATCTAATACTATCAAATAAATTGATGGGATAGAAACAACATTTCACGACACTCAAGTTACCAATGTAAAGTCAAGCTTATAACCGTACCTGCATATATTTACAACCTGAAATCAAACTTAGTTCCATACCAACACTTTTCATTGTTATTACTAGCTTAGTCCAAAAAATAAAATAATAACTACTATATACCTCTAGTCTGACTTTTTTAATTTTCCATCCCAATATGCATGCATCAAACATATTACGGAGACGAAGAAACATAAAGGCCATAAATCATATTCATGAAACTAGGATATGATATTATCGTGAATAACAGGCATTCAGTGAGGCTAAAACTTCGAAGGACCCTCTCTATCTCTACAAGAAGCAATTGTCATGGTAATAATATAATGGCAAATATTGCCTGATTCATGTCACTGCCCCGTCTATCAGTACAAATAGAATGAAGAGGAAGTGGATAGATCACCCAAATCGTCCTGTCTTCCAGGCCTGGGATTGCTTCTTGCTGCCTCCGATCCGGGAGATAGAAACGAAGTCCTCCTCGGTGAAGACGGCGTCATTGTAGGCGAGAAGCGCGGGGCCCTGCCACTGCGCGAGCTTGGGGGAGAGTAGGGAATCGGTACGGTGGACGCGGCGGTCGAGGCAGAAGCAAACCTTGGTGGCGCCAGCGTCGTCGGCGTTCTGGATGAGCTCCTTGAGCACGGTGGTACCCTCGGGGTAGTTAATCAGGATCTCGCGAATGCGCCTGGTGAGGTCTACCCGCTGCCCGAAATCCTCGAGCAGCCCGAGGTCGGGAGCGGCGGAGGAACCCATCCGCCCTCGCGATCAAGACCGACAGATGGAAGAGGACGAAGGCAGCAGCATCGCCCGGAGAAGAAACCCTAGAGGGCACGACGAGGAGGAGGAGGAGAAGGAGGGTAGTTGCCTAGTTGGGAGCCTCGTCGTCGCGGAAGGAAGCGAGAGATCGGTTGACTGTTTCTTGGAGCACAAGGAGGGGGAAAAAAAAGTAAAAAATAGAGGATTGGACGAAAATTTATGCGGAGCGAGCTGCGGCCGATGAGGCGGGGAGTCGCACAGAATTTGGCGTGCGAAACCAACGAATGCACGCGTTGACTGTCTGCCAATCCTATCGAGCATTGTATTAGCTAGTGGGCTGAGCCAATGCATCTAGCCCAACTCATGGCCCAATTCGGGCTCAACCCGACGCAGCTTTACCTTTGTTGCGCGGGCCATCACAAACATGACACGAATCATTTCGCCCACTAGTATCGCTCCACGTTCCACCCGCCGATGGTCTTCCTTTGCGGGCTTGCCGTTTTTGGGAATGCCGTTCCTGATCGCCTCCAAGCCTGCAACCTTGCACGACGTCTCCTCTACTCCATCAGGCACACGAGGCCTGTTTCTGTACGCCGCATTTTGTAGCGGATCTTAACGGCTCTCTTTTGGGAAGGTCGTGACTTGGACACACTTTAGTTACGTATTCTGACATGTTCAGCCCCAGCTGCTAATGATTTGGCAGGTAACAGACGGGGCGGAGCAAGCAAGGAACTTGGTGGATCTAGACCGTTGGATCGGCAGACTTCGAATTGCAAGGTTGCGCCTTACAAAAGGTGAATCGCAGGGACGTGATCGGGCCACCTGTTTCGGTTAGAACTTGACACTTTGCCGCCAAAGTGGCATCCGATCGTAATAAAGCTGGAATGGAGGGGCGAATGGTGACTGCATCTTTAACTAAGGAAGAAGAGGGTGGAGGCGGAACGGGATGGGCATTTCTCCATTTGCTCGAAATCTGATCTCGCGGAGAGAAGAGGAGGCGGAGTTTTGAGAACAGGATTTGAATGAAGAATGGGGCAGAAAAGCAAAAGGGCGGCGGAGGAGAGAGCGTGAGGCTTGACATCTAATTCTGCATCCAGATTCGTACTGCTTCTTTCGAACTTCAAATTTGCGTTATTGTCGATCTACGCTCTCGGGAAAATAGAGGCCTTTTTCTCTGCCTCCCCATTGGAGAGGAGGAAAAGCAGGAGCACGGCATAGTGAAAGGAGTAAAGGTTTGAATCTAGTTAGAACTTTGTTGTCTGTGCCAATCGAGAAGAGGAATAGCCTCTGGTGCGTGCCGGAGATTGATTAGTGTCCAAAATCTGTCATTTTGTGCTAATTCATGCTTCCACTTTTAAGTATCTTTAGTATTTTTGTAGATTTCCTTGTCTTTTGTGTCCTTATTGGGCCTCGATTTTTAGTGTAAAATTTCTTATTTTCTTCTTTAGTGGTTTGAGAAGATTCAAGAATGCGGGTCTCGGAGGTCTTCGGTGAGATATTTCAATCAAGATTGGCTTTTTGAGTTTTTGGTTATATGTTTTTTATCGAATCCTATCCATGCACTAGTTTGATCTCGTCTGTCATACTGTTTTGAGCTATTTAATTTCCCTTTGAGCACCAAGGTAGTAGCTCAAGGATTAACTTCATTGATGCATGAGTTCGAGTTATAGAATCTAAGAGAGACGCTCTATTAATAAAAATATTTATTCTGTTTAAATTCTACTGACGCCATTGCCCATGGTCCTTCTGCAGGTAAGGTTGACTTCTTACCTCTTTGAGGTATTTATTCTGCTATAAAAAGAGAATTCAAGTTTTTGGCTATCGACACTCAAGCTTATGTGGTATTAGAATGGATATTGTTGGATTCTTGCTGGACGATGGCATCTTGAGATCTTTTTAGCTTGTACGATTGGTCGTAGTTATGGATAATACGTGATAAATTGGTGCCATCCAAGTGCAGCAGTACAAGATGGAGGCCAATCCTAACAATGGCTCTTACCAGGAGAGTAGGAGTTCTCCATTTAGTCATCCTCGCATGGTCTCTTTCCAGTCAAGTGCAATAGATAGCTCAACAGGGATGGCTCCTGGTGACGTACCTACTTTGGCTGGAAACAGTAGCATGGTCAGCATTCTTATGACTGCTGGCATTGACATGTCAAATCATATGGATGCTGCTACTCAAGCTCAATACTCAGCGGGATCTGTTTTTCAGGAAATGGTGCCTTGGTTCAGGCATGTTTCAGGTTCACCTGCATATTGGTCTCCAGATGAAGTGCAAACATTGAACAGAGGCCTAATAAAGTATGTATGAGATCTACATATCATTACTTTTTATTAAAAATCTTTTCTTTTTGATTTTTATAGTAGTGGAGTGCCACAACGTCTTAGTTCATAGAAGAAAAAGTGTCATTGAATATTGAAAATCAGACTTGAAAAGGGAAGACTTCTGCAACATGTATTTATGGTAACTGTTAGGAACCTTGTTGCCTAGGTCACAGTTTTTCATATTTTTTCCTTGAACATTTTTCTGATCTTTTCATCTAAATCTTTCACAACAATTTTGTTCTTTCTGCTGTCTTTCACGCATTGGCATCTTTTGTTGCCTATGTACATTTTAATGTTCGCAGCTTAGCTGGTTCTGAAGCTTTTAGGATTTTCCTTTCATGCTTGCCTACTAACCTGTCTATGAATCTACCATAGTCTTCCTCCAGTCCATCAATTATTTGTTTGTGATCTATAGTTTTGCAAGTGAATCAAGGATACAAAAGTTCACCAAGATAGCTGCTATGCTACCTCGGAAGACAATAAGGGATGCTGCGTTGAGATGTCAGTGTATGATTGTAAGTTATTTTCTTGTTGTTATGGGTTGCCCCATATTTTTCAACCATAGCTTTGTGTCTATTGGCATATGGACACTTTTGTATCATTATCTTTCACTTTGGATGTTATACTTCTCTTGCATTACAATTTTCAATATATTTATTTATTTATAAATTTAAAATTTCATCTTAAAACATAATGAAATTAGTAGATAGATTCCAAGTACTTGTTTGACTTTTTGTTTTGTTTTGGAAGTTTAGATGTGAAAGCTTGTAACCCACTCTGATATACTACATAAAATAATGGTAGACACATCTACGTATTTATAGGGTGTAGGTATGCACACATCAGTTGGATCTTTTTACAGACACTACAAAGCATCTTATCATGCTCTCTACTTCATCCCCTGAAGATTTTACTGTTATGTTTCATACAATTGACCTTCTAACCACGTCTATCCCCCACCAATCTTCTATGCTTCTTTTGGTGTGGGAGGTTATGATTAAGTAAAAATACAATCTGCAATTGAGCTTAGGATGTTGAAAAGGTTTGGTTAAAATTTCCTCCACTTTAGAGATACCATGCTTTGTAAGCAGAGGTGGAACACTATGAAGGTCTTTAGGTGCGTAAGGCACGGAGCAAGTTCAAACTCCAATTAAGTTGGAAGACTTTGGGAGATTCATATATATTAATTACAAAATTTGCAAGTTTCTTGCTTATTACTTGAAGCATAAGTTTTGTAATGCACTCGGCTAAAGTGCTAGCTATCATATCTACAATTTACTATGTTTGATCTCATATTTATTCGATCTGTGTATCATCCATTTGAAGATTATATGCAAACAATGCAAAACAATATGATTGTAACCACAGGTGATAGTTTATTATGAAGATTGATTTTGGTTATGGGAGTGTGTGACTATAAGACTTTCTATCATAGCTTTTTCAATCAATTGAAATTGGATCCAATCTATAAATCAAATCTCGCCTTCATTTGTAGTATACATAACTTTGCCTCTAGGATATGCTTAAAATATCTTATGGACTTCTATATTGTCAAATACATCAACTGGAAAAAGAGGAAAATTTTCAGCTAAATTCCTAGATGCCAAAGGCACACCCACCATGGGGCTCCAATACAATGACTAATTGTGGTCTTTTCATTTTATCTTCCAAGAAAGAAGATTTATGAAAACACGTGACACTAAAGATTGCTGCTTCAAAGCTTTTGACTATGATTTCATTAAATATTCTTAAAAAGTTCATTATATAGAATGATATCTTAGGACTTTTGATTCTGGAGCCGATGCTATCTATTAAGTTGTTGCATTTTTTTTTCTGTTTTACCCTCTTTTATGGATTTCACTATACCTCTAACTGTATTGAACTATTCAATTGCTTTCTTCGTGTGAGGGGAAGCTATTCTAAATATTTTGTGCATATCTTATTTATGTATCTATCATTTTCACATGTCAATATCTAATTATTTCATGCTAAAGATGAAAGGTTGAATGAGTGATTTATTAATCCATTTTGTTTTTTTTTTACTCTTCTTAAGTTCTAAATACTTTGTCAATTGCATAATGCTTAACCCTAATAAAGAAAATGCTAGCTTGCTTAGTTGGTGATTCTGGAAGTTGTTGCCTAAATCTTTGGATTTGAATCCCAACTCCTAGAAGGAAAATACCATTTCAACAATCTTTATAATACATGTTGCATTCAACCAAGCAGATTAATGATTCATTGGCTTAGCCGATTATATTTGTATGTTTACAAAAAGTCAATCTGGCTGTAAGAAGCTAAAACATACTGATTCAGATATGACTATTCTACATGGGTATAAATTTTGGTGCCTGATATTGATTCTCTAAAAGATTTTATGGCTGAGTTTGGAATTTGACTTGGGGCATTGAGTGTTTGAGACAAGTACCAAGGGTCGTTCAAGAGTTTTGAGTGCATAGATGCCACGATTTAGCTCATGATGTGCTATACTTTTGAAAAATCATAAAATGTGTGATCATTTTTTATTTTTGCTCAATTTTATGAATTGTAAAGTTATTGAAATCTTTTCCAGAACAAGGAAAATGGAAAAAGGAGAAAGACAGAAGAATATTATGCAACAAAAAATATAAAAGATAATAAGGTAATGTCTAAGATTTTTTCTCATGGTTTGCCTTATCTGATATCTTATGAATGATGTTTTTTTGTCTGTATTTAATTGATCTTTCTTTTATCAAAAATGAACGAGGATATTCCCACTATTCTATGTATTTCTTATGGTCAAGCATGTTGATTATACCCCCATCAGTATTCAATAATAATAATTTTTTAGTGTAAATGGTGAATTATGAACAAAAAGGAAAGGTGCAAAAATGCCCATGACAACCCACCTGTTCGTGTAAGCATGATACAGTAAGGAGTTTATATACATCATCCCAAGGGGAAGGTGAAATTAATGACTGCATCGCTTGAGTGAGATACATTGTTGAGAATGTGATGATTTGTTCAAGCCAAGTAAACCAACTGTCTAAAGACAAGACCCCTGTGGGTGTGGACTTTGGAGTTCATATTTGTCTTGAGAGGAAGGTCAAGTAATTTTGGGATATTATGCTAATATGGCATGTTAAAATGTGTCTATGGGGTGCACCATATGACACTAATCTATCAGTGTACAGTTGATATTTTTGGAAAAACGGGTGATTTATGTTAGCTCACCTTAGTTATTTATTTTGTTTGATGAATTATATGATATCAGGTAAAAAAAAAAAGTAATGATTGAATGCCTATAGGAAATTTTAGATTGTTTATTAATTGAATATGTTTTGGCCTTCATTCTTTTCTCTTAATGTGTTAGGAAAAGATGATGGATTTTCCTTCCACAAATACTTATGTGGCTCCTAAGTTACTAACAATGCATCATATGAGCATCCATGATCATCTTCCATCTGAAGGTTCGCATAAAATTTCTTAAAAGTTGTTGGTTTGCACATTTTTATTAATTATTTTGGTTTGCATTTTATATTTTGACAAAATGAATTAGAATCCTTCATCTAGCAAATTTTATTAGTGTTCTCCATGAAATGTCCACATGCACACATCCTTATTACATTGTGTCTAGTATGAATGATTTCCATCTTGTGGTTCTTCCATACTTTCTTCTGTATTTGCCATCAAAAGCTATTACATATCCATTTTTTCTACCCATGGTATATTGTGAAGCTTTCTGTATTTTACTCTTGGTTTTCAATTTATATATCTTCTCAGTTACTTGTATCATCTGTATGAACACCACATTTGGTTGGCAAAGACTGCTTACTCCACAACTTCCATCCTCAGGCCTCATTTGTCAATAGCTGGCAATACCATCATATCACTGATCTATTCATATTGATACTAAAGCAATGGGACAATACCTTAGTTGGATTTGGTCATTTTGGATTGGATTGTGTAATTTGTTTATCTTTCTCTCTGCCATGGAGAGCCTAAATGTCTTCATGAAGATCTGTTAATGTATTTCTGATTGAAATATCATTCTGTGTACAGATAAAAGAAAGATTCTATCTTACTTAAAGCCAAAGTGTGCTTGTATAGGTTTTAAATCTTTCAATTGTTAGTGAAAGTGTACATCAACATGTCACTTCATCTTGTTTCTTGTCATGTTGGTTCATATATTGTCAGAATGTTTACTACTTAATTGCTTACATGATTCACTTTGGATGCAGAACTGAAGACTCTTCTGGAGAAAAATGAAAAATGTCTGAAGGAGATTGCAAGAAATCTTGAGGGAGGCATGGTTTGTTATATTTTATTCCTTTTGTTATTAGCTTTTTATTCACATGATGATTGTCGTACATCTTCTTGCTTTCCGCTTCAGTCACATTTGAAATTGTGCTTTAAGTTTCAGTTTGTATTAGCTTTGGCCTGAGATTGTTTGGTCTGTTATTCAGCATCATGAATCGTAACAAGGGTGCCCTATTGGGCACTACTTTTGCCATTATCTCTATCTTCCTCAATCGGATGATTTCACGAAACTATTCAATTTTTCAATAGAATGTCCAAACCAACCTTAAACTTTCCAAAATACAAGGTATAGCATGTTGGGTGTTGCTAGGGATTAATACATATTTGGTTTAACTTTTGCTGCACAAAAAGAAACTAAGAGAGGGAAAAAAAACTCTCTGCTTGCCAATCTTTCATCTAGGATTTCTATTTAGGTAGGTTTAAGCCCTCTATCGACTATTTCGTAACACTGAATGCTTTTCCTAAACCATTGAATGGAAAACATAAAAGGCGAATGCGAAAAAGCTGCCTTTGATAAAACTTGCGATAAATGTGTAGTAGTCCATACTTTTTCCCTTAACTAATACAAAGAATAAACTACATCATGCTCATGACACATTTCTTTCTTTTGCTAACAAATATATTACCAATTTGACATGAAGGAACACGCTGAGCTGGAGAAGAAGTTCATGTGGTTAGTGTCGTATATGAAATATGGATCTTCCTTGGCTTGCATGAAATCATGATGTTTTACTAAACAATGAGGCTCCAATTTGAGATTTTGTTAAAAACCATAGTCAGCATCTTAGTGTCTACCTGATACATCTGGATTATGAGACTAGTTTGGTTAATAACAAAAAGGTTGGAAGTTTCTGACATATCATAATATCTAACATACTGGGTGCTTTCTTTTCTATGAACAAATGGGTGTGCTGAAGCCACTTACTGCAAGAATGTTTAATGAGTATGATCACAATCAACTTTCTTATTCCTACTACATGGGAAATTCAACTTCTTATTCTCTTCTCTGGCTAGTTCAACTTTTGAGCATATTCAAGGAATATTTTAACACCTTGATCTCCTTGGCATGAAGTATCGGGATGTCTCGCTTTTCTTCCTTCATGATCCATATTTACCTTTGCCTAGAGTATATTCATTTTGTTCTACATTTTTTGCAGCATCATTATCACTTGTTTGTTCCAACTATTGGGATCGCATTAACTATATGTAAAAACTAAATTATGAGTGCACATCCTTTAACACATTCCAGTAAGATTGACAAAATCATTTCAATGTGAATGCATAGTCTATACAGGAAAGTTGAATGAAGCTAGAGAGGTTGAGGGAATTCGCCCCCTTTGAAAATAAAATATATCGAAAAGTTTAAACAGAGCTGCTTCTATTTGATTCATTGTCTAATTCCTTCATTTTTTTAGAATTTTGTTCTTTCATTATGCTATTAGTGGAGAGGCTTTAAATCTTGGAAAATATTTTTTATGTGGTTAGGGTGGTGAAGTGCAACTTTATCACCCTACAAGAGAATAGATACGATGATCGTGAGCAGATCAAATGTATTTGCCATATTTCTGATTTCAAAGTATTGATTGTAGGCCACGGAAAAAAGTAAAGATTTACCATAACTAAATAGCTAAGGATTAAAATGGCTGCCTTTAGTCATGCATGCCTGTGTAGTTTATCCATGGAGCTAATTTGCAGGCGGCAAGCTATTCACATGCTTTCTGGTCGGAGAACATGAAAACAAGGTGCCTAAACATCGTGCCATTGACATCCTGTGCCAGCATGCCATGATCCTCATGTACATGAAACGTGCTATGACTGACATTGTTATGTTGCTGTCTTGATCATCCTTGTTCAGTTTTGCCTCGCCTTTCAGCTTTCCTGGTTATCGTTATCGAACATGTTTTCTCCATATTGCAGATGCAAGATAACATAAGTTTGTTTCATTGCATGAGAAATAACATAGCCACACTGGAGAATAGGTAGTAGTATGCATTCTTTTGCTTTCTTTTATCTCCAATCTTTATACTCTGATTCTCTTTCGATCATAATTTCTGAAACATGAAACTCTTTCTCCAGAATAACAATTCTCTCTCGAGGAATGAACCAGCTTCCTGGGTCACTGAGACAGATACCTTCCATGCTGGTAACCGTAAATGATGGGCTTCTCAGCAGTCTTACACCTCTAGATGAGCATGTAAATTCTGTTTCTCTTATTGTTTCCCTAACTGAAATTACTCGATTCATCTGGGTACATCAGAACCTGAACCTTCTGATTTGATCCTTGTGTCATATAATCTATCATTTTGATTATCAAAAGATTACTCAACGATGGTAACTTAGATAAACTAGAAAGATTGATCACGAGTTTGAAATTGCTTTGTTGTCAACATCATCTATCATCTTCTTTCTTCACTCTTGGTTTTTCTGACAATGATGAAGCTTATGGTTGATACTGGATAATTTTAGATGTTTTTAAGATTCGATGCTCTTCTTGTTAAATCTGGTTGATGCGATACTACATTGATTAAGCGCAATTACACCTTGATTGTACTTGATGGATAATGTAACTTCAATAAGATCTGTTAAATCGTTTGTCTATCGATTGCCTAATGTAGGAGGTACGATAAATGTTTATATGAACTTGGATAAATGTCCCTAGATTCCATTTTTTATCGCGTACCAAATGACTATTTCTTCTGTTTAAGTTAATTGTACTACCTCACTAAGTTGTTGACATTTGATTTGCAAGTTCATGGTAGATGGTTTATCATTCAATATTTCAGTTAGCCGCCTAACACCAATTCCATTTTAGTTACTTGAAGCCGGATCCAGCATGCTTTAGACCTCCCGAGAGAGGATGATCTAATGAGCTCGTAAAAGATTCTTTAGAAAATGCTACACAGGCTCACTCAGTCTTCTACAGTTAACTTTTCCAATGAGAAGACCTGATGGAGAGCCAGAGAGGTACTGAACCAAGCTAGAGGCAACAAAAATGTCTCCTCCAGGGTTATTCTTCTATCTTTGCCTTCAAATTTCTCGGCCAAAAAATTTGTATTTATTTGTTGCATCAATGGAAGTTATATGTTTGGATGTAGGGAAATAATGGTTGATTCTCTTTTTTTCTTTGCCTTGCAATCTTTCTTAGTTTTTCTTCGACTAGTCTCATCTAGATGTCAAAATATTCTATGATCTTTTTTTTAAAATGTTTTTAGATTGAAGTAACTAGTCCGATCTAAATATCAAAATATGCTTCACAAGATTCAAACTATGGTCTAATACGAAATGTTCCTATTGCATGTCAAAGTGTTCTTATAATTTTCTTTGATCTAATAGAATTGAATGACCTCATGGCTTTTTAAAATTTCTTCTTGTTTCTATATGTTCATGGTAAGTGTCATAGGTAAAACACAATAAAAAAGCTTGTTGATCGTTTAAACTAACTTGGAACTCACTTGAGGGAAGTTGATTGAAAGGTCGAAGTGAGTTGACTAAGGTGGGATTGAAAGTCGAAATTGGTTCTATTCCAAGTTTAGCGTGAAAGTTGGTTGAAGAAGATGTGTTTGGTCGAGGTGGTTTTAGTTCAATTGGGATGGATAGGGATTAGATTGAAGTGGGTCGGATAAGATGGAAATTAGGCAATAGTTGGAAGGTGGATGTTTTACAACACCCTGAAATGAGGAAGATGTTTTTAGTAATAAGTTTGAAAATTTATGTTTTTCTTAGCCCTCGAGGTTATGATATAGGACGGACTTTTTAGGCAATTAGGATTCAAATATTACCCATGATCTATTATACCTAAGAAATTTAAAAATTTATGTTTTTTTAGCCCTCGAGGTTATAATATAGGATGGGCTTTTTAGGCAATTAGGATTCAAATCTCACCTATCATATATAATACTTAGGAAGTTTTAAAATTTTATGACATTGGACCGATCATTAAGATCTATCTGTATTTTTTAATTTACTATGAATTTTCATAAAATTGAATTGATCATCTCTAAAATTAATCCAACTGTAAGAGAAAGACAAAGAGTGTTTTCAATATTATGAAAGCAAAGAAATAAGGCTCACATGAGCATACAAGGGTTATAAAAGATTTCAAAGGGAGATATGAAAATTGATGTGAAAGGTGGATGCCTGGTCAATTTATAAAATTATTTTTTAAAAAAAATTGCTAAAAAATCAATCAATTTATATAGAATAATCAATCATTATGACAAACAATCTTCACTATAACCTTCATAAAATATTAGAACAGTAATGTTGAAGGCTGTTCAGATGGAATAAGTCTCGACATTTTCAGCAAATGACAATGTATTCAAAAGATGAACAAGAAATTTTTATTACTGTTTACTCGATGAAACAGAAACAAACAAAAAAAAAAACAAATACCAAGATTGATAGTATCTATTTTCACGAAGAGAATACACCTTTGAGATGGAACCAAATGGGCACACATAAATCCGTAATTACTTACAGCCACCTATCAAGTGCTTTTAATATACACGTACGTGAGAAGTAACATTCATTCTAATAAAAAGGTAAACCGATACACGGGCTATCTTCTCAAAGAGAGACAAGTTTCAAGTAGCAGTCTTAACCGATTCTTTTTCATCAATTTTTTCATTTACCAAACCTGCAATTCCAGTAGCATCGTTAAGCTTGTCCTCATCAACATCTTCAGGGTTCTCTTTGACTGTCGCTGAACTGCTCGTGATAGCATTCTTAGTAGTTAAACTAGTGTCGTTCTCACTTTGATAGGTGTTATCGCTATATGGTGAAGAGATAGGTGTGTCCTTTCCAGAATCAATACTCATTTCATGTTCCTCCTGATGCCTTTGCCCATTTAATCCATGGCAGTGGGGGCAGTAATAGGTAATGTAAGGAAAATCCTCTTTCTTGGCTAAACCTGCACATATTCGACCCATAAGTTATGTGAAGATGAAGAAAGCTACAATCATATCTACATTTGGACAATACAAGGTAGTACTTTAATCACTCACCATTGTGCATGTGACAGTGGGCACAAATCAGCGCATAGCACTGAGTTGGATCCTCTCCCACGAGCAAGGCTGCAATTCGAGAAAACCAACTCCCTTCGCTGAAGATTGAACCTTTAAAGTGTTCCACAACCCTAGGGTTCGGAGAGCTAATTCCCTGATTGGTAGTGGCAAATTCATTAAAGGCATCATCAATTAACTCAGATGTACTGCTCCTAGAACTGGAAGCTACTGCATGTGATGATGGCTTCCTGTTACGTAAACCGGAAGATTGCACTAGCTCAACATCATGACTTTTGCCTGAGGGATCTGAAATGTCTTCTCCTACTTGGAGTTTTAAGCCGGAATCTGCACCAAGCTTAGATGCCAAAACAGTTGCTGCAGCTGCCTTTGCAGCAGGATCGAGATCATACCTCTGGTTTAATGTTCTTCAATCAGTAAATAAATCAAAGAAGTCATACTTCTATCATACTTGAACAAACTTTAGAATTTGTCCGACAGAGGTTGAACGCAAGAAGTGAAAGTTTGGTGAAATACAGAAAGTACATGACAGGAAGGTATTGCTGATGTTTCAAATGTAAAAGCATAACCAGTACAAGATCCAGGAAGCAATATAACAACAAGAATGAGACCTGAATAAGTTGTTGTGTACTGTAATAATTTGTTTTCTCCTTGAGCTCGTCAATTGTTTCTTTCCTCTCAGCACGAAGCCTTTCAAGGGTTTTCTGGTCCTTCTTATCAACTGCAAAGAAAGGGCAATGATGATTTTCAATGGTTAAAATTAAAATATACTATTGTCAAATGCACAGTTTGGCAACATTTCTGTCATACAACAGAAGAGCATGAAAATCAAATAAGTAAATCATCAATTGGGTTGAATAAGATATGATATCCTAAGCTTCTCATACCATGAGATCAACCACCAAGTTTGGTAGTAGAACATCATTTTGAGAAAAGTCAGACAAACAATAAGAAAATGAGATAACCAAATTGAAGAGCGATAAACTAGACTAATATTTAAATATTTATGAAGCTAAGCCCAACTATCAATAACAACCCAACCAAACTACAAAAGTAATACTACTAATGAAGTTATAAGAGATTCAACACCAAATCAAATTGAAACTCCACAGAAATATTGATGAAGCAGAGGATAACTATTTCGCACAAAGGAAAAGAACCTCATAGATTAATCAAATTGAAATTTTATTGGCTGAAAGATCAAAAATGCATGAAGAGATACAATTTGAATAGATTAAGGAAAACAAATTTCATGAGACCCTCCCTCATAATACAACTTTAACAAGACAAAACTTCGCAGAGGAGAACGCAAGGTGGATTCTATTAGAGACTATGAAGAGATAAAAAGCCATTGGAAGGTGTAGGAAGAGGAGCCTAAGCTAGAAATTATAGAGATTGAGGAAGCAGCCCTCATAGTCAATGCAAATCTAGGATAAGATGTAGAACAAGCATTGAATGAAATTTGGGTGATATAGAAGGTAGTTAGAGTGGTGCAAAGCAGCTTCTACATTAGGCAAAAGCACCATCTTTAGGTGACACGCTTGTAGAGGAGTGTCACGAGAGGGACTAACTTGGGAACTCTTTTAAAGCAAGATGAATATCTATTTAGGAGAACTAAATTGGGAGGTTAAGCAGTCTAACAAAAAGGATGAAATTGAAGATATTTTACCCTTTAAAAGCCATCAAGGAAGTTGCATGTTGAGTTGTCATCATGAGCACGACGTGACAAGAATATGAGAGAAGAAGAAGAATGAGGAAAGAGAGAAGAGAAGGTGGATGAGGGGAGATCGTGACCTAAAAATTCTACCATTTTAAGCATCAGGAAAAGAATAATTCTATTTTTATTGTTGTAAATGGATAATTATATGTATATATACCACTCAATAATAAAAGACTCAAACCTAAACTAGCATTGTGGGATAAACCACAACTTATACCTGATTGCTCTAATCCATTTAACAAAAGCAATCAAGCCATTTTCTTAGAAATGATAACATATAAAAAGAGTTCAACAACCATTGTTGATAATTGATAAACTAGGGTCTTCCAAAACATTGCATAGACAATGCGACATTTTGAGTCACTTGGAAAGAAAATGTTGCATCATATTCTAATACACAAACAAAGTAGCTTGTTTATTTCTTTGCCCTAATCAATTACATCATACATAGATAAAAAGATTCAAATGTTTATATGCTGAAAACAGTAAACCTGTGACACATTAGGGGAACATGAGTTGTTATCAAGATTAGATTTGAGATCAAATGAAATCACCAATAAATTTGACTACCATCTCTTTTTATGGTCTAAGTGGCTGGCTAGATTTATATATTTCAAATAAATAGCACATTGATAGTTTTTTTTTTATGATAACCAGTAGGAATTATTGTGTTCTCTTTGTGCAATTAATACACTCACTTATGTGCATGACTTGCATGAAATGTGGAAAAGGTCAACAAGTTTAGACAATGCAAACAAAGTTTCTTTTGCAGAATAGACTGTAAAAACAATTAAAGCTGAAAGATAAGATGCAAAATAGACTAATGTTGGGTGAAGAGTTTAAGATACTTACACAATCTTGTGAGTCTCAGAAGTGAGGAGTAGACAACAGTTGACAAGACAGGTATTATAAACATAGGCAACACACGCATAGCTCTGATCTTCCAATCCAAATCTTCTGATCTTGTACTAGCTATAGCATAGCTCACAGCTACAACCTGGGAAGTGGAAAGGTTCGACCAAATTTTACTACGTTAAAACATGGTTCATGCAACATATTATGATCTATTATTAGCAATCTGCTAAATACATTCAATTAAAGCAAGTAATTATAATATTCAAAACATCAGACGAATTGGACTTTTGCAGCTCATGAAATACCACATACTGACTTCATTTATTTATCTTGTGGATTAGTCAACTTGGAAACTTAGATGCTAGTTTGGAAGAACTGTTTCTACTGTTAATCAGGATAGCGGCATGCTAACATGGATGAGAAGCAGTACTGCTATATCTGCAATTGAAAAATATATTGAGAAAAATAATAGAAGGGGCACCTTACTACATCAAGAACCAATGCTGTGAAAATTTCATATTTCCTCTAAAAACGCAGTATTATTATCAACGAGATTTCCCCAAGAAGAATTCGTATAAAGTTACAGTAAACATAATGTTTTGGATAGGTAATTTTTTTCCCATTAATCATTGCTAGCCAAAGTAATCGAGCATTCCTTTGATGTCTTATTTGTGGACGTTTACGAATTTGTTAAATCAGCATTCCATTTCCACGCTCTTTCATACACTAGATCTTCCACCTCGGTATCCGACTCGTTGACAAGAAAAGTCGATCCACATAGAAAAAGATTCCCATCTACGGATGTCAAATCAAATTCTGTTTCTGAAGGAATCACAAAAGCGAAGATCAGACAGAAACCCCACCTCGATAATCACTGAGAGGAGGATGACATTCCTGGCGATCTTCCGCGACGACTGCGCCCTTCTCTTTAACCGGGCGTGGATCGATGCCTCCTCCTTCGATATGTGCTCCAGCTTCTTCTGGATGTCATCGTCAGCTGCAAAGATCCCTCTCAAGAGCCGGGAGACGAAGCCCCTGCGCTGCTGCCGCTTTGGCGTCAGCACGGCGTCGGTATCACCGACGGGGGAGGAAGCGGTTTCCTCCGCCATCTACGAGATCTGGTACTCGGTCGAATTGGACGGGAAGGGGTCGGAGAAGAGAGGAAGAGAAGGATCCAAGGGAAAGTCGGAATGGAACGGCGAGGACGACGACCCCGTTGTGCACCTGTCCACTTTAATAAATCTATCTCTACTTCAATAAATCTACCTTATATTAACCTTTAATAACTCTATCTCTACTTCAAAAAAAATAAAATTACACCACCTTAACAGCTCCACACGATTGACCCCACGACCATTTGTGAAGAAGTAAATCGAAAAACTACAGTTGATCACGACGGAGGAGGATATTACTCGAAATTCAAATCATTATCCTCTTCTGCAAGTCTGTTCCATCCTAACCAACTCAGCTATGCTCCGAAGAGCAAAAAAACTGTATTGGATAAACTTTTTTATCGTACCACCGACCCTATATCAGAAAACCCCCTAATGCCTACTGCCGAAACAACATCTCAACCAATAAATACATGTTGCTAAGATGACTCAATCGAAAGAGCACCTCAACCAATAAATACATGTTGCTAAGAAGACTCGAATCCGAAACCTCAGACAACATACGTCTCTATGCTTACCACTTACTTCACCCATATTAATCAACTCAATCATACTCCGAACACTATCATTTTCTACACATACACATAACAAAAGTCAATTTAATCACCAAATGAAATTGTTGGATGAGCTTTTATATAAGAATTCAATTCAATTTTGTACTCCCGATTCAATCTAAAAAAAAAATTATCAATATAAATCGAAAAAAATACTGACGATGAGTCATCTAAACGATTAACATTCTTAAATATATCATCCTACTACTGAAAAAATCCCAATAATACATCTCAATTATGACTCCAACTTTTAAGTGTTTGATTAACCATCGAAAGATCTTGACGAGCTGTCCGGCATCATCTGGAAGTTGTTAGAGCTTATACATTTACGAATGACTCGACTGGTAAATGAACTTATTTTAAAGCATCATTGGTAACTGCACTCGGTGTACATAAAAGTCAAAGTCATCTGATCATCGATATAAATAATGAGAAATCTTCATCATAGAAGAGTTGATCATGTACATCTGTGGAACACACCAAACCGAAATACATGGTGAAACCAAACAAATCCCAACGATTTGGCATTGCTTACACGTATCTTCTCCGGCCATTGGAAAACGCATAGTAAAATCAAGCAACATACGGAAAACCATGGAAACAAAGGAAGAAGCTCCACAGAGAAACAGTTTGTCCCAAGTCAGGAGAAGAATTGTTCCAAACTAGTAGAAGTGAATACATTTGGTGCTATTTGTCCTGATTCCATTTGAGAAATATATAGTTGGAATCTGATGAATCGCTGTTGGCAACAGGTACACTATCTCAGTCACGTTTTCGATAAATAAATAAATGAATGAATGAATCCGGACGAGAATATAAAAACTAACTAAAGCAAAGAGCTTACTGAAAGCTGAGAGATTATATCGAGGTTTGAATCGATATGCCAATCTGCCTCCAGTTGGCGCACAAATGAGATTCGCCCAGTTTCAGTGCTACAGAATAGTACCTGGGGAAAACTCAATGCAATAAAATTTCACAATGTTCAACTATCAACAGTTGTTTATGGTATAAAAAAATAAAAAATCTAGTAATTTCCACTTCTGCTAATAGAGATCATGATTGTTCAAAGGTTTCTGGCATCAATATATTTCATCATAGTTAACTGCTGAGGGGATGCATGTTGCAGCATAAAACAACGTTATCTTCATGTTTCAAGTACCGCTATCATTCAAACATTATATTCAATGTGCCTGGAATGAGTTAACTCCAACAATTTGAATAATCAAAAGAATGATTTTGTTTGTTATACGAACTAACATTCATTAAAATAACTAGCTTTCCGTCAGATAAGTTTAAAGGTACAAGGAATTCCACTTCCTCTAACATTTGGCCAACGAGCATAACTTCTCATATTCAATCTTCCCATTAGAAGTCCAACTAGAGTGCTTTCTCAAACTAGTATTGAAGACAGAATTTGGTATGTTCATATTCTTCGACCTTTCAATGGTTTAATAACAAACTGACATTGTTCAACCTGAATGCTCTCGAAATAATTGAAAGATTAAGAGAGAAACTTGTATCGCATGACAAATGGCATGAAATGTTTCACTTGTTCTTCTAACTCACAAACATACAATTACCAACTGCAAGTTCTTCTGCAATCTATCTTCTATTGTGTATGATGGAAAGGAAAAAAAGGGAAAATCAAGGATCTGAGAGGAGATATGAAAACAGATTATTAACAAAAATAATTTGTACCTTGTCCTTGATCAAACCACCAGATTGGAAAATTCCAGAATTCTCAAGTGCAGAAAGAACTCTTTCCTGCAATAAAAAACAGTCACAGATACAACAAAAGCACATGAATTAACCAGAAACTGTGAAATTGATTTCCAAGAAAAAAATATGCAGTGTTGCACAATCCCACTGCAATCTTGTACAAAACAACAAATCAGCTCAGTTACATATTTAAATAAAAAAGTAAAAGCAAGTTTATCTACCAAACATTTGTAGCACTCATGAAAATATATTTTTACATGTCATTCAATTGAGATCAGAATAATATAATCTACAAAAACTAGAAGAGATGTCCGGATGAGAAAAGGAAGATATGATAACAGACTCACACTATAAAAGAGACACTTTTGTAAGAGTTTACCTTGTTTAATGGAAAATTGTGATCATAAATAAAGAAGCATTTTATCATATCAAATTGAAATTTCACCCAGTCAAACAGCAAGAAATAAAATCACCATAACCACAGAATTCATTGAGTAGTAATATGATTTAACAAAATACACGACAAAAAGTGTGAGCTTAGTTTCATTTTATGAACAGCCTTAAAATAATAGATTAAACAAGCTGTTACCTCACTCTCATCATCAAGGACAGTTTCCATCAAATACAGGTCACAAAGTTTAGAAATTTCCTTGACCACTTCAAGCACAGGGAGCCTAACGGTAGCATGTTTCTACAAGATTTGTGTCCATTGGGTTCCTCAATAAATTTAGGTCAGAAAGAAGATCACCAAAGCACATTCAAATCATTAACCTGAAGCTCTTCAGGGGTTTTCTCCCTGAGGATTACTCCCAGAAGCTGGCAAGTAATCTGTCGAGGACCAAAGAAAAGGAATTAGATAACAAAACAATCAAATTTATAAACAAAGGATCATTCCAAAATGTCAATAGGCAAAGCCAGGAATGTCTTAATCAGTAATACAAATTGTTCATGCCACCCATCTATATCAAAGAGAAACAGAAAATAACCAAGTTAACTTGATGGAAATGCTCGTAAGATTACTTATTTAAGTAAGCTAAGTAGGACATGAGTAATTACAGTTTTCGACATGCTGGTTCTGGATCCAAGTGATTGAGAAAATAGGAGGTGCAAGCAACGGCTGACCTCTCCAGATGAGTAAGTTCATATTGATCCTCAATTGCTTACTGGGAGATGTGCAATCAATGTTAATGGTATTGTAGCGCATTAAAAACCTAATAGCCTGAAGGAAAACACCTGTTGGATACTAGTCTAAACAGGATATTGTATGATCAAACATGACCCTAAGTAAATGCGACAACCTTAGGAGCAACAAAATTTTGCATCGTCTGCAAATCACTGTGCATATTGGTAATAATCATAAAACCCAATCTATCGACACTCAGTATGTAAAATCTTGGGTCTTGGGAAGCCTAAGTTACATCCACCTAGATTGTTTACTTGATTGCACATTTTGGCCTAGATCGCTTGTAGATAGAAATCAAGCATAAGATGAATACAGCCACAGCAGCAAAGTGATTCTGAAGTAAACGAAGCTCCTATCTTCTGAAACTCACCTAGCATACTGGTAATAATCAGAAAGCCTGGTCTATAAGCACTCAGTATGTAAAGCCTCAGGATGCCTAAGTTAGATCCACCTAAACTGTATGTTTATTTACACATTAGAGCCTAGATTACTTGTAGACTGAAATCAAGCATACAGATGAACACGACCGTAAAAGAAAAGTGATTCTGAAGTAAACAAAAAAATGTAGAACGATTTCATCTGTTCTGATTCCATACCCTTCGGTAGCCACCAAGTCTCTTCCTCACGATCTGTCCGAGAGTTAACTACGATAGTTCAAAATGAAGAAGAAAAATTAGAGACCGTCATCGAAGATTCCAAAACCCAAAGCCAAAGGAGAATTCAACCTCAACAGCAGACGCAACAGTTTCAACCGCATTCGCGTCCTTCAACGGCCCAACATACAAGTCTCCTTCCGAGGCCGGAGAATCATCCCCAGCCACGGCTTGACTCGTCGAAGGAGAACCCCTATGTTTGCGACGGCCACCAACCCGTCGTCCAGGTGACGGCCTCAGGAGCTTCCAGGCGAAAATGCAAGCGATGGCTAAGCCAGCAACGGCTCCAAGAGAACCGACGCTCTAGAAGATCAAATCGGAGACTGATCGAGGTGGGAATCTTTCGGGGTTAGGTTCAAAAGGACACGATTTACCTTGTGGTGGACGGCGAGGGCGAGGACGCCGGCGATTTTGCGATGGAGGAGGCGCGAGAGGCGGCGCACGAGGCCGCCGACGTTGTCCGCCACGCGATCCGACATGGTAAGAGGAGGCTCGCCGACGTCGAAGGGCGAGGCGATTCTTCCGCTTGGATTCGCCGACGATTAGGGCGAGGAGCGGGGAAGGGGAAAGGCCACGACTGTAGACTGTGCCAGTCGAACCAGTTAACCGACGCCCGCTCCATGATGAGTTGGCCATCAACAGAACTCGTGACCTTAATTTTTCATAAATACCACGTAATAATGTCAAAGTCAGGATTCGAACCCTTGTCCTCTTCTGCAAGTCTGCTGCGTTATAACCAACTCACCTATGCCATCAAAAACTCAAATTTAATATCAAAATTACATCATTTCTTTCTAACTTATATCCCAAAATACATCATCAAATTTGATGACACTACGGTGCATCGCCAAATTTGATGATGTTGTTTATCTTTTTTTTTTTGTTATTATATTATATAATGAAATATAAATATAAAATATAAATATAAAATAATATATATTATTATATTTAAAAATAAATACAATATATATTATTAAATATCATAACTAAAAATAAATTTATAATTATTAATTTTTTATTCATTATTTATAGTAATATTAATTATTTATTATAAATATCAATTAAATGTATATAACAACATATTTTAATTTTGTTATGCATATTTACAAAGATTAATTGATCATATTGCTATGCGAAATACATTAATTGATCATATATGGAAACAGTATAGTAATTATGAATGTTAAATTTTCATAATATTATATTTTTAATTAAGTATCATTGTTTGTTTTATATTAGTAATATATTTTATTCTAATTATGTGTGATTTTATAAAATTTTTAAAATATATTTATGTCCGAATAATTATGTAATAAATATTAAAAATAAAAGTCATAATAATTATAAATATGAAAAATTAACTTATTAAATATAAATGAAATATTATTTTTAAATATAATAATTATCATAAATTAATTATTAAATTAAAATGTATGTTGATAATTAAATAATGAATAAATGAATAAGAATAAATAGAATATTCTAAGGAATATTCTTTTTTGGTGTGAAAGGGTGTGAGTGGGTTTGAGCTGAAATAGTATTTGGTATTGAAATTACACCATTTTAGTGTAAAAATGATATTAAATTTGGTGATGTGAGTTGGAGATGGTCTAATTTGTATATGGCAAAAATTTAAAAAAAACACTTATTTTCAAACACTCATTATTCTATTTTTTATTTTAAAATTATTACAATCATACTAATATAAAGTACTTCAATTTTATTAAAATTATTATATATAATTAATATTATATCAAAACGCTTTTGTATAAAATTATTATTGTTCTAAAAAAACAAAATTAATGATACCCAATTATTCTAAAAATCTCTTTATTCTAATACTTTTGTAATAACTATAATGTAACTATTATTATATATAAAGGTAATCAACTTAATCAAGTCAAAATTATTACATAAATAATATATAAAAAATTATCATTAAAATTACTTAAACATTATCAAAAATCACTAAGTTTAAATAATTTAATAGGTTGATAAAAAATTATTTGATAAAATAATGCTTTGTATATAATAATTTTGATTAAATTTTAATAGTTTTATTTTATATGGAATCAATCATGATTAATTGAAATAAAGAAATTTTCATAATGAAAATATATATTAAAGTATTATTTAAATATATTTTTAGAAAAATATCCTTTTTAATGATAACAATAAAAAAAGGATTTCAAATAAGCGTTAGGGCGAAACAACCATATAACGAGGGCTTAATTCTTTCACGGGATATATCAAACATTTATGGTATTCGAACTATTCGTGAAGTCGGATTGTCACGTCAAGATTCACTATGTTTCTCGGATTTACATGGTGGTCAATTTGTGAGATCGAGTCAACTACCTTGGTACCCGCGAAGCATAGTTGAGTTGGTTACGATAGAGCAAACTTACAGAAGAGGACAAGGATTCAAATCTCGACGAAGCCGAATAATATCCTTTTCCGTCGTGACCAACTACAACTTCTCGATTTACCTTCTCATAGATGATCATGGAGCCACTGGGGTGGAGGATTCTACCTTGATTGCAGAAGAGTCACCTAGCTTGGTAATTAAAAATTGAATACCTAATTTAATAAATAAATAAATAAAAATAGAAAGAGGTATTTAAAGTATAAAATAAGGAAGGAGAACTTTTTTTAATCGATAAAAAGTTTTTCTTTATTTTCTATCGTATATTTTTGATAAATAAAAAAAGTATATATATTTTTAAAAATATTTAATAAAATAAGATGCACTAAAATAACAATATTTTAAACATAATATTGCATACAGTGGTAGTCCGGGCCGCGAGTCTGCAACACACAGCGCAGCTAAAACCCATAGAACCCTAATTTTCCTCTTCCTTCGGAATTCTATACCCGAACGGCCTCTCCGATGATTCCTCCGTCGCCAAGCCGGAATCTTTGATACTCTTGATGCGCCATTTGCCTCGATTTGGATCATTCCTTCGGTGCCCTAACGTCCTGTCTCTCGCCCCTGCCTTCTGCTCCTCCTCCTCCTCCACCACGGCCGCCGCCGCCGCCGCGGCTGTTGAAATTGATGACTCGTTTCCTATTGTAGAGAACGACGACCGTCCTGCTTGTAATTGCTCTGACCGGAGCTCCTCCGGGTTGGCATCTCATCTCGTCTTGCGAAAGCTGCGATCTCTGAGGCGAAAACCCAACAGAGCTCTTGCTTACTTCAATCGTATCGAGGCTCTCGGATTTCACCACGACCGCTCGACCTACTCGTCTATTGTAAGAATCTTAGCGAACTCTTGCCGATACGAGCAGTTGGTGACTGTATTTGGGAAATTGATATCTTCAGGTAGGGAGAATGCTGTCGAGGTGTTGGCGCTATTGGATGCCCTTGCGCCGACATTAAACGATTCGCCCTCGTTAAATTGTGCAATTGATTCGATGATAATATCCTACACCTCTTATCGGACAATCGTAGAAGCCGTGGATGTGTTCTTCCAGCTGATTTCACTAGGTTTTGCTTCATCCCCATGGTGCTGCACGATATTGTTTAAGTCTATTGCTGAAGATGGTAACTTGACGTTGATGATGGAAGTTTACAACCGCTTGAGGGAGTCAGGGATTAGTTTGGATTCTAGTTTATTTTTGGTGGTGATCAAGGCCCTGTCTCAGGCGGGGAAGATTGATGAAACACTTCAAATACTCAGCGAAATGGAGGAATCTGGATTAAAGCCTTCTCCCCGAGTTTACTCGGCTATCATAAAGGGTTTGTGCACTTGTGGAAGATATGAAGCTGGTTATGCAGTTCTTGAAGAAACCTCAAGAAATGGAGTAGATGTGGATGTTTTGAGCTATAACAGGGTGATTGGTTGCTTGTCTAAAGATAGAAGACTACATGAAGCTGAAGATCTTTTGAAGAAGATGATAGGAAGAGGTGTACACCCAGATGTGTACAGTTACAGATTTCTTATTCAGGCTTACTGTGAAACAGGGAATCCAATAAGAGCTCTGAATTTTTACGAGGAAATGTATTTTAAGGGCCTCAGACCAGATGCCAGCATTGCAAGCTTCATCCTTCTTTGCTACAGCAAGTTGGCTATGGATTCTGAAGCATTGGTGTTCTTCGAGAGGGTGAAGGCCTCTGGGCTTTATGTGGATGCAGTTCTTTATGATATTGTTATAATTGCTCAATGCAGACTGGGGAGAATGATAGATGCAGCAGAGACGTTCCGAGAAATGAAGAATAAGGGCTTCATTCCCGACAAGATCCACTATACAAATTTATTAAATGGATATTGTCGCAAGGGAGAAATGTATAATGCTCAGAAGGTATTTGCTGACATGGTGAAGAATGATGTTGAGCCTGATCTTTTAACTTACAATGCGCTTGCTGGTGGATTTTGTAGGAATGGATTTGTCAATGAGGCATTTAAACTTTTAGATTATATGTTGAATAGACGCTTCGAACCTAATGCTCTCACCTATAGTGTGGCTATTGATGGTCTGTGCAGAGCTGGGAAGCTGAAGGAGGCAGAAATGCTTTTTGAGATATTGGAACAAAAGAAAATTTCTCAGTGCACTATTCTTTTTAGTGCAATGATTTGTGGGTATCTGGAATCTGGTTGCACAAAAAAAGCTTATGCGCTTTTTGTTAGACTTCATAAGCAAGGGACCATTGTTGATGATATTGCTCGCTCGAGGCTTATAACCCAACTGTGTCGGGAAGGGAACATCGAAAGAGCTTCCTCTGTCTTCAGGTTGATTCAAGAGATGCAAATTGTGCCTAATGAGGTTTGTTATAATAATCTGATTGCAGCTTATTGTCAGGTGGGAGATATAGGCAATGCTCGGCTTTTGTTTGATGATTATGTAAACCGAGGCTTTTCGCCCGATGTTATTTTGTGTACATCCATGATAAGTGGATACTGCAAGACCAACTGCCTTCAAGAGGCCCATGAGTTGTTCTGTCAAATGATAGAGAAAGATATCAAACCTGATGTTGTCGCATATACAGCAATCTTGGATTGTCATTTGAAGGAAAATTTGCACAAAGCAAGGTTAGGCCACAATAAGGAGAAACAGAAAACCAAAGCCTGGGAAATATTCTGTAAATTGGCGAATAGTATGAAGGCTATGGAAGTCGAGCCTGATACTGTCTGCTACACCGTGTTGGTTAATTGGCATTGCAAGATGGATTATCTCGAAGATGCTCGTAAACTAATAGACGAGATGTTTGGAAATGGGATTGCACTTGATGATTATGCATATAATGCTCTAATCACTGGATATTGCAACCGAGGAGATATGGAAACAGCTAAAAACCTGGTAGAGGAAATGCAAAGTAGAAAAATCCAGCTTACAAAGCTTACCTTCTCAATCTTGGCTGAGAAGCTCAAGATCTAGCAGACCTAGTGTAACCACTCTTGACTTGTCAATTATTAATTCAATGCACCCAACTCACATTGAATTGTTGTGGCAAAGATTTGCTGAACACCATACATCACTCTGAAATTTTTTGTAGAATGGGATTGATACTGGATTTCAGACTCCTTGTTGTGTTATTTCTGCAATAATTCCATCATTTTCAACCAAAGCAATTTCCAGACCATCACAGCACATGCATCACAGAGTATGTGCAGGCTCACTTTGTTAACAGTACATTATTGTATTATTCTCCCAAATACTGTTAGCTGCAGGAAGAAATGGTGATTTATTCTACCTGCATTATTTGAAATTCCTGAAACTGTAATTGTCTTCTTTGTTTATGAAGATAAATCATTCTAGTTTTCTGGTTGAAGAGTTGAAGAATTGGGAACTACAGTAGAGCTTCTGGTCAAGAATGGAATCAGCAATCCTCAATTGTATAGAGAGCAAACCATTGACACCTTGAGAAATTGGGTTAAGTTTGCTTGAAGGTTATTTATACTGTGAATTTAAAAGATGGATGTAGTTTGAGAAAACAATAATTAATTTAAGTACTTTGACTGACTCGGCTTGCGCTTGCCCTTGAAGATTGGATCGTGTCATGCCAGATCCGGCTTGGTGCGGTTTGATTCTCTTTTGAAAAAATTACAGTATGACTTATTAGAGTGTCACGGTTTGATTCTCGACTGAAGAATGTGAAAAAAAATATGAGAAGCACGAAGTACGATTATCTAGATAGATCAAACTACATATGGTGGAGTGGTCTTGTTGTGATCTATGATTTTAATATCCAGATCGAATTATCATGATTTTAATATCTATAATTTTAACGTAAATATTTTTTAAATTTATTATGATGACTGATGAAAACATGTGAAATTGAATTGATTACTTTCAAAATTAATAGATTTAAAGAATTAAAGAATTAATTTTTAAAAAAATGTCAGCACCTTCCAAATAGCATGAATATCTTTAAACTTCTAAATATCTATAATTCATGCTTCATAATTATTCGATAAATAAAAATTATCTACCTTGCTGATAGTATATATATATAATGAGATTTTTTATATTTATTTATGTATATTCTTTTCTTTTCTTTTCTTTTCTTTTCAATTAAACTATAGTGTGTAGATTCTCACTAGTAATGTAATGTGTGATGGAATAAATACAATTATTTCAAATATTTTTAACTAAATGAGGTTAAAAATTAGATATTAATTGAACATCTAAATAAATAAAATATATATGAATAATTTTTTAAAAATATTAAAAGTTTGCTAGTGTTCATTCGATACGAATTCAAAATTTTTAATATGAATTTATGAAATTCTTTAGGATCGCTAACCAATCAACTAAATATTATTTCAATAAAAAAAATATAATAAATATGTAATAAAAGCAAATTTATGCCGGAAGGCAGGGCCGGACCCCACAGACACTCGACACTCAACTCGTCTCGCTTTCCATTTTCCGTTTCATCGTCCACGTCGCTCTCTCTTTCTCTCTCCGCCCTTTTATGGCCTTTGCGTGCAACCTTTGCGTTGCGCCACAGAGAGCGCTTCCCTCCGGCGAGCGTTGACCGATGGAGACCGTTCCCTCCGACGATGACGACGAGGAGTTCGCCTCCGATCTCCACAGTGACCGCTGCGGCACGTACAGCCCCAGTGACGACGTCAGCGAGTCCGACTCCTCCACCTGCTGCCTCCCCTCCGCTTCGTCTCCCCTCGCCCGCTCCCTTCCCCCGCATTTTCTCTCTTTGGATCCCAAGCTGGAGAAGAGGCCGTCCGATTTCTCCGGTTTGTACTTTCTACTCTGCTCTTCGCCCCCTTCTCCGCTAAAACGTGCTTGTCTTCGAGATCTGGAACTGAGAGAAATTGTGCCTTCCCGGTCATTTCTTCTTCAGAAGTGGAGATGATCAAGGAACTATTTGCTAAGCTTCTTCTCGGCGAAGACATGTTCGGCGGAGGCAAAGGAGTCTGCACCGCTCTTGCTCTCTCAAATGCCATCACCAATCTTTCTGGTGAGATCCAATCTTCCTCCATTTGGCTTGCGTCGTTCTTCTTGCAGCAAAAGCATTTCTTTCACTAAATTTGGGTACTCAGCCACCGTGTTTGGGGAGCTCTGGAGATTGGAACCTCTGGCGCCGAAGAAGAAGGCAATGTGGCTGCGAGAGATGGATTGGCTGTTGTCTGTGAGTGATTCCATTGTGGAGCTAGTCCCTTCCGTGCAAGAGTTACCTGGTGGAGGCACCTTTGAGGTGATGGTCTCTCGTCCTCGGCCTGACCTCCACATGAACCTCCCTGCGCTCAAGACGCTTGACGCCATGCTGATTGGGATGCTGGATGAGTTCACGGACACTGAATTCTGGTATGTGGATGGGGGGATTTCAGTTGCTGATGCGGATGAGGATGGGAGTGGCTCCTACCCATCTTCTTCCGTCGGCAGGCCGTCATTGCAGCAGGAAGATAAATGGTGGCTACCTTGCCCCAAGGTCCCGCACGAAGGCTTGTCCGAGGATGCAAGGAAGAGGTTGCAGCAATGCAGGGAGTGTGTAAGCCAGATACTTAAGGCAGCCATGGCCACTAATAGTGGGGTGCTTGCAGAGATGGAGATCCCTGATGTCTTTATTGAGACCTTTCCTAAGGTATAGATTATGATGATTTACTTTATTGTTTGATCTATCTATCCTACATTGAATTCCAAGCAATATTCGATCAACCACTGAAGTTTTGTAATTTTTGGATGTGGCTAGCAGTATATTTCTGATGGCTTCAAAGCTCAACAATGTTCATGATCTCCCAAGACTTGTCCATTATAGTTATAAGATTCCTTTGTGGCTGTAAAAATAAGATGTTTGTTTCATCAATACCAATAAGTTGAACGCGATTGTTGTCTTCAACAGCTCAGTTCATTCAAAAAAACTTTAGTTTATGCATTAGGTTAATCTTTCCTTTTTCTGCTTTATCTGTTATCCGCAGCGTTTGAGATAAAACAATAATTAGACCCTACAATAACCTTTTCTATGCTATGGATCATCTTTGAGGTAAGTTCACTTATAGGGCATTGGTTAAAAAGACTAATGATATGAAAATGAGTTCTATTAAATGTTATCGATCAACTTGATAAGTTAAACAGTGTGTATAGAGTGGTTGCAGATCTAATTGCAATGCAGTACCATGGGTTTCACAAGTAGATCTGTATTTGCATGGCAATTACTTCATATGGAAGTTTGTGGGCTCTGAATAGATGTCATTTAATTACCTAATCATGTCCAAGGAAAAATGAGGTGTATGATTTGAGAGAACAGAAAAGTATAATCCTGTGTTTGTGATTTTTGAGAACGAGGTGAGTTATTTTCCTCAAGATTGAAAAGTGTAAAAGGCAGTTGCTCATATAGAAATGCCATCTACAATGTGAATCAATGGAAAGTAGCATTATTAGGTTACCCATCCTATGAAATGTGAATCATGAAATAGACTGATTCTGATTAGGCAAATGTGGCTGGATAAGGAGAGTAGACAAATGAGAGTATGAGGTGTTGAATAATAATGCTTGAAATTAATTCTGAATAAGAGAAGGGAACATGACTCTTGGAGCCATGGTGCTGTCATGTAATAGGTCTGCATTTGGATTAAAGACAATGTTTATGTCATAACCTTTGCCTATGTATGACAAAAATTTTAGAGTGGAAGATATGTTTCACATGAAAAGTTTTATCCATAATGTTAAATAAGACTACTTTCTCCTAACTTGCAAAAAGAAATCACTGTAGAGAGCAGCTAATTTCAATCTCTGAAATAAGATCTCGAACATGTAATATTGAGTATGAAACCACATATCATAATAGAGTCAGTTTATGAGCTACCAGAACCAGGCAAATTAAAAAGTGTTAGCAATCAAATAGCTGCATTTAACAAAGATTAGAGTCGAGTTTATGTTAAAGCATAATGTGATATCATCTAAATTCTAGTGCATGGTCTATCTGGTTTAATGATAATATGAAGTATAAAAAGTGATTTGCCTATTTGCTTTCCACAATTGAGTCTATGCCTTCTTTGCTACATGTCCATTTGTCTGCTGTCATACTTCTGTCTGCTGTCATACTTCTGGCCAATATATAGTGTAAATATTGGCCTGCCACCACACAGTTGTTTAGGCGCTGGATGTTCATATCAGCTGACATAATATAGACATTTGTGATTTGATTTTACTTCACCATGTTATCCTTTTCTCATATCTGGAATATGGGCATTAATCCTTTCAGTACATGCTATCTTTTAAATCTTTTAAATTTTCTGAGGCTTGGTTGTTGTTGTTGTTGTTGTTGTATGGTAATATTGGCGTTGTATTCCAGCCTTAAAACAGCTATGCACTATTGCTATTCATGTGCATTGTAATCATAAAATGTTAATCTCGTTAAATGTTGTGCTCTTCCTGCAGAATGGAAAATCATGCTTGGGTGAGATAATATACCACCATATAACAGATGAACAATTTTCATCTGATAGCCTTCTGGATTGTTTGGACCTTTCATCTGAACATCATACATTAGAAATTGCAAATAGGATCGAGGCAGCAACTCATTTATGGAGGATGAGAGGTCATAGTAGGCATTCAGAAGTGAAGACAAAGAAATCTTGGCGGGGGAAAGTGAAAGATCTTGTTACTGACCCTGAAAGAAGTCAACTTCTGGCAGAGCAAGCAGAGTGTCTTCTGCAAAGCTTGAGGCTCCGGTGTCCTGGACTTCCTCAGACAGATCTTGCTATGAAAAGAATTCAGTACAATAAGGTATTTATTTATGATTCAACTGCAGTTAGTAATGCAAGACCTCTTTAACTATTCCTAGTTGTTTGGATATTATTTAAATAGTTAAGATCCTACCCTAAGATTGAAGTCTCCTTTGCAGGATGTAGGGCACTCTATCCTTGAGAGTTATTCCAGAGTCATGGAGAGCTTGGCATTTAACATCATGGCAAGAATTGATGATTTGATCTTTGTGGATGATGCGACCAAAAACTGCTCAACTGCCGAAGCAGTTTCTATATTTAACCGGGGAGGATCAGGGCTGCCAGTTCAAAAAAAGATCTTGCCCAGTCCCTTCTCAATTCAAAAAACACCTCACTCCTCACCTTTTGCAACACCTACATATTCTTCAACCTCAGTAAGTGGAAGCCCTGGAAGGCTGCAAGCTTCACCAAGCAAGAGAATTATATTACATCAACCAGAGGCCAAGTTGGGGAAGATCAACTCCGGTGATCTTGAAAAGGTTTGGTCATTCACTGGCAACGTAAGTGCCAGGAAAGATGCAGGAGATGCCCCCGAAAGGGACTAACTTGAAACAACGTTTACAAATGCAAAGCACAGAGAAAGGAACATGACTGTTACTCATCCAGTTGCTGCTTTGCTCTGTACAGATGCACACTTTCAGACATCAGGTTTGTTTTGTCTTAGAATTATCTGCAAGATAGAATCTTTTTAATTGCATCTTGGCCTATCATCAGTGCAGTTTTATGGTTATTTCAAAGAAAATTATATCATTATTAGAAACCTATGTAATTACTTGTTTGTCTAAGCTTCATATAGCTTTGTGCTCTACTACCATATCTAAGCCTTTTCTTTGAAATATTGAAGAATTTGAGTTACGGGCCATATGCTAAGTAGAGATTGCATTTCTTCAGGCTGACGCGGGGGATTGTTCAAGCCGAGTGAGAATGATGGCTCTTCAAATCGGCCGCAATTAACGATTTCAAATTTTGTAGTTTTGTGTAAGGCAGTAGTTTTATTTAATGCGTAGTTTATCCTAACGGTGCACAATTGGGTTTCTGTAAATTTCTTTTAAGAAACTACAAACTGTTTGCTCTCTGTGACTTGTACTGCAGAGTAAGGGCAAAGGCAAGGTTGTTGAATTTTGTTTGTTGGAGTGGAATTCGGGTAGCCGGAACTGATTGTAGGAAAGAAGGTTGTGGTTGATGGGAGAGGAGAGATTTCCTGCAGTAAATTCTCCTGAATTCAAATTGAGTTTTGGAGACCTAAGTTTATTCTAAGTAATTTGATTGCTCAGTTGATCTAAATTGTATCAACTTAGGCTCAATGTTATCATGCAATCTGTATGGGTTAATAATCCTCTTCTGTAAAAAGGTAAAATCCGTCACTCCAACGGTTTTACACGGTCGATCCTACGATCATTTGTAAGAAAGTAATCGAGAAACTACAGTTGATCACAACGAATGAATTAATAATCCTGTATTATGGCCAAGGTGAAGGGTCATATCGACATTCAATCAGTGCATAGTACTTTCTAGCTTTCCATCGACAGATGCTCCATAAACTCGGCATTGTTGAATGTGCATCGTTGAGTTGCGGTCACATGAAGACATGGCAGTCATGCAAGAAGCTTGAGGCTAAAATTACAGCATTGCTTTTTTAAGCATAAATGTATTGATAAATAAGAGCAGATATAAATTGGAAGAATCTGGTAACGATAACATGAATTACACCTAGAACATTTTATTGGAACTCGTGCGTCAGAGTGTGAGAGCTAGTCATGCTACATTTCATGCCACTGATTAAGGAAAAAAAATCAACTCGATAATTAAAAAACGGAATCGAAAGCCACAAATTTAATACTGTACAGTTCTTAAGAAACTAATCCTATCGATTCCAGCAGCAAATTGCGCACCAAATTAGCACCTACAACAAACGAATTCACTGACCAGAAAATGAAGATTGGGGTGGCCAAGTTCGATCCCAGAAATTGCCTGCTGTAAACAATAGGCATTCGCATCTCGGCTTGCAAAAAGGATTCAATGGTTTCGTCTGAGAACTGAGAAAAAACCACTCGACGACTTTTCTTTGCGGCGATCATCAGATTCTTCCCCAACCTGTTCAGCATTCAGATCAATTAGCCGTCAAGGTTCAAAGACAAATATATTAGTTTGGGAACACAATCTCTGTTGTTTAGTAGGGAACCTCTTTAGCAATATGCTGTAGTGTCTCTAATATTTCTGAGAAGTCAGGCCTGTCAGTGGGTTCTTGTTTCCAACACCTCTCTAGTAGTGCAGCAAGCTTTGGATGAGCATTCTTTGGAACGGTGGGTCTCAGGCCCTACGAGGGAACAAAAAAACATGTATCATATTGCTCAAGTTTTTCCGGGGGAGAAATGAAACATATTTTTTCAGCCAAATGATCATAAATAAACATGTATCATCTAACCTATCATAGAGAAACATTTTGTAACAAAGTGAAGTCACAGCCAACACATTCAGATTATATGATTGCTTTAATTTAGAAGAAATTACGATGGATACATGGAACTTATTGTTTATATATAGAATTTGTTTTAGAATTATTATTTTTGCATCAATGAAACTGGAGACGTACCTTTTGAACCACTCCAACTGCAGCTTGTAGTGGGGTTAAATATTCATATGGAAGCTGGGCAGAAATGAAAAAAAAATAGATATAATAAGCTTGTTATAAGATTTGAATTGTGCAACAAAAACAAAAATAGTAGCTGCAAATATCAGCTACCTTAGCTGTAAGCAGTTCCCACAAGACTATTCCAAAGCTAAAAACATCAGCTTTGTGATCATAAGGCTTGTGTTCTATGACCTGAATAGAGTAATGAAGTGAATTTATCAGTGCATTAGAGGTAGAAAATAGGAAAGACAAATAATTTATCATCAAATTGCACAATACTTTAGCAGTGATGCTTAAATTGACAAGTAATAGTCGAAACAAGATATTCTATACAAGTAAAACAAGAAAATATCCTACATAACTAGCAAATGATAACAAGTAGTGTGAACTATATGATGCGAGACTTATGTATACACCTGCACAAACACAGGCACACATAAAGCAAATGATGTTGATTGCTATTGATAATTCAATGATGCACATTGAATTATACAATATCCAAATGCCCATCAAATACTCTTGACACTTCAGGCACACCCAAACCCCACTGATCATGTGTGATTTGTTTTCAGGAAGAACCATATATCCATCTGCGTACCTGATACTCATACTAGCATCCAAGCAACATGGTGTATTGCTGCAAGTTGCCAACAAATTTAATTGCAATGCCATCATTATTGAACTAGTTTATCATAACCAATTTACAACATAATGGATAGATTAGAAAAATATCCACAGCTTTATGATGGGAATCTAGTTTGTCTTTCCAAAAGGCAAGTGACCAAAGGTGATATTGATACCAAAAGCAAAAATACCCCAGGCCTTTTATCAGCTAAGCTAAGCTAGCACTATCTAATACGTGTGTAGTAGCACACATATGTAATTGCATTTGGATCTATACATTATACAGTCTAATGCAAACTAGGAATTTAATTATTAGAAGTTTAGATTTTGAAAAAGTTAATTTTGATAGATCCTCTTGTTTAGAAAGAAGAAGAAGTTGGTTCAAGAAGCTTTTAAATTGGTAATCCTTTAATTACAAAGTATAGGATAATTTTGGTGAAAGTTTAATTTAATATGGTATCTTTCCCACTTTATAATTTGATTGAGTACTTTTAGCTATAGAAATATTTCTTCTCCAGAATATCTAGTTTATTTTCAATTTTATTTGGATTAGAGCCTTTCAAAAACCACAAATCCACAATCCTCCATGTTCATTATCTTGGTATAGTACGATTTTCTTTTTATTTGCTTTCCTATGTGAGATCATTTATTTCTGTGTTATATTAAGGGTAACATGTCTCTGTGAGTTTTGATCAACTTTTTTGTTGCATCACAATCTAGTCTACAACTTTTAACTCCCCCATAGTAGCATAGAACCTAAGCTTAATGGAATCTTATAGATGTACAGGGAGATAAGTCAATTTTTCACCTAGTTCACTTGCACCTTCCAAGAGACCAAAGTTCGAGCACAATGCATAGTTTTTAAAACGCTCTCATACCATTAAATTATAAGAAAGTACAGTGTACAATTTCAATATGAAATGCTCTCAAATAACTAGAGATGCGCTTAACATTGAGAACTATATTAGGTTTCTAATAGAAGCTAGAGAATTATTTTTTTAATAAAATAGATTATGCTTTAATGTTTGGATAAAGAGCAGTTCGGTGCACAAAGCTCCCACCAATATAGGGTCTCGAGGATTGGCAGGCCCCGGAGAAGGGTCGGACCACATTGGCCCTATTATACGCAATCTTATCCTGCATTACAAAAGATTATTTCCGCGATTCAAATCCGTGACCACAAGATCACACGACAACAATTTTACTATTGCGCAAAACCACCCCTTCTCAAAGGTTGAATTGATTGGACATTTTGACACAGCCAAGCCTACCCGGTTAAGCCATTTGACCTATTCAACTCACTTGGCCTAACCAACCTAGCCGACGACTAATTGACCAACATAACTAGCTTAGTTGACTTGGACAAACCACTCAACTAGCTCAGTTAGACTAAGTCTGACCAGCCCACTTGGACCAATCAACTAGATTAGATCGACTAGCCCACTCAAACTGATCGTTTTAATCAGACCAATCAACTCGATCTAAAAGACCAACCCACTTGACTAACCTAACTCACACGGCATAATTGATCCATTTAGATTGATTGACTCACCCAACTCAATAGGCCTGACCGACTCGACTGACTTGTTCACCCTACTTAAACAAACTAGACTAATTTGATCAACCCGACCAACCCACCTAAATAATCAATATCACCTCACTCACACAAATCAATCCACCAGCCAAGCCCAACCTGACTAATTAGCATGTCCTACCTAATCAAATCTATCAGCTTGCTCGACTTACCCTGACCCACCCAACCTAGTCGACTTACCTAACCCACTTGATCGGACCACCCAAACCAATTGACCCACTTAGACCAATTAACCTACCTAAATTGATTGGTCTACAAGAACCAAGGGAAGGGTGAAGAACATAGAGCATTATTGATAGAGTGAAGAGTTTTATGAATGAATAGAAAAAATGTTTTCTACTTTTTTCAAAAAGAATGTAATTGTCCTTAAAAGACGCATACTACCAAAAGAAAGTCTTCGTTTAATAAAAACTACATTACATTGAATATGATTTCCAATTACACCAAAAAAAAGTTTTGTGAAGAATATTTTGTGAAAAAAACTAAAAGGAAAAAAACTGTAACAAAAATTATCAACTTTTACCTTGAAATGAATCAGCTACATAATATTGAAGTGCCTATAAATGATAAACTGACAACTAAGTATAGCACCTTGATCATTTATAAGATCAAATAATTATGACTCATAAAGCAAGTTGCCCAAACTCATTGGCAAGAAGTAAATACGGTTCTTAATCTGATAACTGAAGGAAAAACTTTCAAAAATATTGAAAACAAGAAAAAAAACTAACAAATCAGAAACAATTGTCAACAGTCAGAAAAAAAGATAGAATCGTATGGTAGGATAGGAGAGCAATTGAATCCAAGGGTTATTTTGTACTCTTGAGTAAGAAATGGGAATTAACGTGGAATAATACCTCAGGTGCCATCCATCGATAAGTTCCTGTTTCAGCAGTCATAACTCCAGACTCCACTTTGACACGTGCAACACCAAAGTCTGCAACCTTAACCACCTGCCAAATGGATTAGTAAATAAAGTATGAACAAAAGAATGTAGCTAAGAAAATTCCCAGAGGTCAATAGGGTCAATGTTTGGTGTTCCACTCATTCAAAGCAAAACAACTACAAAAAATGAGATATGTATACAGACATCAAATACAAAGAATGCCAACAAAGAGGATACCATACAACATACTAGTTTCAAGGGACGTGCAAATATCATCTGGTTCTCACTAGAGTAAACTTATAATCCACAAATAAGCTTTAGATTAGTAAAAGAAGAGTTTAGCAACACTGGTGAACTAAGCAGACCTAGAACAAGATAGTAAATGCTGAATCATCATCATCTACCTCAAAGAACAAAAAACATGTTCTACCACTAGTTTTGAAAGTCAATTTGCGAAAAGATATGTTTTTACAATTCAGCAACCAATATTATTCAATCATCTAAAAGTATATGCAAGTCATCTGGATGTTATGGAAGGGCTGATCACAGATACATACACTGAGCGAGACCAAGTAATAGTTTGCATAATTACCACAAAACACCAAGCAAAATAGCATGGAATGAAGAACCATAACCAGATTGGCTATAAAACTTCAAAGAGAACCAATCTAAAGGAACCAGAAGAAAGGTATCCTGAAATTTACTTGCCTCATTCTCATCCATCAGAAGATTGGCAGCCTTCAGGTCTCGGTGAATAATGTTATTTTGATGCAAGTAATTCATTCCCTTGGATATGTCAATTGCTACTCGGAGCAAAGCTGGGAGCTTGAAAATTCCTTTCTGTTTGTGAAGATAGTCATAGACACTACCCCCTGACATAAATTCTGCAAGAATATACAGAAACAACGAGGGAAAATTTTGAGAAAACATGTCTATATCTTGAAAAAGATAGACATACATAATCAAAGGTTTTCAAGATTGTATTACCTGTAACAATACATAATTTTGGAGGTCTAGTACAAGCTCCAATAAACTGAACCACATTCTTGTGACGAACCTTCCTGGAAAACAAAGAGAAACAAGCAGTATAGGTGCAGAGTTAGATAAGAAACCAAAGAAGCATAACCTCAAGGGGCTTATTGGTAAGATATTTGTGGCAATCAGCACAGCAGCAAAGTCTAAAACAATTTATGGCAGGGAGAAATAACATGAAGAAATGGCAAAAGGAACATCTTAGAGGAATATCTCATGAAAGATATAAAGACAAACCTGATTACAAATCAAATCACAAACTGCAGCTACAAATGGTTTTAGATTGTACTGCCCTATACTATACCATCCAATGGCTTCAATGTTGCAACTTCCCAAAGCATAACTTTATGAACACAACAGGTTAATCTAAGATTTTATTCATTTCTCCAAATTAACAAATTTATGCAACACAATCATTTTATGTTCTTTTCAGGAAAATGAGCAGCTACTCCTCAAACGTGCTGGCAAAGAGGGAAGCAGAGAATGCCAACAGAGAGAAAAGAAAGAGAGACAGAAAAGATCATGAATGGAAATCTAGGCAATGTATTACAAGACCAAGAAAGAACTACCATATGTATAGAACTTACTAGTAAACATTAAAAATAAATAAAAAGAAGAAAAATAAAGGAAGCAACTTTAACAAAGAAGAGGATTCTTCAGCATGTATTTCCATAGATCTAGAAAAAGCAAGGAAGCATTCAAGTTTCAAGGTTATTAAATATTAACTACCCCTGATCCAACATTCTATGCAAGAATTTGTATAAAACATAAGAAAATAGCAATATATGTCAAAGCACATCCATAATGTAGTTTTGTGTACTACAGAAGAAATAATAAGACAAGCATGTCGTGTTTGAGCTGTCTTAGAAGTTCTGGTGGAGCAATACCCATTCAGGCAATTGGATGCAATAAAAGATTAGTTCTAATTGCTTATGTACAAGTTAGCTTTCACTGACCGCATGATAAATACTTCCTGCGCAAACTCTCGCTGCATATCTATGTTTACACACTCAGGCTTTAGTACTTTAATTGCCACATCCTGGCTATGGTAGGTTCCACGATAACTGGAAATGAATAAACTAGTAACTGGCAGGAGAACATAAACATCTCATTATGCTACCTATGTTAGTCAATAGTGAAACTTACAGATCACCGTATGATCCAGATGCAACTTTATTTCCAAACTTAAGAAGCTGAAAATCAATTTCCCACACATCAATTCCATCTGTTGGTATCTGAACATGTTCTGGCAGAGAGTTGCCTTCATGTAGTGGACTCTGTATTTGAAGAGACCATGCTTGAGACTTTGACCAAGTTTGTCTCTGAATAAGAAGAATTGAATAATCTTAACTCTTAAGCATCACAATCTTATTAACAAGATATGAATTACAAAAAGACATCATAGTTAATTAATGCATGAGTTGATATATACTGAAGGATACTGCACAAGTTACAACAAATTGAATAAAATATAGAAAATAGTAACTATTAAATCGCATACTCAAACACCGCAAACTTTGGTCCCAATTCCAGATGAAAATAGTGAAGGGTTGAATTAGGCCATAATAGCCAGTATAAACTTATGTCAAAAATGACAAACATGGATCTCAACAGTTGCATTTGCGGTAAAAATCATCATTCTGAACGACCTAGTGATTAGACAAATAGAGCTTAATGGTGGGACCAGATAACATCTGTAAAACCTACCCTAAATACTTAGGAGACATGGCCAAATATTATTGTTTATTTTATCACATTTGTAAGAGATCACATTTTATCTATCCACTTCTAATCATTAGTATTCTAATATAAGCACCTAAACAAGAAACTAATTGGAAAAAACAGACATGATTTTTTTTAGTTTACTAAGATAAATTAACAGGAAAAAAGCAGAATCATTAAGTGCCTCATTATGGTCATCTGAGAAAAAGTAATTTGATGACCCCTCTACTATGAAATAAGCAATGAAATATAGGAGATCTCAAGGATAGCATTGATCCATTTGTAGTTTAGATTTAAACTTCAAGTTTAAACATAGTAGAGATCCTGATGAAATGTACAATTACATTTCAAATCAAGGAAAGGTTTTACAGCCAAATCCAGTAGGAACTATTTAATGTCTAGCTATGCTTCTAAACAATTTAATCTATGGTTCTATTCATTAAAATTTAAAATCTTGCAGTTTTATTTAATGATATCATTACACACAGTAGCATCTCTTGCAACAGCTTCCATATACTTCAATAATTTACATTCTTCACAAATTCCCCTTATGCATACTGCAATACATTTTGTCCTACTAATTGCACAAACTAAGTACTTGTTTAGTCCTAAGCTAAAATCTAGAAGGGAAATAGTATACAAAAAACAAAAAGTAGATAGAATAAACTTAATAGAGACATAAGAATAAGTCTTCAAAAAGTGTTCAGCTTTGGGGGTTTAAGAGAAGAAATAAGCAAAAATATTAGCTATCATCATAAGCAACTATATCAGTTACAATTTATGAGTTCATAAGAAACTTAAAGTTCATATTAATGGACTCATTGATGATCCATTGAGTAAAAGGATTTTTAAGAAGAATAAAGAAAGGATGTTACCCCCATCTTGTGAATTTCCTTCTGTAACAAATCCCTCAGTTGTTCAGTTTCCTGTATATTGAACAGTTTGCAAGTATTAGTAAAACATAAAACTAACACCAACAACTACCTATTGGATGCACCCATAAAAGGAACAACATCATGGTCCAGTTGTAAGTAACAAAGTATAGCAAAAACAGTTGTATGAGCAAATTATATTTCCCCCGTGTTTAAAAAGAAAAGAGTGCAAAATGGACGAAACTTCAAATCAATATAGTAGATTGTGAGAAGTTTCCATCTTATCAAGTTAGTGTAAACTTTGATAGCTGTTGTTAATATCCTGGGTTAAAAACCTATCTCAACTGAAATTAAGGCTTGCTTCCATATGCCTTATCAAAAAAAATATTATAATTGGATTGCAAAAACACTAGTCATATTTTACGGGAAAAGAGTACAAAGATTCAACTAATAAAGTTTTTTCAAATACGACTGGACGACTGTTTAAAAATAATAAAGATTTGAAAAAAAAAATACAAGTATAGCAGTCAAATAGTTATAAACAACTTATTTTATGGTGACTACAACAACAACAATAACCAAGTCTTACCCCACTAGGTGGGGTCGGTTATATAGATCCTTCTACGTCATTGGATTATCCCCTACTATATTGTTTCATGGTGACTAAATGTGGACAAGATCATTAGGTAAGTTAACAAAACATTGCAATAAAATTTACAAGAGTTACCTCGTAAGGCCAACCCTCAACAACAAACACATCCAAGGAGTAGCCATCATTTGTTGAGAATGCATGTGCTTCTTGAATATTAAGGCCAAGCTCACCAAGCAATGAAGTCAGCTGGAATACAAAAAATACATCAATTGACAAAAGTATACTTTAAAATGCAAGCTACATTTGTATGAGATTTCATGATTCCATCATCCTTCAAACTTAAAATGGAATATCAACAAGTCCATATTTACTGAAACTGCAAATAGAGAAGTGAAATATCATTGAAATACAACAATGAAAGCACTTAGGATTCCATTCCTCGTGTACTGCATATTACCAAATTCAGTTTTAAAAATAGTTAAAGGAAATTATGATTTACACTATTCCCCTCAGGCATCATAAACATGAGTACAGTTTAACAAGAACTTTGAAAAAGGATGTCAATCCCACCCATCACAGCTTGTCCGTCCTTGGGAAGTTAGTATATATTAATTCATATTAAAGAAGGTTGCCAGACATGTACAATCCTTGTGCAAAATTTAAAATTTTCTAAGCATTTTCAACAAATGACGGCAACCAAAAAGAAAAAAAAAATCTTAGTTCTTGCATTTCAAAAATGATGCATCCTCCAAATATATGAATGGGTAAACAGAATGAGGACATGATACAGAGCCAATTGGCAGGAAAAAGTTACTAACAACCTAAGAACTTTGGTTCAAGAGTATGAAAAGTTAATAAAGCCATGATTTCTCATAAACTAATATGTTAGAAGTGACAGCAACAAATAAAATATATTAGTATCTCAAAGGAGCATCTTTTGTATGTTCAAATTTGAATAAGATAATGTTTAGTACCAAACTCAAAAGCTTTGGTTTGTCATTAGTTGAAAAGGTGATCTCATGCATTGGCCTGCAACCAAACAAATCTTCTGTGGTTCAGTAGTAGAAACATAAGTTGAATGGCGACATGGACATTAAAAAAACTGGCATAATTTCTAACTGCATATTGATATTACTATTAAAAAGGAAATATTGCCTTTGATAGAACACATCAAAATGAGAGGTTACAAACAAATATAATTCTGTATTCAATGATATTACTGAATCTTCTCGCATCTGAAAAGTTTCTACCAGGAAAAAGGATATAAGTAATCTATAGATCTTATTTATCTTATTCCAGAAACAAAAATAGACTTTCTAGTTTCTATGCCTGCCCTAGTTTTTCCTGATTCAAGGATCATGCCTTTGCAAACACAATCTGGCAAGATCACCTCCTCTGAGATCCCTATCCAAGGTATCTTTAGATCTAAGGCTCCATTACAAATTCTGAGATTAATATAAATTAGTAATTGAAGGCTGTCTTGTTCAGTTAACTAACCTCCATCAGTTACAATTCAAAGGTTTGACTTTGATTACTTCTATATATGTATCCCACACTCTTCCTGATAGAATCATTAAAAAGAGAAAGAAAATATATGGGCAATGACTTGGCATTACATCATTAATTTTTTTCATATCTCTAGAAGTTTGATCATGAAAAGACTTTTTTTTTGTTGCTTGCTGATTGAGTGGAGCTAACTCAATTGATCGGCATTATTTTTCTCAAATTTTTTCTTGACTGAATCAATCAATTAGGTTATATATCCAAATATTCCAAAACATGAAGACCAAATCAAGTATTTTACATAAGTATGACATTTCTTTCAATATTTTAAACTAAATTGTATGCAAAAGTTTCCAAAAAGTTAACAAGGTTTATTATCTACATTTCTTGTCAAACAATATTTTCAAGAAAGAAATCATTTTGGATGCATTAGTAAGTATGATGTGATCACCGTTTCTTTTCTTTTTCTAATATTATGTAATCATTGAGAAAAGCATCCTGGTTAATGATAAGCAATCAACAATCTCTACTATGAGAGATAAAAAAGAATGAAATCACTTAAAGTTTCATGAGCAGCAGTCATATGACAAACAATACGGCGACATGAAATACTGCACATATAACAAAAATGGAATGAATTTGTCTTTAAATTAATGGTAAGTTTAAGATCAGATGATACATTTAGATTTGTTAAAGTTGATTGGCTATCCACTTTTCCCAAAGCTCAAGTTGTTGGAAAAGGGACCGATTATATATTTATATCCTTAATACTACCCCTATGGGTATACTTCACTTGATTGACCCAAAACCATTGGTAAGATATTTCTTTTTGACATGGGCAGGATTTGAACCCTGATCTCCTGATTTGATATGATGCTACAGTCTGTTGGTCAATCACTTCTCCTAAAAGTAAATGTTGTTAGGAAAGGAACTAATTTTTCATTTATAACCTTAATAGAAACTAATTGGTCACACTGCAAAATGAGCATTAAAATCATATGAATACAACAAGGGGCAACACAGAAAAATGTTTAGAAAAAACATGTACATCAGGGTTTCTGTCTATAGAGCAGTCAAATGCAATGCAACTAGCATTGCAGTGAATTTAAAGCCTATTGAAATGTTGATGAGAAGTATAACAGTCATATATATCCTAAAGAATTTTTAGTGTGTTAGTTTTGTTTATTTTACAGAAAAAGCTGGAATCATGAGATAGAATTAGCAAAATTACAGGACTAGCACAAAACCTAGGCAAGTGTGCAGAGTTTGCATCACTATCACCATCTTCAACATCTTGCCTGCTGGCTTCAAGAACAAGAGCCCCGAGATTAGGAGAAGAACCAAAGGCAGGAGGAGGATGAACGCTGAGGGAAATATGGGTGTGAAAATCATTATTAGCATACCATTTGGAACAAGAAAGAGAAAAATACAGCATATCCAATAAAAATTAGAAGACAAGTTAACATAAAGGACAATCTGATGCATGAAACTTCCACCAATACGGATTCCCAGGGAAGGGTCCATTGTACACAGTCTTACCCTGCTTTGCAAGAGATTATTTTTGAGACTCGAACCCATGACCTTTAGGTCACACGGCAGCAACTTTACCGTTGCGCCAAGGCTCCCCTTCAGAAGACAAGTTAACATGCATAGAGAAATTTTCATCTGTTGGAAAACTTTGAAACAAAGAAATATACCTATGTTTGAAGTAATTGGAAGTTGATTGCCCTTCTCCTATTATCTGTGCAATAGAATTAGAACTATTAGCTTGGTTTTTATCAGGACTAGAAGAAACCTAGAGAAGAATTCAATCAATCTAAACAAACGAATTGACTGAGAACAAATAAACAAAAAAGACTAATCAACATAGAACGTATGAAGAGATCTGTCACAAAGTAGAAGCTTGGAAAAGCAATGTTCAATTACAAGAAATCAAATTCATTAAGTTCATTGTGCAGATGTTTAAAACCCAAGATCAAGATTAAAAATTCTTTCATCTTAATACATAATTTTATGTAATATTGTTAAAGCTGTGTGACAAAGTTCTGCATAAATATGATCAAAATAACTTCATGATACCAAAGTGAATCATATTTCCTAATGATGCATTTGAGTCATGCACAAAACAACAGCACAATTTTTCAGTCAAAAGTTGTTTAATCAACACAGTGAAAAATGTTTGGTTGCCATTTCCTTGGGTAACCAAATTGCAAAAACATAACCACAAGCAAAACTATAAAGATTTTTATAACAAAAATAATTTGTAATTTCATTAAGATATCAGTGATATATATTTTTGACATTTAAAATAATTACTTTAAAGATATTTGATGGTCATGCATGAAGAGTTGAAGACCATAAAAGCATGCTTCAAAATTTGGAACTAGGTTAGGTATCCAGAAGATAGTAAAAGTCAAATCTTAAAATAAATAGTCCCCTTCAGAACTCATCAAGGTGACACTGACACCCATAAAAACTAAATATAAAAATGTAAAACTTGGCAGTAAGAAACTGTTTGTTAAAATTCCCTAAAACAATTACAGCATTATTTAGTAAATGTCCGACAATATGTAGTTATGTACAGTGAAATATTCACTAAGCTGCAACAAGTGTTTTACTGATCCTAAAGTTAATGAAGTTATCCCATGCCATTACGTCAACAATTTCAAATGCATAATAGGGCTCAATGACTAATTAACCAAAAAAAATATTATATCCAGCATCACGTTGCTCAAACTGCATAGGAAGGATATCCATTTAATTCAACTCTTCCCACATGCATGCAATTAATTACAGGAAGTAAATCTGTCTTTGATGCGTAGGATCAAATAAAGGGATATCCCTGATGTCTGGAATGGACCACCATAGGCTCTGCCTCCAATAAATATTAAAAGTGAAATCTTACATACACATAAAAGAGGTAGATTGTGAATTGTTTACCTGGACCAAGCGCACGGCAAAGACAGGCCTATTTGCAGGTTCTTCAGCCAGTTCCAGCAACCTTTTATGAGTCAAGACATCTTCTGCTCTCTCCACGTTAACATCCAAGGCATAACTAAGACGAGGGAAAGAAAAAACTATAGGATCAGGGTAGATTCAATGGCAAAATGCTTTACCAAAACCAAGTAAGTACAGTAATAGCTTCAACTCGTAGAAATTTACATTTGTAGATCTGTGCCAACGATAATCAACCACGAAAGCTACCAAAATTCAGTAATTAACCAGAATTCGAAGGATTGAATTCTCAAACAGCCAGGAAAAACATTTCTATAAGTAACTCTACTGCCTCGAGAAGGAACAAAGTCAAGGAAAAAAACACTCATAAGTAAGCGCATCGTGAACGATCTTCCAGAACCCAAATCCGCCAAAAAGTCGGATCAAAATATCAAGTAGTTAATGGCATCAGAACCCAAGAACGGGAGTGAGAAACGGATCTACCGTGCAGGAAGACGATTGAAGTGGTTCCACAACCCGTCCTCGAAAGACGGCGCCAGCACCTCCGGTAATCCGGCTTCCCTCAGGCGGCGGAGGACCTCGTTGTACACATCCAACTTATGGCGCTGTTGCTGTTGCTGCTGCTGCTGAAGCTTCTGCCGACTGTGCACTGGAGACGAATCCGCCGCCGCCCAACTCCCGCAGCTCTCCGTCGCATCCTCCATCGCCATTCAACAATCCAAACCCCAAACGACGGCCGGAAAACCGACGAATGCAAAATTTTAAAAAGAAATCTTCTCCCAACGACCTGGTTTCAGGCGATCGACGGGAGGCGGTCCCGATTGGCCAGGATCCACGTGAGACGAAGCCTTCTCCCAACAACCTGGTTTCAGGCGATCGACGGGAGGCGGTCCCGATCGGCCAGGATCCACGTGAGACGAAGCGACAGCACCGTGAAAGGATTGGCTTTAAACAAAAGTAACGGAAGCGGAGAACAGCACGAGAGAGATGCGAATCTTATATACTGCGCGAGGGGCCGAGGGTTGAGTAAGTCCATCTGGCAATTACCGCAAAACCCAAGGGTTCAAACAAATAAACCGCAAGCCTGATACTTATGCAAACACGCCCTTGCATTATTAGTAATTTGTTTTCAAACTTATCGTAGCGAGACGAGGCACCAGTTTTGAAATTTCTATAATAATTTATACATATTAGAAAACTCATAGTGGTAAATAGTGAAAGTTATAGGAGTTGTTTAGTAAATTCCTTTTTATACATAGGACCTGGTTTTTAACACAATTGCTGTTATTAGAATTTGCATGATAAAAGTAATGCTTATCCATTTTATTGGTCCAAAAAAAGAGTGTGAGAATGAGTCAGCATTGTCTCACCTTCCTATCTCCTCTCCGGGAAAGTTTTCATTTTCGCCCTACAATGTTTACTATTTTAAATTTTCAGATTGTTTTTCCTCTAATGACATTTTCAGGAATTTACAAATTTATAAGATTTTAGGGAATATTTTTTAATTAATATTTCCAAATTTTACAACATTATTTAATTAATTTGACTTATGTTATTTTATTTTTTAAATAAGAGAGTCAGCTATTTAATTGCCCAAGGGTGACGTAATTAGATTAGGCAAGAGAATTAAAACAAACTAAATCATAATCTAATTAATGGATAGACACGTAGTTGAATAGCTGAATTCATCGAGATAAAACTAAAGTAATTAGTCGATAATTAAAATTAGAGCTAAGTATTTGATTAAAATTGAATCGAATTAATCAAAATCAAATTGAACTGATTTTTTTTGAATTAATCGAATCGATCAAATTTTCAAATAAAAACTGAACAAACAAAATCAATAAAATATCGATTAATTTGATTTTCGACCAATTAACTATAATCAAATTTTTTAAATATTATAAAATTTTTACCAATTAATTAAGAATTTACTTACTTAAAAATTTATAAAATATATTTTTTATTTCAATTAATTTGGTTTATTCAATTTAATTAAATAAAAAAATTTAAAATCGAAATTGAACCAAATTAATTGATTTATAAAAAAATAATCAAAATTTTGAAATAATCGAATTGAATTTTTTAAATTTGATCGATTTATTCAGTTTAACTAAATTTTTACTTACTCCTAATTAAAATGATAATGGTATTTAAGAAATTTAAAATGATAATGGTGTTTAAGAAATTTAAGCCCTCATGTTAGTTGTTAGATTGGATATATGTCATGGACGGAGAAGCGTTATTCTCGTGCATGAGGTGGTCCAAGAAACGTAGACAAGGCAATTAAATATAATAATTTAAAATAATTGAGTTGAGTGAATTAAATTATTAAAATAATTATTTAAATTTAATTTAATTTCGTTTATATAAATTTGAATTTGATTAAAATTAAATTTGATTTTGATTTTATTTAAATTTATTTGATTGGTAAATAAATTTAATATCATAAAATTATTTTTTCAGTTTGAGAGTTTATTTATCTATTTAAAAGTTTGATATGAGTTATAAATATGGTTAAACATTAACTAATTATTAAATTTATTTATAAATTTATTTATAAATTTTTTTAAATTTATTTAATAATAATAATAAATCGTTTTTTATTTTGGAAAGGAAGTAGCTGAACAGGCAACAATGTCCATTGTGACGTGGTCGGAGGAAGCGTACAGAAGAGGGAGACACGTTTTCTTTACGTTTTTTTTCTTCTGTTTTGGCCGTCGAAACGTGGCTATTTAAATTACGTGGAGAGTTGGCTCGGTTAGTAAAAATGGCTCTTGGAGGTCGCGAAGGGCCGCCGACAAGCCCTGCGCCGCCGCACGTGCCTGGGAAGTTTGCTGGCGGCGCGGCGGCCGGCCGGCGCAGGCTCATGCTCGTCAATTCAAACACTATGTGCTTGTATTTGTAAGGATAACTTAAAATAATAATGAGCGGAGAATGGGCCCACCGGTGGAGATGACAGTTGGATATATACAGATTTTTATATCAAAAATTATTTAAAGGTTAAATAATTTTAAAAATAAAATATAATTATTATAACAGTCATTAAGACTATTATAATAATATAACAATCATTTAAAATGATTTAATCTTTTTAAAATTAAATGATATCAACTAGATTGATAAAAAAAATTATATATAAAAGTGCTCTGCGCTAAAATAAAGATATCTTTTATATAATAAGGTGCCTTTTGACTTTTGTTTTTTTAGAAATAAGAGTACGATAATTCAGATAATTAAAGTGTCTTTTTAATTTTTTAAATAAAATTGAAAATAAATAACAAATATTAAAATATCTTATCTTAAAAAATTGGTCATTGGTCGGCAGACTGGGAAGAAACAAGTCAAAATTTTATCTCTTCTTCTTCTGAAATACTTAAGAATTATTTTTCAACTATTTTATGGTTGTGATGGAATTAATACTACAAGTATTTTTTTTTCTCAAAAGAAAGTCAACGTTGACCAACATTTAAGGATTGAGTTGGACCTCGATCCAATCCGGAAAAACCAATGCAACTAAAAAAAGAGGACGACAGTTTTCCACACAATTAGTAATCGGAACGGCTCTTTCACTTTTTTAGTGTTTTTTTTTGGCATCCCATGTCTCCCGTCTTTGTCTCTCATTCTTCAAATCAAATCAATTAACTTTAGTAATTAATCTGATTTCCATAAAAAAATTTTATCAGTTTTTAAAATGTGTTTAGTTTAAAATATTATACATAATATGATAATGTGATTATCAGGTAATTACATAATCAAAATTATAAAATATAAAATATAATCTAATATTATTTGGTTCAGTTTATTTATTTAGAAAGAATAAAATATAATCAATTTAATATTTATTATATTATCCTTAATTTAATTTAATTTAAAAATAAAATAAATTAAATAAATAATATTAATAATATTAATGATGATAATAAATTGATAATATATAAATAAATAAATATAATTTATTTATATTTTTTAAATTTAAAATAAATTTATATATTTTTAATAAAATAATTTATTAAATTAATAAATATAATTCATTAATTTTATTTTTTAAAATTTAAAATAATTTATATATTTTTATAAAATAATTTATTAAATAATTATTTTAATAAAATAATTTATTAAATTAATAAATATAATTCATTAATTTTAATTTTTAAAATTTAAAATAAATTTATATATATTAATAAAATAATTATGTTAATAAAATAATTTATTAAAATAATCAATATTAATTTTTTTTAAAATTTTAAAATAAATTATCTCTTTTAAATTTATAAATATTTAAATTAAAATTTATTAAATTAATTAACTGATTTCAATTAGATTTTATGGTACATTTTAATTAACTCAATTTTAAAATCGAAGGTAATCATAAAAAAAATTCATTAACCTCCAGAATCATAAAAACCCTTAGGTTGCTAATGTAATCATATTCTCAGGTTATAATCGATTTGCTGATGTGTCAGTGATGTTGCATTATTTGAAAATCAATCATAACATAAACTAAACAAGGTTATTGATATACCTTGGATAAATAACCAAAATTATCAATGGTAATTCCCAACCAAATGCCCCCTAGGTAAATCTCAAATCCAACTAATTGTAGAGGGTGATCAATCTTAAATTTTTCAAACTAATTAATTCTAAGGTATCTCAAATTCTTTAAACTAACTAATTTTGAGGTGACGATTTGATCCTATGAAAATTTCTTAACATATCTCAAATTCTTTGAACTAACTAATTCTAAGGTATTTAAAATTCTTCGAACAAACTAATTCTGAGATGATCGACTCGACCTTATAAAAATTTTTCATTGCTCTCTCAGGATAAATCTGGATATCACTCTAATTATTGGACACTGACGACCAGACATGCATAATCTGCCCTCACTAGAACTAACCATGCTCCAATAGGTACTCAACCGTGGCTCACAAGGAAATCTATGCTTTTCCTAATTCAAGTACTCAATCATGACCTACAAGGAGAATTCTATATTTTTTCCTTATTCAAGTACTCAACCATGACCCTGCCCATATGTGTTTCATATTTTTCCTACCAAAGAGCATAATCTTGTGCAAGTTGAGATTTGACTTGTAACACCATAGATAGCCTCCATATGTCCTTATCACTACACCGTGTCCTGGGTAGCTCTTTCACTAATCAACAACTAAACCAGTGATATTTGGTGGAAATAATAAATAACCACGTGGTTTTGACTTTAGATCGTGAGAGATAATTAAAAATAATAATGCACAGAATATAGTCGATAATTAAGATTAGCTTTGCGAGGAATGCCATATTAATTAATAGGTTTAGGCGTGCCTAACAATTCGAACGGTCAAGATCGGATTTGAAAAGTTAGGTCACTTAGGCCAATTGGTTTGCTATGCTAATTATATCGATCGATTTGACTCACTCATGGCACTTGTAGTGATTGACAAGTTTGCATTGGGGCGATTAGCTTATGAGCATGCCACTAGTTCGTAGTCAGACAACCATTGCAAGCTCATGGTACTGTCATCATCAAGGAGACAAGGAGACAAGGACGGCACGGTGTCATTGCCTCCCATTCGACCCTGGCCACCATCCCGTCGGCTCCGTCCTTGATTTTCACGAGGAGGGGGACCTTGTCGTCACCTCCAATGCGCCCCCACCATCCCCTTGGCTCCGTCCTTAATTTTCACGAGGGAGACTTTGTCGGCGCCCATACGCCTCCACCATCCCCTTGCCTCGTATTGAAAATTTGAATGGAAATAAAATGTGGTGGAAGAAGAAAGCTCATTTATAAATGAGAATATAGTTATACATTGGAAATTTCAAGACATAGTTGTTAGTTTATATTGTGTCACAAACATTGATATTGTGAACAAATACATGGGGAGAGATTCTCTCATGCGTGGGCGCGCAGAGGGGTGCAAATCTAGGGCCTAGATTGCACTACCCGCAAAGTGACTTGTGTGCGAGCACGACCTGTGCACATTGAATGTCGGACCGGTCAGGATAAAATTTATCTAAGCGAATGAACCAATATTTTACCACTTAAAAATATATTTTTTTGCTCAAATGATAAGTATGCAACTAAATGCATGAACGTATGGATGCAATTGAATGCATGAACGTATGAATGCATGAATGCAATTTAATGGTATGAATGCTTGCAATGTATAGATGAGAAGCTCTATATAAGACTCCGAGTCTTAGCAAATAAAACATTTGAAAGAGCTAAGTAAATCCACCAGCAACCCCATCTTTCATTCTCTCGTGATAGTGTTCGGATACTATCTTAGTTCGCCGTGATTTGTCTGTGTTTGGTGGTCATCGCGGTTCTATCGTTGTATTTTAGAAAATAGACGTCTGTCGTGACCTCTAAGCACCGTCGAAGGGAATGAATCTATTTTAAAGAAACTGCGTTGAACGCAGGTCTCGACATCATCCACTCGCCACTCAGCGTTTTGGCCACTCGACGTCTCGGCCAGACGTCTCGGCACTCGGCGTCTTGACCACTCGGTGTCTCGGCTACTTGGCGTCTCGGCGTCTCGGCTACTCGACGTCTCGGCTACTCGACGTCTCGGCTAGACGTCTCGGCACTCGGCGTCTTGACCACTCGGTGTCTCGGCTACTTGGCGTCTCGGCGTCTCGGCTACTTGACGTCTCGGCTACTCGACGCCTCGGCACTCGGCGTCTTGACCACTCAGTATCTCGGCTACTTGACATCTCGGCGTCTCGGCTCTCGGTAGTCGTCGACTCGGCCACTCGGCCCTCTCGACAATCAGCGACTCAACCATTCAATTGACTCAGTACCGTTGATCAAAAAAATACCAACTCCTACCGGTAGTTTAAAATTATCAATTCAAGTCGTATCTATGCGATAAATTAAATTGTCTTATAATTTAATTTTTGTACAACACCTCAGTCCTTGGTCATCATGAGCTCACGATGGTGGCATAAGACATACTTGGAAGGCACTAGCTCTAAATTGTTGTAAGAAAATGTTTAATTAAATCATAAAAGTTAATTGAAATCAATTTGCAAATAAATTACGTTATAAAAATCTAACTCTAGTGAGCTGGATAGAAACTTTAACTCAAATAAAAAGTTTGATTCCACTCAACGATTTGGTGTGATTTTTTTTATAGTGCAATCTTTTCTCATGCCTAATTAATGTATTTTTATATATATGATACTTTTGTTACAAATATATAACTGATTTGACATTCCCATGGAATAGGATTATATTAACCCGTGAAGGTGCCAGAGTTAGATTCAATGAATCTGGACGCAAATTTAAACAAGATCCCTACGGATCACAATCCGAGTAACATTCATTTATGATCATGCATTAGAAACACTAAATCCAGGATTTGTTGAAAATTAAGAGCAATATGAGATTGATTGTGTGACCATTCTTAAAAAAACTTAAAATAAAAAAAAACAATAAAATAAAATAAATGTAGTCATTAATCATTCTTGGCAAATCCTCATCTAGACCTTGGCTGAAATTAACACAGAGACCTAGCTCTAAAGAAAAATAAAGAGTTGATAAAGCCCAAGTATGGTTGATCGAAATAAAATAATTGTCTTCCTCTTTCATATTAATTTATTATTGTAATTAATAATTATATTTATACAACATCAATTAAACAGCTAAAGCCCAAGTAAAATATGACAAATAAAGTAATAAAAATATCCTGAGCACTAACAAGCACACACATACATGAACAAGTCCCCTGTATTTTGAATACAATAATTATTTGCATAATTGAAATCAATTAATAATTATCATATTGAAATCTTATAAGTTGATGCAAAACATGATAACATTCACATTAAATATCTATCGTCAATTGATTTATTGGGTGAGTATGTTTGAGCATTTCATCGAACGAGAAATGGGCCCCTCACCTTACTGATTGGAGAGGCCGTCAATTGAACCCACTTAGTTTATTTTTTATTTTTTTAATAATCTATATATTTAATTTTTAGATCCAATTAATTAAAAAAATGATCCATCTAGTCACATAAAAAATTTCCACTCCATCATTATAATAAATTGAAAAGCACTTCATACTCCTCATATATAATATATCTTGAAGGAATTTTTAACCTTTGTTACCTAAAAAAATTATTTTATTTTTTACCGTAGCACTATAATCCTAATCCTAAGATAGTTTACTTGAACTAATAAAAAATATAAGTCCAATTAGTGCATTGACCTAACTAAAGTGATTGTTCTAGTCAAAATGGGTTAGCTGTTAAAGCATTGATACCCAAATTATTTCATTAGTGAATTAATAATATTAAAAATGAGAGGTGATATTTTATCGATACAATGGCATAATATTAGAATTTAGATATTTTATAGATGCGGTACATTAAAAATGCTGAGATAATTTGAAAATTCCATGGCAAGTTTGCGATTGAGTCCGTTACTTATGTGGCCCGGCCCAGGTTTAAGGCCTGAATAGTAAGTAGGCGACCTTAAAGACGAGCAACTTCGCTTGCCGACTCATTATTTGGTGCCATGGCCGACGGCGGAAGAGCGAGGCCGAACATCCTGGTGACCGGGACGCCGGGGACGGGGAAGACGACGACTTGCTCGCTCCTCGCAGAAGCCACCAACCTCCGCCACATAAACGTCGGCGAGCTGGTCCGGGCGAAGGATCTCCACGACGGCTGGGACGAGGAGTTCGAGTGCCACATCATCAACGAGGATCTGGTCTGTCTCTCCGTAGCCCTAAACTTCGTATTCATCGTCGATACCCTATATTTTGCTTTTGAGATTCCTTTTCGTTGTCCTTCGTTCGCGATCATTCGATGACTAAAGTTGCAATTTTCTCTAGTATCTCAGAGGAGAGTGTTCGATCGAATCTTTCCTAGTTGTAAATTGACGATTAGAGACAAACTAACTGTTAAAAATACGATGAGATGGTCAAATTTGATCACGGAAGTAGGTTTTGATGGAGTAAGTGTGGAAAATATTAGAATATGAAAGATGGCTCTTTTCCTATTGTTCTCACTATTTTTGCACATTGACCTTGAGTGAGCGTTAACAATAATGTGATTTCTCACTGGCTTCCACTATCTGATTCTTGGTCTTATTGTTCTTCATACCATTTGGTTATCCTTATGCTCTCTATTATTTGCATTATACGCTGGTACAATTGGTGTTCTCAGAAGAAAAAGGGTAGTGAAAGTAACACCAAAAGAGAAGTCACTTAAACTTCTCCAGATCAAGTCTATGTATCATGGATTTCTGCGTTGTGGTGCGCAGTAGCTTTTCCAAGTTTGTACATTTAATTCTTTTTGCTGGAGAAAGCTATAGCCGATCATCTCTCGTTTCATGCTAATAGTGTTGAGAATTTAATCAAGTTTCTGATGCTTTGGATATATGTTCCATAAATATGGGAAATGGGCAAAGCTAAAAAGAGGTGCAGATGATGAATGTAGAGTAGAAACAAGAAATGAAAAGAAAGAAACTGGAGTTAATATGATCTCGTAGAGTTTTACTGCTCAGTATCAAAGGTTTCACTTTGAATCTCAATATGCAAACAGCAAAACTGCCAAGCACAAAGATCGAGCAAGCCCTAACAGTTGGCACTAACAGTTGTTGATTAAGTGTCGAATGATCTCCGCTCGTCGTGAATTACTAATTGATCTTACATGTATGATTAGTCACAATCGTGTTATGTCAACTTTATCTAGTCCACAAACTATTATCTGTTTAATCATGTCTGCATGGCGCCATGGTCATTTACTAATGTGCACTCTTTTCAAAACTTGATATTTCCGAACATCTTAATTGTTTTGGTTCATGTTAAAGTACTTGTTCATTATCTGATTAATTTATAAGATAGTTTTAATTTGCATAGCCATCTGAAGAAGCCGGAAAAGGGGACAACTACAAATATATTTCTAATTTTTTATGGTATTTTTTTCTGCAAAAAGGTTTCTTGGATCTTTCAGATCTTCATAAACCTTCCTTCATTGTTTGCTTAATCCATGTGTTATTTTCAGCGTGTAGAAGTATTTTATGCTTCCAAACTATCCTATTTCTAGTTTACAAGATCATTTTCAGATATATCACCTTTTTCATTTAACAATAAAGCCTCTTACTGTCATAGTCAATAACTGTTTCAAATTATGGCAATGAATCATCATGAACTTGTTTTCGTCCGAGTAAATTAAATTGTTACCACACCTTCACTTAGCACACCATTGGATTGGAATTTGAGACGTGAATCATCAGAAGAATTAGAGCAGAAGGTGATATTCATAAAATTAATTGTAGCAACACACAGTTGGATGATCTACTGTCTTCTATGTATGATATTTATCTTGCTTATGATGGAGAGAGCAATTGTTCAGTGCGTCCCTTGCAGACCACTTTTCCTAAGCTTCATTTGAATGTTCAAATCAATTAGTCTCATGGTGCATTTAATTTGCCGACTGTAGGTCTCATGGTACATTTAATAAGCTGACTGTAGTTTGCAGGTGTGCGATGAAATCGAGGATAAGATGGAAGATGGTGGTAACATTGTGGACTATCATGGGTGTGATTTTTTCCCAGAACGTTGGTTTGATTGTGTGGTGGTTCTTCAGACTGACAATTCTATTTTGCACGACCGTTTAAGTAGCAGGTATTCCTTCCCGTTCACATCTTTCATGAACATAAGAAGTGCTATGTTTCCATTTGATTCCTCTTCAGAAAATCTGGTGATAAACACAACAGATTTTCCTACATCACAGTTCTTAGTTTCCTAACTTGTATTTGTCATTCTTTAACCGCCCACAGAGGATACATGGGTCCAAAGCTGATGAACAATATCGAATGCGAAATCTTTCAAGTCCTACTAGAGGAGGCCAAGGCAAGTTATGCCGAAGAAATTGTAGTAGCATTGCAGAGTGACACTGTTGAAGATATTAGTAGGAACGTAGCCAATCTGACCGAATGGGTGAATAATTGGACTCCTCGTTGATTCTATTAATTCGATATGGTCATTGTAGCTATTACTTCCGAGTGCAGCTATTCTGTGTGACATAAAGCTGAAGAGTGATTAGTTTGGAAGGTTAGTGACCAAATAAATGTTGGTCCCAAGAGTTTGTAGTTTGTACTTGTGATATTTGCTATTTATTTAGTATTTTGCTGTCAATTTACGATGTTTTTGGCTGTTTAAATCTTTTCTTACTAAAATTTCTCAGTTTTGAGAAAAAAAAAAGTGAATTAATAGATTTGTTGAACAACTTAGTGGATGTTAGAAACACTTGTGACTGTAATGTTTATATTATCTTGTCTTGCAAGTAGGACTATTGGTAATATATTGCAAAATAATATTTTACTCGTGTGTGATGCTAGGAATAATAGAATAGAGAGAATACTTTAGAGATTGGTTTTTGACTGGGTATGAAAAAGCTGTACTTTGGATATATATATATATATATATATATATATATATATACATACAGATATATATATATATATATATATATATATATATATATATATATATATATATATATATATATATATATATATATATATATATATAAAGTTTAGGGGTTGAATTGTAATATTAAGTATAATTTTTTTTTGATTCTTATAATTCACTTAATTTAGAGATGATTAATTTGATATTATGAAAATTTTTCATCGGCGATCAACTTCAGCATAAGGTGAAATCCATCGTCTAGTGGCTCCATACAGTCGATCTTATGATCATTTATAAAAAAATAAATCAAGAAATTACAGTTGATCACGACGGATAAGATATTTCCTCGGCATCGTCATAAAAAAAATAATAAATCCCAGTTAGTCTCATAGACTCAATCCCTGGGGGTGGCCGGTCCGGTCCGGAAGTTTCCCACTGACCACCAGGGTAAATCGGGAAGCGCATACGGCGGCCAATACAGATGCCTAACATCTTTTGATTGCGTTCCCCATTTGGAAGAAAATTCTTGCAAATACACTGTAGCTGGGGATCGAATCGCGAGTCTCTGGGTCACAACCCGGATGTCCTATCGTTGCACCATTGCTTCGGGGACCTTGGCATCGTCATAAACACTTTAACCTTGGGAGCTAAAATGAATGCAATTATGCAAAATGGGCTGTGAAGTTGGGCTGACTAAAGAAACTTTTGGCCCAATAAAATTGAACACCGTCAACAGCCTGCCAAGGGTTTTTATCGTGACTGGTATTTTGGGCAGCCGAAGACCTCGTCGAGGGGACTCTCGGTCCGATCCCGATAGTGCCATGGCGACGTCGTCTAGATTCGCCTTCTTCCTCTTCTGCCTGTCACTCCTTCACTCTACCGCGCTCTCCGACCTCGTGATCTCGCGAGTCGATCGACGGGTGAGCAGATCTGTTTCTCTCGCCTTGCTTTTGGCGGATCGTTGGTTGACTAGGATTATTTTGCCTCGAATTTGATCGTTGGATTACATATAGGTTGAATGTGATGCTCTTGTTACTGATCTGTTTCACGAAAATATATTGCTTTTTGTAGAAGAAAAACTTTGTGATGTGGTAGCTAGGTGAACGTACGAGGTTTGAAGAATGGAGTGGTTGTTGGATTACCTTTCTTCTTCACTCGGTGCGCATCATGACGTATATTTGATGGGTTAGTCATCGGGGTGTCAAAAAATTTCGAGTTTGAATTTGTCCTAGTGTATAATTTATCGCGAGTTGAAAGAATCTTATTTCTGAGCATTTTGTATACTTGGAAGCTGTATGCCAATGGATGGGCTAGCTCTCTCCATCTTTGGACTGACAGAGATCTGTTTTAAAATGTTTAATCGCAGTGCTTTGGTGCTGTGACTAAAAGGAAAAAACGTCTTGAATTTGTTATCTCTCTGTCGTAAGCTTCTTGTTGTTTTGGATCGAAAGCAAGCAGAGATCCAGATAAGTTAAATTAGATGCCTTGGAAGTTATAGGTTAATATTATTAGAGTTCTCGATGTGAGATACTATTATTATTATTAATGAAAATCAGGCTCACAAGCAATGACATTATATCAGGCAAGATGAACTCAGTCACATTTCCTGGTAACTGTAACCATGAAATTGATTATTAGTATTTCTTGAACTTTTTTAGTGGAATCAGTGGTTACATATAAGTAGGAGAAGGTCCTTTACATTAAGATTGTCCAATAGACTCAGATAGATTTGGAGCAGTATTTTTGACCAAGTTCAGTGTGAATCTGTAGAATCAGATCAATCACTCAAATGACTGGTCTAAATTGTTTTGATATGATGAAAAGTTAACTTGAAAATGATTACCGAATAGATGAGATTAGTCACAACTTATTTAAGTAAGACTAACTGATTCTTGTTGTTCTCTGACTAACTATTTTGTTCCTCACTACAATGACGCACTGGCAGATGTATCACTTGATAAAGTTACAAGTCTAAGTCACTAATATTTATTGATAATGTCATCTTTTCAGGTCTCGAATTTTTCATGAAAAACTAGAAGTTTTCTTCATTGCAATATGCTTATACAGCAGATGGATGTGTGCTGATTAAAATATAAAAATTTATTGTTTCTTTTTGCAACATCCTCTTGTTGTATAATTGTTTTACAACAGATTTTGTTAATCTTCTTGTCAATCTTATATGAGGACACCACAATTTGTTTCATGTTTGAAGCGCTTTTGATTACATTGATCTTATGTGGTTGCATGCTTGTTTAGTTCTTCATTTTAGCTTTAGTGCCCCTTATAAATCATTGTCTCTAGCTATGATTCTGAGAGACAGATAAGGTAATAACTAATAAGGCCGGTTCTGCTTTGTCATAGATATTCTTGGACACTTAACATTGTTTATCCTTTTTGGTTCCTAGCCTTATTTTGTTCTATATTCATGTTTCTTGCCACCTTCGTATTTCCCATGAATGAAACATCTTTTTCCAACAGGTGGATTTGACTTCCCATGTTGTACGGATATTGTCCTCGTTAAAGGTAATTGATCACTTCTCTACATATTTTTCATGATCTTTATGATACTGATTGGGATTTTGTTGTACCATTTGATATTTACAAGTTTTTGCCAGCTATTCTCTGTGAGAATTGCTATAGTTTGTCTTTATTATTTTCTTGTTTTCAAAACCTAGCCATTTCTTTCTACCATATGCACAATATTTCAAAGTTAAAATTGAGATAAATTAGTAGCCATTTCCATTGGTTTTTATATCTGTATTATTAGGTTGAGTTGTCGATGTGAATGAAATTCTAAAGAATCACCATTTCAGAATAATCTCTGTTGACAATTGTTCTTGTTGATTCTTGTGTTCCAAGATGATTTCTCTTTTAAGAATTATTAAATAAAAGAATCATGATTCCAACTTCTAAAGTTTTAGCCTAAGTTTTAGAATTCATGTCTCTTAAGGTAGAAAGGTTATTGTCTCCATTGAAATCATTCTGTTATGTTAAAAATTCAACCGACGAATTGGTTATCCCCTTCAATCATTCTAAAGCTTGTTCTCACTGTTATACTAATTAGATTAGCATTGCACTTCCATGGATGAATGTATTTTCAACAGCAGTGACCTCAACATAATGCTACTGTTCCTCGAAGAATCAAACACTTCTATTGGATATGTGATCAATATGAAATTCACTAGCACTACCATAAACATATCTTTTTTTTGTCTGTGCTTAGATCCCATGAAACTAATTCGTAAGTCCTGTTTTTTTACTTTCCCAGCATATGCTAAAATGCCTTTTCCTGCATGTAGATTTTCTAAATTGTGAAAGCAATGTGAATGCAACTATACAATTTGCTAGTGTTGATACTAGTTTTTAAAATTTTAATTGGTAAAAATATTTTTATCAATTTGTACAAGTCAGGTTATGCAATACTAGTCTCAGGAACTATCAGAGGCTCTGCTAATTTGTATCAAATGTTTTCTAGGAAAAACTTTTACAAGAAAAATGAATTATTTTCTGTTGTTGGGATATGATAATAAAATATGTTAGAAAACATTTTTTTGTGTTTGCTGCAAAGGAGAAAACATATTTGGTCCGGAGAGGCCTGGTTGAGTCAGGTTATCTGGTCGGTTGATCCGGCTGGGTTGGGTGAGTTAGTCAGCCTAGTTGGGTTAAGTTGGTCAGATAAGCTGGTTGTGCCAGTCAAGTTGGGTTGGTCAGATATTTGGTCCGGAGTGGTCTGGTTAAGTTGGGTTGGGTGGGTTGGTCAGTTCAGTGGGTCGGTCCACTTGGGCCCGTCAGTCTGGTTGGTTCAGTTCAGTTGGGTTGGGCAAGGCCGGTTGGTTTGCTTTGGAAGTATGGATCAAGCTCCTGATGCAAAAATGTTATTTCATACATAATGCTTTATGGTAAATCATTTAGTTATTGTGTCAGACTCCCTGGAAGTATGGAACCTTGCCTGCAAGATAAGAGATTGTTTCCCTGATTCCCTTGCTGCTTGTGTCACAACAAACAACCATATAGTGATTTCATGATGCAGTGTGAAAATGCAAACGTTAGTATAATTCAAAACATTTGCTAGCAAAAAATTTTAGGAGAAAGAAGTATCTTCAGAATATTAACAAATTTACTATGACATGATAACATTTTGTCAACCCATTTGAGATAATCCTCCTTTCTTAGTCTCTGGGAATCATGGGTTTCACAAATCAATTTAATTAGGTTTGTGAACATATATTTTCTTTTTTAGTTTTGAGGTTCTGGAAATGATTTACACATTGATGTCTAATCTGTTTATTTATTTATTTTCTCTTGCTAGGTAGAGAATGTTGGTAATGAAATTGCATCAGAAGTTTTGCTGGCATTTCCTAATATGCAAGCAAAAAACTTGGCAGCTATTAAAACATTTTATAGTGAAGGAAAAGGAAAAGAAAAGGGTTCTAGTGTTAGTCTTCCTACTACACTAGTTGAACCAAAAGGAATGCCCCAAGAGTTGACTTTTTATTCTGTGTCCTTACCTAAAGGTTTAGGAAAGGGAGGAGCTATTACTTTGGATGTGCTTACTGTATTCACTAATTCTCTGCAACCATTTCCTGAAGAAATTACTCAAGCTGATGTGCAACTTGTACTCTACCAGGATAGTGCCTACTATTTGTCTCCTTACAAAGTGAAAATGCAGACTCTTGGTATTAGATTGCCTGGTGGAAGAGTTGAATCTTACACAAAACATCCAAATTCAAAGCTTGTTGATTCAGAAATTAGATATGGCCCATTTGAAAACCTTCCTGCCTTCTCCTACTCTCCTATAGTTCTTCATTTTGAAAATAATAATCCTTTTGCAGTTGCACATGAATTGTTGCGTGAGATTGAGATTTCTCATTGGGGTAATGTTCAAGTTACTGAACACTATACTCTTGTCCATGGAGGTGCCCGAACAAAGGGAGGATTTTCCAGGTAGATTTCTGCTGCATTGCTATTTCTGTTTATAGTTGATCCATTTAAATTTTGTTAGTGAAATTTATTTTATCCTTTTTCTACAGGCTCGACTATCAAGCCAGACCGTCAATAAGAGGGGTTTCATCATTTAATCATTTAATTTTTAGATTGCCACCACGGGCACATTCTATATATTACAGAGATGAAATTGGAAACATTTCAACCTCACATTTGTGGGGTGATTCTAGAAAGGTGATCTCTCATTCAGAAGAGCCGCCATGTATGCGGGTCATTGTAAGATTAGATTAATTTTATGGCATTCATATGCTCTTAAATGAGATTCTGTTATCTCTGCAGACACAACTAGAAATAGAGCCAAGATTTCCAATATTTGGTGGTTGGCAAACATCATTCACTGTTGGCTATGGTTTACCATTGCAAGATTTTCTATTCAAGTTGGATGGAAAGTATATGCTCAATATTACATTTGGCAGTCCTATGGATGAGGTTGTCATTGACAATCTCATCGTAAAGGTAAATTAATTTTCTATTCTATGTTCTCATGCGGCATTTGATTTTTAACATATTGCAGATTGTTGGATGTGCTGTCTTTATTTTTAGAGTGTCAAGAACTGAAAATACCTGATGATTAGTGTTTTATGTTTTTAACTGAAATACCAGATGATTATTTTACAACTTCATGGAACTTCTAAGTATTTATTAAAAATACATGAAATATTTCGAGAGCAGATCTTGGTGCTTTTGATGAGACTTAGTTAAGGGTTTGATGAAATTACTTCCATATGTAAGTAATCTAAAAAACATTCTGTGTATTATAAGAAAGATCTGAAACCTTGAGCCAAGTCGGGATTTCACTCCCCTGTCGGCTCGAGATGGTTCTGTGTGCCAATCACGTGCCGATGATGTGTCAAACACCATAAGAGGAGGACAAGGGGAAGAAGATGAGGAAGAACTTGCTTCGATTTTGGATGTCTAAGAGGAGGAAGAAGGGGAAAAGAGAGGAGGGAGCAGAAGAAGGGGAAGGAGATGAATATGCTTTGTTTTGCATCTCTCTGGTTTTGTCATGCCCCACAGTTTGGGTTTCATTGCGTCACTCAGGTTGCATCTGCGTGTTGGCGTTAAAAGGAGGAAGAAGGGGGAAGGGGAGGCCAGGTGGAAGGTTTAGTGCCGTGGTGCAGGGCTGTTCCACGTGCTGGAATTGGCGGGCATAACAAAATGTTTCACTCGTGCCAACTGACACAGAACCAACTTTAAATACTGATAATAAGTCATCCAGTCCCTAGTTGAGTTGAGAGTTTGGATTAATTTCAGAGATGGGTCCAGTTTTGGCATCTAATTTTGAGATATTTTGGTCTAGACTCTATATATTGTAAGATTGGTGGAAATACATCAATCAGAATCCTAGTAGCATTCCTAGACAGGCTGAATTTTGCTGGTCTTTATTGTAATCAAAGAAAACCTAAATTACTTTATTGATTATTGATGTAAAAATAGGCAATGTCTTAGATGACGTATTGTTGAAACAATAGTTGTTAAACTTGGTTGATCCCAATAAGGTTCAGGCAGGATCAGCAAGAGCCAATCCAATTCTTACCAATATCTCAGACATCTGTCCAATCTGGAATCGTAAAGAATCAATGAAAAGTGATTGAGATCCCGCTAAAAACAATTGTAGGAATTGAAAGATGTCTGGCAATATTTATTCAAAAAATGATCAATTTTAGTAGGATTGGAGGATCTGGTCTGGAGAAAAGATCCATTCACTGCTGGATTTTCAACAGCAATGTGGTTCAGTATGGGAGAAATATGAACAACTAACCCAAATTGCCACCAATAGAAATAAGTGTGTTTGGTATGCAAGAATAGAATGAATAAAACTAGGAACACAATGGAATGAAATTAAAAATGATTCATTCAGCTCTTTTATTTTGTTTTAATTATGGAATGGTACAATATCATGTGATTCATTGTATGTTTGACGTATTTTTTTTTCTTCTTTTAATTCATTCACCCAATTTGACTTAATTAGTCTATTGGGTATGTTTTGAGTGCCCAATATGCCTTGTACTTTTGAGATACCCACCTTGGTCGATCCACCTTACTTGCGCAACGTTGTTGGTCCATTCAACACATTTATCATGTTCAATGGCCTTCCTTATCTCACTCAATCAGTGTGAATGGCATCTCTGGCTTGATCCATTTGCCCGACATGACCGTCTTGATCAGTCAATGTTGCTAGATTGGCCTTGTTGGGTCATGTGATGCTCAATCGACTCGAGTGGTTCATCCTGAATAATCAGATCAATAATCCCTGTTAATCACCAACCTACTTAGCTTGAGTGGTCGATCAGCCTGCTCCTCTTGACTGATCCCCCTAGTTTTTTTGGCTTGACTAACCAGATAGATCTGTATGACCCACCCAAATCGGTTGACCTCATGATTCACTCATTCTATTTATCTTTATTTCAGTTATGAAATGATAATTTGTTAAGTTGTATTATATTTGATGGAAGTGGAATGAAGCTTTTCATATTTTAAATTATGGAATGGATAGAATGGAATGAGTCATTCATTGAAATGGATGATTTTACTTCAAATTGTTCATCCAAAGAATTTAATTAAATCCTGAAGGGAGTGAACAATTCCCACTTCATTCCATCCCCTCTATAAATCAACAAGGCATCCTTTCTTTGTCCTCACGATTTTGTCAATTTTTTTAGCTGAAAAGATGATGTGGATTTTGAGAATGTTGCTCCAACTTTAGTGAAATCTTTACTAGTTGAAGTACACTGTTGATATTTGAGATCACTCATCTCAGAGTTGGATTTATTAGTACTAATAAATATTTTTAGTTGATCTTGGTGTTTCGCTTGGATTAGAAATCTTAAATTAAAGTCACTGGATGCAGATTGTCCTTCCAGAAGGTTCAAAAGGAATTATTGCTGCTGTTCCCTTTCCTGCAAAACAAGCCGAAGAGGTTAAGGATTCTACCTTGAATTTTAATGACATATATTCATCCTTAGCCAGAATATGATGAAATGATTTTTCCTTTTACAGATTAAATATTCCCACCTTGACATTGTTGGAAGGCCCGTTTTAGTCTTGGAAAAGAATAATGTTGTTCCAGAAGATAACATCTATTTTCAGGTATGCTTTGACATTGGCAATCCAGTATTAACATAGCCTAATCTAGTAATCTATTCGTCAATTTGTAGAAACCTAATCTTTTGGTTTGTGGTAAACTCAGAGATTGTTTTGCAAGTTTGATTTGATTTATTTAGATATCATCATAGATGCATATAGTTGTTGCATAGTTTTAACACAACCATGTTGATCTGTTGTTTCTAGAAAAAAAATCTGGCTTGAACCATATGTTGCCATTGATCTTAAAAGTAACTCCTTTGCTTCGGTAAGAATCTGAGCTAAATTTTATGTTGATGCTGATTTGAGAGGAAACTCCTTTTCCTTTGTATATCCAGTTTCACAAATTGTCATCAGCAGATCTGTGCCTCACGAGTCTTACCTTTATGATTTTTATTTATTTTGCCAAAGACTCCTTATGTTTTATCATATATCAGCAAAATGTGGAATATAGCTTAAATGAGATGCAAATTGGTTTTGAAGACAATATTCACCAAAAATAAGCTCTGAAAATTCATATAAACTCTGCTCTTACGTGTTTAAAGATAATTTTTCTCTAGCCTTGCTCCACTCATATGGTTGCCTCATTACTTGGTTTACCAGATATTGAGTCAACCAAATAATGTTGCATATATTGACTCCTGATTTCCTGCATCTCTCTACTAATTGGGGAATTCTATTGATTACAAATTTATGATGTTTAATTCACAGAATTTGCTAGTTTGTTATTATTGTGTGGTAATATCACTGTTGATTAAGTGTCATTAAGTGGATTAATGGATCTCATTTGACTTTTAGGTCTACTACCAGTTCAGCAAGATCTCATTGCTAAGGGAGCCAATGATGCTAATTTCTGGCTTTTTCCTCCTTTTTGTTACTTGCATTGTTTACATTCACACTGATATGTCAATCTCGAAGTCTTCCGCTTCATATATTGCAAAAATTCAATCAGAGGAGGTATTAAACTTTTTTTATTTCTGCATCTTGTCCTCATGGAGTTAAATTCATAGAAACAATTTCTCTTTGATTGGGGTAGCAACAACATGATTTACATTATGGATAGTTTTATTCATATTGCAGAACAAAGATTCTTAAGTTCTGTGTTTATATAATAAGTAGCAAATTTTATAGCACGAATGTGAGATACAAGATGATGATAATAACAATAATTTAAAAATATTCTTTTGTTTTGGAGTTAAAAGGAATCTTATATTTTTGAAAATTTTCTTAAATGCTATGACATGGAAAAAAATATTTTCTATACTAAATATCCCTCTTTAAAATGTCTAATTGAATGTACAAATTGATTTATCTAGTTGTGCTTGTTGGGATCTAGATCCTGCATAGGAACACTAAATGAAATATCATAGGTTTGATCCTGCCCTAATTCAGATCCGATATAGGATCTGGATCATGTAGGTAGTTTGGACTGTAAGATTGTAAGATCGGGATTGCAATCTTTATTACTATGGTTACATTACTATGGCATCCATCTCTCACCAGAAGGGAAGCCTCCACAAAATGCAGCATAGATGTTCCTAAACCTAAATTGTAGCGTCAGGAATTCTCTAAAGAAATTGCATCTAGCAAGGCGATTTAGGATTGATGTTATTGTTTATATGATTGTTATACTTACCTTCTGGTTGAGAGTTTAAGCATGATATCTTGGATCACTTTTTTTGGTTTTTTTATTCTTGATGATGCTGTTATGTTATGAGGAAGGTTTTAATCGCTAGGATGACCGAGCTAAAAATATCTGGATAACCTAAATAAATTGGAATTCCTGTCTTTATTGTTTATTCTTATCAAGTATCAAGAACCAAGGGAGTAAGTTATTTTTTTCAAGTGTAAATTTTCAATAAACAATTCAATTTTTGTTTTGAATGATACAGTGATAGATATGACTATCTCTTACCTTCCTAACCTGCTACTCTTCTTGATATGTATTGTTTGTTTCTAAATGTTTAACACAGATGCATATTCTTATTTTGCTTAACTACTTAGGTCAATTACAGAAATAAAAAAAGATGATTGTAATGTGTACATTCATAACTTGACATCAGATATCTAAAATCCCCCATGCCTTCATGTCCCGGAGGAAGCAATGTATGACTATGATTAAAAGTGAAGGGACTGTGTAAAGAAGAAAAGATGCATAGCGTTTCCTATCCAGAATGTAGAGGGTTTTTATTCCAAATAGAGACTCCACAAGTTATTCTCACAACCCAGGATTAGTACTTACTGCTATATAAAAGATTTTAATGAACCAGAACTATACTTGGATTGTACTTGCAAATGAGATTTAGATTATTTTCATGTGGGGTCGAATCATTAACACAATAATTTTTGTCTTTGTTGGCATGTATTGATATTTGGTTTGCATCTTTATCAGAGGGTTTGTCTTTGATTTAGTTTTCAACTACTCTTACTGTTATCATTTTAATCCTTTAGACCAGTTATTACATTTCCTCTCGAGTTTCTTTTGTGGTCAATTGCTATGTTTAAATGTTTCAAAGTTTTTCTCAGTTGCATTATGTCATTTGATTAGGCAGTTCCACATATTAAACACAATTCTTTTATACTTTTTCATATTTTCTGACTATCACAGTTTACAATATCTTCTCCAATGATGCCCAAATTGAGGTGTGCTTTAATTTGACGACCATATTGATTTTGTTGCAGGTGCAAGCAACAGTTCAACAGGTGCTTAATATCATCAACCAATGTTTAGCAGTGCATGAGAAGCTGGAGGCCTCACTAAGAGATCTCTCAAGGACAGGAGATGTCCAGTCTTGTAAAACACTTCGTAGGACAGCTGATGCACAGCTGAAAGAATTGGTCAAGGAGTTGAAGCCATTGACAGCATTTTTACACCATTCTCCTCAGGCTTCCCATATATTACCAAAGGTAATAGCATTTTTTATTTATAAACATGCAATGTGGACTCTTCCTTCTCGTATAAACTATGATGGTGTAACTTTCTCATAATGAAGTGGTCTCGGGAATATTAGAGTTGACATTTGACGCTATTAAAATATTACAGTCAAGCATTGGTTTAATGGTGGCTAAACTTTTCATACCTGTGCTCGCATTGAAATTGGTCAACTAGTTCATATGTGTAGAGAATGAGAATGAAAAAAAAACAGTTACAACAACAACAACAACAACCAAGTTTTATCCCACTAAGTAGATCGGCTATATGGATCTTTTTTACGCCATTGAGCTCTATCTCCTATTATATCATCATTTATATTTAAATAAATTTTATCTTGTTTGTATTTCCTTCACAAAGTCTTTTTTGGTCTACCTCGCCCTCGTTTGATATGCGTATTTGTCATAAGTTTAAGACCGCCTAACTCGGGACCATTATCGGTCGTCTAAGTACATGTCCGTACCACCTTAAACGTGTTCTCACGGAGTTTTTTCTCAATAGATGCAACTTCAACTTTCTCTCTAATGCTCTCATTTCTTATTCTGTCCATCTTCGTATGTCCACACATCCTCTCTTAACATCCTCATCTCCCGCAACTCTCATATTTTGCTCATGTGCTCGAGTCATAGCCCAACATTCAGCGCCATATAACATGGCAGGTCTAACTGCCGTTTTATAGAACTTTCCTTTAAGTTTTAGAGGCACTTTACGATCACATAAAACACCTGATGCTCTCCTCCACTTCAACCATCCTGTTTGTATTCTATGTAAGACATCTCTCTCAATCCCTCCATCGGCTTGCAAAAATGATCCTAAATATTTAAAACTCTCAGTTCCAGACAACTCATCATCTCCTATTTTAATACTTGTCTCATTACGTTCAATATTGCTAAACTTAAATTCCATATATTCTGTCTTTACTCTACTAAGCCTAAAACCTTTCTCTTCTAGTGTTTCTCGCCAAGATTCTAATTTAGCATTTACTCCCTCACGTGTCTCATCTACCAATACAATATCATCTGCAAACAACATGCACCATGGTACGGTATCTTGAATGTGTCCAGTAAGTTCATCCATGATTAGTGTAAAAAGATTCTTCACATTTGACCTGAAGGTTTTAAAACCTGACATGCGTTTGATATTATTTAATCATGAGAGGATGAGGTGCTTACATAACCATGCCATGCAGCGGAACTGGGGGCACTCGCCAGTTGAAGTGGCTGGGAGAGTGCCCTATGTTGTATGCGTTCTGCGATCACTTTTTCCGCTGAGATGGTTACACCTGGATATACACCAGCAGTAAGTGCAAGAGGATGGGCCTCGAATGTAGAGGAAGCCTTGCTACCAAAGAAGCCTACAAGGTGGAATAATAGTTCTGAATGGTTTCAGTTACCTCATGCTAATATCAACAGAGGATCCATATTTGTCATGCCCTATGACTTCGATGTTAAGGTATTTGAAAGATGGGAAAGCTCTACTTTATTATTAATGGCTGACAAAAATATTGAGGATGCAGAAAATAAAATCCTGTACATAGAAAATTTGCTGGGTGAATCAGAAAAGAAAATGTTCATGACTTGGAGGATGAGTTATCCGACAGAATATGAAGCATTAAAATCTTCTGCATTAGGACAAAATGGAACGCAGAATATCCTTAATCAAATAAGGATGATATTCTTTCTTGAAAATCCCAAAGTTGGCACTACAGATGAACAAGATGCTGCATACAAGACACTGAAAAGCCTGGTTTGCAATGAAATGACAGATAAGGCTTTATTTAGATATATGAATGATTATTTTCATTTAGCATCTAAATGTGGCAGGCCATGGGCAGGTGAAGAATTATCTTCTGAATTCTTTACTAAAATGCCTAGGACGCTGGGTGACAGAATTGAGAAGGCGTTCAAGGAAAGGCATCCTACTAACACGGTAGGAGTATCTGCCCGAATTGTGTTTACAAAAAATTACCTTATTGATATGTGCCAGGAAGCAGTCTTCCAAAGCAGACTGAAGAAGATGAACTTCTGCAAAGACACCTCTGTCCATGGTGTCTATGGAAAGGAGAAAATGTAAAGAAATATGGTGCGCGCAAGAGTACTACCTACAATGGTAAACCTCACAAATCCCATATAAGAATAGAAAAGCAGAAATACTTGGCAAAAAGAAAAAAGGATTGTAAGTGTTTGTATGCCTGTATTGATTAATTTATGTGAGTAAGGTGGTAGAACCGCACCTTCACAGGCAGCTAGGTCATAGCCAGCAGCTCCCTCGGTTTTCCTCTGAGGTAAGAAAGCCAAAGGATGTGACCTGAGTACTTTCAGTGTAGGAGCATCTTCAATCAGTTCTGATTCTGGAGGCTTCCTTTATTTGCCTCCTATAATCTCTGGCATTTCTAAGGTATCTTCTACCTGCTGCAGAATCATGCTGAGAAGTATTATATGCAGGGGATTCCTGTAAAGTCATAACCTCAAGAGAAACAATCTGATTGTCTTCATTTTCAGATACAGAATAAATATCCGATCTATCAGATTCATCCATCCCAACCGAGACAACCTCCATACCATCATCTAGCTGAAGGGATTCAAGAATAGATACCCTATGCATCAACTTCTTAGGGTTAGTGCATTCAGATGCATAATGACCAATTTCTCCGCAAGCAAAACACTTACAATCCTTTTTTCTTTTTGCCAAGTATTTCTGCTTTTCTATTCTTATATGGGATTTGTGAGGTTTACCATTGTAGGTAGTACTCTTGCGCGCACCATATCTCTTTACATTTTTCTCTTTTCCATAGACACCATGGACAGAGGTGTCTTTGCAGAAGTTCATCTTCTTCAGTCTACTTTGGAAAACTGCTTCCTGGCACATATCAATGAGGTAATTTTTTGTAAACACAATTCGGGCAGATACTCCTACCGTGTTAGTAGGATGCCTTTCCTTGAACGCCTTCTCAATTCTGTCACCCAGCGTCCTAGGCATTTTAGTAAAGAATTCAGAAGATAATTCTTCACCTGCCCATGGCCTGCCACATTTAGATGCCAAATGAAAATAATCATTCATATATCTAAATAAAGCCTTATCTGTCATTTCATTGCAAACTAGGCTTTTCAGTGTCTTGTATGCAGCATCTTGTTCATCTGTAGTGCCAACTTTAGGATTTTCAAGAAAGAATATCATCCTTATTTGATTAAGGATATTCTGCGTTCCATTTTGTCCTAATGCAGAAGATTTTAATGCTTCATATTCTGTCGGATAACTCATCCTCCAAGTCATAAACATCTTCTTCTCTGATTCACCCAGCAAATTTTCTATATACAGGATTTTATTTTCTGCATCCTCAATATTTTTGTCAGCCATTAATAATAAAGTAGAGCTTTCCCACCTTTCAAATACCTTAACATCGAAGTCATAGGGCATGACAAATATGGATCCTCTGTTGATATTAGCATGAGGTAACTGAAACCATTCAGAACTGCTATTCCATTTTGTAGGTTTCTTTGGTAGCAAGGCCTCCTCTACATTCGAGGCCCATCCTCTTGCACTTACTGCTGGTGTATATCCAGGTGTAACCATCTCAGCATCCTGTGGAGGTCTATAGGAACTAATTGCAGATTCATTAGTAGATAAGACCTTTTCAATATTCTGTAATTCAGGATAATCATCAAGATGATTAATTTCATAACTACTTTTAAAGGATTCTGAGTAAACCATGGAGCTTTTGCTGCTTTCACAATCATAATCAGTCTCGTATCCTGCCACGAAGTCATCATCCTCAGACGAAATTTGTTGTTGTAGGAATGATAAAATTATCTCTTCCTCCTCTTCTTCTCCCACCATGCTTTCTGGACAAGAACTTGGTTCGATGTCCACAGCTGCCAATACTGGATAGTCATCTGCAGAATCATCCAGAATTGTTATGACAGCAACTATATGTTGCTCATCATCTGTCTCATCATCATGAGCATTGTAGTGAGGTGGTTTTGATGAGGACGCCATTTGGTAGTTATTGAATTGAAGCGTCTGACTGCCATCATAGTTAGAAGAGGCAATTAATGATGAAGGTAACATGGGAGTAATTACCCTTGATGGCCTTAAGTTCCATGAAAGCCTTTGGAACTCCTTGGATGACTGTTTTGAAGCATCCAAAGCTTTAACACCTTTTGATCTTAGGTATTCTGCTACCTTGCTGACTTGGAATGCAAATCCAACATTTGGGGTGTTGGACAATCTTGCAGTAATACTTCTGGTGATTAGTAGATTAGCTTCGGCTTCAGTCCATGCTTCATAACCACGAGTCTGTATGGAAATCTGTATATGCCTATAGAAATCCTTTATAGTCATCATTATATCAGGCATAATGTAAATTAATTGATTTCCTTCTGCTAAGTCAACTTCCATAGCCGCTATGATACTTCGCTCATCAGTGCTCCAGCGAGTATCTCTGAAAACAATTAGTGCCATAGTTCCAGCATACCTTCTATGAAGTATTTGGAAACGTACCTGAAGTATACCCATATGGATATATTCTAATTCAGCTTGAGCAAGGCGCTCAAATGAGTCTTCAACAATGAATGTTCGATCTTGTTGGTCTGTGCCTGTGACCAACATCCTTTCTTCCGCCCTGAAATGATAAACTCTGTGATGTATAGTGTCCCGGCGGGTCATATATAATACTTCTGCAGGTACCGTCCGTGCACGTTGTTGCATTGATCTCCTGAGCTCAGTCTCAGGATTCATTATAAGGGCTAGGGTGTGCTCCCTAGGTTGCCTTCCAACGATAGTTCTTCCTATGTTGGCAATACTCCGACCGACTCTCTGTGCTTCATATCTGGCATGCGCAGCCCGTCGGTAGTCTCTAATCTGATCTTCCACAAGTGGTGCTCCAGGAACTCTATTTGCTGTAGTCACTTCAGTTCCCGTGATGGATGGAAGATATGACCTCTCAGAAGTCATTTTGAAATTTCTTTCAGGATGTCAAAGGGGTTTCTGTATACTTTGATGGTCCCCTTATTCTTCTGAAATGATGCCCCTTGAGGACTTAGATGAGTCCTGTTGAGTTGCTCAATTATGGAGAGAGATCTTGAGCAAGGGCTTTGTCTCTTTTGAGCTCCGCAACTTCTTGCCTAAGCTTAATAACAGTGAAGAGTATAGAGTTAAGTTGTCTAGAAAGAGATGCTAGGTTTTGTACCGTCTCCTTCTCTGTTATACCCACACCGCTTTCTGGCCAGCCTTGAGATGTAGCACCAATTGCTTCTTTGTATTCAGCTGAGTCCTTTAATGGGTTCATCCCATAATGGACTCCTTCAAGAGATGGATCAGCTCCTCCACTTTATCAACTTTCTTTGATAGTTCTTCAGTAAGAGCTTCCGTCTGCCTGTTGATGAACTTAGGTTGCTCACTGATTTTAACAACCAGTTCCTCAACGTCCTCCTTAGATAAAGGTCGTCTTGTGAGATAATCTTGCCTGAGATGCAAGATTTCTGTCTTCAACAGGTCTTGCTTGGCTAACAAGTCTTTTAGATCAGCTCGCTGTTGCTTTACAATTTTTGCAAGTTTAGGAATTTCTTGCAACTGCTGCTCCTGTTCCTGCAATTTAGTTCGTAAATCTAAGAATATGTATGCAGTTTTGTTTGCTTATAGCAAAGAGAGCTTTATTGCCCAAATCAACCCTGTATGCAGTAACCTTCAGGTTATGAGCAAAATCTGCCTTTGAAGTGGATTCTAGGTTTAAGTAATCCAAATTTTTTCTTTCGTACCAGTGATTTTTCCACAAATTAAACTGGTTTTCAAATTCTCTAAGGTCTGAGTTCATGCAATTTTTATGACAAGATTTAAAATTAACAGAATAGGTTTACCTTTCATAGGATGCTTACCATTGCTTCTTATTTTTCTTCTGCTTTGTACGTCTTACCAGGCATGTGTAATTCTTATGATTCTTAAGAGGCAACTATCATGCTAAGTATAACAAGTACTTCACGTAGTTCTACTTTCCTGATGGAGGATACTAGAAGATCTCCGAGTTTTGACACGGTCTGAACGCCCTCCTTGGCTAAAGCGACCTTAAGCAAACAACTCCTCTGCCTTCCCAACTCCATTTCTTTAGAATGTAGATCATTTTTCTTCACCATACTTAGCATTTCAAGAATACCTCTTCAGTTTCATGAAGAATAATATACCTGTTCGACTTATAGAAGCATTAGAGTAATAATAACAAGTATAGGCAGAGCCTAATAAGGCCCCTATTCTTAAGGTTTTACCCCATCAATGCCATATGAACTAACTCCCTTATTCACAAACCTTAGCACTCTGATACTCAGAAAAGTAAAGGTAAGCACAACAAAGAAGAAACACACCACACAAGCAGTTAACAAAGACTTCACTTATTTCAGATGAAGTTACAAAATAATACTTACAGGACCTTGTTTTCTACTAGAAGACTCGAACACTTGAGCTCCTTTCAAAAACGTCAAGTGAAATAGGCAGAAGGGGTGATGTTTTTCGTGCCTGTAACACTATGAACTAACTCCCTTATATAGAGTGCGGGAGTGAAGAGTCTGGAGACAGCCAGATTCTCTTCTGACTCAGCATGTGCTGTAAAGCGACATAAAGTACCCACTAAGAAAAGATAAGCATGTGCTGTAAAGTAGCACTACTATAAAGTAAGCACTCATAAAGCTAGTACTATAGATAAGCTTTCGGTGGGGTGAGTGACATAAAGCTAGTACTATAGATAAGCTTTCGGTGGGGTGATAAGATTCTTTGGGCCCACCATGTCCGCCTAGTCATCTTGTTGGTGGAACAATCCAGAGTCCTCAGGAGGGTCATCTATCTCAGAGTTAGCCCAATCCTCTTCATTTAGTACTTCTGGTTCATCAATTGGGTCTTCGTCTTCAGGAAACCAAGGCTCATTGTTGTTGATATTATTTGCCATAACGTTATCTACCATAAGCCTTTGTTGCACATAATTTTCAATCAGATCAGCCCAGTACCATACATGACAGCGGTTATCCGCACATTTGTAGAATCTCCTTCCAGGGTTCCTACTGGTATGGGATGTAAGATAAGCTGCATCCTTTCCACAGGCGCATTGAAGAGCCATAGGCGGCGCCATAAAGTATACTGGAATACTTTTAAGAAGCATTTTGGATATGCAGGCAGCCAACCTTTTTTCTGCTTGTAAATTTTCAGTTCTTCCAGTGACCTCAGCAGTAGCCTTAAGAAGAGGTATGAGCGAAGGATGCTCAAACCTTTCCATTATCAGGGCTTGAACAAGCCTTGATAACTCATCAGCTAAGAGGTTTTCCTTTCCATCAATATGTTCAAAGGAAACCTTAATACCGCAACCAGAAATATAATCTGAGAGAGTCATCCATCTTATTCTGGACGGTTTATGCTCAGAACACTTCTCGTAAAATTTGACAATAGCTTTACTGTCAGTCCTGATAATCAATTCAGATTTGTCAAGGTAATAGATCTTAAATTTTTCAAGACTTAAGATTACCGCCTGAATTTCAGCATCAATTGCACCCTTGATAGGATTGAAGCGTCCACTAGCATAGGCGCAAATCTTTTCCTTCATTCTTGTTTCGCTCTTGTTAAGCTTCCACTTGCAAATCCCTCCCCAGCCTTCCATGCAACCATCTGCTTCAATAATCATTATTGCATTTTTAGGGGGAACATCTAAGTCTGGAAGTTTGCAAACCTGATCTTTAATTTGCCTTATTATCTTCAAGTCTTGTTGGTTAAGCCTTCTTTCTCCTTTCCCTGAGGTCTTTGAGTATAGAGGCCCTAGAATTTTTCCCAGGTTTGGGATATATGCTCTGGCATAATTGAGAATACCCAACCAGCGCCTTAAGGCTTTAAGCTCAGTAAGACTTTCTTCCTTTGTGTCAAGGATTTTCCTTATAATATGCTGCTGTAATTTGATTCTTGAATCTCCAATAATTGCACCAAGGAATTCCACCTGCCTGACACCAATCTTCATCTTCGTTGGGCTTAGAATGAGTCCATTAGCCTCGCATATAGAAATCAAAATCTTCAAATGCCCTTTGTGGGCTTCCTTTGTCTCAGAGAATACCAGAATATCGTCCACATATACTGCTATGAAGGCCTCAGTACCTTTGAAGCAATTATCCATTTTCCGCTGGAAGATAGCTGGTGCATTTTTAAGGCCAAATGGCATAACCAGCCATTCATAAAGCCCATCAATAGCCCAGAAGGCGGTCCATGGAATTGATTCCTCTGCCATAGCTACTTGATGAAAACCGCTTTTCAAGTCAAACTTAGAATATATCTTAGAATGACTAATTTTTGCAATAATAGTATTAATGCCAGGTAAAGAATATTGATCCTTTTCAGTATTATCATTAAGTCTTTTGTAATTAAAGACTAATCGTTCTTTACCTTTTGTTTCCTCACCAGTTATAGGATTTACCTCAGTACCAGAGTTCACTATTATTGCTGTGGTACGATGTCTACTGGTGGAAGGTCGAATCACCTTGAGTTCCAGAAGTTTGCTTACATGCCTAGTCATGGTCTCCTTTAGGCTTGGAGTTACGTGCTTTAAGGGACGATCTTCAATTGTCAGATTAGGATTCATAATCTCCAATTTGCACTTGATTTTGTTTTTGGCCCAGTGCTTTAGGGGTTCTTCGCCAATGACACAAACCTTGCTCTGATACCAACAAAGAAAAACACAACACAAGCAGTTAACAAAGACTTCACTTATTTCAGATGAAGTTATATACTTACAGGACCTTGTTTTCTACTAGAAGACTCGAACACTTGAGCTCCTTTCAAAAACAACAAGTGAAATAGGCAGAAGGGGTGATGTTTTTCGTGCCTGTAACACTATGAACTAACTCCCTTATATAGAGTGCGGGAGTGAAGAGTCTGGAGACAGCCAGATTCTCTTCTGACTCAGCATGTGCTGTAAAGCGACATAAAGTACCCACTAAAAAAAGATAAGCATGTGCTGTCATAAAGCAAGCACTAACATAAAGTAAACACTCATAAAGCTAGTACTATAGATAAGCTTTCGGTGGGGTGAGTGACATAAAGCTAGTACTATAGATAAGCTTTCGGTGGGGTGAGTGACATAAAGCTAGTACTATAGATAAGCTTTCGGTGGGGTGATAAGATTCTTTGGGCCCACCATGTCCGCTCAGTCATACTGTTGGTGGAACAATCCAGAGTCCTCAGGAGGGTCATCTATCTCAGAGTTAGCCCAATCCTCTTCATTTAGTACTTCTGGTTCATCAATTGGGTCTTCGTCTTCAGGAAACCAAGGCTCATTGTTGTTGATATTATTTGCCATAACGTTATCTACCATAAGCCTTTGTTGCACATAATTTTCAATCAGATCAGCCCAGTACCATACATGACAGCGGTTATCCGCACATTTGTAGAATCTCCTTCCAGGGTTCCTACTGGTATGGGATGTAAGATAAGCTGCATCCTTTCCACAGGCGCATTGAAGAGCCATAGGCGGCGCCATAAAGTATACTGGAATACTTTTAAGAAGCATTTTGGATATGCAGGCAGCCAACCTTTTTTCTGCTTGTAAATTTTCAGTTCTTCCAGTGACCTCAGCAGTAGCCTTAAGAAGAGGTATGAGCGAAGGATGCTCAAACCTTTCCATTATCAGGGCTTGAACAAGCCTTGATAACTCATCAGCTAAGAGGTTTTCCTTTCCATCAATATGTTCAAAGGAAACCTTAATACCGCAACCAGAAATATAATCTGAGAGAGTCATCCATCTTATTCTGGACGGTTTATGCTCAGAACACTTCTCGTAAAATTTGACAATAGCTTTACTGTCAGTCCTGATAATCAATTCAGATTTGTCAAGGTAATAGATCTTAAATTTTTCAAGACTTAAGATTACCGCCTGAATTTCAGCATCAATTGCACCCTTGATAGGATTGAAGCGTCCACTAGCATAGGCGCAAATCTTTTCCTTCATTCTTGTTTCGCTCTTGTTAAGCTTCCACTTGCAAATCCCTCCCCAGCCTTCCATGCAACCATCTGCTTCAATAATCATTATTGCATTTTTAGGGGGAACATCTAAGTCTGGAAGTTTGCAAACCTGATCTTTAATTTGCCTTATTATCTTCAAGTCTTGTTGGTTAAGCCTTCTTTCTCCTTTCCCTGAGGTCTTTGAGTATAGAGGCCCTAGAATTTTTCCCAGGTTTGGGATATATGCTCTGGCATAATTGAGAATACCCAACCAGCGCCTTAAGGCTTTAAGCTCAGTAAGACTTTCTTCCTTTGTGTCAAGGATTTTCCTTATAATATGCTGCTGTAATTTGATTCTTGAATCTCCAATAATTGCACCAAGGAATTCCACCTGCCTGACACCAATCTTCATCTTCGTTGGGCTTAGAATGAGTCCATTAGCCTCGCATATAGAAATCAAAATCTTCAAATGCCCTTTGTGGGCTTCCTTTGTCTCAGAGAATACCAGAATATCGTCCACATATACTGCTATGAAGGCCTCAGTACCTTTGAAGCAATTATCCATTTTCCGCTGGAAGATAGCTGGTGCATTTTTAAGGCCAAATGGCATAACCAGCCATTCATAAAGCCCATCAATAGCCCAGAAGGCGGTCCATGGAATTGATTCCTCTGCCATAGCTACTTGATGAAAACCGCTTTTCAAGTCAAACTTAGAATATATCTTAGAATGACTAATTTTTGCAATAATAGTATTAATGCCAGGTAAAGAATATTGATCCTTTTCAGTATTATCATTAAGTCTTTTGTAATTAAAGACTAATCGTTCTTTACCTTTTGTTTCCTCACCAGTTATAGGATTTACCTCAGTACCAGAGTTCACTATTATTGCTGTGGTACGATGTCTACTGGTGGAAGGTCGAATCACCTTGAGTTCCAGAAGTTTGCTTACATGCCTAGTCATGGTCTCCTTTAGGCTTGGAGTTACGTGCTTTAAGGGACGATCTTCAATTGTCAGATTAGGATTCATAATCTCCAATTTGCACTTGATTTTGTTTTTGGCCCAGTGCTTTAGGGGTTCTTCGCCAATGACACAAACCTTGCTCTGATACCAACAAAGAAAAACACAACACAAGCAGTTAACAAAGACTTCACTTATTTCAGATGAAGTTATATACTTACAGGACCTTGTTTTCTACTAGAAGACTCGAACACTTGAGCTCCTTTCAAAAACAACAAGTGAAATAGGCAGAAGGGGTGATGTTTTTCGTGCCTGTAACACTATGAACTAACTCCCTTATATAGAGTGCGGGAGTGAAGAGTCTGGAGACAGCCAGATTCTCTTCTGACTCAGCATGTGCTGTAAAGCGACATAAAGTACCCACTAAAAAAAGATAAGCATGTGCTGTCATAAAGCAAGCACTAACATAAAGTAAACACTCATAAAGCTAGTACTATAGATAAGCTTTCGGTGGGGTGAGTGACATAAAGCTAGTACTATAGATAAGCTTTCGGTGGGGTGAGTGACATAAAGCTAGTACTATAGATAAGCTTTCGGTGGGGTGATAAGATTCTTTGGGCCCACCATGTCCGCTCAGTCATACTGTTGGTGGAACAATCCAGAGTCCTCAGGAGGGTCATCTATCTCAGAGTTAGCCCAATCCTCTTCATTTAGTACTTCTGGTTCATCAATTGGGTCTTCGTCTTCAGGAAACCAAGGCTCATTGTTGTTGATATTATTTGCCATAACGTTATCTACCATAAGCCTTTGTTGCACATAATTTTCAATCAGATCAGCCCAGTACCATACATGACAGCGGTTATCCGCACATTTGTAGAATCTCCTTCCAGGGTTCCTACTGGTATGGGATGTAAGATAAGCTGCATCCTTTCCACAGGCGCATTGAAGAGCCATAGGCGGCGCCATAAAGTATACTGGAATACTTTTAAGAAGCATTTTGGATATGCAGGCAGCCAACCTTTTTTCTGCTTGTAAATTTTCAGTTCTTCCAGTGACCTCAGCAGTAGCCTTAAGAAGAGGTATGAGCGAAGGATGCTCAAACCTTTCCATTATCAGGGCTTGAACAAGCCTTGATAACTCATCAGCTAAGAGGTTTTCCTTTCCATCAATATGTTCAAAGGAAACCTTAATACCGCAACCAGAAATATAATCTGAGAGAGTCATCCATCTTATTCTGGACGGTTTATGCTCAGAACACTTCTCGTAAAATTTGACAATAGCTTTACTGTCAGTCCTGATAATCAATTCAGATTTGTCAAGGTAATAGATCTTAAATTTTTCAAGACTTAAGATTACCGCCTGAATTTCAGCATCAATTGCACCCTTGATAGGATTGAAGCGTCCACTAGCATAGGCGCAAATCTTTTCCTTCATTCTTGTTTCGCTCTTGTTAAGCTTCCACTTGCAAATCCCTCCCCAGCCTTCCATGCAACCATCTGCTTCAATAATCATTATTGCATTTTTAGGGGGAACATCTAAGTCTGGAAGTTTGCAAACCTGATCTTTAATTTGCCTTATTATCTTCAAGTCTTGTTGGTTAAGCCTTCTTTCTCCTTTCCCTGAGGTCTTTGAGTATAGAGGCCCTAGAATTTTTCCCAGGTTTGGGATATATGCTCTGGCATAATTGAGAATACCCAACCAGCGCCTTAAGGCTTTAAGCTCAGTAAGACTTTCTTCCTTTGTGTCAAGGATTTTCCTTATAATATGCTGCTGTAATTTGATTCTTGAATCTCCAATAATTGCACCAAGGAATTCCACCTGCCTGACACCAATCTTCATCTTCGTTGGGCTTAGAATGAGTCCATTAGCCTCGCATATAGAAATCAAAATCTTCAAATGCCCTTTGTGGGCTTCCTTTTGTCTCAGAGAATACCAGAATATCGTCCACATATACTGCTATGAAGGCCTCAGTACCTTTGAAGCAATTATCCATTTTCCGCTGGAAGATAGCTGGTGCATTTTTAAGGCCAAATGGCATAACCAGCCATTCATAAAGCCCATCAATAGCCCAGAAGGCGGTCCATGGAATTGATTCCTCTGCCATAGCTACTTGATGAAAACCGCTTTTCAAGTCAAACTTAGAATATATCTTAGAATGACTAATTTTTGCAATAATAGTATTAATGCCAGGTAAAGAATATTGATCCTTTTCAGTATTATCATTAAGTCTTTTGTAATTAAAGACTAATCGTTCTTTACCTTTTGTTTCCTCACCAGTTATAGGATTTACCTCAGTACCAGAGTTCACTATTATTGCTGTGGTACGATGTCTACTGGTGGAAGGTCGAATCACCTTGAGTTCCAGAAGTTTGCTTACATGCCTAGTCATGGTCTCCTTTAGGCTTGGAGTTACGTGCTTTAAGGGACGATCTTCAATTGTCAGATTAGGATTCATAATCTCCAATTTGCACTTGATTTTGTTTTTGGCCCAGTGCTTTAGGGGTTCTTCGCCAATGACACAAACCTTGCTCTGATACCAACAAAGAAAAACACAACACAAGCAGTTAACAAAGACTTCACTTATTTCAGATGAAGTTACAAAAATACTTACAGGACCTTGTTTTCTACTAGAAGACTCGAACACTTGAGCTCCTTTCAAAAACAACAAGTGAAATAGGCAGAAGGGGTGATGTTTTTCGTGCCTGTAACACTATGAACTAACTCCCTTATATAGAGTGCGGGAGTGAAGAGTCTGGAGACATCCAGATTCTCTTCTGACTCAGCATGTGCTGTAAAGTGACACAAAGTGACATAAAGTATCCACTCAAAAAAGATAAGCATGTGCTGTCATAAAGCAAGCACTAACAGGTAAAGCTAGTAAAGATAAGCTTTAAAAGCACTTACATAAAGTAAACACTCTACGTGACATAAAGCTAGTACTATAGATAAGCTTTCGGTGGGTGATAAGATTCTTTGGGCCCACCATGTCCGCTTAATCATATTGCTGGTGGAACAATCCAGAGTCATCAGGAGGGTCATCCACATCAGAGTTGGCCCAATCTTCTTCATTCAGTACTTCGGGTTCCTCAGCTGGGTCTTCATCTTCAGGAAACCAAGGCTCATTGTTGTTAATATTATTGGCCACAACATTATCTATCATAAGCCTTTGTTGAACATAATTTTCAATCAGATCAGCCCAGTACCATACATGACAGCGGTTATCCGCACATTTGTAGAATCTCCTTCCAGGGTTTCTACTGGTATGAGATATAAGATAAGCTGCATCCTTTCCACAGGCGCATTGAAGAGCCATAGGCGGCGCCATAAAGTATACTGGAATACTTTTAAGAAGCATTTTGGATATGCAGGCAGCCAATCTTTTTCTGCTTGTAAATTTTCAGTTCTTCCAGTGACCTCAGCAGTAGCCTTAAGAAGAGGTATGAGCGAAGGATGCTCAAACCTTTCCACTACCAGGGCTTGAACAAGCCTTGATAACTCATCAGCTAATAGGTTTTCCTTTCCATCAATATGTTCAAAGGAAACCTTAATACCGCAACCAGAAATATAATCTGAGAGAGTCATCCATCTTACTCTGGACGGTTTATGCTCAGAACACTTCTCGTAAAATTTGACAATAGCTTTACTATCCGTCCTGATAATTAATTCAGCTTTGTCAAGGTAATAGATCTTAAATTTTTCAAGACTTAAGATTACCGCCTGAATTTCAGCATCAATTGCACCCTTGATAGGGTTAAAGCGTCCACTAGCATAGGCGCAAATCTTTTCCTTCATTCTTGTTTCGCTTTTGTTAAGCTTCCACTTACAAATCCCTCCCCAGCCTTCCATGCAACCATCTGTTTCAATAATCATTATTGCATTTTTAGGGGGAATATCTAAATCTGGAAGTTCGCAAACCTGATCTTTAATTTGCCTTATTATCTTCAAGTCTTGTTGGTTAAGTCTTCTTTCTCCTTTACCTGAGGTTTTTGAGTATAGAGGCCCCAGAATTTTTCCCAGGTTTGGAATATATGCTCTGGCATAATTTAGAATACCCAACCAGCGTCGTAAGGCCTTAAGCTCAGTAAGACTTTCTTCCTTTGTGTCAAGGATCTTCCTTATAATATGCTGCTGCAATTTGATTTTTGAATCTCCAATAATTGCACCAAGGAATTCCACCTGCCTGACACCAATCTTCATCTTCGTTGGGCTCAGAATGAGTCCATTAGCTTCGCATATAGAAATTAAAATCTTCAAATGCCCTTTGTGGGCTTCCTTTGTCTCAGAGAATACCAGAATATCGTCCACATATACTGCTATAAAGGCTTCAGTACCTTTGAAGCAATTATCCATTTTCCGCTGGAAGATAGCTGGTGCATTTTTAAGGCCAAATGGCATAACCAGCCATTCATAAAGCCCATCAATAGCCCAGAAGGCAGTCCATGGAATTGATTCCTCTGCCATGGCTACTTGATGAAAACCGCTTTTCAAGTCAAACTTAGAATATATCTTAGAATGACTAATTTTTGCAATAATAGTATTAATGCCAGGTAAAGAATATTGATCCTTTTCAGTATTATCATTAAGTCTTTTGTAATTAAAGACTAATCGTTCTTTACCTTTTGTTTCCTCACCAGTTACAGGATTTACCTCAGTACCAGAGTTCACCATTATTGCTGTGGTACGATGTCTACTGGTGGAAGGTCGAATCACCTTGAGTCCCAAAAGTTTGCTTACATGCCTAGCCATGGTCTCCTTTAAGCTTGGAGTTACGTGCTTTAAGGGACGATCTTCAATTGTCAGATTAGGATTCATAATCTCTAATTTGCACTTAATTTTGTTTTTGGCCCAGTGCTTTAGGGGTTCTTCACCAATGACACCGAGCTTCTTCAATCTTTCAAGCTCCCTGGGCTCAATAAATTCTTCATTGATAAATCCTTGTCTAGGAACTGCAGCGCAAATATCATAGTATTCTGTTAATTCTAAATCAAGTTCCTCTAGGAAACATACCTCATGGGGCTTTACTGAAGTAGTTACGGTTGTAACTAATTTATAGAAAGTTACTTCGCCCCTTTCTATCCTTAGCCCTCCTTCAAGAGCACGGATAAAATTCATGCCAATTATGAAATCCAGATGCGACTGCATCGTTGGCATAATGAAGGTTCTCGGTATCCTAAAATATTGATCACCGATCCATACCTTCCCATCCAGAAGTATTTCAGAGACTTGAGTTGCCCCATTAACCCCCTGTATAAGTGAATTAGTTAATGAGGGCCTTCTAAACCTTGCAGATACCCTTTCTCCATTGCACACACAGATAGCTGCACCAGTGTCTAGGATAGCATTTAATGGAATTTTTTCTCCATTAATTTCAAGGATGATCTAGATTCATCAGGTTATTATTAGGAATAGCCGCAGAAATAGAATATTCTTCATAATGTAATAATGGAATAGCTGGATTTAATCTTTCCTTTAACTCAGCAATTTCTCGTTTATCAATGTCGGCTAACCTTTTGAAGAGTTTCATTCTCCTGCTTTAAGAATTCCAGCTCACTTTTCTGTTGTTGATTAATCATAGTCATGAGCTCATTATCCTGCCTGAACAAACTCTCAGGTGCTTCCATTAAGGTTCTGCTAATCTTTGCTTTAGCTCTTTTATTTTTCATAAGGATCTGCTCTGAAAGTTCAGAATCTCTGGCACTATATTTTCTCAAAAGATCACTTTGCTTCTCTGCTAAGAGCTTTAATTGGAGTTGTATTTTTTCTAGGGATAGTCTGGAAGCAATGATGAGTACATAGTGCACATATAGTCAATTTGCATAGCAAGCAATCCATTCTATTACCTGATCTGGCTTCAAACTTACAGTCTCTGCAAGTAGTGGTTCCTTCTTGAGTGTAGTCCCATTCATGTTTACAATAATACTCAGTCTTTGAAACCTTCATTTTATCTCCAGCCAGATTAATTTACGGCTGTTGATCTGTTCCTCCTGAAGCATATAACAATGAAAAGTATTAACTTCATCTACCTTCTCTTGTAGGGTTCTGACTGCGCACCTTCACAGGCATCTTCTTGGATCATAGGAACATCTTGGCTAGTTGAGCCAAAGCCCTTATCTCCCCAGCATTTAATGACTCAACCTCCTTCCTCAGGGGTCAGGATTCTTTCAATAATTAGCTGTTTGTCCCCAATGTTTATAAACATGGGGAAATTAAAAAGAATAGGAACATTAATGAATAGTCTTTTCATACTTAGGCCAGATCGTGGGGCTATTGACCTGAGTACCTGTATGCCTGTATTGATTAATTTATGTGAGTAAGGTGGTAGAACCGTGCTAGGTCATAGCCAGCACTCGGTTTTCCTCAACCAGTTCTGAGACTTTCAGTGTAGGAGCATCTTCCTTCTATTCTGGAGCTTCCTTTATTTGCCTCCTATAATCTCTGGCATTTCTAAGGTATCTTCTACCTGCTGAAGAATCATGCTGAGAAGTATTATATGCAGGGGATTCCTGTAAAGTCATAACCTCAAGAGAAACAATCTGATTGTCTTCATTTTCAGATACAGAATAAATATCCGATCTATCAGATTCATCCATCCCAACCGAAACAACCTCCATACCATCATCTAGCTGAAGGGATTCAAGAATAGATACCTTATGCATCAACTTCTTAGGGTTAGTGCATTCAGATGCATAATGACCAATTTCTCCGCAAGCAAAACACTTACAATCCTTTTTTCTTTTTGCCAAGTATTTCTGCTTTTCTATTCTTATATGGGATTTGTGAGGTTTACCGTTGTAGGTAGTACTCTTGCGCGCACCATATCTCTTTACATTTTTCTCCTTTCCATAGACACCATGGACAGGGGTGTCCTTGCAGAAGTTCATCTTCTTCAGTCTACTTTGGAAAACTGCTTCCTGGCACATATCAATAAGATAATTTTTTGTAAACACAATTCGGGCAGATACTCCTACCGTGTTAGTAGGATGTCTTTCCTTGAACGCCTTCTCAATTCTGTCACCCAGCGTCCTAGGCATTTTAGTAAAGAATTCAGAAGATAATTCTTCACCTGCCCATGGCCTGCCACATTTAGATGCCAAATGAAAATAATCATTCATATATCTAAATAAAGCCTTATCTGTCATTTCATTGCAAACCAGGCTTTTCAGTGTCTTGTATGCAGCATCTTGTTCATCTGTAGTGCCAACTTTAGGATTTTCAAGAAAGAATATCATCCTTATTTGATTAAGGATATTCTGCGTTCCATTTTGTCCCAATGCAGAAGATTTTAATGCTTCATATTCTGCCGGATAACTCATCCTCCAAGTCATAAACATCTTCTTCTCTGATTCACCCAGCAAATTTTCTATATACAGGATTTTATTTTCTGCATCTTCAATATTTTTGTCAGCCATTAATAATAAAGTAGAGTTTTCCCACCTTTCAAATACCTTAACATCGAAGTCATAGGGCATGACAAATATGGATCCTCTGTTGATATTAGCATGAGGTAACTGAAACCATTCAGAACTGCTATTCCATTTTGTAGCACTACAGATGAACAAGATGCTGCATACAAGACACTGAAAAGCCTGGTTTGCAATGAAATGACAGATAAGGCTTTATTTAGATATATGAATGATTATTTTCATTTGGCATCTAAATGTGGCAGGCCATGGGCAGGTGAAGAATTATCTTCTGAATTCTTTACTAAAATGCCTAGAACTCTGGGTGACAGAATTGAGAAGGCGTTCAAGGAAAGGCATCCTACTAACACGGTAGGAGTATCTGCCCGAATTGTGTTTACAAAAAATTACCTTATTGATATGTGCCAGGAAGCAGTTTTCCAAAGTAGACTCAAGAAGATGAACTTCTGCAAGGACACCCCTGTCCATGGTGTCTATGGAAAGGAGAAAAGCGTAAAGAAATATGGTGCGCGCAAGAGTACTACTTACAATGGTAAACCTCACAAATCCCATATAAGAATAGAAAAGCAGAAATACTTGGCAAAAAGAAAAAAGGATTGTAAGTGTTTTGCTTGCGGAGAAATTGGTCATTATGCATCTGAATGCACTAACCCTAAGAAGTTGATGCATAGGGTATCTATTCTTGAATCCCTTCAGCTAGATGATGGTATGGAGGTTGTCTCGGTTGGGATGGATGAATCTGATAGATCGGATATTTATTCTGTATCTGAAAATGAAGACAATCAGATTGTTTCTCTTGAGGTTATGACTTTGCAGGAATCCCCTGCATATAATACTTCTCAGCATGATTCTGCAGCAGGTAGAAGATACCTTAGAAATGCCAGAGATTATAGGAGGCAAATAAAGGAAGCCCCAGAATCAGAACTGGTTGAAGGTGCTCCTACACTGAAAGTACTCAGGTCACATCCTTTGGCGTTCCTACCCCAGAGGAAAACTGAAGGAGCTGCTGGTTATGACCTAGCTGCCTGTGAAGGTGCGGTTCTACCACCTTACTCACATAAATTAATCAATACAGGCATACAGGTACAGTTACCTGAAGGAACCTATGGACGAATAGCTCCACGATCTGGCCTAAGTATGAAAAGACTATTCATTAATGGCGGAGTTATTGATGGAGATTTCAGAGGGGAAATCCAGGTTATTCTTTTTAATTTCTCATTTGAAACCATGTTTATAAACATTGGGGACAATATTGCGCAGCTTATTATTGAAAGAATCCTGACCCCTGAAGTGAAGGAGGTTGAGTCATTAAATGAAACCTTCAGGGGAGACAAGGGTTTTGGCTCAACTAGCCAAGATGTTCCTATGATCCAAGAAGATTCAGATGAATATGAGCAGTCAGACTCTAGTGAAACTCCTGATATTAAAGGCAAAGGCAAACTGACGCAGAAGGTCAGAACCCTACAAGAGAAGGTAGATGAAGTTAATACTTTTCATTGTTATATGCTTCAGGAGGAACAGATTGAACCTGAGCCGTCAGAATACTTGATTGGAGAATCTGGCTGGAGATCCAAAATGAAGGTTTCAAAAACTGAGTATTATTGTAAACATGAATGGGACTACACTCAAGAAGGAACCACTACTTGCAGAGACTGTAAGTTTGAAGCCAGATCAGGTAATAGAATGGATTGCTTGCTATGCAAATTGACTATATGTGCACTATGTACTCATCATTGCTTCCAGATGACTATTCCCAGAAAAGATACAACTCCAATTAAAACAATAGATTGGAAAGACTTAGCTGAGAAGCAAAGTGATCTTTTGAGAAAATATAGTGCCAGAGATTCTGAACTTTCAGAGCAGATCCTTAAGATGGAAGCAGAAATAAAAGAGCTAAAGCAAAGATTAGCAGAACCTGTGATAATTCAGGAAGCACCTGAAGAGCTTGAGGAAGAAATTCTAAGGATCAGGCAGGATAATGAGCTCATGACTATGATTAATCAACAACAGAAAAGTGAGCTGGAATTCTTAAAGCAGGAGAATGAACTCTTCAAAAGGTTAGCCGACATTGATAAACGAGAAATTACTGAGTTAAAGGAAAAATTAAATCCAGCTATTCCATTATTACATTATGAAGAATATTCTATTTCTGCGGCTATTCCTAACAATAATCTGATGAATCTTAAGATCATCCTTGAAATTAATGGAGAAAAGATTCCATTAAATGCTATCCTAGATACCGGTGCAGCTATCTGTGTATGCAATGGAGAAAAGGTATCTGCAAGGTTTAGAAGGCCCTCATTAACTAATTCACTTATACAAGGGGTTAATGGGGCAACTCAAGTCTCTGAAATACTTCTGGATGGGAAGGTATGGATCGGTGATCAATACTTTCAGGATACCGAGAACCTTCATTATGCCAACGATGCAGTCGCATCTGGATTTCATAATTGGCATGAATTTTATCCGTGCTCTTGAAGGAGGGCTAAGGATAGAAAGGGGCGAAGTAACTTTCTATAAATTAGTTACAACCGTAACTACTTCAGTAAAGCCCCATGAGGTATGTTTCCTAGAGGAACTTGATTTAGAATTAACAGAATACTATGATATTTGTGCTGCAGTTCCTAGACAAGGATTTATCAATGAAGAATTTATTGAGCCCAGGGAGCTTGAAAGACTGAAGAAGCTCGGTGTCATTGGTGAAGAACCCCTAAAGCACTGGGCCAAAAACAAAATTAAGTGCAAATTGGAGATTATGAATCCTAATCTGACAATTGAAGATCGTCCCTTAAAGCACGTAACTCCAAGCCTAAAGGAGACCATGGCTAGGCATGTAAGCAAACTTTTGGGACTCAAGGTGATTCGACCTTCCACCAGTAGACATCGTACCACAGCAATAATGGTGAACTCTGGTACTGAGGTAAATCCTGTAACTGGTGAGGAAACAAAAGGTAAAGAACGATTAGTCTTTAATTACAAAAGACTTAATGATAATACTGAAAAGGATCAATATTCTTTACCTGGCATTAATACTATTATTGCAAAAATTAGTCATTCTAAGATATATTCTAAGTTTGACTTGAAAAGCGGTTTTCATCAAGTAGCTATGGCAGAGGAATCAATTCCATGGACTGCCTTCTGGGCTATTGATGGGCTTTATGAATGGCTGGTTATGCCATTTGGCCTTAAAAATGCACCAGCTATCTTCCAGCGGAAAATGGATAATTGCTTCAAAGGTACTGAAGCCTTTATAGCAGTATATGTGGACGATATTCTGGTATTCTCTGAGACAAAAGAAGCCCACAAAGAGCATTTGAAGATTTTTATTTCTATATGCGAAGCTAATGGACTCATTCTAAGCCCAACAAAGATGAAGATTGGTGTCAGACAGGTGGAATTCCTTGGTGCAATTATTGGAGATTCAAAAATCAAATTACAGCAGCATATTATAAGGAAAATCCTTGACACAAAGGAAGAAAGTCTTACTGAGCTTAAGGCCTTACGGCGCTGGTTGGGTATTCTAAATTATGCCAGAGCATATATTCCAAACCTGGGAAAAATTCTGGGGCCTTTATACTCAAAAACCTCAGGTAAAGGAGAAAGAAGACTTAACCAACAAGACTTGAAGATAATAAGGCAAATTAAAGATCAGGTTTGCAAACTTCCAGACTTAGATGTTCCCCCTAAAAATGCAATAATGTTATTGAAACAGATGGTTGCATGGAAGGCTGGGGAGGTATTTGTAAGTGGAAGCTTAACAAGAGCGAAACAAGAATGAAGGAAAAGATTTGCGCCTATGCTAGTGGACGCTTCAACCCTATCAAGGGTGCAATTGATGCTGAAATTCAGGCGGTAATCTTAAGTCTTGAAAAATTTAAGATTTATTACCTTGACAAATCTGAATTAATTATCAGGACAGACAGTAAAGCTATTGTCAAATTTTACGAGAAGTGTTCTGAGCATAAACCGTCCAGAGTAAGATGGATGACTCTCTCAGATTATATTTCTGGTTGCGGTATTAAGGTTTCCTTTGAACATATTGATGGAAAGGAAAACCTCTTAGCTGATGAGTTATCAAGGCTTGTTCAAGCCCTGGTAGTGGAAAGGTTTGAGCATCCTTCGCTCATACCTCTTCTTAAGGCTACTACTGAGGTCACTGGAAAAACTGAAAATTTACAAGCAGAAAAAAGATTGGCTGCCTGCATATCCAAAATGCTTCTTAAAAGTATTCCAGTATACTTTATGGCGCCACCTATGGCTCTTCAATGCGCCTGTGGAAAGGATGCAGCTTATCTTATATCCCATACCAGTAGAAACCCTGGAAGGAGATTTTACAAATGTGCTGATAACCGCTGTCATGTATGGTACTGGGCTGATCTGATTGAAAATTATGTTCAACAAAGGCTTATGATAGATAACGTTATGGCAAATAATATCAACAACAATGAGCCTTGGTTTCCTGAAGACGAAGACCCAATTGAGGAACCTGAAGAAGTACTAAATGATGAAGATTGGGCTAACTCTGAGGTGGATGACCCTCCTGATGACTCTGGATTGTTCCACCAACAATATGACTAAGCGGACATGGTGGGCCCAAAGAATCTTATCACCCACCGAAAGCTTATCTATAGTACTAGCTTTAGGTCATGTTTAAGTGTTTACTTTATGTAGTGCTTGCTTTATGACAGCACATGCTTATCTTTTGTTGAGTGGATACTTTATGTCACTTTACAGCACATGCTGAGTCAGAAGAGAATCTGGCTGTCTCCAGACTCTTCACTCCCGCACTCTATATAAGGGAGTTAGTTCATAGTGTTACAGGCACGAAAAACATCACCCCTTCTGCCTATTTCACTTGCTGTTTTTGAAAGAAGCTCAAGTGTTCGAGTCTTCTAGTAGAAAACAAGGTCCTGTAAGTATAACTTCATCTGAAATAAGTGAAGTTGTTAATCACTTGCACTTTTTGTGTGTTTCTGTGTATGGTATCAGAGCAAGGTTTGTGAATTTATGGCTTTGATGGGGTAAAACCTTAGAATAGGAACCTTATTAGGCTCTGCTTATACTTGTTATTATGACTCTTATGCTTCTATAAGTCGAACAGGTGTATTATTCTTCATGAAACTGAGGAGGCATTCTTGAAATACTAAGTATGGTAAAGAAAAATGATCTACATTCCAAAGGTAATGGAGTTGGGAAGGCAGAGGAGTTGTTTGCTTAAGGTCACTCTCAGCCAGGTAAGGCGTTCAGACCGTGTCAAAACTCGGAGATCTTCTAGTATCCTCCATCAGGAAGGTAGAACTACGTGAAGTATTTGTTATACTTAGTATGATAGTTGCCTCTTAAGAATCAGAAGGATTACACATGCCTGGTAAGACGTACAAAGCAGAAGTGCATAAGAAGCAAGATAAGCATCCTATGAAAGGTATCCCTATTCTGTTTCTTTTAAAAATCTTGTCATAAGATTGCATGAACTCAGACCTTAGAGAATTTGAAAACCAGTTTAATTTGTGGAAAAATCACTGGTATGAAAGAAAAAATTTGGATTATCTAAACTTAGAATCCACTTCAAAAGCTGATTTTGCTCATAACCTGAAGGTTACCGCATACAGGGTTGATTTGGGCAATAAAGCTCTCTTTGCTATAGGCAAGCAAAACTGTATACATATTCTGGATTTACGAACTAAATTGCAGGAACAGGAGCAACAATTGCAAGAAATTCCTAAACTTGCAAAAATTGTAAAGCAACAGCGAGCTGATCTGAAAGAGTTGTTAGCCAAGCAAGACCTGTTAAAGACAGAAATCCTGCGCCTCAGGCAAGATTATCTCGCAAGACGGCCTTTATCTAAGGAGGACGTGGAGGAATTGGTTGTTAAAATCAGTGAGCAACCTAAGTGCATCAACAGACAGACTGAGGCCCTTGCTGACGAACTATCAAAGAAAGTTGACAGGGTTGAAGAGTTAATCCATCTCTTAAGAAGATCCATTATGGGATGAACCCATTAAAGGACTCAGCTGAATACAAAGAAGCAGTAGGTGCTACATCTCAAGGTTGGCCAGAAAGCGGTGTGGGCATAACAGAGAAAGAGACGGTACCGAACCTAGTATCCCTTTCTAGACAACTTAACTCTATACTTTTCACTGTTATTAAGCTCAGGCAAGAAGTTGCGGAGCTCAAAAGAGACAAAGCCCGTGCTCAAGATCTCTCTCCTATAATTGAGCAACTCAACAGGACTCATCTAAGTCCTCAAGGGGCGTCATTTCAGAAAAATAAGGGAACCATCAAGGTATACAGAAACCCCTTCGACATCCTAAAAGAAATTTCAAAATGACTTCTGAAAGGTCATATCTTCCATCCATCACGGGAACTGAAGTAACTACGGCAAATAGAGTTCCTGGAGCACCACTTGTGGAAGATCAGATTAGAGATTACCGACGGACAGCGCATGCCAGATATGAAGCACAGAGAGTCGGTCGGAGTATTGCCAACATAGGCAGAACTATTGTTGGAAGGCAACCTAGGGAACACACCCTAGCCCTTATAATGAATCCTGAGACTGAGCTCAGAAGATCAATGCAACAACGTGCACGGACGGTACCTGCCGAAGTATTATATATGACCCGCCGGGATACTGTACATCACAGAGTTTATCATTTCAGGGCGGAGGAAAGGATGTTGGTCACAGGCACCGACCAACAAGATCGGTCATTCATTGTTGAAGACTCATTTGAGCGCCTAGCTCAAGCTGAGTTAGAATATATCCATATGGGTATACTTCAGGTACGTTTCCAAATACTTCATAGAAGGTATGCTGGAACTATGGCACTAATTGTTTTTAGAGATACTCGCTGGGGCAAATTTAGCATTTACTCCCTCACGTGTCTCATCTACCAATACAATATCATCTGCAAACAACATGCACCATGGTACGGTATCTTGAATGTGTCCAGTAAGTTCATCCATGATTAGTGTAAAAAGATAAGGATTTAGAGCTGACCCTTGATGTAACCCTATATTTATTGGAAATGCTTCAGTTAATCCGCCTGAAATCTTCACATTTGACCTGAAGGTTTTAAAACCTGACATGCGTTTGATATTATTTAATCATGAGAGGATGAGGGATTGTTGTTCATTAACCATGCCATGCAGTGGAACTGGGGGCACTCGCCAGTTGAAGTGGCTGGGAGAGTGCCCTATGTTGTATGCGTTCTGCGATCACAGTTGGAAAAAGTTATGCAAACTGTTTGTTTCGTGACTCAAAGAATTGGACTTAAAAGCACTATCGTTCTGGTTTGTTTGAATTGTCAATCAACATTGAAATAGATTCCTGCTTTTACAAAGGGTCTACTTTGCAAATGCCAACAACAGAAATTGTTCTAGCTTCTTGCTTTTACCTATTTTTTTCTTCTTTCTTTCTGATACTTTTATTATTATTTTTTTTGTGCGAAATATATTTTTTCCAGGTGGAGGAGCTGATTGCTAAGGAGAAAGACATGCAAGACAAGATGATGCTGAAACACTCCACGGTGGTTGATTGTTTTGAAAAGAAGTATGGTGGAAAAGATATAGAGAACCGTATTGCTCCGCAGCAGCAGAAATTAACTGTCCTAAGGCAAGAGATTGACGACCTTCTCGAGTTCCTTGATGAGATCTAAGATCATCGCGATTCCCATCGTAATCCTTAACATTATGAAATGTTTTTGAGAGTTTTGTGGTACTATGAGATGTCTTGATTATTAACAGTACGAGATGTTTTATTTTATTTTTATCAGTAGGTGGCTGGAAAACAATCTGTTTTTTAGATTCTCAGCATTCTCTATCATAGAACCTGACAGCCCTCAATTCTATAGTTGAATAACTTTGTTTTTTTTTGCTAATGCACAATCCGCATGGCTAGTAGAAGCTTGAATTATGGCATAAAGATGCAGAAAATAGTTGCCACCGAAACAAAATTTCTCATAGCTCATGTTATATTCAAGTATTCAAGTTTGCTCGATGCTTTTCATTGCTATTGTGTTTCCATTGTGCCAGATGATGCATAAACTACGTGAATCACCATCAACCACTCGAGGGTTTGTGAGCATGGGAAACAAAACAAAAGCCTATGCTAATTTTGACTGATTAAGGGAGGCCAAAACTTGAATGAAAAATGAGACTAATTCACAAGTTAGGGCATCGAAAACCAACTTGGAGAATGAACTCATGGTGATTAGAGGAGCAAAATTCTTTTGAGTCTTCTAAGAAGGTGGCTCCCATCAATTCCAAAACAAAAGAGGAAGAAATAACCATCACACCTAAAGAACATATGACCTCCTACGACAGTTCAAAAAAGAGGTACTACTACTCGGAGCCAAATGATATCATAACAAGAAGAAGATACAAATGTGTCAAGTTATTAAGAAGGAACAACTTGTAAATAATAGGGGAGCCCATCCAGTGAGTCTGATATTCTCCAAGTTGCCATGGTTAGCATCAACAATATAGTGAATGATTAGGCAGATAAATGGATTGGAAGCAAGTGGGACAATTTTGATTAATTTCGATCATTATATTAACCACTGATTAAATATGTAATCATAAATTAATGGCAAATTGGAAAATTGATTATTGAAATAACAATTGATTGCAAATTCTATCATTAAATTGGCAATCAATTGCGAAATCAATCATACCGATTGTAAAATTGATCGTTAATTAGCAACCAATTATAAAATCGATTGTTAATTTAATGATCAAAATTTTATTCGATGAATTTAAAATTGATCTTTAATCAGCACTGAATTTAAAATCGGTCGCGCTAACTGAATAAAATTTCATGATCTTGAAAACAATCTACTTTACAAAATGATAAATGCAAAAAATTAAGAATCTTATTAGAATGAGGTAAGCATGCTTACCGTGTGATTTTATATTTCAAAGAAAATAGAAGAATAAATTAAAACAATAAGCAACAACAGATTACACCATCAATCTTTTTGAAATTGATAAAATATATAAAACCAACTAACAACTGAACTAGCTAGAAAAAGAAGCTTTTATTGTAATAAAGCAAGAATACGAAAAGACAAACTCATCCGAAAATGGCTGCCATGTATGTATGCAGGTGGTTTCTAATTAACGATGCACGCGGGAACACAAATGGAGTACAAGAAAAAACTCTAAACCACTAGCTTCCTAATGAGATTCTCAATGCACATGGACTCGGAGCTATAAAATATGCCGAGCTTGTTGACTATCAGACAAAAGGCTACAATAAATATAAATGACCTTCTACGTCAATAATGTTGTACCAACTAAGTGTCAATGGAGAATGCAGTGATGGTTTTTATTTATGTAGATAGGCCCAAAGATGATCGATCGATTCATCCATGAGCATTTGCAAGGTTGACTAGCTAAAAAGTTAATTGGGAGGAGGTCAAGGCTAAAAAGAAATAGAGAGAATATTGCATCATCAAGGAGCTATATATTAGTCATGTGATCCTCAGAGGAAATATTAGATAAATATTTTCTATGGGAATTAGGAAGATGGTGAAAGGATTCAGGAAGGGTCAAGCAAGATCTAGGGTTCATGGTGTCCGAGCTTGTGCATCAAGCATTGACACAAATTGCTGTGGCATTTTTGATATCTTAGTCGAAATTTTATATATTCCAACGTGATATTGGATATCTCGATATCTTCACAATGAACACAAGACTAATGGCTGTTTCTGTGCTTGATGTCTTATAAATTTTACATCCTTGATCTAAACTTTAGATGGCTCTTGGTGCAGACAAAAGATGATATATATGACACCGTGGTATTACACACAGAGTACGGGTAGTATCGTTTGGTCGATTATGATTGGGTTTCGAACACTTATCGTGATGATATGCTCAAAGACAAGTGAGCAGTGAGGGGTGAGGATACAGAAGTATACCATGTCTTGATCCTGACTTCATTGTCGGACCGATTGAAAGTGCAGTTTGCCATTGTCAAGCCTTCCACGTTGTTGTGTTGCAAGCTTGAGCCGATTATACTATTCGATCATAACTTAATGACCGATTATAATTTTTTATCATAATTTAATAACAAAATTAATTTTGATCATTATATTAACCACTAATTAAATATGCCATCGTTAATTAATGACAGATTTTAGAATTGGTTATTAAAATAATAACCGATTGTAAATTCTATTGTTAAATTGGTGATGATTGTAAAATTGATTATTAATTAACGATCAATTGTAAATCAATCATACCGATTGCAAAATCGATCGTTAATTAACAGCCAATTATAAAATCGATTGTTAAGTTAATAATCAAAATTTTATTCAATGAATTTAAAATTGATCTTTAATTAGCACTGAATTTAAAATTTGTCACTAAAGAAAAAAATTTCAGTGTGGTCTAGAAAACAATCTGCTTCACAAAATGATAAATGCAAGAAATTAATAATCATATTAGAATTGAGGTAAGTAAAATCTTACAGTGTGATTTTTTATTTCAAACAGTTCGTGAAAATGGAAGAATAAATTAAAACAATAGGCAACAACAAATTAATTACACCATCGATCTTTTTGGAAGTGATAAAATATCTAAAACTAACTAACAACTGAACTAGATAAAAAAAAGAAGCTTTTATTATAATAAAACAAGAAGACGAAAAGACAAACTCATCCGAAAATGGCTGTCATGTATGCATGCAGGTAGTTTCTAATTAACGAACTTGGAACACAAATGGAGTATAAGATCAAACTAACTCTAAACCACTAGCTTCCAAATGAGACTCTCAATGCACATGAACTCGGAGCCATAATTAAAATATGTCGAGCTTGTTGATTATCAGACTCGGAGCCATAAAACATGAACTCGGAGCAAATGAGACTCTATGGGAATTAGGAAGATGGTGAAAGGATTCAGGAATTAAGGGGTCAAGCAAGATTTAGGGTTCATGGTGCCCGAGCTTGTGCGTCAAGCATTAACACAAATCACCGTGACATTTTTGATATCTTGGTCTGGGACCGTTATATCCCAACGTGATATTGGATAGCTTGGTATCTTTGCAGTGAAACAAGTCATAGTCACTGCACACGAGACTAATGGTTGCTTCTGTGCTTGATGTCCCTCTAAAATCTATAAATTTCGTGTCCTTGATCTGAACTTTAGAAGGCTCTTGGTGCAAACAAAAGATGATAATTAATTAATTAATAGTGTGTGTGCATATAGATCATTGTGTTGTAAATATACGATACCACATAGAGTACGGGTAATACGTTTGGTCGAATATAATTGGCCATTTTGAACGCTTATCATGGAGATATCCTCAAAGACGAAGTGAACTGCGAGGGATGAGGATATAGACGTCTATCATGTCGTCCTCACCTTGTCATCGACTTTGGCATCTGCTTTTGCTCCATAATTCATCACGTCGAAAACACCTTATCTATTATCGACGACTCGAGTTGAGTATTCGGTTCAAATCGAATCGAACTGAATTAATCGAAATTAAATCGAAACGAATTTTTTCAAATTAACGAAATCGATCAAATTTTCAAATAAAAACTGAACTCATAAAATATTGATTAATTCCATCGAAAATCAAATTAATCGAAATAATTAAATTTTAAAATATTATGTAATATATATTTATAGGTTTACTTATTTAAAAATTTATCAATTATTTTTTTTATTTTAATTAATTCAGTTTAATTAAATAAGAAATTTTAAAATCGAAATCGAATAGAATTAACCGATTTTTTTAAAAAATAAAATTCTCAAATAACCGAATCGAATATTTAAATTCGATCGATTTGATCAATTTATTTAATTTAATTAAACTTTTACTCACTCCTACCGATGCTCCCAGAGTCATCAAAAATATAGCAGCGTGGCGAAGGCGAGAATATGAATGTGACGACGTGAATCCATCTTTTAGTTAATTAGATTATCATACTATTTCTAAATGATAATGTACGGGGAGTATAAATAGGAGAGAACATATAGTCGATCTGGTCTAGGATTTTAGGATAAAGTCTTTTCTAGGATTTTAGGATAAAGTCTTTTCTCAACGTATTAAAGAGGAAAAGAGGGATTAATTGGGTTATATGGTTGATCTGATCTAGTGTTTCTGGTCTAGGGTTTTAGGATGATTAATAAATTAATTAACTTATCCAAAATTATCCTCTTAATCTAATTAAAATTAGTATGGAACTCATTTTTTAGATATATATTTAAAATAAATCTCAACTATATATGTATATATTATACTTGATTAAAATAAAATTTAAAAATTGTTTTTTTATAATCAAATTGAATCGGCCTAACTTACAATTTTATTTAATTTATTTATTTCATAAACAATGAATATTGAGATGTTCAATCTAATATATATTTTTATTCTTGTAAGATATTTAGTAAGATTAAGATTAATAATTAATCTAATTTTTAATTCTTCATCCAATGAGTAATTAAAAAACTAATTAAGTAGGATTTTAATTTGATTAATGATTATTATATATATACACATATAATTGAAAGAAAAAATTATTTGACCATCAAATTAATTTTTTATCTTTTGCTTCTGATGTTTTTTTTTTTTTTTGCAAACTTATGCATGGATTTATACAAAAAAAAAAATTCTATTGAAGGTAGATATAACTATCTAAAAATATTTTGGATTGGCAGCTTATATAAAAAGTTTAAATTATGCATTATTTTTTTAAATTTTGTATCAATTTATTATATATATTTAAATTATACATTATTATTTCAAAATTTTATTTTAATTTCTGAAAAACTAATGTCAGATCGATGAAATAATCATGTGAAAAAGGACTGAAATAAAAATTGAGATTAATTCTTTTATTTGCGATAAAATTTAATTTATAATCTTTCAATTATTTAAAATAAATCCCAACTATATATATTTTTACGATTGGTTAAATTTTTTGACATAAGGAAATTGAATTGATCTAGTAAAAAATTAAATCTAATATTTTATTTTATTTATTATTTAACAAATAATACAGGTGTCAACTTTTAGAAAGGTCTGCATCAGCTCAAATTGAAAAGTAAATGAATATAATGATTAAAATTATCTAATATAATTAACTTATCCAAACTATCCTCTTTATCTCTTAATATAATAAAATTATAGTGTATAACCCTTCTTCAGCAATTAGTGTGTAACCCATACAATAATAATGTAAAAAAGGGGAATGAGTTTTTTTATTTAGCATAAACTTTATTTTATAATTTTCAATTATTTAAAATAAATCTCAACTATATATTTATATTGTAATTGATTAAAATAAACCTAAAAATTATTTTTTAATAATAAAATTGCATTGGTCTAGAAAATAATTAAATCTACTATTTTATTTTGTTTATTAATTTGACAAATAATGAATATTGAGATAATGAGATGTTCCATCTATATTTTTACTTTTGTAAGATATTTAGTAAAATTAAGTTTACTAATCGATCTAACTTTTAAATTCTTCATCCAATGAGTAATTAAAAATAATAATGAACTAGGATTTTAATTTGATTAATGGTTTATTATATATATATATATATAATTGAAAGAAAAAAAACTATTTGACTGATCTTTCAAATTAATCTTTTATCTTTTGGTTCTTTAAATATGTTTTTTTTAACTTATCAATTTATATTAAAAATAATAATATTTTGGCAGATTCGCATAGTTGTAAACTTATTAATTTGATTAATAAGAGCTATTAACGGTGATACTTTTTTCCCACCGTTAATCATTTCCCGACGAGATGACAACTACTTATGGTGTTGTTTAAAAAAAACATGATAATCCCAGTAGCCAACATCTCTAGGGGTGGTCGGTCCGGTCCCACGGAAGTTTCTCACCGACCACCAAGGTAAATCGGGAAGCGCATACGGCGACCAATCCAGATGCCCAACATCCTTTGATTGCGTTCCCCATTTGGAAGAAAATTCCTGTAAATACGCCGTAGCTAGGGATCGAACCGCGAGTCCCTGAGTTATAATCCGGATGTCCTACCGTTGCACCATTGCTCCGGGGACACTTATGGTGCTGTTTAGTACCATAGTTGATGAGCTTTAACGACAGAAATTATCATTTTTTTGCTGCAATTGGATCGTCGATAAATTAACCTACACGAACGTAGTCGAGTTGGTACTTAAATGGTAGATTATCGTATAAAAATAAAGATCGAATGCAATTCCTTGATAAATAAAATCTAAAATCGTTCGGTCATCATGATTTATTTTCTTTTAAATTATTATGGGGACGACATTGAGAGACATTTGGATCGAAAATTATCACTTTTTTTTGCCACATTGATTTGCCGATGAGTTGCTTCTTCCTTTTCATTTTCAGTGACCCTGGTTCATAGAGTTGTAGCACATACTAGATTTTCAAAATTGATTGTCTAATTATATTACTACAATCAACATTAAAAAAACTATTTATTGTTTTTTTTAGAACTTTATTATAAGTGGAGGTGTCTGACTTAATAGAGGACATGTACAAATGTTCCTTACCAAATTGACCTTAAAATTTTTGAAAATTAACTTTAGAAAGGGAAGATTCCCCTCGTAATTATCCTTTTACGAAATATAAAAAATATAAAAATATCTATACAAATATATTATTTAACCCTAAAATCCCAAATCCCATTCATAAATTCAACATGTATTCCTAAATCCCCATTCATAAATTCAACATCACAAGAGAAAAATACCAAGAAAGGGCAAAAGAGGAGGCGGAGTGTCTTCTTTGCCCCTCTCTCTCCTGTGCGGCTTTAGCTTCTGCTCCTTTTGTTGCTGTTTCTGATCGAATGATCAGTGGGAGAGAGAGCTTGTTGAGGCAGGGAAATGATTCTTGTTCTGCTTACTCTTCGAAAGTGATATTTAATGTCTCTTCTCTTGCCGTCTTGCAACTGGTTCTCAGGTAAAAAAGAAGAAGAAGAAGAAGAAGAAGAAGAAGGGAAATTGAGTCTACTTTTGAGTTGCTGTTAAGCTTCTAATTTGAGATTTACTGTAGATTTGGAAAAGGAACTGCTTTGGCCTCTTACATCCGACATATGTATTGTTATTCGAAATCAGGGTTTTCCCTTCTTACTTCTGTATCACGTAAAACTATCAAACCATTCTTAACTGAACATTTTGTAGGCATTTAATTTGTATGATCATTTGTTTTCTCTGTTCTACTTGTTTAATTAAATTAATCTCATGAAGCATGAGGGAGGAGGTGTTGTCATAACTAAACTGGAGTATATAGAGGTATTTAAATTTAGATTTCCTCTGCAAAGATATGTTTCAATAAAATGTTAGACTTGGTAAGAGCACCATATACTTTGCTTACACGAGCTAGTAATGTAGACTCACAATCCTTTTGGGATGACTTTCAATCATCATATGTTCTTACAAAAAAGTGATGCTTCAAAGTCTCACTCTGAAATCTTTGAATGGCCAAAATTGGCAGCAATATTCTAAACTGAAAAATTGCAAAAACTGTAAAAAGAACATAAAAGTTTAAATTTATGAAGAGGCTTATATATAATGGCACTTGATACACTAATTAAGCCAGTTTGGCTGGTTTCATATAATGCCATAATTTAATTTTGTAACATGACCATGTTTGATCATAATTGATGCTACAGTTCAGTTATAGTATGTTGCATATATGGTTGTAGCAAATGCTACTAGTTCATTATATTAGGTGTTGCAGTTTAGTTGAAGTGATACAGTTTGATTTTGTTGTATATTGGCACACTAAAAGTCTTAGTTGAATTACAGTGGGTGTTACTATTTGGTTAAGGTACCACATTTTGATTTTGTTGTATATTGATACAATAGGTAGGTGCTACAGTTCAGTTGTAATCAACCAGTACTGTCTTCTTGTGATGTTGCAGTGCTCTCACTATTGTTTTCTGATTCAGTTTCCTAGAATGGAAGACAGATATTAAAAACAAAAAAAAAAGAACAATATTAACAAGTAAAGGATGAACTTATTGAATCAACCATTCCATTGAGACTCAAGTCTGAATTAAATTCATCCGTCTCAGTTTCTTCAATATTGGAACTATCATGAGTGAGTTCCATACTGATTGACGAAATAAATTTCCTGTGGTCCAACCTGAAAAAATAATATGATTAAAGTAGATATAACAATTTCTGCAACTAAAAAAATTAAGAAACTCAGAGATTTGAAATTTTTTATGTTAATTCAATGAAAGCCTTTAAGTATTAGAGTCAATCCAACTTTGTAGCTAGCAAACTTCTCACAAGCTTCATTTTGACTTAATTGTGCTGAAAATTCAGATTTTGTTGAATCAGGAGAAATAGTTGGAGTGGTCGAGTACACAACATCATCATAGTAGTAATGATAATTCAGATATAGATCAAGTGCATATATCCCAACAACTTCCTCACAATCGAATTCCAAAGTCTTCAGGCTTAAGCCTTCAATTCGTTTATGAAAATTCACACTTTTTTACTACTACAGTGCAGCTGGATTCAATGCAACTATCTTCTTCTTTTGAATCCCTTTCAATGACATATTGTCCAGGGAAAAATTCATTATTGTGAGTATGATGTTCGATTAGCGATGTTGATTGTAGCCCATATGCTTTGGTTCTGTTTTGCCAGAGCACATCCACCTTGGTAACTATATATGTTAGCAATGAGAAAAGCTATTTCAAAATCCTCTTTTCTTTCCTGAGCTTTCTCATCAGTAGATGACAACGACTGACAAGATTGAAGCAGACACCAGTGAACTAATTGCCCGTTTGTGTACGTAAATAAAGATAATGATGCTGAATTATTACCAACATCCTGAGTAGCTGAAGCTATCCAACGGACATTCACTGAAGTTGTCTCAACTTTGATGACAGTGCATTTAGGGAGTTTGGGTTCATCCATTTGAAGAAAGGTGTGATGAACTCTTTGTCCTAGATAGAATGGACAATCTGCATCATCACCAATAAGGCTCAAAACAAGTATCTCCATGATGATTTGTTTCTTGATTTTGATGATTAAATCTCCAAGGCTAGAAGGGAAAAAGAACATTAACGACGAAATCACTGATTTTTTTCTGACAGAGATGTACTGAAGCTCTCAAATTAATGGCAGAGCCTATATTGGAGCAAGTCTTTCATGACTACCTTAAGCAACGCTTAAAAGATAATTTCATCTGACAATTCTAATTTTGATATTTAGGATTGAGAATGAAGAAAAGATCTTCCAATCAAAGTGATTGGAGCAGAAGCAATGTCTATGTCTAACTTAAATAGGCTAATTATCTAGTCTTAATAGGCCAATTGTAAGCATAAAAATTAGATGTATGGATTGTGTCATCAAGCTTAACCACATCGATGGTAGAAAAGGCCTATTAATTATTGATAAATGATAAGCCTTGTGAAACAATTGGAATCATCGATCTATGATAGAAAAGGCCTACTATTAATTGATAAGTCTTGTGAAAAATTTGAAGTCATCGACGATTCATAAGAATTTTTTATTTTTTTAACAATTAAAACTATTTGATTCCCAAGATAATAAGGTTGATGATAAGTAAATAATAACATCATTTTCTCATATAATAAGAATAAAAAGATAAATGAATTATGTGACATTGTTTTATATACCCTAAAGGGATATATAAGTAACTTAAATAAGTATAATTTTTTAAAAATAATTTTTTTATTTTTATATATTTATAATTTTTAAATATTTTTTAAATTAAAAAATAATTTTGAACCCTTGCGAATCATGAACTATAATCGTCTTAAACGGTTAATATTAAGAATTGATATTCTTGGAATTGTTGAATTGACGATTTCAAATTGTGATCGGGTCTACATGGAGCCCCAAATAGTACAATAGAAAGAATAAAAATGATAAGCAATTGAATAAAAGTAGATGAGATCCTATTCTAGAGAATCCTCCTTCCTTTATTTGAGAGAAATCCAAAAAGATGCATCTCATTAAAGGGTATTATTGTAACTATCATGCCCCTTCATATTATAGTAATTATTATGTCCCTTCACATGATGATAACTATTGTGTCCCTTCACATGCCAGAACCAACGGCAAGTTGAGAGATCAGATCGTAGTTGTGTAGCCCCACCTTTTAATCTGCTAGGTAAACCCGAGCTTGACTTTGAGTTGAGCTAGCTTGGTTTTGCATTGATTGAATATTGAACCTACCACATGATGTGGAGGTAAATAAGAGCCCCATGTGGTAGGTCCTTGAATGACTTGGTCAATATTGACTCAACATGGCAAAACCTTGACTCGGTCGATAAAGACTCACGTGGTTTATCCTTGACTCGATCAACATAGATCTGAGTCATTTGAAGTCTCGACTGCATTCGATTTTAGTCAAATTGGGTCAAGATGACTTCGGATTAGATCGGTTGTACTTGCAAGAACTCGAGATTAATCAAATTTACTGAGTCCAACAAAGTTTAGGTCAAGTCAGTGGAAGATTTGGTCCAACAAATCAAATCAGCAAGGTTGTGTTTGAGAATGGCAGAGCAAGGGAAGCATTAGTTGTGGGAAAGACATTAGATGAAAAAACGCCTAAATTATCTTAACAGCAGTAATGAGCGTTGGCGGAAAAAATGCGTCGGTTACAAACGTAAGAAGTTATGTAGTCGACTAGTCGCCCAGAATGATGACATCAAATAAAGGGAAGAGAAGCAACCGTTCTAAAGAGGAGGTCCTTGATTGATCCGACGCTTTCTTCTTCTTCTTTCCTATATAAGGTAGCAATTTCAAGAAAGACAAGGGTATATGCAATATACTTACACTATAATTCTCCTATTATTCTATGTTCTTTTCTCTGTTGTTCTCTACTTGAGCATGGAAGGACCAATGTCAAAGGTACATGCTATTTAATTACTTCTCAAAAGAATAAATTACACTTGATATTACTAAAGCTTTTATTACTCCCATAGGAGAGATCGTTGTGAAAAGCAATTCAATCTCAAATTTTGTATCATACACAAAAGTTTCTACATGCGGCACTTCCTCCACTAGTAGTGTCTTCTTGTGTATATGAATTTAATCTATATCTAAATTATGATTAACGATATGACTATATTGTTGTTCATTTAGTCCCTCATATTATCTAATCTGAATTTTCTATGAGTCATATTTCTATCGAGTCAATATTTTTTTTATTAATCCATATATCTAACTCTTCAAATAATTCTGAAAATGATCAATCCAATTTTATAAATTTTTTTTATCAATTATTAAAATAAATCCAAACACAAATATCTCGTCGCCCGACAACCAACGTCCTAATTTTTTTTTAATCTTAATGGAAGAAATGACTTTACAATGCATCGTAACTAAACTATGAATGCTTGAAAACTACTAGAGCATCATTACCGCTACATCCTAGCCCAGGGCACAGAAGTAGTAGCAAATGAATAAAACAAAGGTGTAGATGATAAAGAGAATCATGTGTAAAACGATGAGGCTTGTAAAAACTTTAGGCATTGAAGTTACAATGCATCGTAACTAAACCATGAATGCTTGAAAACTACTCGTTACCACTACATCGTAACCTGGGGCACAGAAGTAGTAGCAAATGAATAAAGCAAAGGTGTAAAACGATGAGGCTTGTAAAAACTTTAGGCATTGAAGTTACATGAGCTGATGGAATTAGCTCAAAAGTTTACTATTTACTTTAAAAAGTCGGACTGATTCTAATACTCGAGCCTTCGTAGAATTAATATATATAATTAAATTCTAAATCTACAAGTTTCTTAATTTTATTGGTTATAACAATTATTATATTTATTTCAAATACATTATTTTCTTCAGGTCAAACCTCAGGAAATTTAAAATTTATGTCGGACATGATAAAATAGTATAGTCAGGAATTCATATCGTCATATCGACCAATGACATAAATTTCCTGAGCTCTGACCTAGAATAAAAAAAGAATGATGATTGAAGTAGATATAACAATTTTTAGTATACCTAAACCCTAAACACTATCCAACTATATTTTTAACCCAAGATAAGCTTGTAAAATTTTAACAAGCCTCATCGATTGAGTCAGGCCAGAGCACAAAGGCTCGCGAGTGGCTTGATTCGTTTACACCCTTAAGGCCGAGTCAAATCATGATTCAAAGGCTGGACCTATCATCTGCATCATTCTGATCTACAACAAATCAATATCAATATCAATATCAATATCAATATCAATATTTCATTGTTTGGCGTTTCTACATCATCGTCGCCAACAATGTCAAAACTGTCAAATTCAGATGGTTCCTGTAAGTAGAAATGCTCGATGGATTAACTAGAACTGATTGTTTAACAGCACCCTTTTACACAGGCCCGTAACCTGTGAAGGAGAAAGATGCAACCATTGCTACTCATCCAAGACAATCCTTAACGCTAATGCTAACTGGAAGACAGATAGATACTAAAACATAATAATGCACAATCATATCGTCGATCATGTCATTAACATCAGATTACTACGTATAATCTGATACCCAATCCGAATCCCTAGTGATAAGCAGCAACTCTAGCGTGCATGCTTCCCTTGGTGAGGGTTTTAGGGTTTGGAGTGAACATTCAGGTAGAGGATTTTGCTTTTTCATTCAACAAAGTTCATAATTAAGGTATCAAAATTCACACACAGAATTGTAATGTTTTGCGAGCATGAATTGTTTATAGTTTATAACGTTGAATTAACATTAATAAAATTACAAGGTCGGTCATTCATTAATCCTCAAGTAAACTTAAAACTAGAATATGAAAGAGAGAAGAAGCATGCATGCATGCTTTAAAAGCTATTTATTGCCGCCCGCGGCAGAAACCTCCTTTTCTTTCTAGAATTGTACCTGGAAAAAGATGAGAAAGCAGACGGGAGAATCTTTCAGCGTGCTGTGCTGTTCAGTATCTTATACTCAATTTTATTTCGCCATTAAATGACAACATAACTGCGCCAGTCTTTTCCTTTGACTGACCCTTCTCACCTTTAACTTGAAAGGCAACAACCACCTTCTCCAGATAGCCCTCCCTCTTCCTCTTCCCCTTCCCTCATGCTTCACGAGATAAATTTAATTAATTCAAAACCTAGACCAGAGAAAACAAATGATCATTGCAAACTTCTACAAAATGTTCAGTTGAGAATGGTTTACGTAATAAGAATGTATGAAGGGGAAACCCTGATTTCGAATAACAACAGTACATCAGATGAAGATCACATGAATTGCACTAACCTAATCTATGTCTACTGATTTTGTTCTTCGGAGCAGAAGTTGAAATCATTCCTTTTCAAAGGTCTTCTTATCAGTGGTTAGAAGGAGATGACAGAAAAGGAGATTACTGCTTCGGGTTCTTGCAATGGCAGTGGGAGTGGATGAGAATGGTTAGAAGGGAGGACGGAGATGATTCGGCAGAGGTTGCACCCCAACCAAAAGCGTCGCTTGGTAGGTGGTAGCTTCGAATGTTACCGGCCAAATTGCGGAAAGGAACGCCTCCGGTGACGCCAGAGGGCTGCGAGGCGCCCGGCGGCAGCCCCTTGGCGGATGCAATAGCAGCCTCCTCCTCCTCCTCGCCCTCCAGCGGCAGCCGCTCGTACACGGCGTTTGCGAACCATGAGGCCATCAGCACCACCGGCCCCGCCGCCACGAGTGGGCCCACCACGTTCCCACCGACCACCTGCCCCTGACCGCCTGCCAGGAACACAGTAAGGCCGCCGGCGCCAGGGGGCGCCGGCGGCGGGAGCACGGTCCCTGTCAGGGAGAGGATCTCGAACCGCCCCATCAGCATCGCCGCCATGCTCCCCGAGCCGGGCTGGCGGAGGGAGACGTTGTCCACGGCGCCGCAGCCGCTGAGAACAGAGACGCCGCGGCCGCGGCGGCGGGCGTACTCGCCGATGCACTCGACGACGTCGGCGCCGGCTGCGACTTCGAGCATGTGCGAGTGCAGCGCGTTGGGGCTGTCGCGCGTCACCACGATCGGCGGTTTCGGCTTGTTCTTGGAGCCGGGCGGCCGACCGCGAGGGCGGCGGATTGGGCCGCCGCTGCCAGCGGCAGCAGAGCTAGAAGGCAGCTCCCCCTGATCACCGCCGCCCTCCGCCGAAAGGATCGCGTTCTCTTCCGGGGAAGCCTTAGATTCCTCCAGCTGCTCCTGCGGGCCGAGGAGGTGCTTAAGGTACCCGGAAGAACCTCCACCTGCTTCAGAACCCATTCCGGCCATCGCCGTCTCATCGGCTCGCTCCCACCACTTGTTCGCCAGCTTACCTCTCGCGCTCTCTCACACACAACTTCCAATATAATCTCCAAATCAAGAGCCAAAAGCAATTCCCTTCCCAAATCCACAGCAAATCTCACATTAGAAGCTTAACAGCAACTCAAAAAGTAGACTCAATTTTCCTTCTTTGTTTTTTTACCTGATCAGCGACGAACCAGTCGCGAGAGCAGAAACATTAAAAATCACTTTCGAAGAGGAAGCCGAAAAAGAACCATTTCCCTGCCTCAACAAGCTCTCTCTCTCTCTCTATCCCACTGATCACTCGATCAGAAACCGCAATAAAAGGAGCAGAAGCCGAAGATGAAGAGGCACAGGAAAGACCGAGGGACAAAGAAGACTATCCTCCTTCTCTTTTTATCAAATCTTTTGGAAATCTTGTCAGCAGAGCAAGCGATAGGATTCTTTTTTGTTATCCTTTGACCACGTAGAGAGAGAGAGAGAGAGAGAGAGAGAGAGAGAGAGAGAGAGGTGGTCAGAGAAGAGAAGCAGATGACGACGAGATTGGTGGTGCACACCAACTAGTTTATTTTAAAAGGAAGCTCCATGGGCACGAGAGAGACTCGGAGCTCGTTGCTTTGGTCGCAAATAAAAATGCCCTTCTCTATTTCTTTTTTCTTCTAAACTGCATTTTCTAGGGATTCAATGGTTAGA